>NC_136177.1:2411545-3011545 GCF_965212315.1 Lampetra planeri | reverse complement strand
ATCCCACAGGAATGGAAGGACGCGAATATTGTAGTTAGCTATACAAAAAGAAGGGTGACGAAGAGGCTTGCGGCAACGCACAAAAACCAGACCCCAACAGTCCTTTGAACTGCAATATGCAGACGACTGTGCACTCATGGTTCATACCCCAGAATCCATGCAGCACGCCCTCAACCGGGTCTCCTCCTAGCGCTCTGTCGGCCTCCAAATCAATACTTAGAAGACAGAAATAATTGCCCAACTCTCATCCACATGCACCTCACTCCCTATCTTCATTATCGGTGGTATTCACCTCAAAATGGTTACCCCATTTCACCTATCTCGGTTCTGCTCTCTCCCCTACGTGCTCTCTTGACGATGAAATTGACACTCGCGTCAACAGAGCCTCCTTCCTTTGGATGCCTCCAGGCCAGGGTCTTCAAAAACTGTAAGCTCAAGACCCACACCAAGGTGGGAGTTTGCAATGCCGTTTTTGATTCCACCCTGCTTCATGGCTCAGACAATTGGACCTCATACAGGTGGCAAATTAAGATCCTGGAAGCCTTCCACATCAGATGCCTCCAGCGCATCCTAGGGATAACCTGAGAGGACAAAGTTCTACATACTGAGATCCTCACCAACACAAAGTCGTCCTGCATTGAGGTAAGCATGGCCACATGGACACCTCCACTGGCTTGGCCATGTGATCCGCATGACTGATCACCTGCTCCCCCGTCGAGTTCTCTAACGCCAACTCAGCGCAGCTAAACGCTCCACTAGAGGACAGAAAAAGTGCTTCGAGGACCACAGCAAGGACCTGCTGAAGCACTGTAACATCAATTCCTTCAGCCTGGAACCCCTGGCGCTGGACAGGTCCAGCTGGTGGTCCACTTGTGCCAGAGCAATCAGCACCTGGAAGACGCCATCTCACAGTGGAGATGCGAGAGATGCACCCAAAGACACTCCCAGACACCAACGCACAGCTGGGATAACGCCATCCGAGACCCAACACACGTGTCCTATCTGCAGCAGAGTGTGCGGCTGTCGCATTGGCATCCACAGCCAGATGAAGTTTCACTAACGCCAAAAGTGCTAGCCCACCCACAAGAGGAGCAATCGTCATCATCTTTTTTTGATAGACACCCAAGAGAGAGATCTAGTAACTATAGTAGTATTTTTCGATACTCTTCGGTTCTTTCGGTAAAGTCACGTAGGTATAAAAATACAAATAAATAAATTAAATCACGACATTTCGATTGCAACACAAGCAATCATCATCAGGTGTTAAAACCACAGCAAGAAAATGTTTTGCTGAAGTGGGAGAGAGATACCGTGGTAAGAGGTTAAAAAGGTAAGAGAGGGGGGAGGGGGGTAGGGGAGCGTTGTGTGGACGCTAGGAGAGGGAGACGTGAAGCGAGGACGGGGGGGAAGTGGGCGGAGCTGGGAGTGGGATGCTGAGAGTGCTCGTGATACACCAGGGGAAGACGCTACTACAAAGCAGCAACAGTACCAATAAAGGCAACAACTCCATTGCAGTAGCAATGCCAAACGCTAGGGAAGCGATTAACTCAGCAAAATAGACTATTGACCGGTAAATATGGTGCTGTGGTTTTCCCACCTGATGATTTGCTTGTGTTGCGATCGAATCGTCCTGATTTAATTTATTTATTTGTATTTTTATACCTACGTGACTTTACCAAAAGAACCAAAGTGTCTGGATCCCTGCAGTCATGAAAACTTAAAATCTAGTATTTTTCGACTGCACATTTCAAAGGGGAGGGAGGGGGAATAGGACATCAGTGGGGGCGACAGGCGAGGCACAAAGCACCAAAAAGTCTTCCAAACGAGCTACAAAGTGTTTTCTTAGCCCGTGCTGCAGACGTAATTGTGCAGTCTGGCTTGTCTCCATGCACGCTGTCCAGGATTATCCTCAGCGTGTGCTCTTGCAACAGTAACGGTGCAGTCTCCGGCTTGTCTTGATACAGGCTGCTCTGCAGTTTTCTCAGCCCGTGCTGCCAAACTGTCTTCATTGATTAGTTGCTATTGAGAGCCGCAGCTCCTCCGTTTGTTTTGCACGCCACAATGCTGCTACACTTTGTTTTATCATAGCATTTTTTCTCGTTAACAAAATGGCCACCAAGGCTTTGCGCCAGAGAACCTCCCGTCAAAACTAAGCAACCGTTTGCATTGCTCGAGGCAACCACGGATGTGCAGATGCGTGTCGTGGCTCGGTAATCATTAAATCAGCATACATTGTAGTTTTATTTACTTTCTATTGGACCAAGGATACAAACAAATAGCGATTGTTCTTTCTGGGACTGAGTTTGTTGGCTTTGTGTACCTTGTTGAAATGTAAACAAGTTTGTTTCAAGTGTTATAAGGCAGACAATGACGTTAAGGCAGAGGGAGTGCGCATATATGGGTGCTTTAGACATTAATACAGGTAGGAACAGTCCCACACTGCCCACCAGGGATTGTCTGTCTGTCTTGCATAACCACGCCCTCGATTTGTATTTCATAGAGCGCTTCGGTTGGGCTCAGCACCACGTGACACGCCGCCCCACGTAGCTTGCGCCGCGTGACACGGATCGCACGAATGCGTTATGCAACCAAGTTCCGACCTGCCCACTCCGAAGGAACTTGTTATTACAAATGTTATCAGTTCAGGACAAAGTAACTTTATACTATGATATTTCAGGCGATACGTCACGTAGATGTTTCGTGTGCGATTTTTACTTTGACAGGTAGGACTTAAAAAGGAACATTCAAATCACCCCAAAAAATATAGTACCGTTTCATGCGTCATGTCAGTTATGCAGAATTGAACAAGTTCAGGAGAAATGGTCTTTACAGGTTGTCCGTCCTTACAGTGCGAGTACGTTGGGGAGAAACGCTAAGGTAGAATGGAGGCGATGTTCAGGGAGGGGGTCAAGGATTTCCAGGCCGTGTTAGACGCAAACGGTCTTCCTAACAGCAGAGTTTTCAGGTAGATGGTTTAAACACAGGTACCAGAGTTCAGGTAGTTGTAGACAGGGGACTCCGGGCTATCAGCATGTGTGGTGGTCATGCCCAAGGAGGTAAACGTTGAGGAACAGAGTAGAGGCAGAGTTTCTCCAGCATTCAGCACAATGCAGCTAGAGACGGACGCGTCGTCACTGCATCAGAACCCAGGGGTCTGAAGCACCAAGCCACTCGAGCACAAGGCCACAAAGAATGTCTAGTCAAGCCTCCATAGCGTTGTGGGGTGGGTGTCTTTTCCAGGGGAAGAGCACTTTCGGCAATGTCGACAGATGCTCTAAGGCTACAACCTAGAAAGTCAACCCAACCTTTACTTATAAAGCTGGTTAGAGTTGGCAGTATTCGGTTTCTCCCCCTTTACCCCACATTCTTGATGTACCTTTGAAATCGTTTGTTAGTGCGATGCAAAGTCCCTGGAACATAATGTCCACATTTGCGTGTTTTAGGGGGAAAGAAAGGATTCATCAAGTAAAAAAAAATCTGGGATTTAGATTCTTTAAAGCATGGCAAAGTGCTCTTGTTTGAAGTCAATGGCCTAAACCTTAGTACAAGTTGCTGCTTTTGAGGGACTTGCCTTGGGGAAGAAACGTGACCAAATGCAGGACTAATACCGTCTACATATTGCACACATTCATCGTAAAAGGTCAGAACAGTAGTAGCGAATTTCAGCATTTTATTGTTTTGACCACAATGGTCTGCAAAAGATATGCAAGTTCCAGCAATTACAAGTAGTCATCAATAGCTACTTCCGCCGAGCGCCACAGCCCGGCTCCTGCGCCTCCTGACGGCAATGGCAGCAGACAGGAGCGCAATGACGCCTGTGGCAATGACGAGGAGAATGGACAGGGTCCCAGCCGAGGCCCACGACGAAGAGGGAGCCTCCAGCCACAGCAGAGCAGCGTCGTTAACAGGTGCTTCTTCAAAGAGCACGGGGCCCTGCAGCGACACCACGTGCTTTCCTACCACGCTGGAAGCGTCAGAGATGGCGTTGCGCTCTGGAACAAAAGAAATCGGTTGATGACCACTGGCCCATACAAAAGGACATCATATGCTGCAGGTCAAGTTCGCCAGAAAATCAAACGAGTAGGTCATCATGGCATGCCACGGCGTGTTAAAAACAAGTCTGCAAAGTCACAGCAAATGTGCTCTAAATAGAAACGATAACATAGCAACATTACCACCAACATGAAAAGCCCTTTGTCATCTGGGTAAACAAGCGCAAGATATTCAAGAGGTCGCGGTGGTGCTCACGGTAGCGCCTGGTCTGTCCACACTGCCGATTGCACTCGGTGAGGAAGTTGGGGCTGGAGCTGTCGCACACCACGATAGAGCAGTGCAGGTAAACCTGTGGCAGACAGAATGCATCGTTCCAGCAAGTAAAGTATTCCATGTTTTACGTAGTCTTTTGTGTCCTCTCCAGTTGGACACAGTACACGTCATCACTCCATGGTGACCTGGTTTTTAATGGATGGAAAGAATCGGGCACTCACGAGGTAACGGGTGGTGCTGCGGTCAGAGTTCATGAAGGCGAAGGCCTGGAGTGCCAGACGCTTGTTGTGAGAAGGCAGTGGCAGGTCGGCGACACCAGGGAAGAACACACTGCAACAAGGAGACTGCACGGGGCAGCTGCACAGGAAAAAGTGCCGTTTACCCTCAATTCAAAGCAAGTGTCATGCATCGGATTGAATGCAGGTATCTGTATTTGCAATCTGCACGCAAGGATGAAGGCCAGCTTTACAGTCAAGACAGCCCAAATTCCAATAGGCAGTGCATCTGTGCAATGCAACCATCACTGCATGTAGTCGGGCCTTGTACAAACCACCAGCTCTGGGAGGCAGAGGGTGGCTGTGTTAACATCCAGAACATCAACCCAAGGAGCGTTGTGGCCATCGATATTTTGGACGGCACTGCAATCTTGCTTAAGCGATGCCAGTACATGAACTGTTGTCATTGAAGGCGACTTAATTAGCACAACTCTGCTTACGTGGGGAAACAAAAAAGACAACCAATGCCTCGAACCAGGTTGCCTCTGCAGGCCCTGCTGTGGCAGTGAGAAAGGGTTTAGAGAGCACTACCCCACCCAGCCTCACCCATCCACCACAAGCTTCCACTGCGTGGGGTCGGTGGCATCTGCCGTGGGCGTGGCCCAGCAGTCCTTCAGGAAGAGCACCAGCGTGGGGTCAGAGCGGTGCAGCAGTGACGCCTGCACGTAGAGCGGCGTTCCCATCAGCGTTACCAGCGGGTACTGCCAGGGCTGGTACGGCGTGGTGTAGGAGTTGTCTGGTAGCGTGCAGACATGGTTAACAATGCACGTGGATTAGTGGTGTAAAGGTTCTGTTTAGAGCACATTGGACAAGGCACAACACAAAGCCTCTAAAACGTGCGCATTACTTTTGAATTGAACTAGGGGACATAGAAACCGTGGTTGATAGTTAATTTGTATTTTCATAATAAAGGCTGTCACCCTCACCTCCGCATGTTTGGCTACATAGTGTATACAACGGCATTTCTAAATGTCTGTAGATGCTGTAAAGGGCACGGTTTCACACGGAGGGGTGGGAATCAGGTGCTAATACAGTTGGCCAAGCTATTGACAATCATTCGTTCAAGCAAAGGTGACATGGACAAATGAGGCTAAGAAAGCTAGTCCAATTTTCCTTTAAACAATGACCTCAAGTAGACCGTTTTGGTTGATGGGTTGTGCAAAAAGACGCATTTTGTAGATCCATAGGAATTAAGGGCTTTGTTATCCCTTTCAATGGTGGCCCCACATTAACATGGTTTCAGCTGGTAGATTGAAAACCTCACCAGAAAATAGCATTTGAAGTTACACGTCGTACCATGGAGAATGTGCAAGTCGTTCTAGTTCACTTATGGCTAATTATAAACTCTGTTGGCAGGTTCACAATACTCTGGCAGCACAGCCTAGCACGTCGTCCGTTTGTTGGAGGGGTCAGCAGTTAGTCCAGCAGCCATGGCGAGGCATCCAAAAATTAAATGCAGCCAGCAATCAGGTGAAAATTAAACCAGGGTTGAGCTCTTAGCTCAGCACTGAAAAAAATAAGCATGACTTACAGCTGGCTTCGAGCCAGAGCTAATGTTGAATACAGACCCAAGTCTTCCCTGGGTAGAGCGGCATCACAACCTGTGTTCCCCTAAAAAAGGTTGGATTTGCCCGCTCAGAGCTGTAAAGGGTGTGGGAGAGGGCAGCACTCACCAGTGAAGACCTGGAGCAGCAGGGAGAGGGGCCCAGTGGCCGTGGCTGGAGGTGGCGGTGGAAGAGTGCTCACCTGCACTCCAAGCTGCAGGTCTCCACTTCCAAGGAAGCGGCATTGAAGAACCATCCTGGTAAACAGACACAACCAGCCAAAGGCATGCACAACGCCCTCACGGCAGCAAGAGATTGCAGGAGGGACACAGCGGACCGATAGTGTTTTGCAGACGTACCAGTATAGGGACCACCTTGGTTAATACCGTGTTTACATTAGCCACAAGCTATATTCCTACTACTTCAAGATGTTAAAGATTCCGTGACGAGGAAAAGGCGCCCTTGTGCGTTCAATGTCCCAATTTAATAAATAAATAGTTGAATAAGGAAGCTGATTTGTCACGGTTCTGCAAATATTTATGGTCGCAGGGACAGTGGACATTTATGGGGGTGGGTCTCCTCTGCAAGACTCATGCTTGACCCTGATGAGCATAGCACTTGCAGAGGGGTGTGGCAGTGCTTACTTGTATGTGGACGACTTGGTGATGGCGACGCTTCCATCAATGCAGAGCTCCCGCTCGGAGACCAACATCAACTCGTACACGAGCTCCTGCCCACTCCACTGGACACAAACGATAATGCCATTGAGTGATCAAGTAGAAGAATGATAAGTGGTACTGGCCAGGAGTCCAAATTAGCAACAAATTATATATTAGGAGCCACCCAAATTCTGCTTTAGCACTCGATTCATTTGACATTCAATCATAAAGTGACCTTGCTGTTCGTTATCAACTCGTGCACGATTGTGCTCTGCACATCAAAGGAGTTGTGCATCGTGAAGGGTCCCGATGCAGCACTTCAACAAGGTCAAACAACAACCATCAGGATGGGGGCAGAGCAAAGCAGAGTCCAGGAGCCCAGTACCTGCACAGTGGCACCACACGCTGCCATGGGTACGTCAAAGACTGCAAGGTCTGCAGACACCAGCACGGGGCTGCACTGCGCACTGCTACTGCCAGTCAGGTGCACGGTGCTCAGGTCCAGCGGCGGAGACGTTAGGTTCCGAGACACGGGCACCACAAAGCGCCCATCTGTGGTGCACACTGGGTGGAGCATGGCGGGGAGGGTAATGGAGATTTTGGTGAATCACGAAAGATGCCCCATGTAGCCCGGGGTGATGGAACAAGTTCAGGGAACCAGCACAGCAGGATGCTACCGTGCCAACACAGAACCTCACAGCAAGAGCCTAGTTTAGGTAGTGAATTATGGAACCTCTGTTTTGAGTCGGCTACGTACCAGCTTCATTGTAGAAGCAGCGGCGTAGAGTGGGGTCGTAGCAGCAGCCACTCCGTGCACAGACGTCCGTGCTCGGGACACTCTGCACAGAGTTGCATGGGAAGTTCCTGCTCTGACCAGAGCACGTGGCGATCTCTAACAGCAGCAGGAGCACAACAGGTCATCGTATAAAACCCCACACGTACTTAAAATAAAACGGCATCGTTTGAGCCACGTGTCAAGTATGTGAATGAGTGTTACTTGGCACATGACCAAATCACTCGGGCAATGCACCCACTTCCAGAAGCGGAGCAGGGTTGAGTGTATAGCAAAGAATGGAGAAACACCGTGCTCACTGGCTGTAAAAGGCTATGGCAGTGCAGCACAAATTGTTGCATTGCAGGTTAGTGCCACTCAACCTCGGCCAACAAGGAGCAGCGTGGTTATTCATGGTAAAACTAACCCTCAAGACCCAGGGCAGCACCAACCAGCAGTGCATTAGGATAAGGAGTTTATATGGTGCAATTATTGCAATCAGCCATTGGGGGAAATTGCATTGAAAAATGATTCAAAAGCAGCAAGTTTGTCCAGTAAAAGCCAAGGGCATGAAACGCATCATCATTGCAAAAGCACCAGGAGAGATGATCTGGGTCGATACAAAAAGGCAGCCGTTGACCCAGCAGACCCATTCTAGAGCACCAAGTCATAGGTAGTGCAGTCTGTGGGTCCGATTAGCAGCGTCAAGTCAAAGGTACTCACCGCCAGCTCTCGCCGATCTTAGGTTCTCAGGGCAGTCGATGGTGAAAGCCCAGACGAGTCTATTCAGCCCCTGCCGCATCTCCTGCAGCTCCACCTGGATCTTCCTCCTGCCGTCCTGGTGAAATCAGCAGCCCTCAACATCGGACTCGGGGCCAGTTGTCCAGGAAGGCTTAAACAAATCAGTAGATTGTGCATTCGACATTGATGGGCGAGGCCAGGCTAATGACAAGTAAAACTGTCAATAGGAAATCCGCCACCACCTGCCACCCAAATTAAGACAGGCAGACCAGACCGCACGTGGGGGTTGCTTTCCTGGGTCCGAAATCACTTTCCCAGGTTAACCCTTGTTATTGTACAAACGGATGCTGCACTTATCTACGCGTGTTTAATACATTCTCCATATCCACCTTGCCACAAATACTCCATTATTCTTCCCACAAATTCACCCTTCACACGGGAATCACGATCCCTGGGCAATTAGCCCATTGGGTGGCAAATACACATTTATTATTGGTTTCACGTCTATGTCTTGTGCAAGTAACCCCAAGTAGCACACATCTTTCTGGCACAAGCTCGTATGTTGGTTTGGTCTGACAACGTTACATTTCATTGTTGTAGATCATACATGGTCAAGTAAGCCCCGTACGCAATATTTGTCAGCTTGGATAGGGACCTTCTGTAGCAATACAGAGCCGTTAATTCTATACCAAGCATCAAACTGCTCCGATTCCCATCTTTGCATTGAATAGTACTGCGAAAGCTGCATCCATTGGCAGACGTGAATTACATCAACTGAAAGCTTGTTTTGCCGTGTATTTTGTGTGATGTAAACACCAGTTAACCGTTCACACATTGCCTCTATTAAGGTGACCACTTGGGTGACATGGACGTCTAGATGGCATATCCTTTACCGTTAAGCACCGGAAGAGAACATTTATGCTAGAGATAAGACGGAGACTAAAGACAAAAAAGCAATGCAATGAGGCAAGGCCATGGGGCAAGAAAGGATACTTAGGATTGGTTTAAAGAGTAATGTAGCGACATGGCATACTACAATGAACAAGAGCACAAATGGCAAGTGCAAACCAAGGTAAATCTGATAAAAAGACAAAGATGGCATGATCTTGATAAGATATATGGAATGAGCATTGCATAGATTGTCCAGGGATACCAGTCAAGCGAAAGAGCTGCTGTATAATCTAGAAACAAAGTCGCTACCACCGAGAGATGATCAAAATAATAATACATTGTAGGAATAAATTTAAAAGGCAATGCAAACCAACTGAAAACAAATTCCAGAGTGGACGGCATTACAAAAAAAAATCTTTGAACTTTAAAAATAAATGCACGAGCTAAGCAAACGTGGAGGGGAAAATACCAGAGTAGACAAAATCAAATTCGATTCTGGCCAGACAATATCGGTGGGTACGTGATGGCCGATCGGTTATGGATTGCGAAACAATTTCGCTACTACCACAGCAGTCCCAGCAGGTACTAGCATCGACGCAAGTCAACGGTCTCCTCGTGTTCACCTCCACGCGCACGTGGCAGGCATCACCAGCAGCGGTGAAGTGGAGCGCAGCACCGTCCCTCGCAATGGAGAAGCCGCAGTCCCCGTGCACAGACTCCACATCCACGGCCTCATTCCGCACCGCTGGAGACATCAAAAACAAAATTAGAGAAACCTGCATTTGGATGGATTGCGCACCAAAAGTTCACGTGGGTAGCGTGACTGCAAGGAGAACAAAGTATGTCGTCAGTGAACGCGAATAGGAATTCTCCACGGTTCCAGGAACGTCTCCAGGACACAGGGAACTCAATACACTGCTGGAGTTACGCTACTCCCAAACCTGCACAACGACCTCGTCTAATAGCTGAGTGTCAGTTTTATCGACAAGAGCGCCTAAGTCGACAACGGAGGATTCCGGTGCGAAATGCAGACGATGCAAGTAGAGAACCAGAGTCTGACCGGAGTCACCAGGTTCAGTTTATAACAGAAGGTATCGCCTTGCATGACATGTTCCAATGAAAGGAAGGGAGAGCCCATTGCCTATGCAAGCAAAAAGGAGGCATTGATAAATAAGGGATTTAACCGTTTAGTAAACACATGCACCATTAGAACCTCGTTTGCCAGTAGCAAAATATGATAATTGGCTCCAAGGAAAGCCGTCTCGGGTGTGGACCAATCAATTTCAAGGACAGTGCATACATTACCAGAGTTATGTTTTTGTTTGCATTCAGACTGCAGGTATTGTGGTCAATGCGAACATGACTCCTTGTAAAAAAGGTGTCAGTTTTGTTGCCAGATAAAAGGGTAAAAAACCAATTGTCATAAACACACGCATTTATCCTATGGAAAAATAAGGGTTGATTGTCGTCTGCTGTATTAGACTAGTTGAAATGAACCCAATATACTTAAATTTCCCATCGTTCATAAGAACTACATTTCACAACGCAGAGTGAACCAAAAAAAACCTAAAAAGCGACACCGAATAGGAAAACTGCAGAGGTCATAACGCATCAAAAACGAAGCAGTTGGGACAAACAAGTGGCCAGAGAATCTCAGCCCTGAATCAAGTTGCTAGGATCCTTGAGAAGCGTCATATAGTCAATCATACAATGGATCAAGACGATTAATTATGTCATCACG
The DNA here is from genome assembly GCF_965212315.1 of Lampetra planeri. NCBI lineage: Eukaryota > Metazoa > Chordata > Hyperoartia > Petromyzontiformes > Petromyzontidae > Lampetra > Lampetra planeri. Next base: position 3,000,656 of record NC_136177.1, on the reverse strand, counting down.
ATTGAAGTGAAAGCTGGTGGACTCACTCCGTACAAAGACACGGTAGTCGCTGTGAGAGGAGCTGTTCCATCCCACAGAAAAACCAAGGGTGGAGGAGAGGCATTGCGTCAGCAGACCTGGGGGAGGCAGGTCAGAAATTGAGACGTCAACATCAACTGCACCTTATGGAGCAATTAAAAACACAGCCCGTGGCGGTTGCTGGGTGGGCGCACATCCGTCCCTTCCCTTTTCTGTGCACACAAGTCTGTAAGGTGTTGTTATTTGGCGCAAATTCAAAAGGTACGAGCACGACTCGACAGTATGAACCTCACACCAGGGATTGTCAGCCTGCAGCTTCGAAGCCGCTGGTTGAAATATGATATTTTGGTTGTAGACCCCTGCATTAGATTCTTGAAATTGTAGTGGAAAGTTGCCAAGGTAGAGCCTGATAAATGCAAATTATCAACGCGAGTGTACAGTTCGTTGTTACTACAATGGAAAGGAACAAGGCCATGATGATTTTGCCACGCGAGTTTTACTTATAGTCCTGCGCAGTCAAATGTTGTACAATTTACTATTTTAAGTAAAGTTGCAAGGGCCGTGCCAATCAGTCACCAGCCATATTTTTGAAAAAGTTATTATCGTAAAAAAGGAACGTGCAAGGGAGAGTTAATGTCCCCGAACGCCCCCTTTTCCATGCGCCGGAGGATTATTAATTATCCATGTGCCGGCCTATGCCCAACGGCAGCCATCACGTCGCGTTACGTGACCGCTCCAACGGCAGGCGCACAACAATTCACCCCCCCCCCCCCCATCTCGTCCAGGCAGCGCTCTGGTTGGCAACTCGTGTCGCCGGTAACGCTTTTCCAGTTCACCGAGACACGCCGCCATTAGTCTTGTGCATGGCGGTGTCCAGACACACGATAGCGGTATTGAGAGAATGCGCGATGTGGTTGTCATGTGGCGACAGCAGCAGCAGCAGCGCCCCCTACCACTCGGCTCCCCCAGCATCCGCGGTCCCAGCGACTGTCGAAGCCTCGCGTGGACGGAGCCCAGGCAGAGGAAGCTGCGGGGAGCACGAGACACGTGACCGCCAAGACGAGAGAACGCAGGGGGAGGAGAGAGAGGCAAACACCGCACCCCCCCCACAAAAAAATAAGTGGCCCTGTAGCGATTTTAGGAAGGGCCTATTCAAGGGCCAGCACGGTGCACGAAGGAGTTGGTGTAAACAGCGCCACGCAAAGCCACCTTTGGAACCGCACCACCCACAATGGGGCAAGAGAGACATTTCAGGACCGCATTTCCACATTTTTATCTCAATGCATTTCTCCATGCAGGTCAGTTACCCAAAGCGATATGGAAACGCCCTCTCTTACAAACGTACATAATACTTCATTATCCAGAGCTGTTGATGAACATCCCCGAACACCACTCAGCACGCCCCTCCGCCTCCTCACCTGGTCAGGAGCAGGAGAACAACTCGCAGAGCCGCCATCGTAAAACAAATCATCGGCTGCGTCGCTTCGCTTAGGCCATGGACCCCTTTTATATGGAGAGCCCTCAGCGATCCCGATCCAGATTGGATCAGATCCACCCACGCATTGTCTAATCAGCGAGATTTTATCAAAGCAGATCGAGTCACTCATTGTCTCATCAGTAGAGGTTTGCTCGATCTCGGCGCACGTGCATGGATAGGGGCTGCACCGCAAATCACGCGGCACGTACGCAGGAGGAGTTAATTGGCTCATTACTGAAACTGAATGAGGCCGCGCGCAGATAAAAGCCCCGAGTCGGGACAGTAGCTGCGTTGGCTCTGCTGGTGCCGTGCTAAGTCTCGGTTTTTTGTTGTCCTTGCGATGGAGACCACGAGGGCTTTGTTTGCGGTCTTGGGGTTATGTCTTGCCTCTGGTGAGCAGAGTTTGGTCGAAAGATTATTTTACAAACGTTTTTATTTGTCGTGTAATGTAACTGCCGTGTTTACTAATGTTAACACCATAATATACACGTACTAACGATGGGCTTGGTAGTGTGGCGTGGTGGTTAATTCACTGTTCTATATACCTGAACACGAATTTGCGTCCTGGTAATGTTAACATTTGCGAGATGTGTCTAGACCTGGGGCTTTGCCCTAATTCAGCCCGTACTGATCTGTATGGTCAAACTGACGACCGCAATGTGCGAGACTTGATCCAGTAGTGGATTGCCAAAACGTATTCTTAACCTGTCGTGACGCGTGTATACATTTATTGAGGTGCTACTGGGGAATTCGAACTCTTGTATTAGCAGCTCCGTGTGTGGATGATTGACTCGAGGCTCTGAGACTTTCTACGTCTTCACTGACCACCTGTATCACTGTTTGGGTAACACTCGCGTCTCGTCCAGTGCGGCACCGCCAGCTGCAGTGGCCACCTCCGCCACGGTGAGTGTGGTGTGTGACGAGGCGACGCTCACGCTGACCGTGAGCAGGGACCTGTTCGGCACGGGTCACCTGGCCCAGGCGAGTGACCTGTCCCTGGGAGTACCAGCCTGCCCCGTCACTGGGAGCGACGCCCTTGCTGGGACGGTGACCTTCCTCTACGCACTGGAAAGCTGTGGCAGCAGCCTCCAGGTAACTGGCTGCTAGTGCTGCTGTAACATAATCTGCGCAATCCAACTGCTTTATGTTTTGGCAGAGTGTAGATGCAGAAGAATTACAATTCCGCATTCGAATCGAGCCAGACTTCTTCAATAACAGCGGGGTTTGTCGCTTTGAAATCCTCTTGATATTTGTAGATCGTCCGTTCCGGTTGACCAGTCGTACATTAGAGCGTTTTTATTCTTCCATAATACATTGGGAATCTGCATTTGCCATGGTTTGTGTGGGTGTTTTTATGGGTGACATGAGCTAGGTGAATTATTTAAACCAAGGAACAGCTGCATTGGGTCTTTCACCAAGGTGTTTGAGCTTTTTTATTATTATTCCGCTAGAATTGCAATAAGTAATAAACCCCACGTCTTCCTCCCTTCTTAGATGAGTGCAGAGCTGCTGTCTTACGAGAACTACCTCTACTACCGCCCCACGTCCAACACGAGCATTATCCGCACAAACTACGTCGCCGTGCCGGTCGTTTGCCGCTATCCCAGGCGAGTTCACCAGTAGTCTCGTTGAAATTTGCTTAATTTTGAAGTCCAGCTGAACGGCTTGCAATTCTACCGGTGTCTTTTATAACTTAATGCAATTGCGTGTTCTTGTGCTTTGCGAGGCCTGAGTTTCAATAAAGCCAATGTCAGCGAGTTAATCCACCGATGGAAAGTCTCCCTGTGCTGTCTGTCGTGGGGGTTTTTAGTGGCAACATTACTGATGGGTTCACATTAAACGCCTGTCATGGACTGCCTCAAACATCCAGCCTTGCAAGTGTCCACGCCTGAAGTGGTGCATGTGTAGGGGTGATACGCGCTGGCAGTAGGGATCGTGGGGCAGTGCGTGGTGATTGGCTGTGTAGTGGTGACGCGCGCTGACAGTGATGGATCGTGTGACAGCGCGTGGTGATTGGTCGACTAGGGTGGGTGCTCACATCGCGGTCCGCATAGGCTCCGTCTCCTCGGGAGCGAAGGACTATAAAAGGCGGTGCGCGCGGGCGCTCGGGGAGTTGGTGACCAGTAAAGACGGAGGAGGAAGAGATAGAGCCCTGAGACACCTAGTCCCGCTGTCCTTGTAAGGACCGGGACCCTGTGTGGCTCAGAGGTGGGACCTTGGGACCCGGGGCCGGACGTCCGTGTGAGGGCCCGGCCGCGGGACCCAGTGGTCGTGACCCATACCCAAGCTGGGGTGGGGTCTGTAGGTTCCCCTGGATGCTACGGGGCTGGAATGCCTGTGTGTGTAGCCGGGTGGAACGTGTCGCGTGAGCTGTAGTGACCACACGTGTTATTGTGGCAAAGACAAGTGTTAATAAAGTGTGCTACCCGTCAAGTGGTCTCCTGCCGTAATTTACAATATTACACATGCATTGCATACTGTGTAAACCACGGTTCCCTTAATTATAGTCCATTCCCCCAAGTCGTCTACTTACTCTTATTTGGTCTTCGTCGGATAAAAGTCTTGCAAGTTGCGATGTTAAATATACTATGAAAATATGGTTCTGTATCTCTTCGCTTGTCTATTCGTTGTAAGATGTTAGCGACATTGCAATAATAATCTGGTCACAAATTGGTGCAGTTGAGCATCACCCACCTCTGCTCATTGTAGAGAATGTGTACCTGATCTCTTCCGGACTGCAGCAAGGGGAACGTGTCCAGCAATGCCATCAAACCCACATGGATCCCCTTCAGCAGCGCCAAAGTTATGCAACAGCAGCTGAGCTTCACGCTGAGGCTCATGACCGGTCAGTGGTGATTTGAGGACGTTGATTGCCTATTATGCAAATGGCTACTACCAGGATGGCAATTTAGACTATAAACCCTTCAAGATGTGTACTTGGTATTGAAGAATAGGCCAGATATATGCCTGAGGTCTCTATACTTTATCTGAGGTTTAAGAATAGGTTTACCCCTTTTTTTCTGGCACAAACTGTGCTGTTTGGATGTTAAAACACCAAACAGACCTTTTTTTACAAGGAATCGTGTCTACATTAACCACTAATTGTGGTCAGAATGCAAACAAAACAACTGATAACATATGCATTGTCTTTGAAACCGATTGGTCCACACCAGACGGCTTTCTGTCGAGACGAAAGACTGCCAGAAAGAAAGCTGTCTCTGGTTTCCACCAAATGAGTTTCAAAGATGATACATATGGTTAATGCAGACATGATTCCTTTGTAAAACGTTTCAGTTTGCTGTTCTAACATCTTAACACATGTTGCCAGAAAAAAGGGAAACCTATTCTCATTTTGGTACTGGCAAAGGGAGGTACCATGATTTATCTTGGTTTCTTCCACAAGCAGTGGCGTGAGCAAGCACTTTCCTGGCTGCGCTTTTAGTCTGCACTCGGCCTTGGCAATTGTGTTTTGAAGATGTCTAATTGTGTTTTCTTTCATGAAGACGACTGGAGTGTGACGCGACCTTCCACCGTATACCAGCTGGGCCAGACTCTGCATGTCGAGGCGAGCGTGCAGACACTGAACCACGTTCCTCTCCGGATCTTCGTGGTCAGCTGCTTTGCAACCCCGGTTCCGGACAGGAACTCTCCCGTCAGCTACCAAATAATTTCTAACGCTGGGTGAGATTTCTCTCTTAATCCCACCTAATGCATGTTTATGCTCCTTGTCTTAAAGGTGACATTCCACTGCTTGAGTATATAACAGAGCCTCACCTTGGAATGCTGAAATCTTGCTCTGATGGTTAAGCCTGACCAGGTGTATGGTTAATGATTTTTATCATGTGGTGTCTGTCGGTACGTTACTGATGAGAGATGTGGTCAATGTGCGTCATTGGGGACTGATTTGGTTTGCGAGTGGGAGGGGCCCCTTAAGAGGTGGGCTTGGCGCACCCTCTGCCGTATTATACAGTGGAAGAGGAGTACTACGTCTCCTAGCGCTGGCTTTCTGCTGGCCTGCCCTATGTAAAGTCACGTGTCGTACATCTACGGTGCCTGTGCAGGTGTCTGGTGGATGGCAAAGTTTCGTATGATGCTCGCCTTACTTCTGGCTTCCTGCTCCGGCAAAGTGACAACGTCCTTCGCTTCTTCATAGATTCCTTCCGCTTCCTTGCGACGTTGACCAACAATGGCGATCAGGTGATCTACTGTCATGCAGGCTTCTACAGAAACCACCTTTTAGCAACGTGGTAGGCAGTGTGGTTGAGTAATAACCATCTTCCTCTTCTCGGTCCAGGTTTTCGTCTTCTGCCAGCTGAAGGTTGCAGATGTTGCTACATCTCCTACGGCTGTCAATAAAGCTTGCACCTACAGCCCCTCGGCTGCATACAGGTTGGTCTGCTTCCTTGCATTGCCCAGCAATTTGTTTTTTAGTGTCTTCCATCCAATAGCTCAATCCATGCCTTGCATATGGGCTACATATTATTGCATGCCTGTGTGCTTAACTAATATCCCTGAGACCTGACTTTGGTTTCTAGCTGCAACTAGTATTAAAACATTTCCTGTGCAGTCCCACGGGTCTTCTCTTGTTTAGATGTATTCAGGTGATTTATTGGTCATAGCCTGCACTTGTCTTGAGTTTAGCAACTAGTGTAGCAGCCTGCAAACGACGTCTGTCATTCGTTTGAGCTCCTTTTGAAAAATCTCAGCCTCATAGCCAGAGTTCAAATATCACTCGTGGCTAATCTCGGGAGTATCAACCGAGCCTCGCCTTCATAGATTTTTTTTTTTTTCCTCAAGCTGATCACCACTGTACGGTGCTTGCCCTGAACGGGTGCTCAATCGGCACTTCTCAAATGTGAACGGATACGAGTGTGCATTGCTGTGTAACTACAGACGACGTTTGTGTGCAATGCAGGTGGGTCTCTGCTGATGGCTCGGACTCGGTGTGCAGCTGCTGCGAGTCCACGTGCCCCAGTGGAAGAAGGCGCAGGGATGTGGCAGCAGTGACTGGTGAGTACAACCGTCGTATTCAGCCATTTAGTCTTGTACAGAGAACCTTGAATATCAAGGGAGTTACGTTCTTGGAAAGTGTCAGAAAAGCCAAACTGCGACATTCACTATGTAAGCCTTGCCTAAATAATGGTGTTGGTATGTGGCAATCAGGAATGGAGGCATCGCGATTGAAATAAGTAATGTGCCAAGTAAACTAAATAGAACTAATTTCGATTTAAAGCTTTTGTGACTGCAGGGATTCATATTCTTGGTTTATTCCGTAAAGTCACGTAGAAGGGAAATAAAAAAAATTAAACATTAAATTGTCATAGCTTTTGGATTGCAACACAAGCAATCATCATCAGTTGTGTATGGGCTTAAGCCTGGGCCTTCGCCACATTACTAATGTGGTCCTCTCACTCAGGACCGTCGTATGCGGTGGAAGATGTGATGCTGGGCCCCATCGTGATTGCCAAGCCCTTCTCAGATGGTGCCGAGCCAAGCAGCCCTGCAAAACAGCAGCAGCCACGGGTTTCTACATCTGCATCCAAAGGTAAAGCTACCAAATTCTTTCATGGCACATTTTTTCCAGTCTCGGTTAAAAACCATTTCTCATACTTTGATACTGGAAAAAAGGTCCCATGATGTATCTGCTCGCCCAGGGATATAAATGCTCTGATGCATGGACTGTCGTTGTACTGTTTGCCTTTTGGCGTATTCTGGTTTGACTCGGACTCACCCATAAAGAAGGTGGTCTGGTGTAGACCAATCCGTTTCAAAGATGATACCAATATAAAAGGAGCATGTTCACCAAAAGTACGTGCGGTTAATGCAGACTTGATTTAAAACCTGAACATCCATGAGGCAATGACGCTTTAAGGTTGAGCTCTCATGGTTTGGCAGTCTGTAATACTTAATCTCTATACGGAACTTTTTGCAGTTTGGGGAGGAAGCAATTTGTTTATGGAAGTCTGGTTTCTTACTCCTTTTGAAAGGGCCTATGACATCCAACTACAACCCCCTTCCCCAATAACAAGTTGAAAAGGTACAAAACATTGATATTATAGCAGTGCCCTAAAAGGTATGACCAACAAATATTGCCATGATCCTCCTTAAATGTGCTTTGGTCGTCAGATGTAAATATGTTTACCATACCTAATATGATATTTGTGATTGCTTTTTTAATAACATAACATGTGACGTGCTGAACTAAAGCCATCCACCAGTGTGAAATGGCAAACCTTGGTGAGTGACAAATTTGAACAGTACGCCTTTCACACCTTGACCAAATACTTGGATAGGTCAAATGCCCCCACAACCTCCAGCATGTGGGAAAAAACCCTAGCTTTACGGCGCCGCAGTTAACCACCAGCCCTTTCTCTCAATTGTTTTACAGGTGCTGCTCCCGTCCTTGGTCTGGGAGTGGCTGCGCTGGTGATGGCTGTCGCAGCAAGCGCCACGGTGGCTTTGTTTGTTTCGAAGAGGCGTCACACGACTCCTTCAAAGGGATTGGAAACGAGCTTCTGATCTTAAGTTGCTTTGCTTAAGTTGTGATAAATAAAACTGATGCATTACTTCTTGTCTTGTGGGGTCTTTGCTTGGCGTTTCGAGCACTTTGTGTAACTACACCATAGCCCAGTTCATGAGGGGGTGAGCATGGAAACAATTGTGGTCTCCAATTCATGCGTGCCAGGACTAGTAGGATGTACCTAATAATAATGGATAATGTTTTTTTTTTTAAGCCTTCCCAATTGTCCAAACTGGCAGTCATTGTTGTCCATGTACAACGGAGCAGTTGAACAATTTCAAGTAAACAAATCCATTCCTATGTCACTTTAATCTTCCATAAAATTGCCCCAGAAGTTTTTAACCGTGGCAGTAATTGGGCATTGGTACATTACAAAGACGGATAATGTACAACAACCGTGCAAAAAATAGGAGCATTTACTATTGTACTTAAACTGGTTGGAGTTTTACATGTGGAAATTTGTTTCCAGAGTGCCCCCACGGCCTTAAATCAACATATTACCGGTAGGAACAACAGTTCCACACTGCCCACCAGGGATTGGTGATCTGTCTTGCATAGCCACGCTCTCGATTTGTATTTCGTAGAGTGCTACGAAATACTTGGCACCACGTGACGCGCCGCCCAACGCAGCTTGCGCCGCGTGACACGGATCGCACGAATGCTCTGTCCAACCAAACTCCTACCTGCACACTCCGAAGGAACGTGTTTAGTCATCCTCGGGATGTGAGCTCAGAATCTCTGTCCATTGGATGCATGTCAAAGTTACAACAACCAACAATACAAGCTATGGGAGTGCATAGTATCTTGAAGGTACATAAATTACACTATACAAAGTATATACGTTCAAATAGCATGAATACACCAAATCCCATGATTGTGCAAATTGGCCCCAGACCAGAGTTTTGTGGTGGTGGTTGTGCAAGGTGGAGTTGAACTGGGGGTGCGGGCTAAAGTAGTGCAGCGTTTGTGCTACCTAGCTTTACAACCGTTGCATTGGATAGACTTTGCATTGACGTTCTTGCCACAGCCGCCACAGAGGAAAACGGGCCTGGATTCAATTCAAAGAACCCAGCAATTATCAAAAGCCAGCTCCAGTATGCTGGGAAGCCTGGGCTGGCTGGTGAAAAAACAGGAAAGTGCGAGGGGTGATGTTGCTATTTGCAAGTGCTTTCATAGTACTTGGTCTCTCCACTTTGAACAAGCGGTAACACTGGAGAGGCTGCATGTGCAAGGAGTTATTTTCAAAAGTGGGGCGCGTGATCCTTCCAGTTGACAAATGTAGTCTTTCGTGCTATGATGTGAAAGTCGGGAGCAGGGAATGTTGAGGTCTTGTTACTGTGCCACGTTAATACCCCCAAAGAGTCTCCTACGGACGAGGAGATGTTTGCCACATAGATCATTAACAAAAAGCTTGTCATCTCATGGAGTTTTGCAAAATCTAGGCAGAGCCAGCAGGCCTGGGGATATGTTTGTACCGTGACCAGGGCACCTTGGGCAGCCTGGTGAGACCTCTGAATAATTCTTTCCTCATTCGTCAGGTATGCTCGTGTGTGAATTTAAACTTAATGAGTCTTAAGTGAGAGAGCTCTTGGAGCAACTCTTGGGGCTTGCCAGATCTGTCCATATCTCTGCGGTATAATCTCATGGGGCACAAATATGTCTATTTAACTCTTTGGTGCTTAAAACCAGTCAATGATTGGATAAACTAAAGCCCCAAGCTTCTTAACGAGGGATATATTTATGGCATCTCTAATCTGAAAGTCTCTGAAATTGAGAGTGGGGATATTATATCATCCGCAAGCTTTTGAAAGACATCACCCTCCCGTTTGCATGTGTAGTGACATAAGAAGGGAGGGGCTGCTGTGGGCTCTGGGACCCTGGGCAGGCCAGGCGCTTAAGCCTCTTGGCACCAGGTGCTGGGTTCCCAGGTGGATCCAGACGCTTAAGCCTCTTGGCGCCAGGCGTTGGGTTCCCAGGCACTTAAGCCTCTTGGCGCCGCCAACGGGGGGGGGGGGGCTGTGTGTGCTCTGTGGGATGTCTGGTGGCGCACACGGCCCCACCACTCGTTGGACTAGGCATAAAAGGGGAGTTCCCTGGACAATCAGGGCCAGTCGTAGCTCAAGACCCAAGACACAAGACCAGCCATTTGAGGACCCTGGGATGTTGTGAGAGCCAGTGGTGGGACTCTGGAACTCCCGACTCTACGACCTTGTGAGGGCGAGTTCCAGAGCGTAGCCAGAGTAGAGTATCTAGGCTGTGTACCTAGGCTGTGTACCTAGGCTGTAACAGAGTATCAGGACTGTTGGAGAGTTGGAGTGTTGGATTGTAATAAAGAAGTTACCTCTACAAGTGTCTCCGGAACCCGTTACATTTGGCGTCAGAAGTGGCAATGGAGACAAGAAGTAAGCCACGTACCTTCAGTCCTGACGGCGATGTCGAGGAGCAAGCGGCGACGGGGCAGCCAACTCGGGCCGACAACGACGCCGCACCGCCGGCTGAGCAGCCGTCCACCACACCTGCCGATCCTCCTCCAGCGTCGGGAGCAGCAATGGAGGAAACGTTGCTTCGCCTCACTGAGCTGCTCTACGCCACCGTCTCCATCCTAGACGATATGCGTCGCTCACAGGCGGAGACAGGAGGGAGATAGGTGGCGCAGCGGCCGCGCCATTCCGCCGGCTCCAACACAAGTATGGTAGCTGTTCCCGCCGCAAATACATCCGGGTGTGTCGTCACTTCTGCCGGGGGAGCAATGACCGCTGGGAGCGACGTCACTTCCGGGCCCAGCGTGGGCCAACCAAACGACGCCGCGTCATCAGCGCTGCATCCCTCACCGCCGGGTGACAGCTGTTTGCAACCAAACAACGCCGCGTCATCAGCGCTGCGTCCCTCACCGCCGGGTGACAGCTGTCTGCAACCTAGCAACGCCGCGTCATCAGCGCTGTGTCCCTCACCGCCGGGTGACAGCTGTCTGCAACCTAGCAACGCCGCGTCATCAGCGCTGTGTCCCTCACCGCCGGGTGACAGCTGTCTGCAACCTAGCAACGCCGCGTCATCAGCGCTGTGTCCCTCACCGCCGAGTGACAGCGCTGCGAACGCGAAGCCAGCTTCAGCCGGGTTGCCAGGCAACGAGTGTGGGGCTCACGTCCAGCAACGCCTGCCGGACCTCAAGGCATTTTCTTCAGAGGGAAGAGAGTGGGCAGCGTTCGAACGCCGGTTCGTCTCTCTTATTGAGACGTCCAGCTGGTCGGAGTATGAAGCGCTCCAGGGCCTCCCGGCCATGCTCGACGACGACTGTCTCGCAGCACTCCTTGAGGTGCCACGGGCGAAACGTGCCACGCTCACGGATGCCCTTCATCAGATGCGGCTGATTTATGGACCCCCGTCCGAAGCACGTCACCGCTTCGATGCGAGGAGGAAGAAGGCCTCCGAGTCGGCGATGGGGTATCGCAGCGCGCTGCTGGCCATGGCGCGGGTTGCCTACCCTCGCATGGATGAAGACGCTGTGGAGTCACTCGTGCTGCAGAAGCTCATGAGCTTGGACAGCCAGCTTCGAGTTGCCATGCAGACAGCCGACGACGACGACGACTTCATGTCGCTAAGTGCTGCCAGGTGCATCCAAACACACCTACATTGCGATGAGGACACGACCATCGCCGCCTGCACAGGCCCACCTGATGCACAAGCCTATGACGTGCTTTCGGGGCCTCATCAGGCCTTCGTGGCAACAGAAAATCGCGGATCGTCCAACTTGCGATCTCAGCGAGATCACCACCAGCGGGAGCGGCCAATCTCGCGCCAGGACGGGGCGTCCATCGTCTGCCACAACTGTGGCCTTCGGGGCCATGTGGCGTCCGGCTGCCGGGTCCCCCGACGCCGGTCTTCAGGACCTCCGTCGCCTCAGCCACCACCGTATCCTCGGCATACCCAGGCGAGTCACGACACCTCGAACTCTCGGCCCCCACTTACAACAAGCACGCACCCTCACACCACACAGGGGGGTCATGCTTCGGAGGAGGGGGAATCGGGCCCATCATTGAGCAACCAGGCGCTCGGACCAGGTCAATGGTCCGAGTTGGCCCATAGGGTCGTTGCTGCGGCGGCAGGGTCCTCTGCCGTAGTGGGTTCCATCGAGGGCGTTGATGTTCGTATGTTTATCGATACGGGTGCGTCGGCGACCATCATTTCAGACATAATTTATAACATTCTGCCCGATACATGCCGTCCCTTGCAGCCAGTTGATGCGCCATGCTATGCCGCAAATGGGGGTTCGTTGGGCATCACCGGACGGATCAATGCTCAGATCCGCATTGCTGATGTCCAATTAGTTGGGCCCATTTTGGTCTCATCAACCCTCGCCGTTCCGTGCCTCCTCGGAACAGATTTCTTGGGGAAGATGCCCATTAAAATTCTCATTAACAAAGGGTGTATTGAGCTCCCCTCCGGCCGACGCATGGCCTTCCTGCCCACACCCACTCGGTTGCACTCCGCATCTACGACGGTGCAGGCGTTGGCGGCCTGCACAATTCACATTCCTCCCGGCTCTCAGATGTTAGTTCCCCTACGGTTTCGTAAACCCCTTGACTATGACGCGTTCATGGGGGGTGCTGTGATCGGGCCTTCGCGTTCAGCTGAACGTGTGTCGGACCTCGTGTGTGCACAAACGCTCGTGCGAAGCGACCACGACCCCTTTATCCAGGTCCTTAACGCGGGATTGGAAATGGCCGTTATCTGTCAGGGAATGGTGCTTGCTCACGCGACGCCAGCCCCGCCAGAAGATGTGATCGTGGGTCACGTAGGGGGCGAGTCTTTTTCCGTTGCCAAGCCAGGTCCTGACACAGGATAGCTCGACGCGCTTTGCTCCACTTCTGCCGATTTGTCACCAATACAGCATGCTAAATTACGCACGCTGCTGAGCGATTTCGCCGACGTTTTCAGTCAAAGCAAATTCGACATTGGCTGCACTAAATTGCTAAGCCACCACATCGACACGGGTGATGCCGCTCCAATTCGTCAAAACCCATTCCGGTTGAGCCCGGCTGAAAAGGAACATGTACGGGTGGCCGTCAACGATATGTTGGCGGCCGATGTCATTGCGCCATCAAATAGCCCATGGGAGGCGCCGATCGTTCTTGTTAAGAAGCACAACGGGAGCCTCCGCTTTTGTGTTGACTTCAGGAAACTTAATAAATTTCTGTGGCCGACGCCTACCCACTTCCCAGGATGGACGAGTCGCTCGATGCCTTAGCAGGTGCGCACTACTTCTCCACCTTGGATCTCCCCTCGGGGTTTTGGCAGCTACCCCTTGATGACGCATCCAAACCAAAGACGGCCTTTCGCACGCCGCAGGGACTGTTCCAATTCAACAGACTTCCCATGGGTCTTCACTCGGCCCCGGCGACGTTCCAGCACCTGATGGAGCTGGTCCTCGCTGGGCTCCAGTGGGATTCTTGCCTAATCTACCTCGACGATGTAATCGTGTTCAGCAAAACTTTTGATGAACACCTCACGCGATTGAAGGCAGTTTTCCTTAAAATGCGGGCGGCTAACCTCAAATTCAAACCGCAAAAGTGCCACCTCATGAGGGATTCGGTTCGTTACTTGGGCCATATTGTCAGCCGCTCGGGAATTGCCACGGACCCCGAAAAGACAAATTGCGTGCGCTCATGGCCAACTCTTACCTCTGTTGGGGAGGTGCGGAGTTTTATCGGCTTCGCCTCATATTATCGACGATTTGTTGCGGGATTCGCATCCATCGCGAAGCCCCTCCACGCATTAACGGCCAAAGGGGTAAAATTCCGTTGGGGAGAGTTAGAACAGGCATCGTTCAATGCCGTCCGAAAAGCACTGGTCGATGCTCCTACCCTGTGTTATCCAGATTTTACCACTCCGTTCATTCTGGATACAGACGCCAGCAACACCGGAATTGGAGAGGTGCTGTCGCAAATTGTCAATGGAGTGGAGCGCGTCGTCGCCTATGGCAGCAGGGTGCTGTCGCCCGCGGAGCAACGTTACTGCGTGATGCGCCGCGAATTGCTTGCTGTCGTTTTTTTCATAAAGCAGTACAGACCATACGTGTATGGCAGGCATTTCACAGTCCGCTCCGACCACGCGGTACTACAATACGCCTTGCGAGTGGACCAACCATCTGGACAGCTCTCGCGTTGGCTCGAGATCCTCCAGGACTTTGCGTTCACTGTCATTTACCGCAAGGGGATTCAACACGGGAACGCCGACCAATGGGCACTGTGCTTGTTTTTTGGGTGCGGGGCGTTGTAAGCAGCCTGACGGGGTACCGCCCCCATCCCTTGCGGCCGCGGCCGGAGATGGGGTCGGAGACCACGGGGCTCCATCCACGCAAGTTCTGCAGGACGCATTGCTGGGCCTCGGGTTGGACGACTGGGGACGTCTTCAGATGGAAGACGTCTCCCTCCTCAAATTGAGACGCCGCGCTAGGGATGCCGAGGGTCACAGGGGGCAGGGGGGCCCCGTATCATATGTCATCCGGGAAGGCGTCCTCATGCATTGGGATGGGGGGTCCCAATCCCACACGTTGGTGGTGCCCACCTGCCTGCGGGGGCGACTTGTGTGGGAAACCCACAGTCGCCTCTTGCACTTGGGTGTTCAGAAAACACTAGCTAAAATCCAATTGGAATTTTTCTGGCCGGGCGTGGCAAACGATGTGGCTGACCTTGTGCAAGGTTGCACAGAATGTGCACGGCGGAAACCACCTGCTAGGCCATCCTGCCCCCCACTCCAATCCATTAAGGTTTCCCGGGTCAATGAGATCGTCGCATTGGATATTTTGGGTCCATTTCCCGATACTCCTCGGGGTAGTAAGTACCTTTTGGTTGGGGTCGAATATTTTACCCGATGGGCCATGGCCTGGCCACTCCCCAACCAGTCTGCAGCAGCCATTACGGAGGCCTTCTTCCAGGGCTACGTCCTGGATAAGGGTGCTCCCGAACGCCTGCTGACCGACCAAGGGAAAAATTTATCTTCCACCCTGTTGCGGGATGTGTGCAACCTGCTAGGGACACACAAAATCCGCACCTCGCCATATCACCCCCAGACTGACGGTATGGTCGAGCTATTACATAGGACACTTACCTCCATGCTAAGCAACCAGGTGTCTGAGTCACAGACTGATTGGGATCTCCACATACCTGGTGTCTTGGCCGCCTATAGAATGGCGCCCCATGCTGCCACGGTATACTCGCCGTTCTATCTTATGTATGGTAGGGAGGTTTGCCCCCCAATCGACGTACAATTGCGCATTAAACAGCCCGCACCTAATGCTAAGATTGCCGACCACATCCGTGCTAATGTGCGTCATCTCGTGGATGCCCGGGAGGCTGCTCAAAATAACTCAGAAGCCCGTCAGCTTGCCAACGAGCGGTTGCGGAATCTCCGCACGTCCCGCCACGTTTGGGTAGAAGGGGACCGCGCCTGGCTCCACTACCCGCAGGTACCATTGGCTACTTCCTCAAAACTGCTTAAGCCTTGGAGAGGCTCAGTTGTTATTATTCGCGTTCTCCGCCCGCAGTGTGTCAGGATCCAGCATGGAAAGCGACGTTGGTTCGTGCACCCGTCACGTCTAAAACCTTACATTCAACCCTACACACCTCCTTCACTTCTTCGGGGCCGAGAGTGCGACATGTCTGACGAGCCGCGCCGCGATGATGTTTCTTCTAACTCTCGGGCAGGTCCCGCTGTCCCGCCCTCAGGTGCCTTGGGAATGAAACCCGCCACGGCCGACCCAGCGAGAACAAGCTTGCCCGCGGGATCAGCGACCCAGGACACAAGTGCAACAGCGGGTCGTCGGTCCCCTCCCGCCTCCGTCGCGACCGATGGACCTGCCACTCGGACTCGCTCCAAACTCAAACGATTTTCATGACCCCCGCCCAGGAACTCTCATCCCAACGCGACGCCACTCACCTTGCCATTATGTATAGTGGGCAATTGGGGCGTCCGTTCATCCTGCATATGTGTTTATACAGTGTTGTTCTGCATCGGTGACCACAGGAGGGGGAGAGGCGCTTTCTTCTCATTTTTTTTTCTTGATTTGTCACACACTCATTCTGATGGTTAACAAATAATTTATTGTACAATTGTATTTTTTTTTGACAGCCGGGTCGGCTGGAGGCTACGTAGAGGGGGGTAATGTAGTGACATAAGAAGGGAGGGGCTGCTGGGGGCTCTGGGACCCTGGGCGGGCCAGGCGCTTAAGCCTCTTTGCACCAGGCGCTGGGTTCCCAGGAGGGTCCAGGCGCTTAAGCCTCTTCGCGCCAGGCGTTGGGTTCCCAGGCGCTTAAGCCTCTTGGCGCCGCCAACGGGGGGGGGGGGGGAGGGGGCTATGTGTGCTCTGTGGGATGTCTGGTGGCGCACACGGCCCCACCCCTCGTTGGACTAGGCATAAAAGGGGAGCTCCCTGGACAATCAGGGCCAGTCGTAGCTCAAGACCCAAGACACAAGACCTGCCATCTGAGGACCCTGGGATGTTGTGAGAGCCAGTGGTGGGACTCTGGAACTCCCGACTCTACGATCTTGTGAGGGCGAGTTCCAGAGCGTAGCCAGAGTAGAGTATCTAGGCTGTGTACCTAGAGTGTTGGATTGTAATAAAGAAGTTACCTCTACAAGTGTCTCCGGAACCCGTTACACATGCAAGAGGTCATAAACCATTTCCAGCCCAGACTCCCAACTACAGTAGATTATCCGGTGGCTTAATGGGGAAGGGTATGCCCGATTTTCACGTAGTTATTTAAAATCGAAAAAATGTTGGGAAATTTTTGTATGACATGTTTTTTGGTGTGTGGATTTTTTTTTGTATTTCAAAAAATACTCGGAAATTGACCAATAAACATGCAAGCAGACAAAACAAATATCCGACTGTAAACAGTTACTGTATTTACTGTATCATACCACTGCAATCTCGAAGACTGAATAGGGTGATATACGTATTTGATGATCGCTGGACTGCTGCAGCTTTTTAGAGTGGTGCTCTAGTGAATACACTCATTTTTCTCCTGATCGCATGACCTATGTCGTGATTGTAGCATCACTACTGTGTACACGCACACGTGTGACGTCACTATGCCGGGAGCGTCACTACCACGTGGGTCTACACACACACATGACGTCATCCCGGCTGTAGGCGGGAATGACGTCAGGGCCGGTTCTGGACTCGGGAGACCACGGGGGTGGTGTGAGGTCGTGGCACGCTCTGTGATCCCGGCTGGACACGTGACCGGATACCAGTGGGGGGCCGGGGGTCCAGGGGGCACCTCGGGGGGCACGTGAACAGCAGGGGGGGGGGGCTTCGAGAGGGTTCTCGAAGGGAGGCGTAGCCGGGGTGGGGCCCGGGCAAGCCGTGGCCCATATAAGCAGCCTCCTCACGAGGTTCGAGGATGCCCATGCCAAGAATGAAGATGCATCGTGAAGACGCCAAGAAGACTCAAGCCTCTAGTCAGCGGACCTGCCAGTAGCCCACCTGGCTGGGTCACGCTAGAGTAGCTGAGAGTTAGAGAAGTGTGTGTTAGCTAGAGTACGTTGGTGGTCACCACCCTATGTGTAATGTACAGTGTTATAATACTTACTGTTCTAATAAATGGGTGTTGCCTCCCAAGAAGTGTGTGCGCCTAAATTGAACCCACTGCATTTGGTGTTTAGAAGTGGCTAACGTTAGGTGTTATCCTAGTCAGTATAATATGCGCACGATTACTATAACTTACTTGGATGCTTTCACACGACGGGGACGGCGGAAAAAACATCTTCCGGGCGGCCCCGGGTTCTGCAGCCCCGGTGAAGGAGGGAGAGGGCGCTGCAGGTGGGGCAGCAGGACGCACATCACGTCGCTGCTTCGTTGCCATCGAGAGAGAGAGAGCGCCGGAGCTAGAGGGGAGAGGACGCCGCCATTGCTGCGGGTGCCTGGGCAGGAAATTCGCGCTGGAAATTCGCGCGCACACCATGCACGCGCTGCCGCCATCTTGGCGGTGGGTTGGAACGCCGTTCCCGCCATTTTCAACACCTGCAGAGGGAGATCTTCGGCCGTCTCGGTGGCATCCTGTCGCAAGAGGATACCGTGCTCACCATCCAAGATTCTTCAAGTTCCACCCTGCCATCCTCACAGCCTCTAAGGCGAGTCGTGACACAATGAACCCGGCCCTAAAAACACACCTCACCCATCTTACGCATGCCGGGTTGCGTTTGCGTGTTGTTTCTTTTTTGCTTGCTGGGCTGTGGTACATGTTATTTTGGCTGTGTGAGTGTAGAATGAACGCGGCGTCTGTGCTCGTGTGTTGCTGTGGAACTTTTTTTTTGTGTGCGGTTACGGCATCGGATCGTTATCTTGATGGGGCATTTAATGATTAATTCATTGTCAAGTGTCTCGAGCTCCGTTAACGTCCTGTGGGTTGCCGTGTTAATGACTCGCGTTGTTACATCGTTTATGTTGTTGCGGAGTCGCGAATGTTATTGGGTATACTGTATGGAGCTTCGCTCGTGATTGTTCATGTGTGACTGTCAGAAACTTTGATTGTGATCGTTGTCAATGTGTGACTGTCAGAAACTTTGATCGTCATTGTTGCCAAGGTACAAACCATATGGAGCTTTGTTCGTGATTGTTATCAATGTATAGACTGTATCGATCCTTGCTCGAGAGTGTATGGACTGTTGGGTACTTGCTTGTGATTATTTACTATGTACGGATTGTCTGGGGTATTGCTTGTATGTGTTGTGATGTTGTGAAATTGCGATTGTGTGTGGGATGACTGAATGTTGCGTGTTTCTTGATTTGGGTGCCGAAGCCCCGTGGAAATCCCATGGTTGCCGTTGTGTAGGATTTTTGAATGACATGACCGGTGTGGTTCGAACTCGCTGATGGGTTCGAGGGTGCCCCTTGGATTCTGTGTGGTTCAGGAGTGCGTTGGGCTGTGGATTGCCGCCAGATGGCATCGCTCTCTCCGCTCGATTGTGTACAGCCGATTGCTGCAATGCAAGTCTTGGAGAGAGTGATCGATGTCTCCTCCCAGCTCGATTGTGTACAGCCGCATGATGCAATGCAAGTCTCCGAGAGAGTGATCGATGTGTCCTCTGTCTCGATTTTGTACAGCCGAACGCTGAAATGCGAGCCTGGTGAGAGACAAGCTTTAAAAATTTCCCCCCGATACGGCTGACGCGTGAAACTGGTTGTGACACGCGTCGGAAAGGCGGTAGGGTGGTAACATGGAAATTTCCCCCGATATGGCCGACGTGCACGGTTTTAGGATGGAGACGCCACGTCGGAAAGGCGGGGAGTGCTAACGGGTGACACGTAATGTCTGTGGTGGTCCTCAGTGAGGGCTGCTGGGACGCAAGCGCGGGAAACCACGGAAATGCGGTTCGGGGGTGCGGCCGCCACTTTGCACGAGCACGGGTAGCCTTGGAGATGCGGTTTGAGCATACGGCCGCCATTTTGTGCACGCCTGGGAGCCGCGGCGATGGTTGCGCGTTGGGCCGCCATTTTTTTTATGCGCGCGGGAAACCGCGCAGATGTTCGTGCGTTGGGCCGCCATTTTGTGCACACGCAGATAACCACAGCGATGTTCATGCGCCGGGCCGCCATTCTGGGCGTGCGCGGGAAGCCGTGGGGACGCGGGTTGCGCATGTGGCCGCCATTTTGTACGTACACGGGTGGCCTCGGAGATGTTTGCGTTGCACGTGTGAACTATTTCTGGGCAAGAGCAGGCATTTTTTTTTTGTGCCATGTCGATTACACATATTTTCACAAAAAATGTAGATACTGGGGCAACCCTGAAGTGAGACGTTTTTGCCCAGTACATGGGTCAGCCTGGAAGCATGACTTCCTTGACCCGGGATGCTGTAAAACATCCAACGTTTTACCTTTGGGTGCAGCATACTGGCTCGACCTTGAAGCGTGACTTCCTTCAGCCAGCACATGGGTCGACCCTGAAGTGCGACTTTTCGACCTGGGACGTAGGGAGACGTCTGGAATGTTAAGCAGTGTGTGTAGGTAGGTGTTAGACTTTCGGTCTTCGCCCTATTGCCACCTGTGGGGTGGAACGGTAGCGGAGCGGTGTGAGACCCTGCCATCCATGGGGTGGTTGTGTGATTTTGGTTTGATTACCGGTGTTGGTTGTGCATCCAATGCGTCGAAATCTATGTATTTTAGTTTTTCTGTCTTCCGCTGGGTGGAATACGATCATCTCCACTTCCCTGGGCCCGGGTGGCTGTCGTGTCCGACGAGCTGAGGCGCAGGCTTGTGGTGCTGTGCCTCAGGAGGTGGTTTCTTCTCGTCACAGAATTCCTGCACCTGCCGCCCTTGGAGTCGCCGGTTGTGCTGACCAGATGTGGACTTAAAGGGGGGAGTGGAGCCCCCGTACTGCTCATCCTGTTGCCCAACTCCTGGGAAGGGGCCGTGCCCTCTTTGGGCCTTTTTCAAGTTCCCCCAGGACCTCCAGGGAGAGCGGGCTTGCCTCCCCTGAGGGCTCGGCCACGCGAACTCCTTCGAAAGACTGGCCGCTGTGCATGACTCTGACGCCTTGTTGATTGCTTACACCGTTGTCGAGCA
The DNA here is from genome assembly GCF_965212315.1 of Lampetra planeri. Taxonomy (NCBI): domain Eukaryota; kingdom Metazoa; phylum Chordata; class Hyperoartia; order Petromyzontiformes; family Petromyzontidae; genus Lampetra; species Lampetra planeri. Next base: position 2,980,076 of record NC_136177.1, on the reverse strand, counting down.
GTCACATTAACATGTCGGTCCGTGCGTACAATTTCACATGGATGGGCTGTGCTGAGGGAAAAGTGGGTTGACCAGTTCTTCTCGGTGAACATGTGTTGTTGTTGGTTCCCCTCGTTCCATACGTTTTACCCTTCCCCCCCCCCTCTCGGTGTGTGTACATATGTTCTCGCTGTAATTATTATCGTCGCCAGTTATTTATTGATGTTGTTGTTGGAGACTGTTGTTTCTGTATTGTCACAGCCGGGATGGCTGTTTTTTACATGGGGGAGGGTGATGTAATGATTGTATTATTACTACTGTGTACACACTCACACGTGTGACGTCACTATGCCGGGAGCGTCACTACCACGTTGGTCTACACACACACATGACGTCATCCAGATATATAAACATAGACATAACTTCATCCGAGAAGATGGAAACAAATTGAGAAATCATTGGAAGGATGTTATTAACCAGGTATAACCTTAACTGCTTTATGGTGTGCCTTCATATCCGCATCTACAGTCTCTTACACCCAGCCCTACTCATTCCCATCATTCGGAAATTTGCCGTTGCATGTCGAGCTTGCAGCGCAGGTCATTTACCGCTCCCTGCTCCTCAGGTTATCTGCCGTCAATGTCATTTTTGCTTCCCCCCCCACCCTCTTTATCCTTGGCTATACCCCCCTCCCTCCCTCATTTATATAACCCCCTGTTACTAGCAGCTCTTTTGCCTACTTTAGCAACTGTTTTTTTTCTGTGGTTGTCCCACCTGATGACGGACGCTTGTGTTGCGTCCGAAACGTCGATGTTTATTTATTTATTTAGCTATTTCTTTGTGCATATTTTTATTTGCTTATTTGTTTGTTTGTTCCTACGTGACTTTACCAAAAGAACCAAAGAGTATGGATCCTTGCAGTCACGAAAACTTCAAATCTAGAATTATCTCTTCCACTCACTCCGGGTCATTAGCCGTTACCACCGGAGCATCCCATTCAGTGTCGAAAACTCAAGGAAATCCAAGACTTGTTTACCCCTTAACGATGCTTCATGGAACGTCCGCACCCTCCTGGACTCTGACGATAAGCAAACTACAGACCGCACAGAAGGACAGTCCTCGTGGCCCATTAATTCAGAGAATACAACATCAACATTGTAGCGATTAGTGAAATCCTCTTACATGGAGACGACTCTCTCACAGAGGCAGAAGTTTGTGAGGGCTACGCCTTCTCTGGAAGGGTGATCCAGAAGATGCTCACCACCTCCAAGGTGTGGGTTTTGCTGTGCAAAGCTCAATCATTTAATGCGTCGCTGAATTCCCTATTGGTATTATTGAGCTTCTGATGATGTGGCGCATTCCCTTGGCCGGGGGGCACTCTGCCAAACTCATCAGTGCTCATGGGCCTATGCTGGATGCAGACAATGATGCCAAGGAGGCTTTCAATAAAGCTCTCGTCACTGCCATTAAAAACACACTGCGCACCGACAAGCTACTCCTCATGGGATACTTTAATGCCAGGGTGGGCTCGGAACACCAGATGTGTGACCGTGTACTAGGCCGACATGTGCCGGGTGAGCATAATAGCAACGGGCTGCGGCGACTCTCCCTATGCTCCAAAGAACATCTTGTTCCGGTTTAAGCACAAACACAATAACTTATGGCAACACTCCCGCTCTAAACACTGGCACCTGCTAGATTACATCATCATCCGTCAGTGCGACCACAAGGAGGTGCTAGTAACCCGATCCATGAGTGGAGTGGAATATTGGACTGATCACCATATGATCAGAGCCTAGTTCCACGTTGAGATCCGTCCACGCCATCCAAGGAAGGCCCAAAATAAGAGACGGAACGGCAATGCTCTCAAACATCCAGTTGTCACAAAAAAACTGGACCACCAGCTGGACCTGTCTACAGACCAAATGCCTAGTCCACAAAGCCGTCCTTTCCGACCGAGACTCTGCCACTCTCCAATGCTCCCTCTCCAAGGCCAAAGCAGAGTCCCAGTGTGCTCTCCATGCCATGGAGGACACCTGGTGGGTCCAAACACGCAGATGAGATCCAAAGCCGCCTGGCAGACACAAACAACACCCAAGAGTTTTATGATGCCGTCAAAGCCCTCTATGGCCACCAAAACAAGCCATCACCCCGGTCAGGTCTTCTTATGGCAACACGCTTTTCAAGGACCACCAAAAGATCTTGGAGAGATGGGCAGAGCACTTTTTTAATATCCTCAACCACATCAACCCCACAGACCCGCTCATCCTCGAGACACTGATATCCTGCCCATTCATGAACTCGACACTCCACCACCATTTTCTGAGGTCGACCAGGCAGTCAAAGGCCTGAAAAACAATGAAAGTGCTGGACCCAACGGCCTCCAAGCTGAGATGCTGAAGCAAGGGAGATACCTCCTCCTTCACTGCTTGCAACTTCTCATCAAGTCCATCTAGCTGTCCATAACCATCCCACAGGAATGGAAGGACGCGAATATTGTAGTTAGCTATACAAAAAGAAGGGTGACGAAGAGGCTTGCGGCAACGCACAAAAACCAGACCCCAACAGTCCTTTGAACTACAATATGCAGACGACTGTGCACTCATGGTTCATACCCCAGAATCCATGCAGCACGCCCTCAACCGGGTCTCCTCCTAGCGCTCTGTCGGCCTCCAAATCAATACTTAGAAGACAGAAATAATTGCCCAACTCTCATCCACATGCACCTCACTCCCTATCTTCATTATCGGTGGTATTCACCTCAAAATGGTTACTCCATTTCACCTATCTCGGTTCTGCTCTCTCCCCTACGTGCTCTCTTGACGATGAAATTGACACTCGCGTCAACAGAGCCTCCTTCCTTTGGATGCCTCCAGGCCAGGGTCTTCAAAAACTGTAAGCTCAAGACCCACACCAAGGTGGGAGTTTGCAATGCCGTTTTTGATTCCACCCTGCTTCATGGCTCAGACAATTGGACCTCATACAGGTGGCAAATTAAGATCCTGGAAGCCTTCCACATCAGATGCCTCCAGCGCATCCTAGGGATAACCTGAGAGGACAAAGTTCTACATACTGAGATCCTCACCAACACAAAGTCATCCTGCATTGAGGTAAGCATGGCCACATGGACACCTCCACTGGCTTGGCCATGTGATCCGCATGACTGATCACCTGCTCCCCCGTCGAGTTCTCTAACGCCAACTCAGCGCAGCTAAACGCTCCACTAGAGGACAGAAAAAGTGCTTCGAGGACCACAGCAAGGACCTGCTGAAGCACTGTAACATCAATTCCTTCAGCCTGGAACCCCTGGCGCTGGACAGGTCCACCTGGTGGTCCACTTGTGCCAGAGCAATCAGCACCTGGAAGACGCCATCTCACAGTGGAGATGCGAGAGATGCACCCAAAGACACTCCCAGACACCAACGCACTGCTGGGATAACGCCATCCGAGACCCAACACACGTGTCCTATCTGCAGCAGAGTGTGCGGCTGTCGCATTGGCATCCACAGCCAGATGAAGTTTCACTAACGCCAAAAGTGCTAGCCCACCCACAAGAGGAGCAATCGTCATCATCTTTTTTCGATAGACACCCAAGAGAGAGATCTAGTAACTATATTAGTATTTTTCGATACTCTTCGGTTCTTTCGGTAAAGTCACGTAGGTATAAAAATACAAATAAATAAATTAAATCACGACATTTCGATTGCAACACAAGCAATCATCATCAGGTGTTAAAACCACAGCAAGAAAATGTTTTGCTGAAGTGGGAGAGAGATACCGTGGTAAGAGGTTAAAAAGGTAAGAGAGGGGGGAGGGGGGTAGGGGAGCGTTGTGTGGACGCTAGGAGAGGGAGACGTGAAGCGAGGACGGGGGGAAGTGGGCGGAGCTGGGAGTGGGATGCTGAGAGTGCTCGTGATACACCGGGGGAAGACGCTACTACAAAGCAGCAACAGTACCAATAAAGGCAACAACTCCCTTGCAGTAGCAATGCCAAACGCTAGGGAAGCGATTAACTCAGCAAAATAGACTATTGGCCGGTAAATATGGTGCTGTGGTTTTCCCACCTGATGATTTGCTTGTGTTGCGATCGAATCGTCCTGATTTAATTTATTTATTTGTATTTTTATACCTACGTGACTTTACCAAAAGAACCAAAGTGTCTGGATCCCTGCAGTCATGAAAACTTAAAATCTAGTATTTTTCGACTGCACATTTCAAAGGGGAGGGAGGGGGAATAGGACATCAGTGGGGTCGACAGGCGAGGCACAAAGCACCAAAAAGTCTTCCAAACGAGCTACAAAGTGTTTTCTTAGCCCGTGCTGCAGACGTAATTGTGCAGTCTGGCTTGTCTCCATGCACGCTGTCCAGGATTATCCTCAGCGTGTGCTCTTGCAACAGTAACGGTGCAGTCTCCGGCTTGTCTTGATACAGGCTGCTCTGCAGTTTTCTCAGCCCGTGCTGCCAAACTACCTTCATTGATTAGTTGCTATTGAGAGCCGCAGCTCCTCCGTTTGTTTTGCACGCCACAATGCTGCTACACTTTGTTTTATCATAGCATTTTTTCTCGTTAACAAAATGGCCACCAAGGCTTTGCGCCAGAGAACCTCCCGTCAAAACTAAGCAACCGTTTGCATTGCTCGAGGCAACCACGGATGTGCAGATGCGTGTCGTGGCTCGGTAATCATTAAAATCAGCATACATTGTAGTTTTATTTACTTTCTATTGGACCAAGGATACAAACAAATAGCGAATGTTCTTTCTGGGACTGAGTTTGTTGGCTTTGTGTACCTTGTTGAAATGTAAACAAGTTTGTTTCAAGTGTTATAAGGCAGACAATGACGTTAAGGCAGAGGGAGTGCGCATATATGGGTGCTTTAGACATTAATACAGGTAGGAACAGTCCCACACTGCCCACCAGGGATTGTCTGTCTGTGTTGCATAACCACGCCCTCGATTTGTATTTCATAGAGCGCTTCGGGTGGGCTCAGCACCACGTGACACGCCGCCCCACGTAGCTTGCGCCGCGTGACACGGATCGCACGAATGCGTTATGCAACCAAGTTCCGACCTGCCCACTCCGAAGGAACTTGTTATTACAAATGTTATCAGTTCAGGACAAAGTAACTTTATACCGTGATATTTCAGGCGATAGGTCACGTAGATGTTTCGTGTGTGATTTTTACTTTGACAGGTAGGACTTAAAAAGGAACATTCAAATCACCCCAAAAAATATAGTACCGTTTCATGCGTCATGTCAGTTATGCAGAATTAAGCAAGTTCAGGAGAAATGGTCTTTACAGGTTGTCCGTCCTTACAGTGCGAGTACGTTGGTTAGAAACGCCAAGGTAGAAGGGAGGCGATGTTCAGGGAGGGGGTCAAGGATTTCCAGGCCGTGTTAGACGCAAACGGTCTTCCTAACAGCAGAGTTTTCAGGTAGATGGTTTAAACACAGGTACCAGAGTTCAGGTAGTTGTAGACAGGGGACTCCGGGCTATCAGCATGTGTGGTGGTCATGCCCAAGGAGGTAAACGTTGAGGAACCGAGTAGAGGCAGAGTTTCTCCAGCATTCAGCACAATGCAGCTAGAGACGGACGCGTCGTCACTGCATCAGAACCCAGGGGTCTGAAGCACCAAGCCACTCGAGCACAAGGCCACAAAGAATGTCTAGTCAAGCCTCCATAGCGTTGTGGGGTGGGTGTCTTTTCCAGGGGAAGAGCACTTTTGGCAATGTCGACAGATGTTCTGTAAGGCTACAACCTAGAAAGTCAACCCAACCTTTACTTATAAAGCTAGTTAGAGTTGGCAGTATTCGGTTTCTCCCCCTTTACCCCATATTCTTGATGTACCTTTGAAATCGTTTGTTAGTGCGATGCAAAATGTCCCTGGAACATAATGTCCACATTTGCGTGTTTTAGGGGGAAAGAAAGGATTCATCAAGTAAAATAAATCTGGGATTTAGATTCTTTAAAGCATGGCAAAGTGCTCTTGTTTGAAGTCAATGGCCTAAACCTTAGTACAAGTTGCTGCTTTTGAGGGACTTGCCTTGGGGAAGAAACGTGACCAAATGCAGGACTAATACTGTCTACATATTGCACACATTCATCGTAAAAGGTCAGAACAGTAGTAGCGAATTTCAGCATTTTATTGTTTTGACCACAATGGTCTGCAAAAGATATGCAAGTTACAGCAATTACAAGTAGTCATCAATAGCTACTTCTGTCGAGCGCCACAGCCCGGCTCCTGCGCCTCCTGACGGCAATGGCAGCAGACAGGAGCGCAATGACGCCTGTGGCAATGACGAGGAGAATGGACAGGGTCCCAGCCGAGGCCCACGACGAAGAGGGAGCCTCCAGCCACAGCAGAGCAGCGTCGTTAACAGGTGCTTCTTCAAAGAGCACGGGGCCCTGCAGCGACACCACGTGTTTTCCTACCACGCTGGAAGCGTCAGAGATGGCGTTGCGCTCTGGAACAAGAAAACAAATCGGTTGATGACCACTGGCCCATACAAAAGGACATCATATGCTGCAGGTCAAGTTCGCCAGAAAATCAAACGAGTAGGTCATCATGGCATGCCACGGCGTGTTAAAAACCAGTCTGCAAAGTCACAGCAAATGTGCTCTAAATAGAAACGATAACATAGCAACATTACCACCAACATGAAAACCCCTTTGTCATCTGGGTAAACAAGCGCAAGATATTCAAGAGGTCGCGGTGGTGCTCACGGTAGCGCCTGGTCTGTCCACACTGCCGATTGCACTCGGTGAGGAAGTTGGGGCTGGAGCTGTCGCACACCACGATAGAGCAGTGCAAGTAAACCTGTGGCATACAGAATGCATCGTTACAGCAAGTAAAGTATTCCATGTTTTACGTAGTCTTTTGTGCCCTCCCCAGTTGGACACAGTACACGTCATCACTCCATGGTGACTTGGTTTTTAATGGATGGAAAGAATCGGGCACTCACGAGGTCACGGGTGGTGCTGCGGTCAGAGTTCATGAAGGCGAAGGCCTGGAGTGCCAGGCGCTTGTTGTGAGAAGGCAGTGGCAGGTCGGCGACACCAGGGAAGAACACACTGCAACAAGGAGACTGCACGGGGCAGCTGCACAGGAAAAAGTGCCGTTTACCCTCAATTCAAAGCAAGTGTCATGCATCGGATTGAATGCAGGTATCTGTATTTGCAATCTGCACGCAAGGATGAAGGCCAGCTTTACAGTCAAGACATGCTCACGACCAGCAAGACAGCCCAAATTCCAATAGGCAGTGCATCCGTGCAATGCAACCATCACTGCATGTAGTCGGGCCTTGTACAAACCACCAGCTCTGGGAGGCAGAGGGTGGCTGTCTTAACATCCAGAACATCAACCCAAGGAGCGTTGTGGCCATCGATATTTTGGATGGCACTGCAATCTTGCTTAAGCGATGCCAGTACATGAACTGTTGTCATTGAAAGGCGACTTAATTAGCACAACTCTGCTTACGTGGGGAAACAAAAAAGACAACTCGAACCAGGTTGCCTCTGCAGGCCCTGCTGTGGCAGTGAGAAAGGGTTTAGAGAGCACTACCCCACCCAGCCTCACCCATCCACCACAAGCTTCCACTGCGTGGGGTCGGTGGCATCTGCCGTGGGCGTGGCCCAGCAGTCCTTCAGGAAGAGCACCAGCGTGGGGTCAGAGCGGTGTAGCAGTGACGCCTGCACGTAGAGCGGCGTTCCCAGCAGCGTTACCAGCGGGTACTGCCAGGGCTGGTACGGCGTGGTGTAGGAGTTGTCTGGCAGCGTGCAGACATGGTTCACAAGGCACGTGGATTAGTGGTGTAAAGGTCCTGTTTAGAGCACATTGGACAAGGCACAACACAAAGCCTCTAAAACGTGTGCATTACTTTTGAATTGAACTAGGGGACATAGAAACCGTGGTTGATAGTTAATTTGTATTTTCATAATAAAGGCTGTCACCCTCAACTCCGCATGTTTGGCTACATAGTGTATACAACGGCATTTCTAAATGTCTGTAGATGCTGTAAAGGGCACGGTTTCACACGGAGGGGTGGGAATCAGGTGCTAATACAGTTGGCCAAGCTATTGACAACCATTCGTTCAAGCAAAGGTGTCATGGACAAATGAGGCTAAGAAAGCTAGTCCAATTTTCCTTTAAACAATGACCTCAAGGAGACCGTTTTGGTTGATGGGTTGTGCAAAAAGACGCATTTTGTAGATCCATAGGAATTAAGGGCTTTGTTATCCCTTTCAATGGTGGCCCCACATTAACATGGTTTCAGCTGGTAGATTGAAAACCTCACCAGAAAATAGCATTTGAAGTTACACGTCGTACCATGGAGAATGTGCAAGTCGTTCTAGTTCACTTATGGCTAATTATAAACTCTGTTGGCAGGTTCACAATACTCTGGCAGCACAGCCTAGCACGTTGTCCGTTTGTTGCAGGGGTCAGCAGTTAAAGTCCAGCAGCCATGGTGAGGCATCCAAAAATCATGGTGAGGCATCCAAAAATCAAATGCAGCCAGCAATCAGGTGAAAATTAAACCAGGGTTGAGCTCTTAGCTCAGCACTGAAAAAAATAAGCATGACTTGCAGCTGGCTTCGAGCCAGAGCTAATATGTTGAATACAGACCCAAGTCTTCCCTGGGTAGAGCGGCATCACAACCTGTGTTCCCCTAAAAAGGTTGGATTTGCCCGCTCAGAGCTGTAAAGGGTGTGGGAGAGGGCAGCACTCACCAGTGAAGACCTGGAGCAGCAGGGAGAGGGGCCCAGTGGCCGTGGCTGGAGGTGGCGGTGGAAGAGTGCTCACCTGCACTCCAAGCTGCAGGTCTCCACTTCCAAGGAAGCGGCATTGAAGAACCATCCTGGTAAACAGACACCACCAGCCAAAGGCATGCACAACGCCCTCACGGCAGCAAGAGATTGCAGGAGGGACACAGTGGACCGATAGTGTTTTGCAGACGTACCAGTATAGGGACCACTTTGGTTAATACCGTGTTTACATTAGCCACAAGCTATATTCCTACTACTTCAAGATGTTAAAGATTCTGTGACGAGGAAAAGGCGCCCTTGTGCGTTGAATGTCCCAATTTAATAAATAAATAGTTGAATAAGGAAGCTGATTTGTCACGGTTCTGCAAATATTTATGGTCGCAGGGACAGTGGACATTTATGGGGGTGGGTCTCCTCTGCAAGACTCATGCTTGACCCTGATGAGCATAGCACTTGCAGAGGGGTGTGGCAGTGCTTACTTGTATGTGGACGACTTGGTGATGGCGACGCTTCCATCAATGCAGAGCTCCCGCTCGGAGACCAGCATCAACTCGTACACGAGCTCCTGCCCACTCCACTGGACACAAACGATAATGCCATTGAGCGATCAAGTAGAAGAATGATAAGTGGTACTGGCCAGGAGTCCAAATTAGCAACAAATTATATATTAGGAGCCACTCAAATTCTGCTTTAGCACTCGATTCATTTGACATTCAATCATAAAGTGACCTTGCTGTTCGTTATCAACTCGTGCACGATTGTGCTCTGCACATCAAAGGAGTTGTGCATCGTGAAGGGTCCCGATGCAGCACTTCAACAAGGTCAAACAACAACCATCAGGATGGGGGCAGGGCAAAGCAGAGTCCAGGAGCACAGTACCTGCACAGTGGCACCACACGCTGCCATGGGTACGTCAAAGACTGCAAGGTCTGCAGACACCAGCACGGGGCTGCACTGCGCACTGCTACTGCCAGTCAGGTGCACGGTGCTCAGGTCCAGCGGCGGAGACGTTAGGTTCCGAGACACGGGCACCACAAAGCGCCCATCTGTGGTGCACACTGGGTGGAGCATGGCGGGGAGGGTAATGGAGAGTTTGGTGAATCACGAAAGATGCCCCATGTAGCCCGGGGTGATGGAACAAGTTCAGGGAACCAGCACAGCAGGATGCTACCGTGCCAACACAGAACCTCACAGCAAGAGCCTAGTTTAGGTAGTGCATTATGGAACCTCTGTTTTGAGTCGGCTACGTACCAGCTTCATTGTAGAAGCAGCGGCGTAGAGTGGGGTCGTAGCAGCAGCCACTCCGTGCACAGACGTCCACGCTTGGGACACTCTGCACAGAGTTGCATGGGAAGTTCCTGCTCTGACCAGAGCACGTGGCGATCTCTAACAGCAGCAGGAGCACAACAGGTCATCGTACAAAACCCCACACGTACTTAAAATAAAACGGCATCGTTTGAGCCACGTGTCAAGTATGTGAATGAGTGTTACTTGGCACATGACCAAATCACTCGGGCAATGCACGCAATCTCAGAAGCGGAGCAGGGTTGAGTGTATAGCAAAGATGGGCAAACACCGTGCTCACTGGCTGTGAAAGGCTATGGCAGTGCAGCACAAATTGTTGCATTGCAGGTTAGTGCCACTCAACCTCGGCCAACAAGGAGCAGCGTGGTTATTCATGGTCAAACTAACCCTCAAGACCCAGGGCAGCACCAACCAGCAGTGCATTAGGATAAGGAGTTTATATGGTGCAATTATTGCAATCAGCCATTGGGGGAAATTGCATTGAAAAATGATTCAAAAGCAGCAAGTTTGTCCAGTAAAAGCCAAGGGCATGAAACGCATCATCATTGCAAAAGCACCAGGAGAGATGATCTGGGTCGATACAAAAAGGCAGCCGTTAACCCAGCAGACCCATTCTAGAGCACCAAGTCATAGGTAGTGCAGTCTGTGGGTCCGATTAGCAGAGTCAAGTCAAAGGTACTCACCGCCAGCTCTCGCCGATCTTAGGTTCTCAGGGCAGTCGATGGTGAAAGCCCAGACGAGTCCATTCAGCCCCTGCCGCATCTCCTGCAGCTCCACCTGGATCTTCCTCCTGCCGTCCTGGTGAAATCAGCAGCCCTCAAAATCGGACTCGGGGCCAGTGCTCCAGGAAGGCTTAAAACACAAACCAGTAGATTTCGTGACTTCGACATTGTTGGGCGAGGCCAGGCTAATGGCAAGTAAAACTGTCAATAGGCAGACCCGCACGTGGGGGTTGCTTTCCTGGGTCCGAAATCATTTTCCCAGGTTAACCCTTGTTATTGTACAAACGGATGCTGCGCTCTACGTGTAACACATGTTCCATATTAATTTTGCCACAAAACCTCCATTACTCTTTCCACAAACCACAGCACTCAAATTCTCACCCTTCACACGGGCATCACAATCCCTGGGAATATAGCTCATTGTGTCATCCACACATTTATTATTAGTTTTCACTTTCACGTCTTGTGCAAGTAACCTCAAGTAGTGCACATCTTTCTGGCACAAAGCTCGCATGTTGGTTTAGTCTGCCAAAGTTACATTTTGTTGTACATCATACATGGTCAAGTAAGCCCCGTATGCAATATTTGTCTTGCATCTACGTTGGTCTCTTAGCAGCCAGCTTGGATAGTGACCTTCTGTAGCAATACATAGTGCCGTTTATTCTACACCAAGCATCAAACTGCTCCGATTCCCATCTTTGCATTGAATAGTAATGCGAAAGATACATCCATTGACAGGCGTGAAACACATCAACTGAAAGCTTGTTTTGGCGTGTATTGTGTGATGTAAACACCAGTTAACCGTTCACACATTGCCTCTATTAAGGTGACCACTTGGGTGACATGGACGTCTAGATGGCAAATCCTTTACCGTTAAGCACCGGAAGTAAACATTTATGCTAGATAAGACGGAGACTAAAGACAAAGCAAAGCAATGGAGGCAAGGCCATGGGGGCAATAAAGGATACTTAGGAATGGCTGGAAGAGTAATGTAGAGATATGGCATAGTGAACAAGTGTACCAAGGTAAACCTGATAAGACAAGGATGGTAAGATCTTGATAACAAGACAGATGGAATGAGCACTGCATCAATTGTACAGGGATAGCAGTCGAGAGAGCTGCTGTATAAACTAGAAACAAAGTCGATACCACCGAGGGATGATCCAAATAATTACATTTTGTAGGAATAAACAGAAAAAGCAATAAAAACAAATTCCAGATTGGACGGCATGAGCTAAAAAAAAAATATATATATATATATTGGAAGAGACTTTAAAAAATAAATTTACGAGCCAAGCAAACGTGGAGGGGAAAATACCAGAGTAGACAAAATTCAATTCGAGTCTGGCCAGACAACATCGGTGGCACGTGATGGTCGATCGGTTATGGATTGCGAAACAATTTCGCTACTGCCACAGCAGTCCCAGCGGGTACTAGGATCGACGCAAGTCAACGGTCTCCTCGTGTTCACCTCCACGCGCACGTGGCAGGCATCACCAGCAGCGGTGAAGTGGAGCGCAGCACCGTCCCTCGCGATGGAGAAGCCGCACTCCCCCTGCACAGACTCCACATCTACGGCCTCATTCCGCACCGCTGGAGACATCAAGCACAAAGTCATAAAAACATGCATCTGGATTGCGCACCACAAGTTCATGTGGGTAGCGTGACTGCAAGAGAACAACAAAGTATGGTGTCAGCGTCAACGCGAATAGGAAGTCTCCACAGTACCAGGAACGTCTCCAGGACACAGGATACTCGATACTCAATACGCTGGAGTTACGGTACTCCCAAACATGCACAACGACCTGCATGTCAGATTTAGCGACAAGAGCGCCCAAGTCGACAACGGAGGACTTCCGGTGGGAAATGCAGACGATGCAAGTAGAGAACCAGAGTCTGACAGGAGTCACCAGGTTCAGTTTATAACAGAAGGTACCACCTTGCATGAAATGTTTTAATGAAAGGAAGAGAGCCCATTGCGTATGCAAGCAAAAAGGAGGCATTGATAAATGAGGGATTCAACTGTTTAGTAAACACATGCACCATTAGAACCTCGTTTGCCAGTAGCAAAATATGATAATTGGCTCCAAGGAAAGCCGTCTCGGGTGTGGACCAATCAATTTCAAGGACAGTGCATACATTATCAGAGTTATGTTTTTGTTTGCATTCAGACTGCAGGTATTGTGGTCAATGCGAACATGACTCCTTGTAAAAAAAGGTGTCAGTTTTGTTGCCAGATAAAAGGGTAAAAAACCAATTGTCATAAACACACGCATTTATCCTATGGAAAAATAAGGGTTGATTGTCGTCTGCTGTATTAGACTAGTTGAAATGAACCCAATATTCTTAAATTTCCCATCGTTCATAAGAACTACATTTCACAACGCAGAGTGAACCAAAAAAACCTAAAAAGCGACACCGAATAGGAAAACTGCAGAGGTCATAACGCATCAAAAACGAAGCAGTTGTGACAAACAAGTGGCCAGAGAATCTCAGCCCTGAATCAAGTTGCTAGGATCCTTGAGAAACGTCATATAGTCAATCATACAATGGATCAAGACGATTAATTATGTCATCACGATTGAAGTGAAAGCTGGTGGACTCACTCCGTACAAAGACACGGTAGTCGCTGTGAGAGGAGCTGCTCCATCCCACAGAAAAACCCAGGGTGGAGGAGAGGCATTGCTTCAGCAGACCTGGGGGAGACAGGTCAGAAATTGAGACGTCAACATCAACTGCACCTTATGGAGCAATTAAAAACACAGGCCGTGGCGGTTGCTGGGTGGGCGCACATCAGTCCCTTCCCTTTTCTGTGCACACAAGTCTGTAAGGTGTTATTTGGCGCAAATTCAAAAAGGTACGCGCACGACTCGACAGTAGGAACCTCACACCAGGAATTGTCAGCCTGCAGCTTCGAAGCCGCTGGTTGAAACATGATATTTTGGTTGTAGACCCCTGCATTAGATTCTTGAAATTGTAGTGGAAAGTTGCCAAGGTAGAGCCTGATAAATGCAAATTATCAACGCGAGTGTACAGTTCGTTGTTACTACAATGGAAAGGAACAAGGCCATGATGATTTTGCCACGTGAGTTTTACTTATAGTCCTGCGCAGTCAAATGTTGTACAATTTACTATTTTAAGTAAAGTTGCAAGGGCCGTGCCAATCAGTCACCAGCCATATTTTTGAAAAAGTTATTATCGTAAAAAAGGAACGTGCAAGGGAGAGTTAATGTCCCCGAACGCCCCCTTTTCCATGCGCCGGAGGATTATTAATTATCCATGTGCCGGCCTATGCCCAACGGCAGCCATCACGTCGCGTTACGTGACCGCTCCAACGGCAGGCGCACAACAATTCACCCCCCCCCCCCCCCATCTCGTCCAGGCAGCGCTCTGGTTGGCAACTCGTGTCGCCGGTAACGCTTTTCCAGTTCACCGAGAGACGCCGCCATTAGTCTTGTGCATGGCGGTGTCCAGACACACGATAGCGGTATTGAGAGAATGCGCGATGTGGTTGTCATGTGGCGACAGCAGCAGCAGCAGCGCCCCCTACCACTCGGCTCCCCCAGCATCCGCGGTCCCAGCGACTGTCGAAGCCTCGCGTGGACGGAGCCCAGGCAGAGGAAGCTGCGGGGAGCACGAGAAACGTGACCGCCAAGACGAGAGAACGCAGGGGGAGGAGAGAGAGGCAAACACCGCACCCCCCCCCGCCCCCCCCACAAAAAAATAAGTGGCCCTGTAGCGATTTTAGGAAGGGCCTATTCAAGGAGTTGGTGTAAACAGCGCCACGCAAAGCCACCTTTGGAACCGCACCACCCACAATGGGGCAAGAGAGACATTTCAGGACCGCATTTCCACATTTTTATCTCAATGCATTTCTCCATGCAGGTCAGTTACCCAAAGCGATATGGAAACGCCCTCTCTTACAAACGTACATAATACTTCATTATCCAGAGCTGTTGATGAACATCCCCGAACACCACTCAGCACGCCCCTCCGCCTCCTCACCTGGTCAGGAGCAGGAGAACAACTCGCAGAGCCGCCATCGTAAAACAAATCATCGGCTGCGTCGCTTCGCTTAGGCCATGGACCCCTTTTATATGGAGAGCCCTCAGCGATCCCGATCCAGATTGGATCAGATCCACCCACGCATTGTCTAATCAGCGAGATTTTATCAAAGCAGATCGAGTCACTCATTGTCTCATCAGTAGAGGTTTGCTCGATCTCGGCGCACGTGCATGGATAGGGGCTGCACCGCAAATCACGCGGCACGTACGCAGGAGGAGTTAATTGGCTCATTACTGAAACTGAATGAGGCCGCGCGCAGATAAAAGCCCCGAGTCGGGACAGTAGCTGCGTTGGCTCTGCTGGTGCCGTGCTAAGTCTCGGTTTTTTGTTGTCCTTGCGATGGAGATCACGAGGGCTTTGTTTGCGGTCTTGGGGTTGTTATGTCTTGCCTCTGGTGAGTAGAGTTTGGTCGAAATATTATTTTACAAACGTGTTTATTTGTCGTGTAATGTAACTGCCGTGTTTACTAATGTTAACACCATAATATACACGTACTAACGATGGGCTTGGTAGTGTGGCGTGGTGGTTAATTCACTGTTCTATATACCTGAACACGAATTTGCGTCCTGGTAATGTTAACATTGGCGAGATGTGTCTAGACTTGGCGCTTTGCCCTAATTCAGCCCGTACTGATCTGTATGGTCAAACTGACGACCGCAATGTGCGAGACTTGATCCAGTAGTGGATTGCCAAAACGTATTCTTAACCTGTCGTGACGCGTGTATACATTTATTGAGGTGCTACTGGGGAATTCGAACTCTTGTATTAGCAGCTCCGTGTGTGGATGATTGACTCGAGGCTCTGAGACTTTCTACGTCTTCACTGACCACCTGTGTCACTGTTTGGGTAACACTCGCGTCTCGTCCCGTGCGGCACCGCCAGCTGCAGTGGCCACCTCCGCCACGGTGAGTGTGGTGTGTGACGAGGCGACGCTCACGCTGACCGTGAGCAGGGACCTGTTCGGCACGGGTCACCTGGCCCAGGCGAGTGACCTGTCCCTGGGAGTACCAGCCTGCCCCGTCACTGGGAGCGACGCCCTTGCTGGGACGGTGACCTTCCTCTACGCACTGGAAAGCTGTGGCAGCAGCCTCCAGGTAACTGGCTGCTAATGCTGCTGTAACATAATCTGCGCAATCCAACTGCTTTATGTTTTGGCCGAGTGTAGATGCAGAAGAATTACAATTCCGCATTCGAGTCGAGCCAGACTTCTTCAATAACAGCGGGGTTTATCGCTTTGAAATCCCCTTGATATTTGTAGATTGGTCATTGCATTATTGTGTAAAGGTCCGTTCCGGTTGACCAGTCGTACATTAGAGCGTTTTTATTCTTCCATAATACATTGGGAATCTGCATTTGCCATGGTTTGTGTGGGTGTTTTTATGGGTGACATGAGCTAGGTGAATTATTTAAACCAAGGAACTGCTGCATTGGGTCTTTCACCAAGGTGTTTGAGCTTTTTTATTATTATTCCGCTAGAATTGCAATAAGTAATAAACCCCACGTCTTCCTCCCTTCTTAGATGAGTGCAGAGCTGCTGTCTTACGAGAACTACCTCTACTACCGCCCCACGTCCAACACGGGCATTATCCGCACAAACTACGTCGCCGTGCCGGTCGTTTGCCGCTATCCCAGGCGAGTTCACCAGCAGTCTCTTGTTGACATTTTCTTAATTTTGAAGTCCAGCTAAACTGTTTACAATTCTACCACTGTCTTTAAAAATTACGTGCCGTTGCGTGTGCTTTAGCTTTGCGAAGCCTGGATTGCAATAAAGCCAATGTCAGCGAGTTAATCCACCGATGGAAAGTCTCCCTGTGCTGTCTGTCGTGGGGGTTTTTAGTGGCAACTTTACTGATGGGTTCACATCAAACGCCTGTCATGGCCTGCCTCAAACATCCAGCCTTGCAAGTGTCCACGCCTGAAGTGGTGCATGTGTAGGGGTGATACGCGCTGGCAGTAGGGATCGTGTGGCAGCGCGTGGTGATTGGTCGACTAGGGTGGGTGCTCACATCGCGGTCCGCATAGGCTCAGTCTCCTCGAGAGCGGAGGACCTATAAAAGGCGGTGCGCGCGGGCGCTTGGGGAGTTTGGTGACCAGTGAAGACGGAAGACTGAGGAGGAAGAGATAGGGCCCTGAGACACCTAGTCCCGCTGTCCTTGTAAGGACCGGGACCCTGTGTGGCTCAGAGGCGGGACCTTGGGACCCGCGGCCGGACGTCCGTGTGAGGGCCGGGCCACGGGACCCAGTGGTCGTGACCCATACCCAAGCTGGGGTGGGTCTGTAGGTTCCCCTGGATGCTACGGGGCTGGAATCCCCGTGTGTGTGTGTAGCCGGGTGGAACGTGTAGCGTGAGCTGTAGTGACCACACGTGTTATTGTGGCAAAGACAAGTGTTAATAAAGTGTGCTACCCGTCAAGTGGTCTCCTGCCGTAATTTACAATATTACACATCCATTGCATACTGTATGAACCACGGTTCTCTTAATTATACTCCATTCCCCCAAGTCGTCTACTTACTCTTATTTGGTCCTCGTCGGATAAATGTCTTGCAAGTTGCGATGTTAAATATACTCTGAAAATATGGTTCTGTATCTCTTCGCTTGTCTATTCGTTGTAAGATGTTAACGACATTGCAATAATAATCTGGTCACAAATTGGTGCAGTTGAGCATCACCCACCTCTGCTCTTTGTAGAGAATGTGTGCCTGATCTCTTCCGGACTGCAGGAAGGGGAACGTGTCCAGCAATGCCATCAAACCCACATGGATCCCCTTCAGCAGCGCCAAGGTTATGCAACAGCAGCTGAGCTTCACGCTGAGGCTCATGACCGGTCAGTGGTGATGTGAGGACGTTGATTGCCTATTATGCACATGGCTACTACCAGGATGGCAATTTAGACTATAAATCCTTCAAGATGTGTACTTGGTATTGAAGAATAGGCCAGATATATGCCCGAGGTCTCTATACTTTATCTGAGGTTTAAGAATAGGTTTACCCCTTATTTTTGGCACCAAAACTGTGCTGTTTAGATGTTAAAACACCAAACTGACCTTTTTTTACAAGGAATCGTGTCTACATTAACCACTAATTGTGGTCAGAATGCAAACAAAACAACTGATAATATGTCTTGTCTTTGAAACTTATTGGTCCACACCAGACGGCTTTCTGTCGAGACGAAAGACTGCCAGAAAGAAAGCTGTCTCTGGTTACCACCAAATGACTTTCAAAGATGATGCATATATTATCAGTTATTTGCATTCTGACCAGAAATTGTGGTTAATGCAGACATGAATCATTTGTAAAACGTTTCAGTTTGCCGTTTTAACATCTTAACACCTGTTGCCAGAAAAAAGGGAAACCTATTCTCATTTTGGTACTGGCAAAGTGTTGTATGTCTTGGAGTTATGAAATTTTTATGAAAATTAATGCAAATTAATAATTTTCCGAAAAATGCGCAAATCGCATTAATTATGTTAGTGTGTATTAATATGCATAAATTATGATAATGCATGTGATTATATGCATAAATTGTGATAATCACGGAGATATTTTATGCGGATGCTTGCGATAATGTTAGTGTGTGCAGTTATGATAATTTGGCTCAGCTGCGTCTATCCAGAGTTGTCAATCAGGATAACACGATTATCATCGATTAAATATTTACCGATTATCCAGCGTGTGTTATGATATTTAAGGTCAGTTTCAGATCTCGTCACAGGTACAGCTCTTATGGATAAGAGTTTTGCATGGACTTGGAAAGAAGCACTCGAACAGTTGGTGTGAAGCAATTTTATTCCAACAAGCATGTGACATTCTATCATGCAGGTCAAACATGCGTCAATAATTCACGAATAACCAAACCCCTATGCATTTGCGATATCATGCGTTCTATTAATATGAATAACTAAAATTCTTATGCAATTACGAGACTATGCGTTTGACTAAAATGAATAACTCAAAACTCTTATGCATTTAACGAACTGAATGACTAAAAAAACCCTCCTAACAACCAGGCATCTCATTAGTTCATTTTTGTATCGATCACAATCAGCGACTGGCCGAGTTTGAAAACAAGCATGACACACTTCATTTTGCGGTAATAAAAATCACTTATTATACCCAAGAGGCGAAAGTATATGTCAATAGATTCATCGGCAAGTGTGAAATCCTTTTAACGGGTGGTTGGAGTCAATGGTGGGTGAGGCGTGTTGCGGGAGAGCGAATTGGGCTCGGTTTTAATTAATTCTTCCGCGAGACTCTAAGACAAAGGAAACTGGTTTGACAAGATTTCCTCTGTTTCCTTGAGTCTGTGTGTGGGAAGCGATACGACCTCTCTGCTGTCTGTGCGAACGTCAACTGACACTTTCTCCGCTGTGAGGTGAGCGGCGGCGCTCGTCCAGAAGGCTTTGACTCTTTTCCTCCACGGCGGGATGACGAGTCGGTTTTGGTTGATGCGGGTCGATCTGGGTGTCGCTCGCGTGGCGCAAGGTGGCGCTCGTTCAGCGATCTCCGCCTTTCCTGCGGGTTGTTCGCTGGTCGTCACTCTGACGAGGAGCGATGCTTCGTTCGTGGCAGGGTGGACGTTGGCGTCTTTGTTGGCTTCACTCGCAGCTCTGCGACTCGGGGTAGCGATTCTTCTCAGTTGGTGCAGACCTCGGCTTGTAGCGGCGCGTCGCTACCTCGCGAACCTCGTCCTGCTGGATGACGAAAACTTATTCGTTGTCGGCGTTGAGATGAGATGGGGCCCGTGGCCCGGACGATGTGGTGGGGCCAGAGGCCCTGACGATCTGAGTTGGGGCCCGTGGCCCAAATGATCTGCTTGTTTGTATGGATTTCCTTCGGTATATATTGAGAAAATCCACTCAGTTTCCCGAGTTGTTCAAAGTCTGTCATAAAACCTTCCTGTGGGTGGGACCATGTGCGTCCGTCCGTGTGTTTCGCGTGCGTGTTTGTCCGTGTTGTGGGAAGACAAAGACGGTTGTTTCCACGGTGGAAGCACCCGGCGCATGCGCTTATTTATTTATTTCCGAGAGCGTGTTAATTTCCTTTGAGCCATTGCCCGGGAGTTTTATTGGGGTCGTTTCCTCGCTTTTGTGCCTGCGTGTGGAGATCCTCTCGGAAAGACAAAGACGGTCGTGTTGCTCGCTTCCCATGGGATGTTGTGTTTGGTTAATTTTGAGCCTTATCCGCCCTTGATTCCTCTTCCACTTTAATTCCGTACTTATTATTTGACTTGTGATTATTTAATCTGATATCCCGGCTAGGGATCTTTGTTTTGGAGCGAAATAGATGCCATAATTATTCTTCGATGCTTCGGCCCGGCCGTGTACAAATCCTTTAAAGGTAAATAATGTCAGTATTTAATTAACAATGATGAGTCGCGATTCTGGTGCAGACTGTAGTCTGATTTCCAATTGGAGTGAGGATGGGTACTGTTTGCTTAATCTTCATGGCTAAGTTGGTACTTGTGCATCTAACATGGTTCAAAGACCCGTATGTGCTTTTTGGCATCAATGCTGTTTCTTTGTTAAGAATATAATTATATATTCCTCCGTGGTGCCCGGCCCTGCACGGCTTTTTTTTCGAGAGGGTGTCATCCCAACCCCCCCGCCTGCCATTCCCCCCTCCCTTGTTCCTCCTGTGTGAAATTCGGGGAGTTTCTATGATCTTGATTACCCTTCTTTCATGCCCTCTTTCCTTTGAAATGATGTGTGCGCACATCTGTGGGAGTGTGGGGGCGTGTCCGTTCTCACGTTGCCCCGTCTTAAAAAAAAAAACGATATTATATGTTGGCAGAATAATTCTAAAAAAATATTAACAAATAATAAAAAAGGGGGCGTATACACAACAAAAGGAGGTCCCATGATTTATCTTGGTTTCTTCCACAATCAGTGGCGTGAGCAAGCACTTTCCTGGCTGCGCTTTTAGTCTGCACTCGGCCTTGGCAATTGTGTTTTTGAAGTTGTCTAATTGTGTTTTCTTTCATGAAGACGACTGGAGTGTGGCGCGACCTTCCACCGTATACCAGCTGGGCCAGACTCTGCATGTCGAGGCGAGCGTGCAGACACTGAACCACGTTCCACTCAGGATCTTCGTGGTCAGCTGCTTTGCAACCCCGGTTCCGGACAGGAACTCTCCCGTCAGCTACCAAATGATTTCTAACTCTGGGTGAGATGTCGCTCTTTCCTAATCCCACCTAATGAATGTTTATGCTCCTTGTCTTAAAGGTGACATTCCACTGCTTGAGTATATAACAGAGCCTCACCTTGGAATGCTGATAAATCTTGCTCTGATGGTTAAGCCTGACCAGGTGTATGGTTAATGATTTTTATCATGTGGTGTCTGTCGGTACATTACTGATGAGAGATGTGGTCAATGTGCGTCATTTGGGACTGATTTGGTTTGCGAGTGGGAGGGGCCCCTTAAGAGGTGGGCTTGGCGCACCCTCTGTGCCGTATTATACAGTGGAAGAGGAGTACTACATCTCCTAGCGCTGGCTTTCTGCTGGCCTGCCCTATGTAAAGTCACGTGTCGTACATCTACGGTGCCTGTGCAGGTGTCTGGTGGATGGCAAAGTTTCGTATGATGCTCACCTCACTTCTGGCTTCCTGCTCCGGCAAAGTGACAACGTCCTTCGCTTCTTCATAGATTCCTTCCGCTTCCTTGCGACGTTGACCAACAATGGCGATCAGGTGATCTACTGTCATGCAGGCTTCTACAGAAACCACCTTTAGCCACGTGGTAGGCAGTGTGGTTGAGTAATAACCATCTTCCTCTTCTCGGTCCAGGTTTTCGTCTTCTGCCAGCTGAAGGTTGCAGATGTTGCTACATCTCCTACGGCTGTCAATAAAGCTTGCACCTACAGCCCCTCGGCTGCATACAGGTTGGTCTGCTTCCTTGCATTGCCCAGCAATTTGTTTTTTAGTGTCTTCCATCCAATAGCTCAATCCATACCTTGCATGTGGGCTACATATTATTGCATGCCTGTGTGCTTAACTAATATCCCTGAGACCTGACTTTGGTTTCTAGCTGCAACTAGTATTACAACATTTCCTGTGCAGTCCCACGGGTCTTCTCTTGTTTAGATGTATTCAGGTGATTTATTGGTCATAGCCTGCACTTGTCTTGAGTTTAGCAACTAGTGTAGCAGCCTGCAAACGACGTCTGTCATTCGTTTGAGCTCCTTTTGAAAAATCTCAGCCTCATAGCCAGAGTTCAAATATCACTCGTGGCTAATGTCGGGAGTATCAACCGAGCCTCGCCTTCGTAGATTTTTTTTTTTTTCCCTCAAGCTGATCACCAGGGTTGGTGTGTAACAACATGGGAAGGGGTCCTGGTCACAGACATTCCCTTAATGCTACAAATACTTTCAGTACTTTCCTATAAGGCTCTGCCTAAACAGGTCCGTTGACCGTCATACAGTTAAACACAACTACGCCCAGAATTGTATTCCTGGCCACTGCTCCCATCGAGTGGTATTGTCGCTATCTGTCTGGTCGACCGTGGTGCTGGCCAAATGGTACACCACTGTACATTGCTTGCCCTGAACGGGTGCTCAATCGGCACTTTGCTCAAATGTGAACGGATACGAGTGAGCATTGCCTGTAACTACAGACGACGTTGTGTGCAATGCAGGTGGGTCTCTGCTGATGGCTCGGACTCGGTGTGCAGCTGCTGCGAGTCCACGTGCCCCAGTGGAAGAAGGCGCAGGGATGTGGCAGCAGTGACTGGTGAGTACAACCGTCGTATTCAGCCATTTAGTCTTGTACAGAGAACCCTTGAATATCAAGGGAGTTACGTTCTTGGAAAGTGTCGAAAAGCCAAACTGCAACATTCACTATGTAAACCTTGCCTAAATAATGGTGTTAGGTATGTGGCAATCAGGAATGGAGGCATCGCGATTGAAATAAGTAATGTGCCAAGTAAACTAAATAGAACTAATTTCGATTTAAAGCTTTTGTGACTGCAGGGATTCATATTCTTGGTTTATTCCGTAAAGTCACGTAGAAGGGAAATAAAACAAATTAAACACTAAAATTATCATAGCTTTTGGATTTCAACACAAGCAATCATCATCAGTTGGGTATGGGCTTAAGCCTGGGCCTTCGCCACATTACTAATGTGGTCCTCTCACTCAGGACCGTCGTATGCGGTGGAAGATGTGATGCTGGGCCCCATCGTGATTGCCAAGCCCTTCTCAGATGGTGCCGAGCCAAGCAGCCCTGCAAAACGGCAGCAGCCACGGGTTTCTACATCTGCATCCAAAGGTAAAGCTACCAGATTCTTTCATGGCACATTTTTTCCAGTCTCGGTTAAAAGCTATTTCTTATACTTTGATACTGGCAAGAAGGTCCCATGATGTATCTGCTCGCCCAGGGATATAAATGCTCTGATGCATGGATTGTCGTTGTACTGTTTGCCTTTTGGCGTATTCTGGTTTGACTCGGACTCGCCCATGAAGAAGGTGGTCTGGTGTAGACCAATCTGTTTCAAAGATGATACCTATATAAAAGGAGCATGTTCACCAAAAGTACGTGCGGTTAATGCAGACTTGATTTAAAACCAGGACATCCATGAGGCAATGACGCTTTAAGGTTGACCTCTCATGGATTGGCAGTCTGTAATACTTAATCTCTATACAAAACTTTTTGCGATTTGGGGAGGAAGCAATTTGTTTTTCGAAGTCTGCTTTCTTACTCCTTTGAAAGGGCCTATGACATCCAACTACAACCCCCTTCCCCAATAACAAGTTGAAAAGGTACAAAACATTGATATTACAGCAGTGCCCTAAAAGGTATGACCAACAAATATTGCCATGCTCCTCCTTAAATGTGCTTTGGTCGTCAGATGAAAATAGGTTTTAACATACCTAATATGATATTTGTGATTGCTTTTTTAATAACATAACATGTGACGTGCTGAACTAAAGCCATCTACCAGTGTGAAATGGCAAACCTTGGTGAGTGACAAATTTGAACAGTACGCCTTTCACACCTTGACCAAATACTTGGATAGGTCAAATGCCCCCACAACCTCCAGCATGTGGAAAAAACCCTAGCTTTACGGCACCGCAGTTAACCACCAACCCTTTCTCTCAATTGTTGTTTTACAGGTGCTGCTCCCGTCCTTGGTCTGGGAGTGGCTGCGCTGGTGATGGCTGTCGCAGCAAGCGCCACGGTGGCTTTGTTTGTTTCGAAGAGGCGTCACACGACTCCTTCAAAGGGATTGGAAACGAACTTCTGATCTTCCGTTGCTTTGCTTAAGTTGTGATAAATAAAACTGATGCATTACTTCTTGTCTTGTGGGGTCCTTGCTTGGCGTTTCGAGCACTTTGTGCAACTACACCATAGCCCAGTTCATGTGGGGGTGAGCATGGAAACAATTGTGGTCTCCAATTCATGCGTGCCAGGACTAGTAGGATGTACCTAATAATGGCAAATGGGTTTTTTAAACCTTCCCAATTGTCCAAACTGGCAGTCATTGTTGTCCATGTACAACGGAGCAGTTGAACAATTTCAAGCAAACAAATCAATTCCTATGTCACTTTAATCTTCCATAAAATGGCCCCAGAAGTTTTTAACCGTGGCAGTAATTGGGCATTGGTACATTACAAAGACGGATAATGTACAACAACCGTGCAAAAAATAGGAGCATTTACAATTGTACTTAAACTGGTTGGAGTTTTACATGTGGAAATTTGTTTCCAGAGTGCCCCCACAGCCTTAAATCAATATTACCGGTAGGAACAACAGTTCCACACTGCCCACCAGGGATTGGTGATCTGTCTTGCATAGCCACGCTCTCGATTTGTATTTCGTAGAGTGCTACGAAATACTTGGCACCACGTGACGCGCCGCCCAACGCAGCTTGCGCCGCGTGACACGGATCGCACGAATGCTCTGTCCAACCAAACTCTTACCTGCACACTCCGAAGGAACGTGTTTAGTCATCCTCGGGATGTGAGCTCAGAATCTCTGTCCATTGGATGCATGTCAAAGTTACAACCAACAATACAAGCTATGGGAGTGCATAGTATCTTGAAGGTACATAAATTACACTATACAAAGTATATACGTTCAAATAGCATGAATACACCAAATCCCATGCTTGTGCAAATTGGCCCCAGACCAGAGTTTTGTGGTGGTGCTTGTGTGGTTGTGCAAGGTGGAGTTGAACTGGGGGTGCGGGCTAAAGTAGTGCAGCGTTTGTGGTACCTAGCTTTACAACCGTTGCATTGGATAGACTTTGCATTGACGTTGTTGCCACAGCCGCCACAGAGGAAAAACGGGCCTGGATTCAATTCAAAGTACCCAGCAATTCTCAAAAGCCGCTCCAGTATGCTGGGAGGCCTGGGCTGGCTGGTGAAAAAACAGGAAAGTGCGAGGGGTGACGTTGCCATTTGCAACTGCTTTCATAGTACTTGGTCTCTCCACTTTGAACAAGCGGTAACACTGGAGAGGCTGCATGTGCAAGGAGTTATTTTCAAAAGTGGGGCGCGTGATCCTTCCAGTTGACAAATGTAGTCTTTCGTGCTATGATGTGAAAGTCAGGAGCAGGGAATGTTGAGGTCTCGTTACCGTGCCACGTTTATACCCCCAAAGAGTCTCCTACGGACGAGGAGATGTTTGCCACATAGATCATTAACAAAAAGCTTGTCATCTCATGGAGTTTTGCTAAATCTAGGCAGAGCCAGAAGACCTGGGGATATGTTTGTACCGTGACCAGGGCACCTTGGGCAGCCTGGTGAGACCTCCATGAATAATTTTTTCCTCATTCGTCAGGTATGCTCGTGTGTGAATTTAAACTTAATGAGTCTTAAGTGAGAGAGCTCTTGGAGCAACTCTTGGGGCTCGCCAGATCTGTCCATATCTCTGCGGTATAATCTCATGGGGCACAAACATGTCTATTTAACCCTTTGGTGCTTAAAACCAGTCAATGGTTGGATAAACTAAAGCCCCAAGCTTCTTAACGAGGGATGTATTTATGGCATCTCTAATCTGAAAGTCTCTGAAATTGAGAGTGGGGATATTATATCATCCGCAAGCTTTTGAAAGACATCACCCTCCCGTTTGCATGTGTAGTGACACAAGAAGGGAGGGGCTGCTGGGGGCTCTGGGACCCTGGGCGGGCCAGGTGCTTAAGCCTCTTGGCACCAGGTGTTGGGTTCCCAGGCGCTTAAGCCTCTTGGCGCCGCCAACGGGGGGGGGGGGGGGGGGGCTGTGTGTGCTCTGTGGGATGTCTGGTGGCGCACACGGCCCCACCCCTCGTTGGACTAGGCATAAAAGGGGAGCTCCCTGGACAATCAGGGCCAGTCGTAGCTCAAGACCCAAGACACAAGACCAGCCATCTGAGGACCCTGGGATGTTGTGAGAGCCAGTGGTGGGACTCTGGATCTCCCGACTCTACGACCTTGTGAGGGCGAGTTCCAGAGCGTAGCCAGAGTAGAGTATCTAGGCTGTGTACCTAGGCTGTGTACCTAGGCTGTAACAGAATATCAGGACTGTCAGGACTGTTGGAGAGTTGGAGTGTTGGATTGTAATAAAGAAGTTGCCTCTACAAGTGTCTCCGGAACCCGTTACATTTGGCGTCAGAAGTGGCAATGGAGACAAGAAGTAAGCCACGTACCTTCAGTCCTGACGGCGATGTCGAGGAGCAAGCGGCGACGGGGCAGCCAACTCGGGCCGACAACGACGCTGAGCAGCCGTCCACCACACCTGCCGATCCTCCTCCAGCGTCGGGAGCAGCAATGGAGGAAACGTTGCTTCGCCTCACTGAGCTGCTCCATGCCACCGTCTCCATCCTGGACGATATGCGTCGCTCACAGGCGGAGACAGGAGGGAGAGAGGTGGCGCAGCGGCCGCGCCATTCCGCCGGCTCCAACACAAGTATGGCAGCTGTTCCCGCCGCAAATACATCCGGGTGTGTCGTCACTTCTGCCGGGGGAGCAATGACCGCTGGGAGCGACGTCACTTCCGGGCCCAGCGTGGGCCAACCAAACGACGCCGCGTCATCAGCGCTGCATCCCTCACCGCCGGGTGACAGCTGTTTGCAACCAAACAACGCCGCGTCATCAGCGCTGCGTCCCTCACCGCCGGGTGACAGCTGTTTGCAACCTAGCAACGCCGCGTCATCAGCGCTGTGTCCCTCACCGCCGGGTGACAGCTGTCTGCAACCTAGCAACGCCGCGTCATCAGCGCTGTGTCCCTCACCGCCGAGTGACAGCGCTGCGAACGCGAAGCCAGCTTCCGCCGGGTTGCCAGGCAACGAGCGCGGGGCTCACGTCCAGCAACGCCTGCCGGACCTCAAGGTATTTTCTTCAGAGGGAAGTGAGTGGGCAGCGTTCGAACGCCGGTTCGTCTCTCTTATAGAGACGTCCAGCTGGTCGGAGTATGAAGCGCTCCAGGGCCTTCCGGCCATGCTCGACGACGACTGTCTCGCAGCACTCCTTGCGGTGCCACGGGCGAAACGTGCCACGCTCACGGATGCCCTTCATCAGATGCGGCTGATTTATGGACCCCCGTCCAAAGCACGTCACCGCTTCGATGCGAGGAGGAAGAAGGCCTCCGAGTCGGCGATGGGGTATCGCAGCGCGCTGCTGGCCATGGCGCGGGTTGCCTACCCTCGCATGGATGAAGACGCTGTGGAGTCACTCGTGCTGCAGAAGCTCATGAGCTTGGCCCGCCAGCTTCGAGTTGCCATGCAGACAGCAGACGACGAGGACGGGGCGTCCATCGTCTGCCACAACTGAGGCCTTCGAGGCCATGTGGCGTCCGGCTGCCGGGTCCCCCGACGCCGGACTTCAGGACCTCCGGTGCCTCGGCCACCACCGTATCCTCGGCATACCCAGGCGAGTCACAACACCTCGAACTCTCGGCCCCCACTTACAACAAGCACGCACCTTCACACCACACAGGGGGGTCATGCTTCGGATGAGGGGGAATCTGGCCCATCATTGAGCAACCGGGCGCTCGGACCAGGTCAATGGTCCGAGTTGGCCCATAGGGTCGTTGCTGCGGCAGCAGGGTCCTCTGCCGTAGTGGGTTCCATCGAGGGCGTTGATGTTCGTATGTTTATCGATACGGGTGCGTCGGCGACCATCATTTCAGACATCATTTATAACATTCTGCCCGATACATGCCGTCCCTTGCAGCCAGTTGATGTGCCATGCTATGCCGCAAATGATGGTTCGTTGGGCATCACCGGACGGATCAATGCTCAGATCCGCATTGCTGACGTCCAATTAGTTGGGCCCATTTTGGTCTCATCAACCCTCGCCGTTCCGTGCCTCCTCGGAACAGATTTCTTGGGGAAGATGCCCATTAAAATTCTCATTAACAAAGGGTGTGTTGAGCTCCCATCCGGCCGACGCATGGCCTTCCTGCCCACACCCACTCGGTTGCTCTCCGCATCTACGACGGTGCAGGCGTTGGCGGCCTGCACAATTCACATTCCTCCCGGCTCTCAGATGTTAGTTCCCCTACGGTTTAGTAAACCCCTTGACTACGACGCGTTCATGGGGGGTGCTGTGATCGGGCATTCGCGTTCAGCTGAGCGTGTGTCGGACCTCGTGTGTGCACAAACGCTCGTGTGAAGCAACCACGACCCCTTTATCCAGGTCCTTAACGCGGGATTGGAAATGGCCGTTATCTGTCAGGGAATGGTGCTTGCTCACGCGACGCCAGCCCCGCTAGAAGATGTGATCGTGGGTCACGTAGGGGGCGAGTCTTCTTCCGTTGCCAAGCCAGGTCCTGACACAGGATGGCTCGACGCACTTTGCTCCACTTCTGCCGATTTGTCACCATTACAGCATGCTAAATTACGCACGCTGCTGAGCGATTTCGCCGACGTTTTCAGTCAAAGCAAATTCGACATTGGCTGCACTAAATTGCTAAGCCACCACATCGACACGGGTGATGCCGCTCCAATTCGTCAACCCATTCCGGTTGAGCCCGGCCGAAAAGGAACATGTACGGGTGGCCGTCAACGATATGTTGGCGGCCGATGTCATTGCGCCATCAAATAGCCCATGGGAGGCGCCGATCGTTCTTGTTAAGAAGCACAACGGGAGCCTCCGCTTTTGTGTTGACTTCAGGAAACTTAATAAGATTTCTGTGGCCGATGCCTACCCACTTCCCAGGATGGACGAGTCGCTCGATGCCTTAGCAGGTGCGCACTACTTCTCCACCTTGGATCTCCCCTCGGGGTTTTGGCAGCTACCCCTTGATGACGCATCCAAACCAAAGACGGCCTTTCGCACGCCGCAGGGACTGTTCCAATTCAACAGACTTCCCATGGGTCTTCACTCGGCCCCGGCGACGGTCCAGCGCCTGATGGAGCTGGTCCTCGCTGGGCTCCAGTGGGATTCTTGCCTAATCTACCTCGACGATGTAATCGTGTTCAGCAAAACTTTTGATGAACACCTCACGCGATTGAAGGCAGTTTTCCTTAAAATGCGGGCGGCTAACCTCAAATTTAAACCGCAAAAGTGCCACCTCATGAGGGATTCGGTTCGTTACTTGGGCCATATTGTCAGCCGCTCGGGAATTGCCACGGACCCCGAAAAGACAAATTGCGTGCGCTCATGGCCAACTCTTACCTCTGTTGGGGAGGTGCGGAGTTTTATCGGCTTCGCCTCATATTATCGACGATTTGTTGCGGGATTCGCATCCATCGCGAAGCCCCTCCACGCATTAACGGCCAAAGGGGTAAAATTCCGTTGGGGAGAGTTAGAACAGGCATCGTTCAATGCCGTCCGAAAAGCACTGGTCGATGCTCCTACCCTGTCTTATCCAGATTTTACCACTCCGTTCATTCTGGATACAGACGCCAGCAACACCGGAATTGGAGGGGTGCTGTCGCAAATTGTCAATGGAGTGGAGCGCGTCGTCGCCTATGGCAGCAGGGTGCTGTCGCCCGCGGAGCAACGTTACTGCGTGATGCGCCGCGAATTGCTTGCTGTCGTTTTTTTCATAAAGCAGTAAAAACCATACGTGTATGGCAGGCATTTCACAGTCCGCACCGACCACGCGGTGCTATAATACGCCTTGCGAGTGGACCAACCATCTGGACAGCTCTCGCGTTGGCTCGAGATCCTCCAGGACTTTGCGTTCACTGTCATTTACCGCAAGGGGATTCAACACGGGAACGCCGACGGGTTGTCGCGACTGCCGACCAATGGGCACTGTGCTTGTTTTTTGGGTGCGGGGCGTTGTAAGCAGCCTGATGGGGTACCGCCCCCATTCCTTGCGGCCGCGGCCGGAGATGGGGTCGGAGACCACGGGGCTCCCTCCACGCAAGTTCTGCAGGACGCATTGCTGGGCCTCGGGTTCGACGACTGGGGACGTCTTCAGATGGAAGACGTCTCCCTCCTCAAATTGAGACGCCGTGCTAGGGATGCCGAGGGTCACAGGGGGCAGGGGGGCCCCGTATCATATGTCATCCGGGAAGGCGTCCTCATGCATTGGGATGGGGGGTCCCAATCCCACACGTTGGTGGTGCCCACCTCCCTGCGGGGGCGACTTGTGTGGGAAACCCACAGTCGCCTCTTGCACTTGGGTGTTCAGAAAACACTAGCTAAAATCCAATTGGAATTTTTCTGGCCGGGCATGGCAAACGATGTGGCTGACCTTGTGCAAGGTTGCACAGAATGTGCACGGCGGAAACCACCTGCTAGGCCGTCCTGCCCGCCGCTCCAATCCATTAAGGTTTCCCGGGTCAATGAGATGGTCGCATTGGATATTTTGGGTCCATTTCCTGATACTCCTCGGGGTTGTAAGTACCTTTTGGTTGGGGTCGAATATTTTACCCGATGGGCCATGGCCTGGCCACTCCCCAACCGGTCTGCAGCAGCCATTACGGAGGCTTTCTTCCAGGGCTACATCCTGGATAAGGGTGCTCCCGAACGCCTGCTGACCGACCAAGGGAAAAATGTATCTTCCACCCTGTTGCGGGATGTGCGCAACCTGCTAGGGACACACAAAATCCGCACCTCGCCATATCACCCCCAGACTGAGGGTATGGTCGAGCGATTACATAGGACACTTACCTCCATGCTAAGCAACCAGGTGTCTGAGTCACAGACTGATTGGGATCTCCACATACCTGGTGTCTTGGCCGCCTATAGAATGGTGCCCAATGCTGCCACGGGGTACTCGCCGTTCTATCTTATGTATGGGAGGGAGGTTTGCCCCCCAATCGACGTACAATTGCGCATTAAACAGCCCGCACCTAAGGCTAAGATTGCCGACCACATCCGTGCTAATGTGCGTCGTCTCGTGGATGCCCGGGAGGCTGCTCAAAATAACTCAGAGGCCCGTCAGCTTGCCAACGAGCGGTTGCGGAATCTCCGCACGTCCCGCCACGTTTGGGTAGAAGGGGACCGCGCCTGGCTCCACTACCCGCAGGTACCATTGGCTACTTCCTCAAAACTGCTTAAGCCTTGGAGAGGCTCGGTTGTTATTATTCGCGTTCTCCGCCCGCAGTGTGTCAGGATCCAGCATGGCAAGCGACGTTGGTTCGTGCACCCGTCACGTCTAAAACCTTACATTCAACCCTACACACCTCCTTCACTTCTTCGGGGCCGAGAGCGCGACATGTCTGACGAGCCGCGCCGCGATGATGTTGCTTCTAACTCTCGGGCAGGTCCCGCTGTCCCGCCCTCAGGTGCCTTGGGAATGAAACCCGCCACGGCCGACCCAGCGAGAACAAGCTTGCCCACGGGATCAGCGACCCAGGACACAAGCGCAACAGCGGGTCGTCGGTCCCCTCCCGCCTCCGTCGCGACCGATGAACCTGCCACTCGGACTCGCTCCAAACTCAAACGATTTTCATGACCCCAGCCCAGGAACTCTCATCCCAACGCGACGCCACTCACCTTGCCATCATGTA
Organism: Lampetra planeri; assembly: GCF_965212315.1. Lineage (NCBI taxonomy): Eukaryota > Metazoa > Chordata > Hyperoartia > Petromyzontiformes > Petromyzontidae > Lampetra > Lampetra planeri. The sequence goes on along the minus strand of NC_136177.1, from coordinate 2,948,361 downwards.
TAGTGGGCAATTGGGGCGTCCGTTCATCCTGCATATATGTGTTTATACAGTGTTGTTCTGCATCGGTGACCACAGGAGGGGGAGAGGCGCTTTCTTCTCATTTTTTTTCTTGATTTGTCACACACTCATTCTGATGGTTAACAAATAATTTATTGTACAATTGTATTTTTTTTTGACAGCCGGGTCGGCTGGAGGCTACGTAGAGGGGGGTAATGTAGTGACATAAGAAGGGAGGGGCTGCTGGGGGCTCTGGGACCCTGGGCGGGCCAGGCGCTTAAGCCTCTTGGCACCAGGCGCTGGGTAGTGACATAAGAAGGGAGGGGGCTGCTGAGGACTCTGGGACCCTGGGCGGGCCAGGCGCTTAAGCCTCTTGGCACCAGGCGCTGGGTTCCCAGGCGGGTCCAGATGCTTAAGCCTCTTGGCGCCAGGCGTTGGGTTCCCAGGCGCTTAAGCCTCTTGGCGCGCCAACGGGGGGGGGGGGGGGGGGGGGGCTATGTGTGCTCTGTGGGATGTCTGGTGGCGCACACGGCCCCACCCCTCTTTGGACTAGGCATAAAAGGGGAGCTCCCTGGACAATCAGGGCCAGTCGTAGCTCAAGACCCAAGACACAAGACCAGCCATCTGAGGACCCTGGGATGTTGTGAGAGCCAGTGGTGGGACTCTGGAACTCCCGACTCTACGATCTTGTGAGGGCGAGTTCCAGAGTGTAGCCAGAGTAGAGTATCTAGGCTGTGTACCTAGGCTGTGTACCTAGGCTGTAACAGAGTATCAGGAGTGTCAGGACTGTTGGAGAGTTAGAGTGTTGGATTGTAATAAAGAAGTTACCTCTACAAGTGTCTCCGGAACCCGTTACACATGCAAGAGGTCATAAACAATTTCCAGCCCAGACTCCCAACTACAGTAGATTATCCGGTGGCTTAATGGGGAAGGGTATGCCCGATTTTCACGTAGTTATTTAAGATTGAAAAAATGTTGGGAAATTTTTGTATGGCATGTTTTTTGGTGTGTGGATTTTTTTTTGTATTTCAAAAAATACTCGGAAATTGACCAATAAACATGCAAGCAGACAAAACAAATATCCGACTGTAAACAGTTACTGTATTTACTGTATCATACCACTGCAATCTCGAAGACTGAATAGGGTGATATACGTACTATGTTCTTGCTTCAATCGCATTTGACAATCGCTGGACTGATGCAGCTTTTTAGAGTGGTGCTCTAGTGAATAAACTCACTTTTCTCCTGATCGCATGACATATGTCGTGATTGTAGCATCACTACTGTGTACACGCACACGTGTGACGTCACTATGCCGGGAGCGTCACTACCACGTGGGTCTACACACACACATGACGTCATCCCGGCTGTAGGCGGGAATGACGTCAGGGCCGGTTCTGGACTCGGGAGACCACGGGGGTGGTGTGAGGTCGTGGCACGCTCTGTGATCCCGGCTGGACACGTGACCGGATCCCAGTGGGGGGCCGGGGGCCCAGGGGGCACCTCGGGGGGCACGTGGACAGCAGGGGGGGGGGCTTCGAGAGGGTTCTCGAAGGGAGGCGTAGCCGGGGTGGGGCCCGGGCAAGCCGTGGCCCATTTAAGCAGCCTCCTCACGAGGTTCGAGGATGCCCATGCCAAGAATGAAGATGCATCGTGAAGACGCCAAGAAGACTCAAGCCTCTAGTCAGCGGACCTGCCAGTAGCCCACCTGGCTGGGTCACGCTAGAGTAGCTGAGATTTAGAGAAGTGTGTGTTAGCTAGAGTACGTTGGTGGTCACCACCCTATGTGTAATGTACAGTGTTATAATACTTACTGTTCTAATAAATGGGTGTTGCCTCCCAAGAAGTGTGTGCGCCTAAATTGAACCCACTGCATTTGGTGTTTAGAAGTGGCTAACGTTAGGTGTTATCCTAGTCAGTATAATATGCGCACGATTACTATAACTTACTTGGATGCTTTCACACGACGGGGACGGCGGAAAAAAACATCTTCCGGGCGGCCCCGGGGTCTGCAGCCCCGGTGAAGGACGGAGAGTGCGCTGCAGGTGGGGCAGCAGGACGCACATCACGTCGCTGCTTCGTTGCCATCGAGAGAGAGAGAGCGCCGGAGCTAGAGGGGAGAGGACGCCGCCGTTGCTGCGGGTGCCTGGGCGGGAAATTCGCGCTGGAAATTCGCGCGCACACCATGCACGCGCGGCCGCCATCTTGGCGGTGGGTTGGAACGCCGTTCCCGCCATTTTCAACACCTGCAGAGGGAGATCTTCGGCCGTCTCGGTGGCATCCTGTCGCAAGAGGATACCGTGCTCACCATCCAAGATTCTTCAAGTTCCACCCTGCCATCCTCACAGCCTCTAAGGCGAGTCGTGACACAATGAACCCGGCCCTAAAAACACACCTCACCCATCTTACGCATGCCGGGTTGCGTTTGCGTGTTGTTTCTTTTTTGCTTGCTGGGCTGTGGTACATGTTTTTTTGGCTGTGTGAGTGTAGAATGGACGCGGCGTCTGTGCTCGTGTGTTGCTGTGGAACTTTTTTTTTTGTGTGCGGTTACGGCATCGGATCGTTATCTTGATGGGGCATTTAATGATTAATTCATTGTCAAGTGTCTCGAGCTCCGTTAACGTCCTGTGGGTTGCCGTGTTAATGACTCGCGTTGTTACATCGTTTATGTTGCAGAGTCGCGATTGTTATTGGGTATACTGTATGGAGCTTCGCTCGTGATTGTTCATGTGTGACTGTCAGAAACTTTGATTGTGATCGTTGTCAATGTGTGACTGTCAGAAACTTTGATCGTCATTGTTGCCAAGGTACAAACCGTATGGAGCTTTTTTCGTGATTGTTATCAATGTATAGACTGTATCGATCCTTGCTCGAGAGTGTATGGACTGTTGGGTACTTGCTTGTGATTATTTACTATGTACGGATTGTCTGGGGTATTGCTTGTATGTGTTGTGATGTTGTGATATTGCGATTGTGTGTGGGATGACTGAATGTTGCGTGTTTCTTGAGTTGGGTGCCGAAGCCCCGTGGAAATCCCATGGTTGCCGTTGTGTAGGATTTTTGAATGACATGACCGGTGTTGTTCGAACTCGCTGATGGGTTCGAGGGTGCCCCTTGGATTCTGTGTGGTTCAGGAGTGCGTTGGGCTGTGGATTGCCGCCAGATGGCATCGCTCTCTCCGCTCGATTGTGTATAGCCGATTGCTGCAATGCGAGTCTTGGAGAGAGTGATCGATGTCTCCTCCCAGCTCGATTGTGTACAGCCGCATGATGCAATGCAAGTCTCCGAGAGAGTGATCGATGTGTCCTCTGTCTCGATTTTGTACAGCCGAACGCTGAAATGCGAGCCTGGTGAGAGACAAGCTTTAAAATTCCCCCCCGATACGGCTGACGCGTGAAACTGGTTGTGACACGCGTCGGAAAGGCGGTAGGGTGGTAACATGGAAATTTCCCCCGATATGGCCGACGTGCACGGTTTTAGGATGGAGACGCCACGTCGGAAAGGCGGGTGTGCTAACGGGTGACACGTAATGTCTGTGGTGGTCCTCAGTGAGGACTGCTGGGACGCAAGCGCGGGAAACCACGGAAATGCGGTTCGGGGGTGCGGCCGCCACTTTGCACGAGCACGGGTAGCCTTGGAGATGCGGTTTGAGCATACGGCCGCCATTTTGTGCGCGCCTGGGAGCCGCGGCGATGGTTGCGCGTTGGGCCGCCATTTTTTTTATGCGCGCGGGAAACCGCGCAGATGTTCGTGCGTTGGGCCGCCATTTTGTGCACACGCAGATAACCACAGCGATGTTCATGCGCCGGGCCGCCATTCTGGGCGTGCGCGGGAAGCCGTGGGGAAGCGGGTTGCGCATGTGGCCGCCATTTTGTACGTACACGGGTGGCCTCGGAGATGTTTGCGTTGCACGTGTGAACTATTTCTGGGCAAGAGCAGGCATTTTTTTTTTGTGCCATGTCGATTACACATATTTTCACAAAAAATGTAGATACTGGGGCAACCCTGAAGTGAGACGTTTTTGCCCAGTACATGGGTCAGCCTGGAAGCATGACTTCCTTGACCCAGGATGCTGTAAAACATCCAACGTTTTACCTTTGGGTGCAGCATACTGGCTCGACCTTGAAGCGTGACTTCCTTCAGCCAGCACATGGGTCGACCCTGAAGTGCGACTTCTCGACCTGGGACGTAGGGAGACGTCTGGAATGTTAAGCAGTGTGTGTAGGTAGGTGTTAGACTTTCGGTCTTCGCCCTATTGCCACCTGTGGGGTGGAACGGTAGCGGAGCGGTGTGAGACCCTGCCATCCATGGGGTGGTTGTGTGATTTTGGTTTGATTACCGGTGTTGGTTGTGCATCCAACGCGTTGAAATCTATGTATTTTAGTTTTTCTGTCTTCCGCCGGGCGGAATACGATCATCTCCACTTCCCTGGGCCCGGGTGGCTGTCGCGTCCGACGAGCTGAGGCGCAGGCTTGTGGTGCTGTGCCTCAGGAGGTGGTTTCTTCTCGTCACAGAATTCCTGCACCTGCCGCCCTTGGAGTCGCCAGTTGTGCTGACCGGATGTGGACTTAAAGGGGGGAGTGGAGCGCCCGTACATCACTCCTGCTCATCCTGTTGCCCAACTCCTGGGAAGGGGCCGTGCCCTCTTTGGGCCTTTTTCAAGTTCCCCCAGGACCTCCAGGGAGAGCGTGCTTGCCTCCCCTGAGGGCTCGGCCACGCGAACTCCTTCGAAAGACTGGCCGCTGTGCATGACTCTGACGCCTTGTTGATTGCTTACACCGTTGTCGAGCAGTCACATTAACATGTCGGTCCGTGCGTACAATTTCACATGGATGGGCCGTGCTGAGGGAAAAGTGGGTTGACCAGTTCTTCTCGGTGAACATGTGTTGTTGTTGGTTCCCCTCGTTCCATACGTTTTACCCTTCCCCCCCCCTCTCGGTGTGTGTACATATGTTCTCGCTGTAATTATTATCGTCGCCGGTTATTTATTGATGTTGTTGTTGGAGACTGTTTTTTCTGTATTGTCACAGTCGGGATGGCTGTTTTTTACATGGGGGAGGGTGATGTAATGATTGTATTATTACTACTGTGTACACACTCACACGTGTGACGTCACTATGCCGGGAGCGTCACTACCACGTGGGTCTACACACACACATGATGTCATCCAGATATATAAACATAGACATAACTTCATCCGAGAAGATGGATACAAATTGAGAAATCATTGGAAGGATGTTATTAACCAGGTATAACCTTAACTGCTTTATGGTGTGCCTTCATATCCACATCTACAGTCTCTTACACCCAGCCCTACTCATTCCCATCATTCGGAAATTTGCCGTTGCATGTCGAGCTTGCAGCGCAGGTCATTTACCACTCCCTGCTCCTCAGGTTATCTGCCGTCAATGTCATGTTTGCTTCCCCCCCCCCACCCTCTTTATCCTTGGCTATACCCCCCTCCCTCCCTCATCTATATAACCCCCTGTTACTAGCAGCTCTTTTGCCTACTTTAGCAACTGTTTTTTTTCTGTGGTTGTCCCACCTGATGACGGACGCTTGTGTTGCGTCCGAAACGTCGATGTTTATTTATTTATTTAGCTCTTTCTTTGTGCATATTTGTATTTGCTTATTTGTTTGTTTGTTCCTACGTGACTTTACCAAAAGAAACAAAGAGTATGGATCCTTGCAGTCACGAAAACTTCAAATCTAGAATTATCTCTTCCACTCACTCCGGGTCATTAGCCGTTACTACCGGAGCATCCCATTCAGTGTCGAAAACTCAAGGAAATCCAAGACTTGTTTACCCCTTAACGATGCTTCATGGAACGTCCGCACCCTCCTGGACTCTGACAATAAGCAAACTACAGACCGCACAGAAGGACAGCCCTCGTGGCCCATTAATTCAGAGAATACAAAATCGACATTGTAGCGATTAGTGAAACCCTCTTACATGGAGACGACTCTCTCACAGAGGCAGAAGTTTGTGAGGGCTACGCCTTCTCTGGAAGGGTGATCCAGAAGATGCTCGCCACCTCCAAGGTGTGGGTTTTGCTGTGCAAACCTCAATCATTTAATGCGTCGCTGAATTCCCTATTGGTATTATTGAGCTTCTGATGATGTGGCGCATTCCCTTGGCCGGGGGGCACTCTGCCAAACTCATCAGTGCTCATGGGCCTATGCTGGATGCAGACAATGATGCCAAGGAGGCTTTCAATAAAGCTCTCGTCACTGCCATTAAAAACACACTGCGCACCGACAAGCTACTCCTCATGGGATACTTTAATGCCAGGGTGGGCTCGGAACACCAGATGTGTGACCGTGTACTAGGCCGACATGGGCTGGGTGAGCATAATAGCAACGGGCTGCGGCGACTCTCCCTATGCTCCAAAGAACATCCTGTTCCGGTTTAAGCACAAACACAATAACTTATGGCAACACTCCCGCTCTAAACACTGGCACCTGCTAGATTACATCATCATCCGTCAGTGCGACCAAAAGGAGGTGCTAGTAACCCGAGCCATGAGTGGAGTGGAATATTGGACTGATCACCATATGATCAGAGCCTAGTTCCGCGTTGAGATCCGTCCACGCCATCCAAGGAAGGCCCAAAATAAGAGACGGAACGGCAATGCTCTCAAACATCCAGTTGTCACAAAAAAACTCCCCCCAAACTCCCTCGACCCAAACAACACATGGACTGAGTTGCACACATTCATCCTAGAGGCGGCCTCCGAATCAAACCGGGTACACCAAAAATTTTCACTAAGACTGATTTTAGGAGAACACTGCCAACATCCACACACTACTACAGACCAAATGCCTAGCCCACAAAGCCGTCCTTTCCGACCGAGACTCTGCCACTCTCCAATGCTCCCTCTCCAAGGCCAAAGCAGAGTCCCAGTGTGCTCTCCATGCCATGGAGGACACCTGGTGGGTCCAAACACGCAGATGAGATCCAAAGCCGCCTCGCAGACACAAACAACACCCAATAGTTTTATAATGCCGTCAAAGCCCTCTATGGCCACCAAAACAAGCCATCACCCCGGTCAGGTCTTCTTATGGCAACACGCTTTTCAAGGACCACCAAAAGATCTTGGAGAGATGGGCAGAGCACTTTTTTAATATCCTCAACCACATAAACCCCACAGACCCGCTCATCCTCGAGACACTGTCTGATATCCCGCCCATTCATGAACTCGACACTCCACCACCATTTTCTGAGGTCGCCCAGGCAGTCAAAGGCCTGAAAAACAATGAAAGTGCTGGACCCAACGGCCTCCAAGCTGAGATGTTGAAGCAAGGGAGATACCTCCTCCTTCACTGCTTGCAACTTCTCATCAAGTCCATCTAGCTGTCCATAACCATCCCACAGGAATGGAAGGACGCGAATATTGTAGTTATCTATACAAAAAGAAGGGTGACGAAGAGGCTTGCGGCAACGCACAAAAATCAGACCCCAACAGTCCTTTGAACTGCAATATGCAGACGACTGTGCACTCATGGTTCATACCCCAGAATCCATGCAGCACGCCCTCAACCGGGTCTCCTCCTAGTGCTCTGTCGGCCTCCAAATCAATACTTAGAAGACAGAAATAATTGCCCAACTCTCATCCACATGCACCTCACTCCCTATCTACATTATCGGTGGTATTCACCTCAAAATGGTTACTCCATTTCACCTATCTCGGTTCTGCTCTCTCCCCTACGTGCTCTCTTGACGATGAAATTGACACTCGCGTCAACAGAGCCTCCTTCCTTTGGATGCCTCCAGGCCAGGGTCTTCAAAAACTGTAAGCTCAAGACCCACACCAAGGTGGGAGTTTGCAATGCCGTTTTTGATTCCACCCTGCTTCATGGCTCAGACAATTGGACCTCATACAGGTGGCAAATTAAGATCCTGGAAGCCTTCCACATCAGATGCCTCCAGCGCATCCTAGGGATAACCTGAGAGGACAAAGTTCTACATACTGAGATCCTCACCAACACAAAGTCATCCTGCATTGAGGTAAGCATGGCCACATGGACACCTCCACTGGCTTGGCCATGTGATCCGCATGACTGATCACTTGCTCCCCCGTCGAGTTCTCTAACGCCAACTCAGCGCAGCTAAACGCTCCACTAGAGGACAGAAAAAGTGCTTCGAGGACCACAGCAAGGACCTGCTGAAGCACTGTAACATCAATTCCTTCAGCCTGGAACCCCTGGCGCTGGACAGGTCCACCTGGTGGTCCACTTGTGCCAGAGCAATCAGCACCTGGAAGACGCCATCTCACAGTGGAGATGCGAGAGATGCACCCAAAGACACTCCCAGACACCAACGCACTGCTGGGATAACGCCATCCGAGACCCAACACACGTGTCCTATCTGCAGCAGAGTGTGCGGCTGTCGCATTGGCATCCACAGCCAGATGAAGTTTCACTAACGCCAAAAGTGCTAGCCCACCCACAAGAGGAGCAATCGTCATCATCTTTTTTCGATAGACACCCAAGAGAGAGATCTAGTAACTATATTAGTATTTTTCGATACTCTTCGGTTCTTTCGGTAAAGTCACGTAGGTATAAAAATACAAATAAATAAATTAAATCACGACATTTCGATTGCAACACAAGCAATCATCATCAGGTGTTAAAACCACAGCAAGAAAATGTTTTGCTGAAGTGGGAGAGAGATACCGTGGTAAGAGGTTAAAAAGGTAAGAGAGGGGGGAGGGGGGTAGGGGAGCGTTGTGTGGACGCTAGGAGAGGGAGACGTGAAGCGAGGACGGGGGGAAGTGGGCGGAGCTGGGAGTGGGATGCTGAGAGTGCTCGTGATACACCGGGGGAAGACGCTACTACAAAGCAGCAACAGTACCAATAAAGGCAACAACTCCCTTGCAGTAGCAATGCCAAACGCTAGGGAAGCGATTAACTCAGCAAAATAGACTATTGGCCGGTAAATATGGTGCTGTGGTTTTCCCACCTGATGATTTGCTTGTGTTGCGATCGAATCGTCCTGATTTAATTTATTTATTTGTATTTTTATACCTACGTGACTTTACCAAAAGAACCAAAGTGTCTGGATCCCTGCAGTCATGAAAACTTAAAATCTAGTATTTTTCGACTGCACATTTCAAAGGGGAGGGAGGGGGAATAGGACATCAGTGGGGTCGACAGGCGAGGCACAAAGCACCAAAAAGTCTTCCAAACGAGCTACAAAGTGTTTTCTTAGCCCGTGCTGCAGACGTAATTGTGCAGTCTGGCTTGTCTCCATGCACGCTGTCCAGGATTATCCTCAGCGTGTGCTCTTGCAACAGTAACGGTGCAGTCTCCGGCTTGTCTTGATACAGGCTGCTCTGCAGTTTTCTCAGCCCGTGCTGCCAAACTACCTTCATTGATTAGTTGCTATTGAGAGCCGCAGCTCCTCCGTTTGTTTTGCACGCCACAATGCTGCTACACTTTGTTTTATCATAGCATTTTTTCTCGTTAACAAAATGGCCACCAAGGCTTTGCGCCAGAGAACCTCCCGTCAAAACTAAGCAACCGTTTGCATTGCTCGAGGCAACCACGGATGTGCAGATGCGTGTCGTGGCTCGGTAATCATTAAAATCAGCATACATTGTAGTTTTATTTACTTTCTATTGGACCAAGGATACAAACAAATAGCGAATGTTCTTTCTGGGACTGAGTTTGTTGGCTTTGTGTACCTTGTTGAAATGTAAACAAGTTTGTTTCAAGTGTTATAAGGCAGACAATGACGTTAAGGCAGAGGGAGTGCGCATATATGGGTGCTTTAGACATTAATACAGGTAGGAACAGTCCCACACTGCCCACCAGGGATTGTCTGTCTGTGTTGCATAACCACGCCCTCGATTTGTATTTCATAGAGCGCTTCGGGTGGGCTCAGCACCACGTGACACGCCGCCCCACGTAGCTTGCGCCGCGTGACACGGATCGCACGAATGCGTTATGCAACCAAGTTCCGACCTGCCCACTCCGAAGGAACTTGTTATTACAAATGTTATCAGTTCAGGACAAAGTAACTTTATACCGTGATATTTCAGGCGATAGGTCACGTAGATGTTTCGTGTGTGATTTTTACTTTGACAGGTAGGACTTAAAAAGGAACATTCAAATCACCCCAAAAAATATAGTACCGTTTCATGCGTCATGTCAGTTATGCAGAATTAAGCAAGTTCAGGAGAAATGGTCTTTACAGGTTGTCCGTCCTTACAGTGCGAGTACGTTGGTTAGAAACGCCAAGGTAGAAGGGAGGCGATGTTCAGGGAGGGGGTCAAGGATTTCCAGGCCGTGTTAGACGCAAACGGTCTTCCTAACAGCAGAGTTTTCAGGTAGATGGTTTAAACACAGGTACCAGAGTTCAGGTAGTTGTAGACAGGGGACTCCGGGCTATCAGCATGTGTGGTGGTCATGCCCAAGGAGGTAAACGTTGAGGAACCGAGTAGAGGCAGAGTTTCTCCAGCATTCAGCACAATGCAGCTAGAGACGGACGCGTCGTCACTGCATCAGAACCCAGGGGTCTGAAGCACCAAGCCACTCGAGCACAAGGCCACAAAGAATGTCTAGTCAAGCCTCCATAGCGTTGTGGGGTGGGTGTCTTTTCCAGGGGAAGAGCACTTTTGGCAATGTCGACAGATGTTCTGTAAGGCTACAACCTAGAAAGTCAACCCAACCTTTACTTATAAAGCTAGTTAGAGTTGGCAGTATTCGGTTTCTCCCCCTTTACCCCATATTCTTGATGTACCTTTGAAATCGTTTGTTAGTGCGATGCAAAATGTCCCTGGAACATAATGTCCACATTTGCGTGTTTTAGGGGGAAAAAGGATTCATCAAGTAAAATAAATCTGGGATTTAGATTCTTTAAAGCATGGCAAAGTGCTCTTGTTTGAAGTCAATGGCCTAAACCTTAGTACAAGTTGCTGCTTTTGAGGGACTTGCCTTGGGGAAGAAACGTGACCAAATGCAGGACTAATACTGTCTACATATTGCACACATTCATCGTAAAAGGTCAGAACAGTAGTAGCGAATTTCAGCATTTTATTGTTTTGACCACAATGGTCTGCAAAAGATATGCAAGTTACAGCAATTACAAGTAGTCATCAATAGCTACTTCTGTCGAGCGCCACAGCCCGGCTCCTGCGCCTCCTGACGGCAATGGCAGCAGACAGGAGCGCAATGACGCCTGTGGCAATGACGAGGAGAATGGACAGGGTCCCAGCCGAGGCCCACGACGAAGAGGGAGCCTCCAGCCACAGCAGAGCAGCGTCGTTAACAGGTGCTTCTTCAAAGAGCACGGGGCCCTGCAGCGACACCACGTGTTTTCCTACCACGCTGGAAGCGTCAGAGATGGCGTTGCGCTCTGGAACAAGAAAAGAAATCGGTTGATGACCACTGGCCCATACAAAAGGACATCATATGCTGCAGGTCAAGTTCGCCAGAAAATCAAACGAGTAGGTCATCATGGCATGCCACGGCGTGTTAAAAACCAGTCTGCAAAGTCACAGCAAATGTGCTCTAAATAGAAACGATAACATAGCAACATTACCACCAACATGAAAACCCCTTTGTCATCTGGGTAAACAAGCGCAAGATATTCAAGAGGTCGCGGTGGTGCTCACGGTAGCGCCTGGTCTGTCCACACTGCCGATTGCACTCGGTGAGGAAGTTGGGGCTGGAGCTGTCGCACACCACGATAGAGCAGTGCAAGTAAACCTGTGGCATACAGAATGCATCGTTACAGCAAGTAAAGTATTCCATGTTTTACGTAGTCTTTTGTGCCCTCCCCAGTTGGACACAGTACACGTCATCACTCCATGGTGACTTGGTTTTTAATGGATGGAAAGAATCGGGCACTCACGAGGTCACGGGTGGTGCTGCGGTCAGAGTTCATGAAGGCGAAGGCCTGGAGTGCCAGGCGCTTGTTGTGAGAAGGCAGTGGCAGGTCGGCGACACCAGGGAAGAACACACTGCAACAAGGAGACTGCACGGGGCAGCTGCACAGGAAAAAGTGCCGTTTACCCTCAATTCAAAGCAAGTGTCATGCATCGGATTGAATGCAGATATCTGTATTTGCAATCTGCACGCAAGGATGAAGGCCAGCTTTACAGTCAAGACATGCTCACGACCAGCAAGACAGCCCAAATTCCAATAGGCAGTGCATCCGTGCAATGCAACCATCACTGCATGTAGTCGGGCCTTGTACAAACCACCAGCTCTGGGAGGCAGAGGGTGGCTGTCTTAACATCCAGAACATCAACCCAAGGAGCGTTGTGGCCATCGATATTTTGGATGGCACTGCAATCTTGCTTAAGCGATGCCAGTACATGAACTGTTGTCATTGAAAGGCGACTTAATTAGCACAACTCTGCTTACGTGGGGAAACAAAAAAGACAACTCGAACCAGGTTGCCTCTGCAGGCCCTGCTGTGGCAGTGAGAAAGGGTTTAGAGAGCACTACCCCACCCAGCCTCACCCATCCACCACAAGCTTCCACTGCGTGGGGTCGGTGGCATCTGCCGTGGGCGTGGCCCAGCAGTCCTTCAGGAAGAGCACCAGCGTGGGGTCAGAGCGGTGTAGCAGTGACGCCTGCACGTAGAGCGGCGTTCCCAGCAGCGTTACCAGCGGGTACTGCCAGGGCTGGTACGGCGTGGTGTAGGAGTTGTCTGGCAGCGTGCAGACATGGTTCACAAGGCACGTGGATTAGTGGTGTAAAGGTCCTGTTTAGAGCACATTGGACAAGGCACAACACAAAGCCTCTAAAACGTGTGCATTACTTTTGAATTGAACTAGGGGACATAGAAACCGTGGTTGATAGTTAATTTGTATTTTCATAATAAAGGCTGTCACCCTCACCTCCGCATGTTTGGCTACATAGTGTATACAACGGCATTTCTAAATGTCTGTAGATGCTGTAAAGGGCACGGTTTCACACGGAGGGGTGGGAATCAGGTGCTAATACAGTTGGCCAAGCTATTGACAACCATTCGTTCAAGCAAAGGTGTCATGGACAAATGAGGCTAAGAAAGCTAGTCCAATTTTCCTTTAAACAATGACCTCAAGGAGACCGTTTTGGTTGATGGGTTGTGCAAAAAGACGCATTTTGTAGATCCATAGGAATTAAGGGCTTTGTTATCCCTTTCAATGGTGGCCCCACATTAACATGGTTTCAGCTGGTAGATTGAAAACCTCACCAGAAAATAGCATTTGAAGTTACACGTCGTACCATGGAGAATGTGCAAGTCGTTCTAGTTCACTTATGGCTAATTATAAACTCTGTTGGCAGGTTCACAATACTCTGGCAGCACAGCCTAGCACGTTGTCCGTTTGTTGCAGGGGTCAGCAGTTAAAGTCCAGCAGCCATGGTGAGGCATCCAAAAATCAAATGCAGCCAGCAATCAGGTGAAAATTAAACCAGGGTTGAGCTCTTAGCTCAGCACTGAAAAAAATAAGCATGACTTGCAGCTGGCTTCGAGCCAGAGCTAATATGTTGAATACAGACCCAAGTCTTCCCTGGGTAGAGCGGCATCACAACCTGTGTTCCCCTAAAAAGGTTGGATTTGCCCGCTCAGAGCTGTAAAGGGTGTGGGAGAGGGCAGCACTCACCAGTGAAGACCTGGAGCAGCAGGGAGAGGGGCCCAGTGGCCGTGGCTGGAGGTGGCGGTGGAAGAGTGCTCACCTGCACTCCAAGCTGCAGGTCTCCACTTCCAAGGAAGCGGCATTGAAGAACCATCCTGGTAAACAGACACCACCAGCCAAAGGCATGCACAACGCCCTCACGGCAGCAAGAGATTGCAGGAGGGACACAGTGGACCGATAGTGTTTTGCAGACGTACCAGTATAGGGACCACTTTGGTTAATACCGTGTTTACATTAGCCACAAGCTATATTCCTACTACTTCAAGATGTTAAAGATTCTGTGACGAGGAAAAGGCGCCCTTGTGCGTTGAATGTCCCAATTTAATAAATAAATAGTTGAATAAGGAAGCTGATTTGTCACGGTTCTGCAAATATTTATGGTCGCAGGGACAGTGGACATTTATGGGGGTGGGTCTCCTCTGCAAGACTCATGCTTGACCCTGATGAGCATAGCACTTGCAGAGGGGTGTGGCAGTGCTTACTTGTATGTGGACGACTTGGTGATGGCGACGCTTCCATCAATGCAGAGCTCCCGCTCGGAGACCAGCATCAACTCGTACACGAGCTCCTGCCCACTCCACTGGACACAAACGATAATGCCATTGAGCGATCAAGTAGAAGAATGATAAGTGGTACTGGCCAGGAGTCCAAATTAGCAACAAATTATATATTAGGAGCCACTCAAATTCTGCTTTAGCACTCGATTCATTTGACATTCAATCATAAAGTGACCTTGCTGTTCGTTATCAACTCGTGCACGATTGTGCTCTGCACATCAAAGGAGTTGTGCATCGTGAAGGGTCCCGATGCAGCACTTCAACAAGGTCAAACAACAACCATCAGGATGGGGGCAGGGCAAAGCAGAGTCCAGGAGCACAGTACCTGCACAGTGGCACCACACGCTGCCATGGGTACGTCAAAGACTGCAAGGTCTGCAGACACCAGCACGGGGCTGCACTGCGCACTGCTACTGCCAGTCAGGTGCACGGTGCTCAGGTCCAGCGGCGGAGACGTTAGGTTCCGAGACACGGGCACCACAAAGCGCCCATCTGTGGTGCACACTGGGTGGAGCATGGCGGGGAGGGTAATGGAGAGTTTGGTGAATCACGAAAGATGCCCCATGTAGCCCGGGGTGATGGAACAAGTTCAGGGAACCAGCACAGTAGGATGCTACCGTGCCAACACAGAACCTCACAGCAAGAGCCTAGTTTAGGTAGTGCATTATGGAACCTCTGTTTTGAGTCGGCTACGTACCAGCTTCATTGTAGAAGCAGCGGCGTAGAGTGGGGTCGTAGCAGCAGCCACTCCGTGCACAGACGTCCACGCTTGGGACACTCTGCACAGAGTTGCATGGGAAGTTCCTGCTCTGACCAGAGCACGTGGCGATCTCTAACAGCAGCAGGAGCACAACAGGTCATCGTACAAAACCCCACACGTACTTAAAATAAAACGGCATCGTTTGAGCCACGTGTCAAGTATGTGAATGAGTGTTACTTGGCACATGACCAAATCACTCGGGCAATGCACGCAATCTCAGAAGCGGAGCAGGGTTGAGTGTATAGCAAA
Source organism: Lampetra planeri (assembly GCF_965212315.1). NCBI lineage: Eukaryota > Metazoa > Chordata > Hyperoartia > Petromyzontiformes > Petromyzontidae > Lampetra > Lampetra planeri. The sequence continues at coordinate 2,933,164 of NC_136177.1, read as the reverse complement.
GATGGGCAAACACCGTGCTCACTGGCTGTGAAAGGCTATGGCAGTGCAGCACAAATTGTTGCATTGCAGGTTAGTGCCACTCAACCTCGGCCAACAAGGAGCAGCGTGGTTATTCATGGTCAAACTAACCCTCAAGACCCAGGGCAGCACCAACCAGCAGTGCATTAGGATAAGGAGTTTATATGGTGCAATTATTGCAATCAGCCATTGGGGGAAATTGCATTGAAAAATGATTCAAAAGCAGCAAGTTTGTCCAGTAAAAGCCAAGGGCATGAAACGCATCATCATTGCAAAAGCACCAGGAGAGATGATCTGGGTCGATACAAAAAGGCAGCCGTTAACCCAGCAGACCCATTCTAGAGCACCAAGTCATAGGTAGTGCAGTCTGTGGGTCCGATTAGCAGAGTCAAGTCAAAGGTACTCACCGCCAGCTCTCGCCGATCTTAGGTTCTCAGGGCAGTCGATGGTGAAAGCCCAGACGAGTCCATTCAGCCCCTGCCGCATCTCCTGCAGCTCCACCTGGATCTTCCTCCTGCCGTCCTGGTGAAATCAGCAGCCCTCAAAATCGGACTCGGGGCCAGTGCTCCAGGAAGGCTTAAAACACAAACCAGTAGATTTCGTGACTTCGACATTGTTGGGCGAGGCCAGGCTAATGGCAAGTAAAACTGTCAATAGGCAGACCCGCACGTGGGGGTTGCTTTCCTGGGTCCGAAATCATTTTCCCAGGTTAACCCTTGTTATTGTACAAACGGATGCTGCGCTCTACGTGTAACACATGTTCCATATTAATTTTGCCACAAAACCTCCATTACTCTTTCCACAAACCACAGCACTCAAATTCTCACCCTTCACACGGGCATCACAATCCCTGGGAATATAGCTCATTGTGTCATCCACACATTTATTATTAGTTTTCACTTTCACGTCTTGTGCAAGTAACCTCAAGTAGTGCACATCTTTCTGGCACAAAGCTCGCATGTTGGTTTAGTCTGCCAAAGTTACATTTTGTTGTACATCATACATGGTCAAGTAAGCCCCGTATGCAATATTTGTCTTGCATCTACGTTGGTCTCTTAGCAGCCAGCTTGGATAGTGACCTTCTGTAGCAATACAGAGCCGTTAATTCTATACCAAGCATCAAACTGCTCCGATTCCCATCTTTGCATTGAATAGTACTGCGAAAGCTGCATCCATTGGCAGACGTGAATTACATCAACTGAAAGCTTGTTTTGCCGTGTATTTTGTGTGATGTAAACACCAGTTAACCGTTCACACATTGCCTCTATTAAGGTGACCACTTGGGTGACATGGACGTCTAGATGGCAAATCCTTTACCGTTAAGCACCGGAAGTAAACATTTATGCTAGATAAGACGGAGACTAAAGACAAAGCAAAGCAATGGAGGCAAGGCCATGGGGGCAATAAAGGATACTTAGGAATGGCTGGAAGAGTAATGTAGAGATATGGCATAGTGAACAAGTGTACCAAGGTAAACCTGATAAGACAAGGATGGTAAGATCTTGATAACAAGACAGATGGAATGAGCACTGCATCAATTGTACAGGGATAGCAGTCGAGAGAGCTGCTGTATAAACTAGAAACAAAGTCGATACCACCGAGGGATGATCCAAATAATTACATTTTGTAGGAATAAACAGAAAAAGCAATAAAAACAAATTCCAGATTGGACGGCATGAGCTAAAAAAATATATATATATATATATATATTGGAAGAGACTTTAAAAAATAAATTTACGAGCCAAGCAAACGTGGAGGGGAAAATACCAGAGTAGACAAAATTCAATTCGAGTCTGGCCAGACAACATCGGTGGCACGTGATGGTCGATCGGTTATGGATTGCGAAACAATTTCGCTACTGCCACAGCAGTCCCAGCGGGTACTAGGATCGACGCAAGTCAACGGTCTCCTCGTGTTCACCTCCACGCGCACGTGGCAGGCATCACCAGCAGCGGTGAAGTGGAGCGCAGCACCGTCCCTCGCGATGGAGAAGCCGCACTCCCCCTGCACAGACTCCACATCTACGGCCTCATTCCGCACCGCTGGAGACATCAAGCACAAAGTCATAAAAACATGCATCTGGATTGCGCACCACAAGTTCATGTGGGTAGCGTGACTGCAAGAGAACAACAAAGTATGGTGTCAGCGTCAACGCGAATAGGAAGTCTCCACAGTACCAGGAATGTCTCCAGGACACAGGATACTCGATACTCAATACGCTGGAGTTACGGTACTCCCAAACATGCACAACGACCTGCATGTCAGATTTAGCGACAAGAGCGCCCAAGTCGACAACGGAGGACTTCCGGTGGGAAATGCAGACGATGCAAGTAGAGAACCAGAGTCTGACAGGAGTCACCAGGTTCAGTTTATAACAGAAGGTACCACCTTGCATGAAATGTTTTAATGAAAGGAAGAGAGCCCATTGCGTATGCAAGCAAAAAGGAGGCATTGATAAATAAGGGATTCAACTGTTTAGTAAACACATGCACCATTAGAACCTCGTTTGCCAGTAGCAAAATATGAGAATTGGCTCCAAGGAAAGCCGTCTCGGGTGTGGACCAATCAATTTCAAGGACAGTGCATACATTATCAGAGTTATGTTTTTGTTTGCATTCAGACTGCAGGTATTGTGGTCAATGCGAACATGACTCCTTGTAAAAAAAAGGTGTCAGTTTTGTTGCCAGATAAAAGGGTAAAAAACCAATTGTCATAAACACACGCATTTATCCTATGGAAAAATAAGGGTTGATTGTCGTCTGCTGTATTAGACTAGTTGAAATGAACCCAATATTCTTAAATTTCCCATCGTTCATAAGAACTACATTTCACAACGCAGAGTGAACCAAAAAAAACCTAAAAAGCGACACCGAATAGGAAAACTGCAGAGGTCATAACGCATCAAAAACGAAGCAGTTGGGACAAACAAGTGGCCAGAGAATCTCAGCCCTGAATCAAGTTGCTAGGATCCTTGAGAAACGTCATATAGTCAATCATACAATGGATCAAGACGATTAATTATGTCATCACGATTGAAGTGAAAGCTGGTGGACTCACTCCGTACAAAGACACGGTAGTCGCTGTGAGAGGAGCTGCTCCATCCCACAGAAAAACCCAGGGTGGAGGAGAGGCATTGCTTCAGCAGACCTGGGGGAGACAGGTCAGAAATTGAGACGTCAACATCAACTGCACCTTATGGAGCAATTAAAAACACAGGCCGTGGCGGTTGCTGGGTGGGCGCACATCAGTCCCTTCCCTTTTCTGTGCACACAAGTCTGTAAGTTGTTATTTGGCGCAAATTCAAAAAGGTACGAGCACGACTCGACAGTAGGAACCTCACACCAGGAATTGTCAGCCTGCAGCTTCGAAGCCGCTGGTTGAAACATGATATTTTGGTTGTAGACCCCTGCATTAGATTCTTGAAATTGTAGTGGAAAGTTGCCAAGGTAGAGCCTGATAAATGCAAATTATCAACGCGAGTGTACAGTTCGTTGTTACTACAATGGAAAGGAACAAGGCCATGATGATTTTGCCACGTGAGTTTTACTTATAGTCCTGCGCAGTCAAATGTTGTACAATTTACTATTTTAAGTAAAGTTGCAAGGGCCGTGCCAATCAGTCACCAGCCATATTTTTGAAAAAGTTATTATCGTAAAAAAGGAACGTGCAAGGGAGAGTTAATGTCCCCGAACGCCCCCTTTTCCATGCGCCGGAGGATTATTAATTATCCATGTGCCGGCCTATGCCCAACGGCAGCCATCACGTCGCGTTACGTGACCGCTCCAACGGCAGGCGCACAACAATTCACCCCCCCCCCCCCCAACTCGTCCAGGCAGCGCTCTGGTTGGCAACTCGTGTCGCCGGTAACGCTTTTCCAGTTCACCGAGAGACGCCGCCATTACAGTCTTGTGCATGGCGGTGTCCAGACACACGATAGCGGTATTGAGAGAATGCGCGATGTGGTTGTCATGTGGCGACAGCAGCAGCAGCGCCCCCTACCACTCGGCTCCCCCAGCATCCGCGGTCCCAGCGACTGTCGAAGCCTCGCGTGGACGGAGCCCAGGCAGAGGAAGCTGCGGGGAGCACGAGACACGTGACCGCCAAGACGAGAGAACGCAGGGGGAGGAGAGAGAGGCAAACACCGCACCCCCCCCACAAAAAAATAAGTGGCCCTGTAGCGATTTTAGGAAGGGCCTATTCAAGGCCAGCACGGTGCACGAAGGAGTTGGTGTAAACAGCGCCACGCAAAGCCACCTTTGGAACCGCACCACCCACAATGGGGCAAGAGAGACATTTCAGGACCGCATTTCCACATTTTTATCTCAATGCATTTCTCCATGCAGGTCAGTTACCCAAAGCGATATGAAAACGCCCTCTCTTACAAACGTACACAATACTTCATTATCCAGAGCTGTTGATGAACATCCCCGAACACCACTCAGCACGCCCCTCCGCCTCCTCACCTGGTCAGGAGCAGGAGAACAACTCGCAGAGCCGCCATCGTAAAACAAATCATCGGCTGCGTCGCTTCCCTTAGGCCATGGACCCCTTTTATATGGAGAGCCCTCAGCGATCCCGATCCAGATTGGATCAGATCCACCCACGCATTGTCTAATCAGCGAGATTTTATCAAAGCAGATCGAGTCACTCATTGTCTCATCAGTAGAGGTTTGCTCGATCTCGGCGCACGTGCATGGATAGGGGCTGCACCGCAAATCACGCGGCACGTACGCAGGAGGAGTTAATTGGCTCATTACTGAAACTGAATGAGGCCGCGCGCAGATAAAAGCCCCGAGTCGGGACAGTAGCTGCGTTGGCTCTGCTGGTGCCGTGCTAAGTTTCGGTTTTTTGTTGTCCTTGCGATGGAGACCACGAGGGCTTTGTTTGCGGTCTTGGGGTTGTTATGTCTTGCCTCTGGTGAGTAGAGTTTGGTCGAAAGATTATTTTACAAACGTTTTTATTTGTCGTGTAATGTAACTGCCGTGTTTACTAATGTTAACACCATAATATACACGTACTAACGATGGGCTTGGTAGTGTGGCGTGGTGGTTAATTCACTGTTCTATATACCTGAACACGAATTTGCGTCCTGGTAATGTTAACATTGGCGAGATGTGTCTAGACCTGGGGCTTTGCCCTAATTCAGCCCGTACTGATCTGTATGGTCAAACTGACGACCGCAATGTGCGAGACTTGATCCAGTAGTGGATTGCCAAAACGTATTCTTAACCTGTCGTGACGCGTGTATACATTTATTGAGGTGCTACTGGGGAATTCGAACTCTTGTATTAGCAGCTCCGTGTGTGTATGATTGACTCGAGGCTCTGAGACTTTCTACGTCTTCACTGACCACCTGTGTCACTTTGGGTAACACTCGCGTCTCGTCCCGTGCGGCACCGCCAGCTGCAGTGGCCACCTCCGCCACGGTGAGTGTGGTGTGTGACGAGGCGACGCTCACGCTGACCGTGAGCAGGGACCTGTTCGGCACGGGTCACCTGGCCAAGGCGAGTGACCTGTCCCTGGGAGTACCAGCCTGCCCAGTCACTGGGAGCGACGCCCTTGCTGGGACGGTGACCTTCCTCTACGCACTGGAAAGCTGTGGCAGCAGCCTCCAGGTAACTGGCTGCTAGTGCTGCTGTAACATAATCTGCGCAATCCAACTGCTTTACGTTTTGGCCGAGTGTAGATGCAGAAGAATTACAATTCCGCATTCGAGTCGAGCCGGACTTCTTCAATAACAGCGGGGTTTGTCGCTTTGAAATCCTCTTGATATTTGTAGATCGATCATTGCATTATTGTGTAAAGGTCCGTTCCGGTTGACCAGTCGTACATTAGAGCGTTTTTATTCTTCCATAATACATTGGGAATCTGCATTTGCCATGGTTTGTGTGGGTGTTTTTATGGGTGACATGAGCTAGGTGAATTATTTAAACCAAGGAACCGCTGCATTGGGTCTTTCATCAAGTAATAAACCCCACGTCTTCCTCCCTCCTTAGATGAGTGCAGAGCTGCTGTCTTACGAGAACTACCTCTACTACCGCCCCACGTCCAACACGGGCATTATCCGCACAAACTACGTCGCCGTGCCGGTCGTTTGCCGCTATCCCAGGCGAGTTCACCAGTAGTCTCGTTGAAAGTTGCTTAATTTTGAAGTCCAGCTGAACGGCTTGCAATTCTACCGGTGTCTTTTATAACTTAATGCAATTGCGTGTTCTTGTGCTTTGCGAGGCCTGAGTTTCAATAAAGCCAATGTCAGCGAGTTAATCCACCGATGGAAAGTCTCCCTGTGCTGTCTGTCGTGGGGGTTTTTAGTGGCAACATTACTGATGGGTTCACATTAAACGCGTGGTGCATGTGTAGGGGTGATACGCGCTGGCAGTAGGGATCGTGGGGCAGTGCGTGGTGATTGGCTGTGTAGTGGTGACGCGCGCTGACAGTGGTGGATCGTGTGACAGCGCGTGGTGATTGGTTGTGTGCGCTGACACAAGCTGGGAAAAGGGATCGTGTGGCAGCGCGTGGTGATTGGTCGACTAGGGTGGGTGCTCACATCGCGGTCCGCATAGGCACCGTCTCCTCGGGAGCGAAGGACTATAAAAGGCGGTGCGCGCGGGCGCTCGAGGAGTTGGTGACCAGTAGAGACGGAGGAGGAAGAGATAGGGCCCTGAGACACCTAGTCCCGCTGTCCTTGTAAGGACCGGGACCCTGTGTGGCTCAGAGGTGGGACCTTGGGACCCGGGGCCGGACGTCCGTGTGAGGGCCGGGCCACGGGACCCAGTGGTCGTGACCCATACCCAAGCTGGGGTGGGTCTGTAGGTTCCCCTCGATGCTACGGGGCTGGAATGCCCGTGTGTGTGTGTAGCCGGGTGGAACGTGTCGCGTGAGCTGTAGTGACCACACGTGTTATTGTGGCAAAGACAAGTGTTAATAAAGTGTGCTACCCGTCAAGTGGTCTCCTGCCGTAATTTACAATATTACACATGCATTGCATACTGTGTAAACCACGGTTCCCTTAATTATACTCCATTCCCCCAAGTCGTCTACTTACTCTTATTTGGTCTTCGTCGGATAAAAGTCTTGCAAGTTGCGATGTTAAATATACTCTGAAAATATGGTTCTGTATCTCTTCGCTTGTCTATTCGTTGTAAGATGTTAACGACTTTGCAATAATAATCTGGTCACAAATTGGTGCAGTTGAGCATCACCCACCTCTGCTCATTGTAGAGAATGTGTACCTGATCTCTTCCGGACTGCAGGAAGGGGAACGTGTCCAGCAATGCCATCAAACCCACATGGATCCCCTTCAGCAGCGCCAAAGTTATGCAACAGCAGCTGAGCTTCACGCTGAGGCTCATGACCGGTCAGTGGTGATTTGAGGACGTTGATTGCCTATTATGCAAATGGCTACTACCAGGATGGCAATTTAGACTATAAACCCTTCAAGATGTGTACTTGGTATTGAAGAATAGGCCAGATATATGCCTGAGGTCTCTATACTTTATCTGAGGTTTAAGAATAGGTTTACCCCTTTTTTTCTGGCACAAACTGTGCTGTTTGGATGTTAAAACACCAAACAGACCTTTTTTAACAAGGAATCGTGTCTACATTAACCACTAATTGTGGTCAGAATGCAAACAAAACAACTGATAACATATGCATTGTCTTTGAAACCGATTTGTCCACACCAGACGGCTTTCTGTCGAGACGAAAGACTCTGCCAGAAAGAAAGCTGTCTCTGGTTTCCACCAAATGAGTTTCAAAGATGATGCATATGGTTAATGCAGACATGATTCCTTTGTAAAACGTTTCAGTTTGCTGTTTTAACATCTTAACACATGTTGCCAGAAAAAAGGGAAACCTATTCTCATTTTGGTACTGGCAAAGGGAGGTACCATGATTTATCTTGGTTTCTTCCACAAGCAGTGGCGTGAGCAAGCACTTTCCTGGCTGCGCTTTTAGTCTGCACTCGGCCTTGGCAATTGTGTTTTTGAAGTTGTCTAATTGTGTTTTCTTTCATGAAGACGACTGGAGTGTGACGCGACCTTCCACCGTATACCAGCTGGGCCAGACTCTGCATGTCGAGGCGAGCGTGCAGACACTGAACCACGTTCCTCTCCGGATCTTCGTGGTCAGCTGCTTTGCAACCCCGGTTCCAGACAGGAACTCTCCCGTCAGCTACCAAATAATTTCTAACTCTGGGTGAGATGTCGCTCTTTCCTAATCCCACCTAATGAATGTTTATGCTCCTTGTCTTAAAGGTGACATTCCACTGCTTGAGTATATAACAGAGCCTGACCTTGGAATGCCGCTAAATCTTGCTCTGATGGTTAAGCCTGACCAGATGTATGGTTAATGATTTTTATCATGTGGTGTCTGTCGGTACATTACTGATGAGAGATGTGGTCAATGTGCGTCATTGGGGACTGATTTGGTTTGCGAGTGGGAGGGGCCCCTTAAGAGGTGGGTTTGGCGCACCCTCTGCCGTATTATACAGTGGAAGAGGAGCACTACGTCTCCTAGCGCTGGCTTTCTGCTGGCCTGCCCTATGTAAAGTCACGTGTCGTACATCTACGGTGCCTGTGCAGGTGTCTGGTGGATGGCAAAGTCTCGTATGATGCTCACCTCACTTCTGGCTTCCTGCTCCGGCAAAGTGACAACGTCCTTCGCTTCTTCATAGATTCCTTCCGCTTCCTTGCGACGTTGACCAACAATGGCGATCAGGTGATCCACTGTCATGCATGCTTCTACAGAAACCACCTTTTAGCCACGTGGGAGGCAGTGTGGTTGAGTAATAACCATCTTCCTCTTCTCGGTCCAGGTTTTCGTCTTCTGCCAGCTGAAGGTTGCAGATGTTGCTACATCTCCTACGGCCGTCAATAAAGCTTGCACCTACAGCCCCTCGGCTGCTTACAGGTTTGTCTGCTTCCTTGCATTGCCCAGCAATTTGTTTTTTCAGTGTCTTCCATCCATGCCTTGCATGTGGGCTGCACATTATTGCATGCCTGTGTGCTTAACTAATATCACTGAGACCTGACTTCAGTTTCTAGCTGCAACTGGTATTACATTTCCTGTGCAGTCCCACGGGTCTGCTCTTGTTTAGATGTATTCAGGTGGTTATTGGTCATAGCCTGCACTTGAGTTTAGCAACAAGTGTGTAAAAGCCTGCAAATGACGTCCGCCATTTGTTTGGGCTCCGTTTTGATAAATCTTAGCCTAGTAACCAGAATTCAAATCTCACTCGTGGCTAATGTCGGGAGCCTCAACTGAGCCTCGCCTTCGTAGTTTTTTTTTTTTTCAAGCTGATCACCAGGGCTGGTGTGTGTCACACAACATTGGAAGTTGTTCTGGTCGCAGACTTCCCCTTGATGCTACAAATACTTTCAGTACTTTTCCTATAAGGCTCTGACTCTACAGGTCGGGTGCCATCATACCGTTAAACACAACTACGCCCAGAGTTATATTCCTGGCCACTGCTCCCATCGAGTGGTATTGTCGCCATCGGTCTGGTCGACCGTGGTGCTGGCCAAATGGTACACCACTGTACGTTGCTTGCCCTGAACGGGTGCTCAATCGGCACTTTGCTCAAATGTGAACGGATACGAGTGAGCATTGCCTGTAACTACAGACGCCGTTGTGTGCAATGCAGGTGGGTCTCTGCTGATGGCTCGGACTCGGTGTGCAGCTGCTGCGAGTCCACGTGCCCCAGTGGAAGAAGGCGCAGGGATGTGGCAGCAGTGACTGGTGAGTACAACCGTCGTATTCAGCCATTTAGTCTTGTACAGAGAACCCTTGAATATCAAGGGAGTTACGTTCTTGGAAAGTGTCAGAAAAGCCAAACTGCGACATTCACTATGTAAGCCTTGCCTAAATAATGGTGTTAGGTATGTGGCAATCAGGAATGGAGGCATCGCGATTGAAATAAGTAATGTGCCAAGTAAACTAAATATAAATAATTTCCATTTAAAGCTTTTGACTGCAGAAATTCATTTTGTTTTTTTCGGTAAAGTCACGTAGAAGGGGGAAAAAAAAAACACTAAAATTATCATGACGTTTGGATTGCAACACAAGCAATCATCAGGTGTGTATGGGCTTAAGCCTGAGCATTCGCCGAATTACAAATGTGGCCCTCTCACTCAGGATCGTCGTATGCGGTGGAAGATGTGATGCTGGGCCCCATCGTGATTGCCAAGCCCTTCTCAGATGGTGCCGAGCCAAGCAGCCCTGCGAAACAGCAGCAGCCACGGGTTTCTACATCTGCAACCAAAGGTAAAACTACCAGATTATTTCATGGCACTTTTTTCCAGTCTCGCGGTTAAAAGCTACTTCTCATACTTTGATACTGGCAAAAAGGTTCCATGAATGGATCTGCTCGCCCAGGGATATAAATGCTCTGATGCATGGATTGTCTTTGTGCTGTTCGCCTTTTTGCGTTTTCTGGTTTGACTCGGACTAGGCCATAAATAAGGTTGTCTCTGGTGTAGACCAATCCGTTTCAAAGATGATACCTATATATATCTAATATAAAGGGAGCATGTTCACCAAAAGTACGTGTGGTTAATGCAGACTTAATTCCTTGTAAAAAGATTATATTTGGGGTGAATATATTAACACCTGTTTTGTTGCCAGAAAGGGTAAAACCTATTTTTCATACCAGAGAATTTTATTAAGGCTAAACCAGGACCTCCATGAGGCAATGACGCTTTAAGGTTGACCTCTCATGGATTGGCAGTCTGTAATACTTAATCTGTATACGGAACTTTTTGCAATTTGGTGAGGAAGCAATTTGTTTTTCCGAAGTCCTTTGAAGGGCCAATAGCATCCAACTACAACCTCCTTCCCCAATAAATAGTTGAAAAGGTACATAACACGGATATTACATCAGTGCCCTAAAAGTATGCCCAACAGACATTGCCATGATCATCTTTAAACGTCCTATGGTCGTCCGATGTAAATGTGTTTTTAAGATGACAAGCTGTTTGACAGACCTAATATGATATTTGTGATTGTTTTTAATAGCATAAGATGTGTTGCCATGCTGAACTAAACCCATCCACCAGTGTGAAATGGCTAACCTTGGCGAGTGACCATATTTGACCGGCACGCCTTTCACACCTTGACCAAATACTTGGATAGGTCAAATGCCCCCACTACCTCTGGCACGTGGAAACCCTAGCTTTACGGCTCCGCAGTTACCCACCAGCCCTTTCTCTCAATTGTTTTACAGGTGCTGCTCCCGTCCTTGGTCTGGGAGTGGCTGCGCTGGTGATGGCTGTCGCAGCAAGCGCCACGGTGGCTTTGTTTGTTTCGAAGAGGCGTCACACAACTCCTTCAAAGGGATTGGAAACGAGCTTCTGATCTTCAGTTGCTTTGCTCAACCTATGATAATAAAACTCTGGTGCATTACTTTTCTGGTCTTGTGGGGTGTTTGCTTGGCGTTGCGAGCACTTTGTGTAACTACACCATAGCACAGTTCATGAGAGTGAGTATGGAAACGATTGGATGGCCTCCAATTCATGCGTTGCAGGACTAGTGGGATGTACCTAAATGTAGGCAAATGTTTTTTAAACATTCCCACTTGTCCTAACTGGCAGTCATGCTTTGTCATGTACAATGGGGCAGTTGAACAATTTCACGTAAAAAATGCATTCCTATGCCACTTTAATCTGCCATAAAAATGGTCCCAGAAGTTTGCAACGGTGGCAGTAATTGGGCATTGGTACATTACAAAAACGGTCAAATGTGTAAGGAGCAACAGCCGTGAAAAAAATAGTCGCATTTAATATTGTACTTAAGTTGACGGTTAGGGTTTTACATTTGGAAATTTGTTTCCAGAGTGCTGACAGTCTTAAATCAAAATTCATCCTAGTGACGTGAGCTCTGACGCTCTGTCCATTGGATGCATGTCAAAGTTACAACAACCAACAATATAAACAATGGGAGTGCATAATATCTTCAAGGGACATAAATTCCACTATTCAAAGTATGTACGTCCAGATGGCATAAATGCACCAATTCCCATGCTTGGGCAAGTTGGTCCCAGACCAGAGTCGGTCCCTTGCTAAAATATAACTTTCATCATTACATGGGTAAGGATGAAAGTTACAAATCTCATTGTTGCAAGTGGATCTAGCACTAATTTCGGAACTGTTTTTAATGTCTAATTTACAATTTCAAGGTTCCAACACGGTGCTGCAAAGGCTTTGTTACATGCTCTTTGGATGGTTCGATGCAGTTAACCTGAGGTGCACTCGCCCTCTGGGTTTGCAAGATGCCCCTTTCTGGGTGTGAGACATGCCAGTTTGTTAGAAGTACATTTTCCAGCGAATTATTCACAGGCGCGTAATTACAACTACTTTGCTTAATTGACGATTGAGAACCACGAGTGCAAGGCTGCCGTAAAGGTTAAGAACCACTGGTTTGGTGAATGTTATTAGGTTTCTTGATAATGGGGTTAATTAATTCGTAATGTGCAGATTTATCAATGAGTATATTGTGGCTGAATAAGACCAAATATTAATCTTGCATCAAGTGATTGTCGAAAAAATATTGCCTGGCTGTTTGTTTTTAACCAAACGAGGGCCTCATGCAGCACAGCTCTAATTACCGAGTGTCATGTCCCGAGAAAAGTCCCACCGCAACTGGGCTATGTACAGGGGGGCTGCTGCCTGAACCACGTGAGGATACCTCGCGGGGGAAGATGGACATTTTAAATGGAGGTGATGACGGGAGAGGGGAAATATCGCAGACCGAGGGGGGAGAAGGAAGGGTGGACAAAGAAGGCCCCTAAAATAAAAAAAAAATGTGGCTAATGGGCTTATTACACTGTCGTGGGTTAAATTCAGGCGCACACTGGACTTTGGAAGCAACACTTATATAAACACAACGGGTAACTCTTAACATTAACAGGTTAACGACATAGGGTGGTAACCACCGTTCCTACCCTTGGCTAACACAGGGATACTACATTTCTGGACCGGAGACACAAGGATTGTAGATGGTGGCTTCATCCCAGACTTGACACAGAAGAACAATTCTAGATTTGAAGCTTTCGTGACTGCAAGGATTCATACTCTTAGTTTTTTCGGTAAAGTCACGTAAGTATTTGATTGTCAGCCAACACTGGTAAAAACAACATGGGCATTTTCGTTCTCTTCTATCATGTGCACCAACAGGTGCTTGTGCACAAACAGGTACACGTACACCTCTTGTTCTCTTTTTAATCATGTGAAAGATGTTATTAACCATGCAAAAAATATTTAACTACACATTTTTGGACCATCTTATTTGACAGGTGCTATTTTACTTTAAAGAGTATTAACATCCCCAGCGTTTAACAGTACTCTCCTTTTTCGTATTTGATTGTCAGCCAACACTGGTAAAAACAACATGGACATTTTCGTTATCTTCTATCATGTGCACCAACAGGTGCTTGTGCACAAACATGTCCACATACACGTAACACCTCGTGCTCTTTTTTAGCCCCGCCCCCCCTCCCAATACGTTCCATTCATTGGCTACCACATTCTGATAAGCTCCCCCCTCTCCTCCCCCTTAACTTGTATTTAAGAACTTGCATATTGGAATCCCTGCCTCACTTGATACAGCAAATCTGGCTGTGACGGTCCCACCTGATGACGGAGACTTGTGTTGCCTCTGAAACGTCGTGATTTTTATTATTTTATTTGTATTAATTTTTATTTCATTTTTTACCTACGTGACTTTACCGACAAAACTAAGAGTACAGAAGAACAACCCAGCTCTGTCCACACCCTGCTTTTAACCCCTCCGGCGTGGCTGACTCCGCCCCAGGCCACACACCCCCCCCCTCCCGATCCTTTGGAAAGGCCGAGCCCCCAACCACGTGACTCCCCTGGGGCCCCTGTCCCCCCTTTATCCGGTCACGTGTCCTATTGGGTTCACGCAGAGTGTCACGGCCTGACACAACCTCGGCGACACCTGCCTACAGCCCCCATACCGAGCCAATACAATCACGTGTCGTTCTACTACATTACACTCCTTCCACCATTCCGCGTTGTGCTCCTGCTTCACCACTGAGGGGCTAGACCCCTCCTTTTCGGTCCTTATCTCTTGGCTCCCCCAATCCGGCCAGCTCGTATCCGGCTCTGTATAAGGGGGGATTGCCTGGCCTCGAACCTCTCCTTTTCTTTACGTTTAGAACTCAAATGTTCAATGACTGCATGTGCAAGGAGTGTTCTTTGCCACTTTTCATAATGTCTCACTAGCACATCCACCGTTGTGGTGGTTCTCTTACATTGATATGCTAATCTCTCACAATACAATGGACACCTCCACAGCCTCAGGGCGCCCTCCGATCTTAAATTTACATGCAAATACCATCTCTAGCCCCGCCCACTTACCCGGGCGGCTACACACATTACAATGACCACCTCCACAGCTTTGGTGGCGCCCTGCAGGCTAATCTCTCACAATACAAAGGCCACTGCTCCAGCCATTGACATGCTAATCTCTAACAATACAAAGGCCACTGCACCAGCCTCTGTGGTTGGACCATCTCTATCTCCACCCACCTACCTCGATTCACCCATCTCAGGCCTATATAAGACCTTGTCTCAACAGCTTTCTCTCTCTCTCACCTGATTGGGACGCCGTTTTATTTTTATTATTTTATTATTTCCCTTCTACGTGACTTTACCGAAAGAACCAAGAAAATGAAGCCCTGCAGTCATGAAAGCTTTAAATAGAAATTTGAAGATGATTGCTTGTGTTGCGATCGAAACATCGTGATATTTTTTATTATTTTTCTATCTACGTGGCTTTACCGAAAGTCCCATAGAATAAATATATGCATTGTCTTTGAAACTGATTGGTCCACACCAGAGACAGCTTTCTGTTGGTACTGGCAAAAGAGGTCCCATGATTTAAATGATCAACCCAAGCTCTCAATTCTCTGATAGTACATTGTCTTTGTGCTGTACGCCTTTGGGCGTCCTCTGGTCTAACACCGTTTAAGACGAGACTCAAAAGAAAGCTGTCTGGTGTGGACCAATCAGTTTCAAAGACAATGCCTATATTATCAGTGTTTTTTGCAGACATGATTCCTTGTAAAAGGTTTAAGTTTGGTGTTTTAACAACGTGTAATAAAGGTCGTGGAAGCGACTTCTGTAATCAGGGTCTTTATTTGTCTTTCGTTCACAACACTCCTCATATAAATTCCACTCCTGTCTTACTCCTTCACGCTGCTAACAGACAGCGTGAGAGGGAGAGAGAGAGACTCTTGCTGCCACGTGGCAGGCCTGGACCCCCGCTCCAGCGTGGCCTCACCCTTCGTTCGTTCCAGATCTGACCACGTGTTGTCCGTCTCCACCCCTTTTAATACCCGGGTCACGTGGTACCTTTCCACCAGTCCTGGTTAACCTCCATGGAATCTTCCAGACTCCATCGTACGATCCCAGGACCACGCACCTGACTCGTCCCCCCATTGGCTGTGGCTAAAGCCAGCCGATCCAATCATCTACTTGCAGATGTCACCTTCCCATTACGTCAGGGCCACGCCCCTTGACTTCTCCCCATTGGCTATGGGCCAGGACCGGTAGAGCCAATCATCGTAACGAGGTGTGATCAATCAACCACCCGGATATACCCTCACATTGCAAACGTAACACCTGTTTTGTTGCCAAATAAAAGGGGAAAACTCATTCTCATATTTTGGTACTGGTAAAGGAGGTCCCATGATGTGAGTCTACATTTGGGGGCTGATTCGTGAAAGTGATTTACAGTTTAATAATACATCTCGAAAAACTTCTCGCATCTAAATCTTTCATAGTATTTTTTGTATTACTTTACTATAAATACATGCAATTTTGTATTCATATTCTTTTATGACTTTATGTGAACGAAAATACACAAATTTGCCAGTTTCTCATTGAAAATAGGTAAATAGCCCAGAAATGTGTGTAACACGCGTGACGTCACACCACATGCCGCCCCCCCTCCCAGTCATTAATAATAAAATAATCATGAGCGAGTGGATTTTTACATTCATGCGGAAAAAGGTCGAGCGGAAAGATATTTTCACCCGCAAAGTCGCTTCACATATGACGTTTCTTTACAGAAAGTGACGGTAAAAAATACGTAAACGCAGCACAGTGCTACATCCGTACATGGCGTCACTGCAAAAGAGGCCCCCCCCCCCCTCTCATTAATAATCATGAGGGGGTGGATTTTTACACTCCCGCAGGTCGAGCAGAGATACATTTTTTTGCGCAATTTTGCTTTAAATTTGACGTTTCTATATTGAAAGTTAATCAAATAAATAATTATATGCAGCAACAAAGTGCTTTTGGTATCTTTATTTATTTCTTCAGCACTTGAAACCAAGGTAAGTCTAATTTTTGCTTCTAAATTATGATAAAATATATACATTTCTCCGTGATTTTCCAGACTGTGTAGTGCCTGAAATACGCGCCACACGCGGGTGTGGGTGTACGCACGTGGAGAAGAAGGATGTTGGAGCTGAAGCAGTGGAGCCAGAAGCAGTGGAAAAGTATAAGGTAGCAGTGGAGAAGTATAGGGTAGCAGTGGAGAAGTATAGGGTAGCAGTGGAGAAGTATTAAGTAGCAATGGAAAACCAGCAGAAGCGGCTGGAGTGTGACGGCGAAGCCAGCAGAAAGCGGCTGGAGTGTGACGGAGAAGCCGATAGTGATACGGCTGAGTGTGACGGGAGAGCCGATAAAGAGCAGCTGAACTGTGACAGAGAGAGTGGAGAGGAGAGTCGACGGAGGAGAAACGCGGAGCGAGCGAGGCCGGCGGTATGCGGCGAGCGAGCGGAGAGCGCACGGGAGGAATGTTGATTGGTATTAGCGAAATAAATTGAGAGAGAAAAGCAAGACGCTCTCGTGTCAAGTCGAGCACTACAACTGGCGTCAGAAGTGATTAAAGAACCGCGCCGACATGTCGAAGAAAGTTGTTAAGAAGAAAAACGTACCGGCGGGCTCGTCGGCCGACAGCAGCGATGCAGACGTGGTGACCCCGTCGGAGCTGGAGGCTGTCGCTTCCCCGGCGGACCTGGATGGAGGGGCGCCTCTGCGGGAGGAGGACGACCCGGACGACAACGAAAAACCAAGCCCTCCTCACGTGTGTAGGGCTGCGATGGCTGAGTGGGAGGCCAGGATGACGGTGCTCGCAAAGGAGTTCTAACGGTTCATGCTAACAATACGGGAGGCGCCGACGGGATCGGACCAGCCGCCGCACGAGCCAGGAACTGAGCCAGACGCCGATGGGGCGCCAGGGTCGCCGACTCCGGGCTCACGACGCCGGATGCACGTGGAACGATTTGAGGCGAAAGTCGGCGACTGGACAGCATTTACGCGACGGTTCCGAGCAGCATACGAGTCGCTCGGTTGGACAGAAGATGATGCGTTACGGGCCCTACCGACGGCCCTGGATGATGATGCGCTGGCGGCATTCTACGGCTTCCCTGCGGAAGTTCGTTCATCATTGAAGGAGGCATTCGCGGCAATGAAAGACATCTACGAGCCGCGATCGGTCGTCAAGCGCAAGTTTCAGCTGAGAAAGCAGGCGGAGACAGAATCTCCCCTCGCGTACCGCAGTGCACTGTTGACCCTTGGCCATGCGGCTTACCCAGCGATGGACCATGCCACCCTTGACTCCTTGCCCCAGGAGAAGCTGTTGCTGATGGCGAAGGAGCTACGGGTCGTCCTTTCGCTTCCCAAGCAACAGCGACGACGACGGGTCGTCTTTGCAGATCGCCAGGAACATTCAGACCAACCTGGATCTTCGCGACGAACCAGCGGTGATAACAGCACAGCCTCTGGTGGTGTGCGCCGGCGCGGCCGGGGGCCCATCGGAGTTGGAGGAACCGGGGTCGCTGGCAGTACTGGCCGCACGGCCGCTCGTGAGCCTGCCTCGCCGCCCGAGACGTAGGGGGGTGGCGCCCCGCGGACGTGCTACGAGAGCGGGCGTCGAGGACATTTTGCAGGAGACTGCTGGAGACGAAGGCGTCTTCCCAAGGATGACGGGAGACTACAACCGCAGATTCTCCCCATTTCAGGACCAACAGGCGAGTCGCGACACATTTAATACACGGCCGTATCCTTTCCATCATCCATCCGCGACACCACACACTGTAAATCCTCCTTAATACGATTCGCACAGTAATGCTGTATGGGGCACGTTGGCTTCAGTGACCCTCATTTCTTTGCAAACTTTTTGTTTGTTGCCAACCTCACCCCAGGCTTTGGAACCAGTGGATGACCCGTGTATAGCGGCAAATGGGGGGCAGTTTGGGAATTTTGGGTCGTGTACTCGCAACAATTCAAGTTGGGGAAGTGTGTGTAATGGGATACGTTTTGGTTTCAACTGCTCTGGCCGTGCCATGTTTGTTGGTCACAGATTTTTTACGAAGGATGCCTCTTGAGATCTCAATAGGGAGGGGATGTTTGGAATTAACATCGGGGAAATGCCTTAAATTTTTGGGGACTCCATCTAAATTCACTCATGTAAACACCGTGGTGCAGGCGGTGGTTAGTCGCACAGTACGTGTTCTACCTGCGACGCAGATGCTCGTGCCGTTGCACTTTAAAAAGGGCCTGCCATTGGATAATCTGGGGGAAGGTATATTGTTGACTTCGTCAAACGCCGTGGCACGGACGCCCTCCTTGGTCGGGGCTTTTACGATGGTGCAGGCAAATTGCGAACCATTCATACAGATTGTTAATACGGGGCACGAGTCGGTTGTTATTCAAGAAGGGACTACGTTAGCGCATGCGTCGGCTGCGCAGAACTCGGATGGGGATGCGTGCTTGGCAGCGGGCGAGGGTGATGCGCTGCCGCAGTTTGGTGAGGAACCAGGATGGTTCCGGGATTTGCACGAATGTAATGATGATTTGACACCCGAGCAGCGGTCGCGTCTTCGTAAGCTACTTTTGGAATTTAAGGACGTATTTAGCTCGGGGAAATATGATGTCGGTCGCACGTCCCTATTGAGACATCACATTGATACTAGAGATGCACCTCCGATTCGCTTAAATTCTCACCGTGTGAGCCCGCTGGAAAAGGATTGTATTCGGAAAACGGTGGACGAAATGTTGCAACAGAATATCGTATCTCCTTCTTCCAGCCCGTGGGGGGCTCCAATTGTCCTGGTTAAAAAACGTGATGGTTCCCTGCGATTTTGTGTCGATTATCGTAAACTTAATAATATTTCGGTGGCGGACGCGTACCCGCTCCCGCGCATTGATGACTCATTAGACGCCTTGTCCGGCGCGAAATTTTTCTCGACTCTTGACCTCTTGTCGGGCCTTTGCCAATTGCCCCTGGACGATGAATCTAAGCCAAAGACGGCCTTTCGAACACCGCAGGGATTGCTCCATTTTAACGTGCTTCCAATGGGGCTGAACTCCGCGCCAGCCACCTTCCAACCATTAATGGAACTTGTATTGTCTGGATTGCAGTGGGAGTCATGTTTGATATACCTTGATGACGTCATTGTGTTCAGTAAGCATTTTGAGGGGCATTTGCAACGGTTGCGAGCTGTGTTTGGCCGGGTACGGGATGCCAATTTGAAATTTAAGCCCCAAAAATGCCATTTGTTGAGAACGTCTGTCAAGTATTTGGGTCATGTTGTCAGCGCGGTGGGAGTCGCCACTGACCCGGAGAAAACGAGTTGTGTACGCACGTGGCCAGTGCCGAAAACGGTGTCGGAGGTGCGTAGCTTCGTGGGATTTGCGTCGTACTATCGTCGATTTGTCAAAGATTTTGCTACAATTGCGAGGCCACTGCATACACTGACCGCTAAGGGTAAAAAGTTCCTATGGGGTGACGAGGAACAGCGTTCGTTTGAAACGCTTCGGGACGCTTTAGTAGATGCACCGCCGCTCGGATATCCGAATTTTGGAGAGATGTTTGTTCTTGACACCGATGCCAGTGATACGGGCATAGGCGCTGTTTTGTCACAGCAAATCGATGGAGTGGAAAGAGTCGTTGCATACAGCAGTCGCGTGCTGTCCCCGGCGGAGCAAAAATATTGTGTAACGTGCAGAGAATTGTGGGCAATTGTACATTTTGTGCAGTTGTATCGACCATATTTGTACGGAAGGGATTCTTTGGTCCGCACTGACCACGCGGCGCTGCAGTACTCCTTGCGGATTGACCAACCCTCAGGTCAAATGGCCCGTTGGCTTGAGGTTCTGCAGGGATACTCCTTTACGGTCCAACACAGAAAATGGATGCGTCATGTCAATGCGGACGCTTTGTTCCGTTTGTATCAGCCGTCATACTCGTGTAGATGTACCGAGGGATCGCTGCGTTGCGGTCCACCGCTGCAGGGCATTCCGGTCATGGCCGCTGCAGCCGATTCAGGCCCAATTGACGGGGCTCCTGCTAAAGAGCCCGGGTTACTGGGATTATCACGGGATTGTTGGGCACGCTTACAGGTGAACGATTCTTCACTAACCAGAATGAGGCTTCGGGCCTCCCGTTCTAAAGGGTCAGAGGATCGGCCCTTCCAACGGCTCATAGACGATCTCCTAGTGAGGTGGAATGTCATGTTGCTAAAGTTTTGTATTGTGCTTGAGGGGAGAACTTATTCACGATACACACGAGCGGTTGATGCATTTGGGTGAGAAAAAAACCGTATTGACTTTGAGTAATGATTTTTACTGGCCAGGGATGCAGAACGATGTTCATTTGTACTTTAAAGCCTGTCACGAGTGCGCACGGCGGAAGGCGCCGGCACAACCATATCGAGTACCGTTGCAATCGATACGAGTTTCACAGGTAAACGAAATTGTCGCCCTGGATATTTAGGGGCCATTCCCCATTACCCCGCGGGGTCACACATATTTTCTGGTGGGTGTGGAGTACCTCACTCAGTGGCCTATGGCATGGCCACTGGTAGACCAATCGGCAGGATCGATCGCGGAGGCCTTCCTGCAGGGATACGTTTTTGATAAGGGTGCCCCGGAGCACCTGCTTACTGATCAGGGCAAAACATTTTCTTCCCGTCTGTTGAAGGAAGTGTGTGACGCATTGGGTACGAAAAAAAATTCAGACGTCCCCGTACCACCCACAAACCGACGGGATGGTTGAGCGTCTTCATAGGATGCTGACCTCTATGTTGTGCCAGCAGGTTAATTCGGCACAAACTGATTGGGATCTATATGTTCCGGCGACCATGGCCGCTTACAGATTGGCCCCGCATGCCTCAACGGGGTATTCACCCTTCTATTTAATGTACGGTCGAGAACCGGAGGCCCGGCCCTGGTCAAGCTGGGTGTCAAAACAAAGGGGTAGCTGTCAGTGGTGCCTGCCCCCATGCAAGTAGCATTGGACCGTCTGAAGGAGGCTAGAGAGGCCTCACTGGGTAATACGGAGCGGAGGCAGGCGGCTAATGAGCGCCTGCACGGTACACAGCCTCCGCGGGGGCCATGGCAAGTGGGAGACAGGGCTTGGTTGCATTATCCTATGGTGCCAGTGGACACATCACCGAAATTCCATCGGCCCTGGCAGGGTCCCGTTGAGATTGTGGAGGTTCGAAGGGACCAGAGTGTGCGGATTCGGTGCTGTCGTCGATTGTGGCATGTTCACCCGTCGTATGGCCTTATGATGCGTCATCTCCCATCCTGGAGCGGCCTGTATTGGATGTGTCTGACGAGCGTGTTGTGCGGCGGCGTGAGAACGTACCTCAGCAGTTTACCTCCCGTGTGTCTGCAGGATCGCCATTTTTTAGTCAGGTGCCACCTCGGGATGCATGGGAACGGAATGCGGTCTCGCCAGCAGGTGGCCGATGTTATGATGAGAGGCACACGTCACGGGCAGAATGCTGCCCCGCACCCACGGAGGGATGCTCCCCGCCCTTGTCCCCTGTTCACCCGGGCAGGGGTGATGGAGCGGCTGTGGGAACCCGCTCCCGAAGAGTGACTTTTTCTTGACATTCTGTGGCGTAGTAGTTGTGTTGCGTTGTCAAAGGGGGGATCGTGTAACTATGTATATAAGGGTTATTGTGTGTTGCCGGGGGGGGGGGGGGGTGATGTAGTGCCTGAAATACGCGCCACACGCGGGTGTGGGTGTACGCGCGCGCAGAGTACAGTGGGTGCAAACGAGGTCGAGGTTGTTATTGTCGCTAGGCGTAAGGAGAAGGCCAGAGACGGGTAGGGGGCGATTAAGGACACAGGGCGCTGATTGGCTGGGAGTTGTTATTGTCCAATTGTGATGCCACGCTGTCTGAGGACAGTAACAGGTGGTAGGGGGCGATTAAGGACGCAGGGTGCTGATTGGCCGGGAAGTTGTTGTTGTCGCTAAGTGGCGCCGCATTGTCTGGGAAAACATGGCAGGTGCCAGCGGGGGCTAGGGGGCGACGGGCGTCGTGGGGGATGCCACCGATTAATTGGAGTTTAATTGGCTTGGGGATAAAAAGAGGGGGTTTTGGAGAGAAGGGAGTTCGCGCCTGGGAGGAGAAGACGGATGTTTGAGCTGAAGCGGCGGAGCCAGAAGCAGTGGAAAAGTATAAGGTAGCAGTGGAGAAGTATAGGGTATCAGTGGAGAAGTATAGGGTAGCAGTGGAGAAGTATAAGGTAGCAGCAGAGAAGTATAAGGTAGCAATGGAAAAGCCAGCAGAAGCGGCTGGAGTGTGACGGCGAAGCCAGCAGAAAGTGGCTGGAGTGTGACGGCGAAGCCAGCAGAAAGCGGCTGGAATGTGGCGGAGAAGCCGATAGTGACACGGCTGAGTGTGACGGGAGAGTGGAGAGGAGAGTCGACGGAGGAGAGACGCGGAGCGAGCGAGCGGAAAGCGCGCTGGAGGAATGTGGATCGGTATTTGCGAAATAAAGTGAGAGAGAAAAGCAAGAAGCTGTCGAGCACTACAAATATATCGAATTCAAATTGATATGAACCCGAGTGAGTGAAAGCAGAAGAAAATAAAGCATCAGAGCAGTGATTTGGAATTAATTGAAGGTGAGTTAAATTCTGTGCTACAGTGACATGGAGTGACGTGTTTTATGACAGTTTTGTGCAAGAATCACTGCCATTAATACAGTACAAGCGATTGACACAATATTGTATACCCAGGTTTAATTTTTTAAGTTAATAAAAATGTATTTAAGTGCAACAATTCCTAAAATAAAATTACAATCACGCAAGAAAACGTAAATTTACATATTTAATATTACAGCTTCCATCCTAGTGTAATGCGGGCGTAAATGAGCGGGTCAGATGTGACGATCCGAGAGGGAGGAGTCAGGGTCACGTGGGGGGAGATGTTATAGCGGGGAGACAGGAAGACATCTGGGTCAGTCGGGGGAGTGAAGAGTGGAGAACACGTTGGGTGGTCGCCGTGCCTCAGCCTAGTGGCTGAGGGGCTCATGACGGCGCCAGCCAGCGGGGTGGAAGAGAGAGTTGGGGATAGAGACAGAGAGTGGCGAGATCGCCACAGAGGCCACGCAGGGCGGACGTTGGAGAGTGGCGAGATCGCCACAGAGGCCACGCAGGGCTGAGGTTGGGGAGTGGCGAGATCGCCACACACGGTAAGACTCGGCACCGCCAGCCAGCGGTGACCGAGCACGGAGGAACGGGGAGCAGCGGTGGAGCTGCTGTGAGAGCAGCCGGAGGACTGCACAAGGGGGACCTGCAGCGGAGCTGCAGGAGCGCGAAAGGCTACGGGAGCGAAGGCAGCTGTGGAGCTGCCAAGCGGGGGAGACTCTGAGCGAGGGCCGTGTGGGACAATTGTAAGAACCCAAATAAAGGACAACGGAGACAGACCCAGGATCGAGTCTTTTATTACACTGGTGTCAGAAGTGGGATGGCATGTCAAAACAGCTCAGAAGAAAGAATATTCCTGCACCATCATCTGCTACATCATCCGACTTACGACGGAGACAGATGGCGGCGCAGCTGGAGACCTTGAAAATCGTGCTGGCGCAACTGTGTGAGCTCACCACGCCGAGGACGGCGTCGGGGAGGCCAGGTGGTGATCCGCAGGCCTCCGCCTTTCCTGCGCTGCCAGCGCCATCTGCCACACGGCACGAAGACGCCATCTTGGGTGTGGCAGGGGAGAAACGGCGGGAAGCCGCCATCTTGTCTTCACCGCGGCAGGAAGACGCCGCCATCTTCAACATCGCGGCGGAGAGGCAGCCTTGCGCTGCCATCTGGAGGTGCTGCGGGGTGAGCAGCCTGCTGTGAGCTGCTGTTTTGCGAGGAGGAGCTGCGAGGAGAGGACGCCGACGCTGCAGCTGCTGGGGCGGGAGCTCTCCCGTCCTGGCTCGGGTGCGAGACAACGGAGCAGTCAAGTCGCCGAACGAGTTCTGCGAGGCGTCTCAAGTTACCACCCTGCTGTCCTCTACTCGCTGCAGCCCCGGGCGAGTCGTAACGATACGCACCCGGCCTTAACACACACCTCACCCATCTTTCGTGTGCCGGGGGGCGATTTTTGTCATGTCTCGAGCGTGCGGAGCGCGGTTCGGGCTGTGTGTGTGTGTGTTCTGGATAAACGCGCTATTTGCTTGTTGCTCGGTGTCAATTAGTGTGTATGTGTGTGTGTTGAGGATGGACGGAGAGTCTGCTGTGCTTGCTGAGTGTCAAATAGTGTGTGTGCGCTGCGGCATGGAGTTGTTATCTTGATGGCGAAGTTAATTATTAACTCGGGAGCGTCGGGTATCCTGCGCTGTACCATCTCGTGGGTTACCGTGTGCGACGGGCTTAATTGAAAAATATTTTTTTTTTGGTGTATTGTGCTGCGAGGTGCTGTGTGCGATGTGGTTGTTTGCAAGAGAGAATATTTGTGTTGTTGCTGCAAAGTTACGACAGGATCAATGGTGTGTTGGTTGCCTACAGATCTGCTTGCTATTGTGCTTAAATGTACGCATGTGATCGCGATATGCTGACTGCATGTGCTGTTTACACCGTTCTGTACAGTTACGGGGTGCAATGCATTGGTTGACTATTGGGGTTGGGAGTGTTATTAATTGTGCGTACCTGTTTGGAAATTGGTAACAAATTCCAGGGGGACCCAAAAATGTGGTTGTATGGGTGTTTATGCACACGATATTGCGTGTATATTATTGGTAATTGCGCTTTTTGAGAGAGAGAGCGCGCAATGAGGGTGCGCGATGACGCCGTTGTGGGTGGCTCAGATGTTAACGGTGATGGGACCGTAAATTGGCGCCAAGTGGCGTCGCTCATTCGGTTGATTGCATGCAGCCAGGAGTTGCTTTGCGGGTTGGTGTGTGTAACCAATGTGTTTTGGTAAAATATTGGTTAAAATTTCCCCGATATGACTGACGTGCGTAGCAAGCTGGGGCTGTGCGTCTATCGTTGGTGGGGTTGTTACAACGTGACGGGGGATGCGTCTTGTGACCCCCAGCAAAGGGCAGCTGGGGTGCACGCACGGGGAAAACTGGCCACGTGTTCGCACGTTGGGCCGCCATTTTGCGCGCACGCGGGGTATGGCGACGATGCGCTTGCGCAAGGAGCCGCCATTTTGAGTGCGCGCGAGATATTGCGAGAGCGCGCTTGGCGAAGGGGGCCGCCATTTTGAGCGCGCGGGAAAAACTTCGGTGGGGCAAATATTCCATCTGTTATGCCTGCCATTGTTGATTGGGTGATGCACGAGATGTGGTCACATCGGCCTATGGCTGATGGCTGACCTGACAGCCCGGAGGCGAATCCTCCGTGGTATGTCTCAAACTAATGGGCCGTGGGCTCATATGGCTCGGGGAGTCATGGTTCAGTTGTGCGGTGGCAGACTGAACCTGGTGTGCCGGGGGCTCACGGGATCTGGGTTAGGGCGTTATTGACTCTATAAGAGAACACTGCCCCGTGGGGGGGGTCGTTGGTGTCTGGCCTTGCCGAGGGATTGATCTTCCCTTGGCTATAAAGCGTCAGACTATAAGATGCTGGTGTGTGTCCATCGCTGATGGGATGGTAAGGGAGGAGCATGGCCGAGTTGCTGCTCATCCCCGAAATTGCACTAGCCGAGAGTATGATCAGTGGATGTTGCTGTGGTTTGACGACCACGGTGAGGGTTAGGGCGAGTTAAACGTTACCGCTGGGGAGCGTGGCTCTCTCCACGCGAGGGTGTGTGACTGGGGGTTTTGTTGAGAGTGACCGTGGGTACATGCTGTGTACGTGTGATGTCTGTGCTGGTCCTCAAGGGAGGACTGCTGGTGGGCAAGAGCAGGGTTTTTTTGTTGTTGTTGTTGTTGTCACGTGTAAATGATACTGTTGTTAAAATGTAAATACTGGGGCATCCATCGCGGTTATTTTGGGTAATTATTGGGGTTTTCTTAAGCGGGCGGGATTTACATCATCTCCACTACCCTGGGGCCGGGTGGCTGTCGTGTACGACATGCGGATGTGCGTTGTTGTGCTGTGCCTCAGGGGATTGGATTCTCCTTCTCGTCACAGATCTTCGGCGCCTGCCACACTGGGTGCTACCTGGTGTGCTAACTGGATGAGGACTTAAAGGAGCAATATGAGCGCCCGTTCGTCATTCTGCCTACCACTTGCTCTTTGATGTGGACTTGAGCCGAGCGGATGGAACAACAACATGGACACGCTCTAAGACACCACATTTCTGGGTTGTGCGCGTGTGCCACTCTTGCGTGTCGGTTGCCGTTGTTGCGCTTTGTGCCATTATTATTCTTGTTGTTCTGTTCCGGTTCCTGATCCCTCCCCTTTCGTTACTTGTGTTGTTGTTATAATCTCCGTTGTGTCTGGGGGACTCCTGATTGTGATGCCTTCGCCCACATTATTTTGTTCTGTTTCAGCCGAGGACGGCTGGAATTTTCTCTACGGGGGAGGGTGGTGTAATGCGGGCGTAAATGGGGGGGTCGGATGTGACGATCCGAGAGGGAGGAGTCAGGGTCACGTGGGGGGAGATGTTATAGCGGGGAGACAGGAAGACATCTGGGTCAGTCGGGGGAGTGAAGAGTGGAGAACACGTTGGGTGGTCGCCGTGCCTCAGCCTGGTGGCTGAGGGGCTCATGACGGCGCCAGCCAGCGGGGTGGAAGAGAGAGTTGGGGATAGAGACAGAGAGTGGCGAGATCGCCACAGAGGCCACGCAGGGCGGACGTTGGAGAGTGGCGAGATCGCCACAGAGGCCACGCAGGGCTGAGGTTGGGGAGTGGCGAGATCGCCACACACGGTAAGACTCGGCACCGCCAGGCAGCGGTGACCGAGCACGGAGGAACGGGGAGCAACGGTGGAGCTGCTGTGAGAGCAGCCGGAGGACTGCACAAGGGGGACCTGCAGCGGAGCTGCAGGAGGGCGAAAGGCTACGGGAGCGAAGGCAGCTGTGGAGCTGCCAAGCGGGGGAGACTCTGAGGGAGGGCCGTGTGGGACAATTGTAAGAACCCAAATAAAGGACAATGGAGACAGACCCAGGATCGAGTCCTTTATTACACTAGGATGGGCAAAAGGCTAATTGAAGGTCAGTTAAATACAGTGCTACAGTGACGTGAAGTGAGGTGTTTCATGACATAGTTTGTGCAAGCATGACTGCCATTAATACAGTACTCCAGTGAAATTCAGTGAGGTGTTTGACATCGTTTTGTGCAAAATTCACTGCCATTAATACAGTGCTACAGTGAAATGCAGTGTAGTGTTTGATGACATTCTTTTTTCCAAGTTTCACTACCATTAAATTTACACAAGATACAATTATACTCTGCTCATTTTTTTCCTAAATATTACAGCTTCCGTCCGAGGACGGGCAAAAGGTTAGTAGAAAATAGGTACATTTCAAAATATCACTGTCCTGGTTACAAAAGCAAAGTTTTTGGGAGAATAATTGCCATTTTCTATACTTTTTAGGCATAAGCAATTACGAAAACACTTATGACCCAGGAACAAAAATTGTGCTACATAGTGTAATTGGAGGTGCGTAAACCCCGGAGTTGCGTCTCTTCCTCCTGCAAATCATTACAACCCAACCAATAATAGGTACTGCATATTCTCAGATTAACATGATGCATTTGTAATTTATATGACGACATTAACCCCCCTCTGGTCTTCGCACCTGATAAGCTCACAGTGGCGACATCATCTTCATTCTATATAAGACCGAAAAAGTAGGGCTTCTTCACAATTCTGATGAAGCTGACTGTAAACACCAGCGTAACGTCGTACTCGAATAGGGTTTTTTCTCTCAACACCCGTGTGCTGAAGTAGTAATTGGAGCGGTTTGTTTACGTGACAAACCTTACTAATTGGGTGTGTTGGGTGGTGGCGGGTTGAACGACACATATGTACACGATCTACCCCAAAAAAACCTTTTATGGAATCGTTACAACATTGCAATCTTCGACGCATACAACACACGTCCTCGGTTAACACTGGAGACATTCAATTCAGTTAACTAGGGCGTTACCCTGCCAGGCGTGAAGTTTGATTGCTAGGAATAACACAGGTGTTTGTATGCACACACACCAAATAGATACGTATTACAAGAAATACAGTCTGCATGAACCACACATACTTGTGGCACAACATGCAACCAAACATGATCTGATAATATGACCCTTATGGCGGGACCCCGGTGTAACAGGCCGTAGTATACCCACAGGCCGTAGTCTACCCGGGGTTAAAACGGCCTCGGCTAGATTATACCCGAGTATATTATGGCCTATGCCAATTTATACTCTGGGGTATATTATGGCCTAGGCCAAATTATGCCCCTCTAGGCCAAATCATACCCCCATGATAGTAATAGTGTTGAGCGATATACACATGAATCACTAAATTTTTCCAACATTATATTTAAAACTGTAAACACATAGACTTAGATTTCTTCAACCACAAAAACATTAATAATAACCCTAACCCTAAAAATGCTTCAATTGATCAAATTGAGATTCTTACTTCCATTTATACTCTTTTTAGATATCGACTGAAGTTCGTTGTCAGCTGTTCTCTGTATGGATAATTGCCTTTGAACTTTCACATGGGGCATATTCTGGCCTGGAGGGGTATGGTCTGGCCCAGTCTAGTTTAAACCCCCAGGTATAGTTTAGCCTAGGACACTTTATCCCCCCCGAGTATACTCCGGCCTGGGCCAAACTATACCCGGGTTTAATCGGAGCAGGGGTTATTTTAGCCTGTTACACCGGGGTCCCATAAGCCCCCGGCTCTCACATAAACTGCGTTGCGACGTCATTTTATGCCTGTTGAAGGCGAATGGTGTGGCAATCTGTTCATCTCGACGAGCTCTGCGCGATGCACTAATCAAAGTTTCGAAGTTTTGTTTGTGACTATGGCAATTTTGGCAACGACGGGTGCTTGGTGAGGAACGAGATGATTAATTTCTGGTGGGGTCGCCAAAATTAAATTAATTAATTACGATTTTAACTTCCGTTTATTCGGGACCCCGGGGTCCCGCGATAAGGTTCATATGATGCATTGCCTCTGAAAGTGATTGGCTATATACCATATACTGTGAGCATGTCTGTTTGCACGTTTCACCACAGGACCAGTTCAGATAACACTGGTCAACACACTTTTTCTGGCATAAGGTATTCCAACGGTTTTAATGTAATTTTGGGGTGCTGATTCCAAATCTGGCATCAGTTTTTGTCTATCACATCAGGTTTTTGAGATATCAAATATTGCATTTTCAATAAAAACTGCAAAAAAAAATATTAAATAAATGTGGATATCTACATAAAATGATATTATAAACACACTATCCTAAAAATACAGCACCATATTTTAACACTAAAGCAGTCATTGACTCGCAACAACTTGCAATCATAAGTGACAGAGTTAATTTCGGGTAAAATCAATGAAAATGGGGTATGCTGATAGCAGAGGTGGGACAAAGTCATTGTTATGCAAGTCCAAGTCGAGTCGCAAGTCATCAAATTCATGACTCGAGTCTGACTCGAGTCCAAGTCACATGACTCGAGTCCACATCTCATAGGTGGGACAAAGTCATTGTTATGCAAGTCCAAGTCGAGTCGCAAGTCATAAAATTCATGACTCGAGTCTGACTCGAGTCCAAGTCACATGACTCGAGTCCACACCTCTGGCTGATAGCATAAAATGAGATGTGATAGAGCAAATCTGAGATCAGATTTAGAATCAGCACCCTGAAATTAGTCTAGAACAGCTGCAAAAGTCCAGGCCATAAAAAAATATTTTTTTTGTTGACCAGTGTTATCGTCACCGGTGCCAGTGGCGGCCGTGAGCAGGGGCGGGGGGAGGGGAATCGACCTCGGGTCTTCTGCCCCCGCGGTTCGAGGCGGAGTGCAGCGCTAACCGCTGCGCCACCGCTCTCCCCGGGCCGCTTTGTGGCCACGCCCCTTTGTCGCCCACGTGGTTCTGGGGTTCCGGCTCGCACAAGAGTCCGAACCACAGCGAGCAGCAGCGTCGACATCGCTAACATCAACAACATCATCACTACCATCAACAACATCATCACTAACATCAACAACATCACTAACATCAACAACATCACAACATCATTAACATCAACAACATCACTACCAGCATCACTAACATCAACAACATCATCAACAACATCACTAACATCAACATCATCACTAACATCAATAACAGCAGCAGCGGCGCCAGCAGCGGCGTGAGCGGTGAGTGGCCGAGAGTTTACTCGCTTAGACAGCTTCCTGTGTGTTTGTGGATCTGTGTGTGTCTCTGATATCCTCTCCCCCCCCCCCCAATGTGTGCAGAGACTGCTGTATGTACAGTATTGCTCTTCATGGCCCTGTATGTACAGTATGGCTCTGTGTTGCCCTGTGTGTACAGTATTGCTATGTGTGTACAGTACTGCTCTGTGTGGCCACGTGTGTACAGTGTTGCTCTGTGTGGCTCTATGTACAGTATGGCTCTGTGTGGCCACGTGTGTACAGTATGGCCCTGTATGGCTCTATGTACAGTGTTTCTCTGTGTGGCCCTGTGTGTACAGTGTTGCTCTGTGTGGCCCTGTGTGTACAGTATGGCTCTGTATGGCCCTGTGTGTACAGTATTGCTCTGTGTGTACAGTACTGCTCTGTGTGGCCACGTGTGTACAGTGTTGCTCTGTGTGGCACTGTGTGTACAGTGTTGCTCTGTGTTGCACTGTGTGTACAGTTTTGCTCTGTGTGGCCACGTGTGTACAGTGTTGCTCTGTGTGGCGCTATGTACAGTATGGCTCTGTGTTTCCCTGTGTGTACAGTATTGCTATGTGTGTACAGTACTGCTCTGTGTGGCCACGTGTGTACAGTGTTGCTCTGTGTGGCTCTATGTACAGTATGGCTCTGTGTGGCCACGTGTGTACAGTGTTGCTCTGTGTGGCCCTGTGTGTACAGTATGGCTCTGTGTTGCCCTGTGTGTACAGTATTGCTCTATGTGTACAGTACTGCTCTGTGGCCACGTGTGTACAGTGTTGCTCTGTGTGGCTCTATGTACAGTATGGCTCTGTGTGGCCACGTGTGTACAGTATGGCGCTGTATGGCTCTATGTACAGTGTTTCTCTGTGTGGCCACGTGTGTACAGTGTTGCTCTGTGTGGCACTGTGTGTACAGTGTTGCTCTGTGTTGCACTGTGTGTACAGTTTTGCTCTGTGTGGCCACGTGTGTACAGTGTTGCTCTGTGGGGCCCTGTGTGTACAGTATGGCTCTGTGTTGCCCTGTGTGTACAGTGTTGCTCTGTGTGGCCCTGTGTGTACAGTACTGCTCTATGTGGTCCTGTGTGTACAGTATTGATCTGTATGGTTCTATGTACAGTATGGCTCTGTGTGGCCCTGTGTGTACAGTGGCTCTGTATGGCTCTATGTACAGTATGGCCCTGTGTACAGTATGGCTCTGTATGGCCCTGTATGTACAGTATGGCTCTGTATGGCTCTATGTACAGTATGGCTCTGTGTGACCCTGTGTGTACAGTGTTGCTCTGTGTGGCCCATTAAGACCCATAGTACAATAGGCTCTGACACATACAATTTAGCACAATACATAACCAAGCAAATACAGCCCTACTTCAACAGGACCTCTCATTGATCAAAAACTCAGAACACCTTATAAATATGATTAAATATATTCAGCTTAACCCTAAGGATAGTCTGATACATTTTTCTGTGACTTCTCTGTTCACAACGGTTCTGGTAAACGAATCAATTAAACTACTCAAAACTCCTATGACTAACACAGGTTTACCCAAAGATATCCCATGATAACCTGAGCACTGTCTAAAGAACACCTATTTCTTGTGGGAAGGTGATTTCTATAAACAAAAGAAACGAGCAGCAAAGGGCACTCCTTTGTCTCCTGATATTGTGTTTCTGTACATGGGAGACTTGGAAGCTAAAGCACTAGCTTCAACGACACTAAAACCCTCTTTGGTTTCGATATGTGGATGACACATTGGTGGTCTGGCCATACAGTAAAGATAACACTTAATTTATTAATCATCTTAACTCACGTAACCCATCCATCTAGTTCACCATGGAAGTAGAGGTTGATAAAACTAACGCACACCACGCCTATTTGAATGCGGTCACACCATCACCCCGCACAGAAATCCTCTTTCATCAAGACGCTCGTACAACGGGCTAAAAAAGTGTCAAATGGTGATGGTCTGAGGAGTGAAATTAAACATGTTGAATAAGTGCTGCATTTGAATGGTTACAAATCAACAGGGCACTGAATGCCAAAACCAAATCAAATAGCACAAATGTTGAAATTGATCAAGCAATTAAAACTATGAAAATACCGTACATTGCGGCAATGCTATGTTGGTCAGACGGGACGAATTAATTGTCAACAACAGAGACTAAAATAACATCACATAAATATTAAATACTCCCAATCACAACTGTCGGCAGTGGCAGAATACACGTGCCAACAAGGACACTCAATTGATTTTGATAATTTAGAGGTTTTGTGCAAAACTGGCTACTGCTGGCCAAGACTAATTTGGGAATCTATTGAAATTGAGAAAAACAAATATTCTAACTGTTCTCATTGCTACAAACTTATTGCTGATTGGAAGCATATTATCAAATAGACACTGTTTTACTGCATGCTTATACAGGTCACCATACATCGATGGTGATTAACTGTGAGCAACCAGTAACAGGTATTGCTTTTTATTTTACCCTAAAACGGCAGAATGTACATACATAATGTATATACATAATGTATATGCATAACGTGCATGTATAATGTACGTTGATTACAATATGAATAACCCGACCAATGTATATGAAGACATTAACCCCCCCTCTCCTCCCCCCTCTGGTCTTCGCACCTGATTGGCTCAATCAGGCTGTCGCCTGATGATTCCAGTGATAATTACTGGCGAAACGTCCTACTCAGATTGTAAATGTTGTGGGTTTGCTCTCCAACACACCGGTGTGGTGTACTAGTACCGAATTAGCATGTTCTGTTTACGTGACATACTTTACTAATTGGCTGTGTCAAGTAGTGGCGGGTTTAACAACACATTTATAATTACGCGATCTAACCCAAAAAAAACCTGTTATGGATATAGTAGTGCAGTATATATTAGTGTGGTGGAAAAAGCATCTGAAAGCACACCATGTACAATGACCGTCTTTGTTCGATGATAACCAAAAAGCCACTGCTGACAGCTACTGTTGAATGCAGGACTCTGTTGATGTGGTTCCCTGTCTCTCTCTCTTTCCCCCCCTGCCCCCCCCATAGCCATGGAGCCTGAGGCGTCGCTTAAACTGGAGGATGAGGGATGCCACGTGGGCGTGGAGACCTGGGCTGGCTTGAAGCTGGAGGTCGAAGGTAGTGGTGGAGGCTTCCAGTGGGCCTGGGGCCATGCTAGTCACCCCATCTCTTGCTGTAGTTCTTATCCTAGGAAGCAGCAGCACGTGTACAAAATTCTCTGGCATGTGTCATGACGGGTACTACAAGAAACCTTACCATCTCCGTCCGGTGCTCGCTGAGCTACATTGACTTGTGGTTGCGGAACGAATACATTATAAGGTCGCGCTCATTAGACACAGTGCTTGCCACAAATGAACCACAATATCTTGCTGATCTCATCAAGGGGCATAAACCATCATGCGAACTCCAGTCATACTTGCAGCAACTTTTGGCTGGCCATCAAACAAAGGTGATGACTGCATTGCACGCTTTTGAATGCACTTCTGCGGCCGTCTGGAATGCTCCTTCTGATGTTAGGAAGCTACTGGAGCTGTGCACTTTTGAATCATCATCTAGATTGAAAACTCAATCTAGATGTGCCACCGCGTAGCTTCACACATGGCATTGGGATGCTGCTGGATCCTTCTGGATGCCACCCACGCGCCTCAGTCTTTGTTCAGCCTGCATACGCATCTCACATGTTATCGTTATAGGAGAACAGACTGCACATATGTTCGCGTGTGCAGTGGGAGTGAGTTTCAGATGGCTGCCGGTGAAGCCACAGAGAAATGCCGCTTGGCCAGTACGGTCCTGGTTCTGGGCTCGATGAGCCATTTGTTAGATTAATGACTTTGTAGGATGCGGCGATTTTGCTGGGGTCAGTAGAGTACGGCTGATGTAGATGCAGAGCAACAATTACAATTTCACATTCATACTGCCGAGACAGGCAACCGCGTCAGGAGCAGCGGAGTGTATCGCTGTGTTGTCTCCTTCGTATTTGTGGATCAGAGGTTTCTCTGTGTGACACATGCCTCTGTGTCTGCACGACGTGTGCCTCCTTGTCTGCATGACGCGTGTCTGTGTGACGCATGCCTCCGTGTTGCCAGCTCCGGTTCTCGGAGCGGGTGACTGTAAACCGGAGATCGGTGACATCAGAGTGAAGATTGAACCGGACGATGGTGAGACGTCCACCACAACCACCACTACTGCCACAAACACCACCAACAACCACCACCGCAACCATCACAACTACCACAACCACCACCACAACTACTACAATCACAATCACCGCAACCAAAAGACAAAGATCCCCCGTCTAGCCTTAATAGATTGTTGGGGCAAGTGCTCTTGGCGAGCACATATGAAGGCCGGCACGGCACACGAGGGGGTGGGTGGCCAGCACCACACCCGACCGCCTTTGTCTCCCTAGTGGCGATGTTTGCACACTGCACCAGGTACTCATTTGAGGCTGAGTCGACCTAGGAGAGGCTCAGGACCCATTCAGACAATCTTCACCGGTGTTGGCCATGAGCGAGAATCACACTCAGGTCGCCGGGTTCATAGCACAACGCGCTAACCACTGCGCCACCGCTCCCCACTCAACCGCCACTACAACTACCACCACAACCACCACCACCTCTACAACCACCACCATTACAACCACTACCACAAACACCACCACAACGTATGTATATTGAACTTATTTTGCACCGTACATAACCACCACTACAACCACTACAACTATCACCACAACTACCACCACCGGAAAACAATTGTGAGATGTGAGACACTGTGTGTGACGCGTGCCTCCGTGTCTGTGTGACGGCCCAACTCCGTGTTGCCAGTGCCAGTTCTCAGAGCGGGTGACTTGAAGCAGGAGGTTGGCGACATCAGAGTGAAGATCGAACCGGACGATGGTGAGATGACCACCACAACCTCCACAACCACCGCAACTTCACTACTGCAGTTGTGCCAGGCTAGTTGCACTCTGAGGCCATGTGAAGTGTCAAAAGCTCGCTGACAGGAGGTCACGGGACAGACCCAGGTGCCATGGGTTGACTGACTGAGATGACTGGCTGATGCACCAGCTGTACCCCTTACTGTGACAACTTGCGGCGTTTTAACTGCCGGGCACTCCGCTCGTTGTTTTGAGCGTCGCTCCTCCGCCCTCTGTTACTGCTGGAGGGCGACTGCCTCCAACTGTCCAGTAGCATCCTTCACGCGCCTACTCCACAGAGGCCGATTTTGACACTGTTGGTACCACTCATTGACAAGTCCAATTGGCTTCCACATCCTTCTGGACCCCATTGGTCAATCTCTTCTCTAACCCATGCCATGCTTATTTAGCCTCATCTGTCCAGCCAAACATAAAATTATTAGGCATGCGGTGGCTGGGCATGTGGACTACATGACCCAGCCAATACCACCTTGCCTGCCTGAGTAGCTCACTGATGGGACTGTATCCAGATCTTTCAAGGATCTGTGAGCTCCTCACACAATCCAGGTTGGTTAAACCCTGGATCTTAGGCAGGCTTGCCTGAATGTTTTAAACCGGTTGTTCCTTTAAGAGGGCAACGCGTCTCACAAGCATAGAGAAGGGAGGGCATGACTGTGGCCGAGAAGACCGAAAGCTTTGTGCAGAGACGCTGCTGCTAAACCTGGAGTGTGCCACTAAGAGGTGTGGTCTTACCATCAGTCCCATTAAAACTAAACACCTGCTTGGGTATTTTTTGCCATCAAACACTCCACCCCCTCAGCTCCCCATTGGTGACGGAGCAGTTGTGGGGAAAGTGGAGCGTTTCCCATAGCTGGGCAGTGTGCTTATGACCAACTCTGGCTTGACAGCAGAGGTCTCACTCCAAATCAGTCGGGTGGCATTATCTATTCATCGGCTGCGTAATGCTATGTGGAAGTTACTTGGTCTGTCCCCACTACACCAAAACTATTACAATCACCACAACCACCACCACCACAACCAGCCGTGTGAGGATGAGGAGCTGTGAGAGAGGCGGGTTTCTGTCTCACTGTCAGGTGGGGAGGGTGAGGATGGACACTGGGCCTTCGCTCAGCCCTGCGCACAGCGGCTGGAGGTAGAGGTGATGATGGATGACCCCTTGAATGGTGAGAGTCCTGCTCACACCCCCATCCTCCTTCCTCCTCTTCTCATCTCAATGTCTCACTGCTCCCTCCGTCTTCACACGCACAATCTTGGTGGTCCTTTTTAAGTTTAACTTTTTTTAATTCGCGCTTATTCACCCAGTAATGCATTGGCCGAGCTCTCGTGCGTAATTCCCAATGGGAGGTTTTGGCCAACACCAGTTACGTTGTGAGCGCAAGCGTTTAATTGTAGAGTGGAGTGACTCCAGAGGAAACCCATGCACTCCATTCGCACTCTATTTTAAAACTATATATTTTTTTTACCAGGCAAGGCCCACTGAGCTATATAATAATATTAACCTCTTATACAAAGCGCCTTCCATATTGAATTATCTGAAAGCGCTGTACGTAAAAATAAAACTACACTCACAAGTATAGATACAATCTAAGCAAAATAGAAAGCTGATAACAATATCAATGACTACTCTCAAAATTGTAATAAAATAAAGAACTATAATAAAAGTGAATAATAATTTCAGAGTAATCCAATCAGCTCTTTTTCAAAAGTGATCTGCCCACAAATGATAGCTCAACCAAGTGGCTTCTCAATGTGTGGAAATTTATAGCAGCCAAATACTCCAAACGCATGTTGATATTGATTCTAAATGTGGAGGGAAAAAGCGGAGGACCCGGGGAAAACCCCACGGAACCACGGGGAGAGAGAGAGACACGCAAATTCCAAATATCCAGCAGCAGGCATCACCAGGGTCGGGATCGAACCCACGATATCCTGCGTAACAGGCGAGGTAGTTAACATCTCCTCGCCACAGCAGCTGGAGTAACTTCACAGGATCTCTAAAATCTGCTTGTTAAGCTGACGATGCCACGTCACATTGTACGGTCAAAACGCAATGAAGCATTGGCCAGGGCGACTCGCAAGATGGTAAGCGTGATGCTCTTGCTCCACTGCTCTCCAGTGAATGGGTAGTACCACCCTCTATGTCCACTGGGAAACTTGTCGGGGGCAAAAACGTACCCACGTAGGCCGTCGTGACCAATGTTATCCACCATGAAGGTTTTTTTTTTGGTTAGATCACGTAAATGTTAACGTGTCGTTAAACATGCCACCCGTCGACAGTCGATTCTGGCTAATCACCTGACGAAGCTGGTTGTTGTTGTAATCTCTTGCGAAACATCACGGTACCCAAATTCTAAATGTTGTAGTGGGTTTACTCTCCAACATAACCAGTGTGTACTAAAGTAGTCACTAATTGGCATGTTTTGTTTACGTCACGAACCTCACTGATTGGCTGTGTCGGGTGGTGGTGGCGGGTTTAACGACAACATTTATATTCACGGAAACTAACCCAATACAAAAAAAAGCCTTTTATTGCACAGACTCCAGCGCCGAGGCATCGTTGGCTTTCGTAAGCCCCCTGCTGCCGCTCCCTCTGGGGGTTCGCAGGAAGTCGCATTAAGCCTCTCCCATGCATGTTTGTATGTATGTGTAGTGTCATTGCTGGCTGTTGGACAGCAGCGGCAACTGTGGTGGACAGACAGTACACACGCCGGTGAGAGTGGGCACGGTGTGTTGGCAGAGAGGAGGAACCAAGGTAAGGGTCACAGTGGACCCCATCTGGAGGCCCCTGGAACCTGCTAGCGGGTTTGAGAAGGAAGGCACGGTCAGGGCGGAGCCAGGCCGTGCTGGTAGCATAAAAGGAGCCGAGAGCGGGGGCTCGAGGCTGACAGTTTTGGGAATGGACTCATCTTGTCGTTGCTGTCGTCTCGTCGCGGTCGTCGCTGAACGTCTCCGCTATATATTGTGCTACGAAGGATAGTAGTTGGCTATCTCATTCAGCGCCGTTAGTGTTACATGGCTAGTGTTGTGTACAGGCTAGGCTGAGCTACTGTGGAGAGTGTGCGGAGAAGACCGTGAAAGTTGTTAATAAAGTGACTCCTATAAACTCTATCTCTGAATTGTTGACACTACAACTGGTGTCAGGAGTGGCGTGGAAAATTAAATGGACATTAGGGTATAAGTAGCAATGTCGAAGTTATCCAGGAATAGGAACCCACCCATAGTGTCATCAGAGGACGAGGACGGCGAGACGGTCATCCCTCCGACGGACCCAGGACCCCGGTTACAAACCCCGTCGGCGCAGGAGCGGCGACTGCGGATTAGCGGGAGAGGAGTGCCGATCCTCTGGAGTCACGAGCCAAGGATGGGTGGCACGAAGTGGTTGGCCGCCTCGACCTGCTCCTCATGACCGTCGGCCAGCTGGTCGCGCAGCTTTCCAAGTCCGCGCCTGCCGTCCAGGGTGACGGCGAGTGGGCCACGGGGCTCGCCGGAGCTGCCGTCTGCAGCGGCGATTCCCGCGGCGGAGACCATGCAGCTGCCAGGTGCCATTTTGCCCGCAGAGGGCATGGCATGGCCGACGGGTATCTTTGGGGTGGGCCGCAGGGCGCCGCGTCCGGCGGCACTGCAATGAGCAACGTGTCGACTACGTAGGCTACCTCCTGTTCGGGAGTTCGTGGCGACGGGAGGCGATTGGACGGCGTTCCATCGTCACTTCGAAGCAGCTTGGGTGTCTGTCAGGTAGACGAAAGAGGAGGCCCTGCGGGCCCTACCAACATCCCTCGTCAGGGAGGGGCTGCGCCCTTTAGGCCATTTTTTTTGTTCCTCGGAGCCCCCAAGAAGTACAAGATCCTGCCCAAGGCGGGGGACCAGCGTCAAGGACCTGGTTCAAGTGAGCATTGTCCGGTAAAGCGGACTCTCCCTTGTACTGTCTGATTGGAGAAAAATGGCATGTAGGGGGTAATGGGCACTGAGAAGGGGTTGTGTGGTCCTGCGTGCTTTGTGTTGGTGGTGGTTGTTTTTGATGGGTTTTTTTTTGCATGCGCTGCACGCCGAGTGTCACAGCGTTTGTGTTGTCGGTTCGTGGGGGGCGTTGCGGTTGTGCTGTGTGGTTGCGCGCACGCCAACTTGCTCGGGTGGAGCTGTTGTTGGGTTGTTGATTCGCAGGGAGTATCATGACTGGTTTTGGTTGGTTGTGGGTTTTTTGGTGTTTTTGTCATGTTCCTCTGTTGTGGGAGAGTTTCTCTGGCTATCCACCCATTTGCTTTGCTGTATATCAGCCGGGACGGCTGGTTTTTTAAACAAGGGGGGGGATGTAGTATAATGGCGCCGGCTGTTAACAAGCCGCAGCAACTGTGGTGGACAGACAGTACACACGCCGGTGAGGGTGTGCACGGTGTGTTGGCAAGACGAGGAACTAGGGTAAGGGTCACAGAGGACCCCATCTGGAGGCCCCTGGAACCTGCTAGCCGGTTCAAGAAGGGAGGCATGGTCAGGGCAGAGTCAGGCCATGCTGGTAGCATAAGAGGAGCCGAGAGCGGAGCTCGAGGCTTCCGGTTTTGGGAATGGACTCATCTCGTCGTTACTGTCGTCTCGTCACCATCGTTGCTAAACGTCTCCATTATATATTGTGCTATGAAGGATAGTAGTTGGCTATCTCAGTCAGCGCCTTGAGTGTTAGACGGCTCATGTAATGTACAAGCTCGGCTGAGCTACTGTGGAGAGTGTGTGGACGAGACCGTGAAACTGTCTCTGAATCGTTGACACGACATATGCAATTTATCCCATATGTTTATTTGTATGTATGTTTGTTGTCTAACTGGTGTGAACCTGCCAGTTCTACTCAATTACTCTATTGTGGGATGGAAAAAGTGAAGAGCGAAATTTGATATTTTCTTTTATTGTTTACTTCCACACTAAAGTACTTTATATGCTCGTGTTATTTAGTTATGGATTTTCATGCTACGCATATGTTAATCATGAATCTTCTTCTTTCAAAACTGCAATCACCTCTCTACTGGACCGCTTACCCTGCACTTGTCACATGGCTTCTATAGCTACGTGGGCTGACGTCCAATCTCATAATATGAACGTGCATGCGTATGCAATCAATTATTTATTTTCATTGTGCATTTGGTGCTCTTGCTGTGTGAAAGTCATATGTCATAATGCTTCGCTAAATCTCTCTGCTAACCCCCTTCCTCCTCCATTCCCTCTCTGCTCTGCTGTCCCGGCGGCCGCAGCAGGTGCACACGACGTGAAGGTCGAGCGTGACTGTGAAGCAAGCTTGGAAACAAGGA
Source organism: Lampetra planeri (assembly GCF_965212315.1). Taxonomy (NCBI): domain Eukaryota; kingdom Metazoa; phylum Chordata; class Hyperoartia; order Petromyzontiformes; family Petromyzontidae; genus Lampetra; species Lampetra planeri. The sequence continues at coordinate 2,892,298 of NC_136177.1, read as the reverse complement.
CGTTTGTGGACGTGGAGGTGGTGGTGGATCACATCGGCCGCTGCGGTGAGTTTGGGCATTCGTCTTCAGGTTCAGAGTGGCGGACGTCACAGAGATTCACAAGTCCAAAGTGAGATCTGGCACTCATTACACACAAAGTTCTTGCCACAAATGAACCATCGAACAAAGACAATTACTGCTTCGCGCGCTTTCAGATGCACTTATTTGGCTTTAACCGCGACGGGTGTACAAACTAACAATGGCGACCAATCTGTTTTCGTACGCACTGTGGCCTCTTAATTTCCACTACCTTGATGGGACCCCGCCATGGCTGGTGTAATTTAGGGGACGTGCCGAGTGGTACCTGCGGGCAATGCCTGCCTTCCGGCTGAATTATCTTTTGATGCTTCCCGCGCCTCCATCAATCGCTTAAGCGTAACCTGCATGGGTGTGGGCATGCTGGCCTTCCTTTTGCTTGAAGCCATGCCCAATTGAGCTTCCACAGGTCGGTTTCGTTCTCTCTCCCGTACATAAAATAAAATGGGGAGAATCCCGGTCGGCATGTGGGGCCATCCTGTATGTGACCAGAAAACGGGATGTGTAAATTCCAGTCTGACTGCGCGTCATTGACCACCTGGCACAGCATTCATGTTCGGGTCCTGGGCAGGCGTTCTACCATCCCATCTGTCTGAGGACGGTAGGGCAATTTTCCTACTTTTCTTTGTGCAGAGGGAGTCGCACACCTCCCGTAATAAATTCGATGGAGCGAACCTCGGGACAAACCGGCGATAATATGACGCATACCTGGGAAAGCTGCGCACCTCACCCACCAACTTGGGGGTTGGCCATTTGCGCATGCACGCCATTTTGTGGGGGTCGATGGCTATCCAGGATGCACTAACAATATGGCCCATATACCGCACAGATGTTTGCAAGATGTGGCACTTATGCGGTTTGAATTTAAGATTGGCCGCCCACACTCTAACAAACACCGACCGTAATTGCAGCAAGTGCTCTTTGAACGTGCGTCCGAACACGACGACATTACCCAGATAAATGAGGCACGAATCCCATTGCAGACCTGCCAAAACCAATTCCATCAAACGTTGAGACGTGGCTGGAGCCGAATGCAGCCCCATAGGGAGGCAGTTAAATTGGAACAACCCTTGGGGCGTCTGGAATGCGGTGTTAGTTTTGGATTCCTCGTCTAGGGGCAGCTGCCAGAACCTTGATAAATCGACGGTGGAGAAGAACCAGGCACCAGACAACGCATCTGGGGAATCGTCCAGCCGAGGGAGTGGATATGCGTTTGCGACGGAAAAAAAATTCAGATTCTGGAAAACTAAGCAAAAGCGTAGGTTCCCGTCCCGTTTTTTAACCAATACAATGGGAGTCCCCCATGGGCTGCTAGAGGGAGAGATAATGTCTGCAGCCAACATCTCGTCAATTGTCTGTTGGACATGGTCCTTCTCCTTGGGGCTCATCCTATATGAATTCTGTTATTGGGGCTCCAATAACGAAGTGCGGGCAATGTCAAATGTCCCCTGGCTAAACATCTGCAAACTCCTGCAAATCTCAATTTTCGGAGCACAATTTGTGAATCCATGTCTCATCCGACTCGCCTTCCCATTCCACCATGCCAATGACCTCCTCTGCAGTAGTGTCAGTTTCCTCGCAACGTGCAGCAGTTGCATGGGCCAAAACTGTGCTGGCTTGGACTACAGCTGCCCACAGCTCAGCATTTAGCACCTGTAAAAAGGGATCTTTGTCCATTCTGACAATGGTACCCCCTCCTCTGGATTTGCCAATTCCAGATGCTTCCTGAGCCGTAAGGGCACCAGCATTTGTGCGCCTGGCGGGATCGTAAAAGATTCCTTCACAAGGGCCTGGACCGTGGCGTTAGCCGCTGCCAGCCTAGTAGGGGATTGCAAAAAGGCCAATCGCTATCCCAACGCACCCTTGGTCTATAAGGATTTTGAGGGGCATCCACCCTAAAAAATCGGTGCCCAGAAGACACGGCACAGCCAACGACTTGGAGACCAACACCAGCCCGGTTAACTCGATTTCCCCTTTCCGGACCTTCGCCACTATCTTTCTCAAAATCCTCAAACTTCCACCGTTGGCGGCAACACAAGCTCTCGCGACCGGGCTGAGACAATGGGTTCCCGGCTGCAACAAATTGTAAATGAGTTCGGAAATGATGGTAGCCGAAGCTCCTCTATCGACCAGAGCCCTTATGTCTACCCCCTGGATAAACCCCACCACTGTGGACGAACCCGCCACAGCTGCTACGACTCGGAACGCCAATTGATCCCATTGCTTGCCAGAATTTGGCCATCCGTCCGACGCCCGAGTCCGCCGTCCACGCGCCGCGAGAAGATGAGGAATGACGATGGCGGAGCCAGAGGACGTTGAAGGCGAAGTTGCTGCTTCGGTGCTGTTCCGGCACCATTTGGCGATGTGGCCCGGCTGGCTGCACTTGTAGCAGGTGGTAGCGGATCTCCAAGCCGGAAGAGGGTCCCGCTCTTGCCTACGCCTCTCTGGCTACCGTCCCTTGGACAACTCTCCCGCGTGGGCCCCGGCTGAATGAAGCATAGGCCTTGATTTGAATCTTTCATGACTGCAGGAATCCATACTCTTTGGTTCTTTTGGTAAAGTCACATAGGTAGAAAAATAATATATCACGACATTTCGATCGCAACACAAGCGTTCGTCCTCAGCCAGAACCATCGATGTATCGATGTATCGATGGTTCTGGCTGTGTGATGGGCATTCTTTATGTCTCACTGGCGCGGGGGTTCTCATGCATGGATGCGATTGCCTCACAGCGCAGTTGGCAGCGCCACAGCTTGTGTTACACATAGACGTGACATTAACTTGCTAATCCCCCTAATCTCCCTGCCTAATCTCCCCCATCAACATAGTGCTAATCTCCCATTAACACTGCTGTTGTGCGCATATGCAGGGGGGATACTCTTATACGGAAACGGAAGCTCATTTCATGCTAATCTTTCTCCCAAATTTCTCTCTCCTTAATCTCCTCCATTAACACAACTGACGTGCTTGTGTCCGGGGATGGAATTCCTTTCCAGCTCAGACCCCGCTTGCTTTCCCATCGCCACATAAATAACCTCTTGTTGTAACATCTCTCTCGCTGGTTCATCAGTTTCACTGCTGGATATTTTTATCCGCCTGAAGACGACCGCTTGTATTGCGATCGAAACGTCGTGATATATTTATTTTTTTCTACCTACGTGACTTTACCGAAAGAACCAAAGAGTAAGCATAGGCCTGTTCCAGCTCCCGCGGTGCAGGCCCCTCTGGTTCCTCGGGCTCCCCCACGCAAGCAGCCATCTTGGGCCACTACCGCAGCTTAAGGTGCACCTGAATACACCGGGCCACCTTCAGGGAAAACAACTCATCCTTCGTGATGGAGAGGGCGACGCCCAACTATTGCGCCAGTGACGGCAACCTGTCCAGCGCCAGGGAGTCGAGCGCCGCCCGGTTTGTGTGTGGGTAAGCTGCTTGGCCCAAGGCTAGCAGCGCGCTGTGGACGAGGAGAGGCGTCTCGACCTCCCCTCTCTTCCGCAGCAAAAACCTTCTGCGCATGTTGAACGGTGGGTCAAAAATGCCGGTCATTTGGACATACGCCCGAGGTAGAGTCCTATCCTCCTCCAAAATAGCCTTAGACGCCACCAGGAAGTCATAATCCAGGGCCGTCAGCAGAGCCCGCAACGCCTCCCCCTCCAACCAGCCGACCGACAAGTATGCCGCTTCAAAACAACATTGAAACACCGTCCAGTCGCCCCCCGCCGCTACAAAATCACGGACGGGAGGCAACCGCCTGTGCTGGAAGAGCGCTTCCATGAGCGCCGCCGGGGGCAACTCGATTTTCTCGCCGACTGGCTCCGACAAGATGGCGGTGCGTAATGGCGGGAAACTCGAGCTCGGTACCGCGGCGGCAGTAGGTGCTCGGGTTGCTTGAAGTTCCTGCGCCACGGCTCTTCCGGCGGGCGCAGCCGTGGCAAGCTGGACAACCAGCTGCGCAGCGGCTGACAGCAGCTGACCAAGACGCCCGGTGAGCACCTGCCAGCTTTCCTCGACAGGCAGCTGTGAGGGACTGGAGCTGCTCCTGTTGCTCCGACGACACTACAGGTGGGTTTTTCCTCTTTGCCTTTGACATGAAGACACTTCTGGAACCAAATGTAGTCATGCAATCGGAGACAGTAGTAGTTGGAGGCACCTTTTTTTCTTACACACGGTGGGGACTCCACACACCCTACATTGGTGCACACTATATATATATACACTTTCAGACACACACACAACCGTCTATCGTCGGCTGTACCTAACTAGCTAGAACAGTTGGCAGGCTCTCTAGCTAGTAGCGTCGGCGATGGTGAAGACGGCGGCGACGATGGTGTCGAGACGACAGCACGGCGAGATGTTTTATCCCCTGTATATACTGTCGTCCCTTAACGTGTGTACTACCGTACCTTGTAGTTACACTTTTTAGACAGCCAGCGCTATTGCGCTACACATGCATACGAAGTACCCACCTAAAATCACCTGCCCCGCCCCCATCCCACTGTGTGCCCCTCCCCTTTGCATCCACGCCCCGGCCCCAGGAGGTGACGTGAAGGTGAAGCGCGATGACGGAGAGGCAGACGTGAGCACGAAGGCAAGGATGGATGTTGGGGCACCGGTGGATGACAATGGCCATGGTGAGTTTGGGCAGTCGTCGATTGGGATCCAATTCACGGAGGTCAAAAAGGTTGCTTACTACAAAACGCGTGCAAAACTCCCTAGCACGTGTCATGATGGGTCCTGCAAGATCTGACCATGTCCGTGCGGTGCTCGCTGAGCTGCATTGGCTACTGGTTGTCCAGGAGCTTAAGCCATCATACAAAGTCCTGTCATCCTCGCAGCAGCGGCTTTTGGCTAGCCATGGAACAAAGACGGTCACCGCATTGCGTGGCACTTTCAGATGTGCTGCTTCTGCGGGCATCTGGAACGTTCTTCCTTCGCATATTACAAAGCCGCTGAAGCTATGCACTTAAGTCATCATTTAGATTAACAAACTCTTTTCTCCATAATAGAGTTGACTTTTTTTTTTATTCGATCGCTTATATATATAAATGTCGTTAAAACCCGCCACCACCCGACACAGCCAACTAGTAAGGGTTGTCACGTAAACAGAACATGTCAATTCGTGACTAGTACAGCACACCGGTCTGTTCGAGAGCCAAGCTACAACATTTACAATCTGAGTACGACGTTTCGCCAGTAATTACAACTAGCTTCATCAGGCGACGGCCAGATTTGTGGAGAAGTCCACTTGTTTCATTCCTTATATAGAGGCGTAGATGTGGTGAACCACACTTCTGCGCTCTTGCGCAAAGTGGGGGGGGGGGATCAATGAGTCAGCGTACATTATGCATGCGCATTATGCGAACCCTTTGATCTTGTCCTTCCTGTCCATTGTGTGTATTAAAAAAGCCGTACCAACGTTAATCCCTATTGAAGTATGGTGGACTGTATAGGCATGCATTTAAACAATATATTATTTGATGATTCGCTTCCATTCAGCACTAAGTCGGTAGCACCACATCTACGCCTCTATATAAGTGTAATGACAGACTGACACCTGCTGGCCGGAAAGGGAATGACGGGTACGGGCATGGTTACGTACCAACCAATCAGAGAAGGAGGTGTATCTGGGGCAAAGGTAATAGGTGGGGCTCGCCGAGATATTCCGGGAACCTGCTCGAAGGTTCCACGAGAGGGCATCGCCTCGAGAGATGTAAAGGGGAGTGGACCTGGGGCTCGGGGCTCGTGTGTGGGGTTTTGGGTCTAGGCTGCGTCGCTGCTCACCGACATCTCTCTCCGTCGTCCGGCCACGTGGAAGATCTCCTGTGTGTTTTCCATCGCCGTCATCGTCAGCGGTGTCGCCGAGTGAGGACGATGGGACCATGCCGAGTGATCGGCTGTGTGTAGCCAGTAGAGACGTTAAAATCGAGTGTTTTACTCAGTGTGAGGAAGAATAAGTGTTGGCCTGTGTTGTGCCAGTGTGAGTAATATAAGAAGTACACTCTACACGACGTGTCACGGAAGTCGCTCATTACAAAAGGAACGAAACAGGTGGACTTCTCAACAAATCTGGCTGTCGCCTGATCAAGCTAGTTGTAATTTCTGGCGAAACGTCGTACTCAGATGTAAATGTTGTGGCTTGGCTCTCCAACGCATTGTACTAGTAACGAATTGGCATGTTCTGTTTATGTGACAACCCTTACTAGTTTGCTCTGTTGGATCGTGGATAGTTTTAATGACACATATTTACACGATGTAATCCAAAAAAACCTCTTATGGATGATATTGGTCGCGAAAGTCTATGTGTTAAACAAACTCTTTTCTTTAGAACTGCTTTTTGTGTTTAGTTTGTCCTTCCCCTGTACCTCCGATGCACGGTTGGCTGTGTAAGGTGCAGAATCATTTAAACACACACACATACAACAACACACACACATACAATGATAATATAATAACCGTGCTGCACAGGATCCTGTCAGTGGTCTAAAGTAAGATTTGACTGGGCGGCTTCCTTTATGTCCTGAAAACAAAAATGTCGAAAGTCATGTGTGTAAATTACAAACCCATGTCTTATGCGTGGAGTGGGGGAGGGGAACAGGGGCATCCCCTTGCAAACTGTGCGCTTTTCCATTCTTAATCAACTCCATCTGTATCGATTCAAAATTCCAGAAAAAACTCATCAAAGTTATTTAGATCAGCCACTCGGTTGTGTATTGTTTTACTCTTAGCTGGTTATTTGAACAGTTTTAAAACAAAGTGATTATAAACATTTATTTTTTACTTAAACTAAAGTCAAAACTAAACTATTTTTTTATTTCACCACGTAAGGCCCACTGAGCTATGTAGCTCTTTTTCAGACTCGACCTGGCCACAAATTATAGCTCAACGAAGCGACTTTTCACGTGCAAATTTATAGCAGCCAAATACTCTAAACTCATGTTGCTTAACGTAGACGAAAAATTTGAAGACCCGGAGAAAAATCCATCTTGCCACTGGTTCCCCACTACCACTTCTCACCAGGTCGACCTCCTCCAACGGCGTGCGAGACGGAGTCAGGCACTCGCGTGGTCTCCGGGAGCGAGCGGAGGCCGGTGCTGCGCCCGTGCTCCGTGGTGCTGCGACTGCTGCGCACCGACGAAGGCCGCCGCACCGCGCCGCGCCCTCGTGGCGGCGCCGACGACATCATGGCCACGCATGCTTGCGACCGCTGTCCGTACCGCGCGCGGAAGCGCCGGCAGCTCGTGGCGCACCTGCTTTCCCACACGGGCGAGAAGCCCTTCAAGTGTGCCGTGTGCAGCAAGTCGTTTGCAAGCCTCAGCAATGTCAGGAAGCACCACGACACCGTCCACCTCGACCTGAGACCGTTCAAGTGCCCGCGTTGCGGCAAGTGCTTTACCTCCCGGACGTTCCTGCGGATGCACATGCTCAGGCACACGGGGGAGCGGCCTCATGAGTGCGCGCGCTGCGGCAAGCTGTTCCGGCACAAGTCCTCGCTGACTGTCCATAAGCGCACGCACACGGGCGAGAAGCCCTTTGGGTGCGCCCAGTGTGGCAAGATGTTCTCCCGGCGGCACCACCTCCGCCACCACGAGCTCACCCACACGGGTGAGAAGCCTTGCAAGTGCACATACTGCGGCCGCACGTTCTCCCACGCACACAACCTCAAAACCCACATGCGCCTCCACACGGGGGAGAGGCCACACGCCTGCTCGTTCTGCAAGAAGACGTTTACCGAGACGGGCACCTTGAAGAAGCATCTGCGCGTCCATACGGGCGAGAAGCCCTTTCGCTGTTCGGAGTGCGGAAAGACGTTCGCGCTGGCGACCAGCCGCAATGTGCACGTGCGCAAGCACACAGGCGAGAAGCCCTACGGCTGCCCCGACTGCGACCGCGCGTTCACCACGTGCAGCGCAATGAGGAGCCACCAGCGGAAGATGCACAACAGGACGGGGGGAGCACCACGCGTGTGCTCAGTGCGGTAGGAAGTTAACATGCCTGGGCCACCTCAACATGCATGAGCGCAGCCAGGAGCGGAACAAGAAGTGCCACTGCCCATGACAGAAGAGCTGAGGTCGCGGTGCAGGGCGGCCGGTTTAGCGCTGCGCTTGGCCAGCTCACAGAGCCGTGGCACATCCACGATCTGTTCACACTAACGTGCGGTCCCCATTGATATCGTCACTTGTGTATGACATTAATTACATTCCCTAAAATAATAAATGAATCGCACCTGCGGCAGATAGACCGTAGGAGTCCACTGCACAATTATTCATTTTTCTTGGTTCTTTCGGTAAAGTCACGTAGACTTTACGGAAAGAACCAAGAATATGAATCCCTGTGGTCACAAAAGCTTTAAATCGAAATTAGATTTTTCATTTGTTTCCACTTTCCTCTGTCTTGTGCCAATATGCTGAAGTCGTGCCACATATTTCTGGCACCAATCTCTTAGGTGTCGTCAAGCCATTCTGTATCAGGTCTTCCTCTCTTTCCTCTTCCTTCCATTTTTCTGAACAGCACATTTAAAATGTTCCTGTTGCCCATCCTATATGTCCAAATAGTGCCAGTTTCCTTCTCATCACTGCCTGCATCATCAGGTCGGCTTCTTCTATGTGCATCCTTTTTCTTACTTCAACGTTGGCCACTCTTTGGGTCCAGCTTACATGCTGTTTCCTTCTGTAGCGATATATTTCAAATGCCAATGTCTCAACAATAGCATAATATTAACTATATCCATAAGGGAGGAAAACAAGTGAGAAGAAACCGGGGAGAGGAAGACTGAGGGGACAAGGTAGGGGACTACCGAATATAATGGAGAGACACTTCTACAGCAGAGCAGTTTCCTCAACAGACAGGAGGTTGGGTTCAGAGAAAGAGGAAAAGACCAAAGGCCTTGTCAACTGGGGTCGACTGGAGTAGCCGCACCACACGGGTGCCTGAATAAACTCACGACGCAGTCCTTAAAGAGCCGCATGCGGCTCCCGAGCCACAGGCTCCCGACCCATGCCCTAGCCACACTGCTCGCTAGAGCCATCTTAGCACGGTCCTCATGGATAGGGAGGAGGAAATCCTCGACGACTCCGGTAGGGATCGAGGACTGATTGCCTTCGTTTAAGGGCTGTTGCCCCCTCCCCACTGATCCATCATCCTCCTGCGTTTGGTTCGTTCATTCGTGTTTGATTTTGTGTGTTGTGCTAGGCATCACACACACAATACAAAGACAAATATCCCCTGTATAACGTGAACAGATTGTTGGAGCAAGTGCTGTTTAGGGAGCAGCACCTATGAAGGGCCTGCATGGCATACGAGAGGGTGGTGTCCAACACCACGCCCGGTCGCCACTGGGCAGTCGACCTAGGGCAGGATACCCAAGACTGGTTAAGATCATCACCGGTGTTGGCCGTGAGTGGGAATTGAACTCAAGTCGCCGGGTTCGTATCACAGCACGCAAACTGCTACACCACTGCTCCCCCACACTCTGTCACTGACAACACCTCCCTCCTACCTGCCCCACCAGTCACACCCTCGCTCAATCAACACGCAGTCGCCGATTACTACCCCATGAGTCACCGAACCTCCACGACACTCTACACCCTCACTCATTTGCCTCCCCCAACATTCCGTTGTGTCTCTTCCACTTAATCAGAATGTCCTTATACTAGAGGGGAGAAATCCGATGAGCTGTAAAGCTCTCTTTCACAGATGTCCAGTAGGGGCACGGGGTCAGAAAATTACAACAACAGTACACACAAACACGATAGGAGTGCAAAGTATAGGAAAGGGAATCAAATCACTTAAAAAATAAACCATTTGTATTTTTTTTTTACTAAAGCGACCTGACAAATGATAGCTCAACGAAGTGGCTTATCATCATGTGGACATTTGCAGCAGCAGCCAAATATATTTACATAATCTAAACGCACGTTTCATTCTATAATGTGATAACGTTCACCCCCAGTGTGGGACCGTGAAGGTGTTATTCCCCTACGTGTTACCCCTAAAAGTTATCCCTCGTGATGCCCATCACGTTACCACACCCAGCACCATACGCTGCGCCTTACGACGTTTATTTGTATCAATAAAAAACTTCCGGTAAACAATGGTAATCCGTAAAAGAGCTTAAAATGTAATTCTCATCAGACCCCATGGTGTATTATGTACTTTACATTCAACTTGTTTCGTACCGTACCTAGCCAACCGTCATAATCGGAGGTGTGGCGGAAGAACAACAGACAATCTTGATTTCAAGCTTTCGTGAGTGCAGGAATCCATACTCTTTGGTTCTTTCGGGAAAGTCACGTAGGTGTAAAATAAAAAAAATCACGACGTTTCAGGCGCAACAATTGGGGCGTCCATCAAAGCAAGCTTTCCCACCTGATGATGGACGCTTGATGGACGCTTGTGTTGCGCCCGAAACGTCGTTATTTTTTTTATTTATACCTACGTGACTTTACCGAAAGAACCAAAGAGTATACAAACACAGGCAGTTCTAAATAAATAAGTTCCCAATTTCGATGAGTTTCAGGGCAATGAATGGCTGTAAAGTAAAACATGCTTTTAGATTATTTATCCGCAACTATACATTTGCACAAGGCCATAATTATACTATATATTGGGGGGACACATGCACAAAATGTCCCCCCCCCAATATATTGCTCAAAAAATTGTTATTGCGATGCTATGTAAATAAAAACACAATTTGCTAAACCTTGGCCACAATATCTGGACGTGTCTTCATGTAAATAAATGCATAGATTTCTGTTTATATGATTGTGGTTATGGTTGTACTTTATTAATCCCTAATCTCTGCCATTACATACAATGAAACAAGAAATGGTTAAAAAATGTAAACACAGCAATGTAATACAATACACTATTAGATATTGTAAAAAAATAAATAAAAAGTCCATCCCATGTGTTAGTGAATTTTTTTTTATTTCAGGCAGGAGATGAGTTTTCAAATGTAGATATTTTTCTGGGTTGGGACCCCCAGACCCCCTGGAAAAAAATAATAAAAATGTGTATTTAATAGTTGTGTTTGAATCCTACTTCTGACACTGATTCTACCCTGCCATGTATGTTGAACTTCTTTCACACCGTACGTAGCCAACCGTGCTAATGGGAGGTGCGGTAAACAACACTGACCACCACACCGCCAACACTCACGCTGACTTTGGCAGATATGATTTTACGTTACAATTGTGCTGGACAAAACTGCCGAGAGATATATCATCCAGCGTATAAGAATTCCTGTGGCGTCAAAGAAAAGTTATTTCTCTTTGCTCAGATGAGCATCGAGGCATTGCCGCCCATCTCCCGTTGACAGCCCTGCAGAGCCAGCGGTGGAAAATCCACATTCCTATGGCGGGTGGAAGTGAGGGGGGGATTCTCCTACACAAGAGGACGACCACTGCCGATGCCTCCCTCAAAGTGGTACTCGGAATCATATCTATTTCTACTGGGTGAATCCGATGAGCTATAAAGCTATTTTTCACATGTCCAGGAGTTCACATGTTCCGGAGGGAGGGCTGATGATGGGCTGCGTCAACCTCGCAATCAGAAGTAGTTGAACTTGCAACCCTCCCGATGCGTGAGCCGCCCTGAGTGAGTCCGGTGGACCGGCAGTGCCGGGTCGGTGAGTGGGTGGGTGAGTGGGTGGATGAGTGGGTGGGTGGGTGGACAGGCGAGGCCGGTGGGTGGGTGAGTGAGTGGGTGGGTGAGATTGAGTGGGTGGACCGGCAGGGCCGGGTGGGTGAGTGAGTGGACTGGCGGGGCCCTGGACATTAACCCGCCCACGGATGACCTCACCACTGTAATTGCTTTCACAACACGCGGCGTGTCTCCTGTCTGCCCTGGGAACGAGTTTGGTGTCACAATGAACGGGGAACCCCCCCCCCCCCAATCATCATCACTCGGGACTAATATTGTTAAATTAACCACGAATTATTTTGATTATTTTGCTGCTATAAATTATCCACGTGATAAGCCACTTTGCTGAGCTATCATTTGTATCCATTTCGCTTTGAAAAATAAGTTCACATTTTAGTGGCCTTTACCTGGTAAGTTAAAAAAATATAGTTTTATATTTTTGAGTGATTTGTTTACCTTTCCTATATTTTTTACTCCGATCGTGTTTATGTTTTTTGTAACTTTCTGACCGTGCCCCGACTGGACATCCGTGAAAAAGAGCTTTATAGCTGATCGGATTCGTCCTGCAGTATAAATAAACATTCTGATTCTGAATTCCCTGAAGTGTTGCGTGCTGTGCTTAAGACGTCATCAAGTCCAAGTTCAAGACTTACCCGGGTTGCAACTATTGTAAAGAAGAAGAATATCGAGCACGACGGGGGTAGTGCCTTAATCTGATGTTTATTAACCCTTTCCCGTCCAGAGACGTCTGCAGGTTGCAGGGTGGGTGTCCCGTTCACCACTGAATCTCGGAACGCGCAAGCGACTCTGCGTTAACTCTATTGAGAGAGGTCCAGCGCCGTCGACACCCCGTAGAGAGCCGTGCGATACGACCGTGCCGGGGGAAGGACAACAAACTAAACACACGAAGCAGTGCTAAGGAAATGTTCACAATTTAGTGTAGTGGTGTAGTGTCTAGTTGTGTACGGTGTAGTGTAGTATGTAGTGTATAGTCTAGTACGCGTTATGAATTCGACGCCGATGTTGTAACCGTCGGAGATAATTGCAACAACACCGAGCGGGCGGTCATTCCTTGTGCCGCCATGAATCACGGTCACGCATTGGGATTGCAGCGTCATCCGCACCCGATCGTTGAATGCGTTAACGAGGAGGTCCTTGTTAGGAGCGCATGGAGGTAATGGACGAGGCAGAGCTCTCATTTAATCACCAGCTCCTCCACTCCTATTTGTGGCAGTGACCTCACATTGGCGCTTTGTGGGCTCACGCGCACGCAATAACAACCACAACCATTGTGCCAGGCTGGGTGCACCTTGAGCCCATGTGGGGGTGGTGAAGTGTGCGACGTAAAACTAGAGACTACATCTCTGGTCTGTGCGTGTGTGCTATAGAGAAGGGGCATTTCCCGACATGTCGCCTGCTATATACTTTTTTAAAGGTCACATGGAGTTGTTGACGAATCCGTGTTGATTTTATTTGACTTAACGAGATGTACCACGTGTGTGTGTGCGCTTTACACTGCGCCAGCTATCAAAAGATTCCCCAAATAGCCTGTAACAGACTGTTGGAGCAAGTGCTGTTAGCGAGCACGAGGGGGGTAGGTGGGTGGGCAGCATCGCACCCGGCCGCCTTTGTCTTCCGAGTGGCGATGTTTACACAACGCCCAAAGGTACTAATTTGAGGCTGAGTCAACCTAGGTACAGGCCAAAGACCGGTTCAGATAATCGTCACAGGTGTTGGTGGTCGCGAGCGGGAATTGAAATCGCCACCGCTCCACCACATCGCCGTGTTGACCTCACATGGTCACACAGGCGGTTGGGGAACCCCCCACGTGGTCACACAGGCGGTTGGGGAACCCCCCACATGGTCACACAGGCGGTTGGGGAACCCCCACCCCCCACATGGTCACACAGGCGGTTGGGGAACCCCACCCCCCACACGGTCACACAGGCGGCTGGGGAACCCCCCCTACCCCCCCCCTCCCCCCACATGGTCACACAGGCGGTTGGGGAACCCCCCCACATGGTCACACAGGAGGTTGGGGAACCCCCCACATGGTCACACAGGCGGTTGGGAAACCCCCCACATGGTCACACAGGCGGTTGGGGAACCTCCCGGAGCCGCACGTGGCTCTTTTAAGGACCGTTATTCACACGCGATTGCGGCTCTTGAAATATTGCGATGGGGTTGTCGTTTAGGCAACATTCCAAATCAACGTCTCGTCTTGTTCATTGGGCTGTCCGAACCCCCCTCTGGCCACCTTGGACACCGCGTGTGAGACACAACGAGGTGCCCGCGACGTCCGGTGACGACCCAATACGGTCATCGTCATGAGCGACCGATCAGCTATCGGACGTGGTGGGGGCAGCTCGAGCTGAGAGTGCGAGGAAGGTGTGAGATGGGGTGTCTGTGTGCGAGTGTCAGTGGAGAGGTGTCAATACCTGGGCAGTGTGCTCATGACCAGCTCCCGCATGACAGCAGAGGTCTCACTCCGAATCAGTCGAGCGGCATTATATTTTCATCGGCTGCGTAACGCTGTGTGGAAGTTACCTGGTCTGTCGCTCCACACGAAGCTTCGGGTCTTCTCGGCCAATCTCATGCCCTGCCTTCTCTATAATTGCGAAACGTGGAGCCCCCGAATGGAACATGTTCGCCAGTTAGAAACATTTAGGCTGGATTGCCGACGATCCATCTTGGGTTTAACCAGGCTGAATTGTGAGATCACAAATCCTTGAAATATCTGGACATTCCCATCAGTGAGCTCCTCTGGCAGGCAAGGCTGTGTTGGCTGGGTCATGTAGGCCGCATGCCCAGCCACCGCATGCCCAAACAGATTTTGTTCGGCCGGATAGAAGGGGCTGAATGGACGCGGCACGGGCTAGAGAAGAGATGGAGTGATGTGGTACAAGAGAATGTGGAGCTGAGTGGACTTGCCGATGACTGGTACCAGCGGTGCCAAGATCGGCCTCAGTGGAGGAGGCTCGTGAAGGACGCTACTGGGCTGTTGGAGGCAGTCGCCCTCCAACAACAACGGAGGGCGGAGGAGCGACGCTCACAACAACGAGCGGAGCGCCGGGCGGTTAAAAACACAGCAAGTTGGCACAGTAGGGGGCACAGGTGGCACATCGGCCAATCGTCTCAATCAGTCGACCCATGGCACCTGCCACCGGGAATTCGACACTTCACGTGCAGGGGCGGTTTCTTCATTAGGGCGATTGGGCGACGCACCACCAATGTCATTCAACCACAGAGTCACGCTAGCCGTCACTGTGCCTCTGGATATAGTCCAATCAGCGTCATGCTACGTTCTGTGGAGTACTGCCTCTTTTTGGGCGATTTCCCTCCAGCTGAGAATCGCCCCGAGTGGTCCCATAGACTTACATTCAAAGATGTTTTTTTTCGAACGGGGGCACTGCAATGCATTCTCTATGGCTTCCGGGAGGGCTCGTCCTAACGTGCTTACGTCATCATACGTGCTTACGTCATCATACGTAAGCACGTTTCTTCCAACAATATAATTTGTTGCCACCTAGTGGAATCTTTAATAAAAAACTTGAGTGGTTTGTTTTAATAGTGAGTATAGAAACAAACAAGATGTATTGTAAGAGTCACTTTATTTTTCATTAATATTAAAGAAGTGAAGTTGCCTTTACATGCTTAAGCTGTTAATTTATCCATTGCATGGGTGGACCTTATCCTTATCAATCATCCAGACATTTGCCCCCCCTGAGAGATTTTGCAGGAGCCGCCACTGTTCACGTGGCCTTAACGTGCACATAGCCTGGCACGAGCGCCGTGGTGAAGTCACCGCCACTTAGTGGCGAATGACGGTTGTTGTTGTTGCGAGTGTGCGAGGGGTGTGTCTTTGTGGATGTAGGTCAAATCAGCCTCAAATGAGTACCTGGTGCGATTTGTAAACATCGCCACTAGAGAGACAAAGGCGGTCGGGCGTGGTGCTGGCCACCCACCCCCTCGTGTACCGTTGCGGTCTTCATAGGTGCTCGCTAACAGGACTTTCCCCAACAGTGTTCCAGGCTACACGAGGGATCTGTGTCTCTTTGTCAATGTGTGTATGTCTGTGTGGGGAGCGGAAGTGAAGCGGTTAGCACGCTGCACTACGAACCCAGGGACTCGAGTGGGATCCCCACTCACCGCCACCAATAGCAGTGACAATTATCTGAACCGGCCCTGGGTCTCCCCTAGACCGACTCAGCATCAAATGACGACCTGGTGCAGTGTGTGAACATTGCCACTGGGGAGACAAAGGCGGTCGGCCGAAGTGCTGGCCACCCACTCCTTCATATGACCTTTGATGATGAACGTCTTTCGCACCGTACGTAGCCAACCGTGATAACCGGAGGTGCGGTTTTCATCGAACAGCATTTGCTCCAACAGTTTTCCACAAGTTACAGAGGTGAATCTTTGTCATGGTGTCACGTGCGCGTGTCACGTGCGCGTGTCTTTATGACTCATCGCTCGTTGCCCGAGCGTGACTCGCAGCGGCTATTCGCGTCTCGCCGTCACCCGCGCCCACCACGGCTCACGGCAGCTGCTGCCCTCGTGCGTCGCCGAGTTCACTCCTCTGCGTGCGTCGCACAGATCACCGACCACCGCCTGCGTCTCCACCACCAACGCCGCCGCCGCCGCTATCACCAATCAGCATCGCTGCTTAGTCCACACCGCCTCATCTGCTCTACGCCTTTTAAAGGTGCTCGCGAACATCACCGTCATAGCTGCTCGTGACTGCAGAGCTTGGGCGAGGGGTTTAACATCTTGTCGCGGTGGCCAGGAGATGTTACATCCCTCATCTAGTCTACAGGAGGTCGTGGGTTCGATCCCGACCCTGGCGCCTGCTGTACATTAGGAGTTTGCGTCTTTCTCTCTCTCTCCCCGTAGTCGCGTGGATTTTTCTCCGGATCGTCCGGTTTTCTCCTCCACACTTAGAAACATTCGTTTCGAGTGTTTGGCTGCTGCTATAGAATTTCCACGTGATACGCCAATTTCGCTGAGCTATCATTTGTGGCCAGGTCGCTTCTGAAAAAAATAACGACACAGCTCAGTGGGGCCTTACCTGGGGAAATACAAAATATAGTTTAGTTTTAGTTTACTTGTACAATCTGTTAAGGCTGTATGGGGGAGGGATATTTTTGGCTTTGTGTATGCGAGCGTGTTTTATAATTGTTATATAAGTGTAAATCATTGCATGCATGCGTGTTAATGTATGGGCATGATTCGGTAGTGTAGTGGTTATCACGCTGCGCTACGAACTTGGCCAACAACACCAGTGATGATTATCTAAACCGGTCCTGGACCGCCCCTAGCTCGACTCAGCCTCAAATGAGTACCTGGAGCAGTGCGTAAACATCACCACTGGGGAGACAAAGGCGGCCTGGCGTGGTGTTGGCCACCCACCCCCTCGTGCGTTGTGCCGGCCTTCATAGGTGCTACTCGCTAACAGCACTTGCCACAGTCGGTTCAGGCTATACGAGGGATCTTTGCCTTTTTCACGATGCGCGTGTTGCGTTTTAAACAGAGCTGGACAGCAGCCGCAGCAGGAGCTCAGCCCGATGCAAGTGCGAGTGGAGTTCGCGTCGCCGCCAGTGACGAGGCAAGGGGTGAGTGCCGCAGAGGGCCACAACAGACGCGAGGGCTTTGACGTATGTGCGTGTATGTTGAACTTATTTTTCACCATACGTAGCCAACCGTGCTAATTGGAGGTGCGGAGGAAGGACAGCAAACTAAGGGGCCGTCCATAAATGACGTCACGCACCTGGGGGGGGGGGGTCAGACATTTGTGACGATGTGTGACGAGGGGGGGGTTTGAGAAATGTGACTTCACATCAAAATGCGCAACTTTAAATAAATATAGACAACACGTTCTACTTAATTAAATAGACTTTTAAATAAATGTTTTCTCCTACAACATCACAGTGCAGCGCCACATTAAATACGCACTACAATGACAATAGTTTAAAGCGATTTGAAGCATGTTTTATTTTTTTGGGGGGGGGGAGGCAGAGCTTTGTGACGTTATATTCGAGGGGGGGTCTGACTTTTTGTGATGCCGTGTGGCGATGGGGGGGGGTCAAAAATCGTCCAAAATCGCGTGATGTCATTTATGGACGACCCCTAAATACAAAAATCAGTTCAGAAGAAATTAGATTTCAATCTAGATGATTTAAATCTGCGTAGTTCTAGTGGCTTCCTATTATCAGAAGAACGTTCCAGACGGTCGCAGAAGCACATTTGAAACCGTGCGATTCAGTGACCGTCTTTGTTTGATGGCCAGCCAGAAGCTACTGCTGCGAGGATGACAGGAGTTCACGTGATGATGGATTATGCTCCTTGACGAGATCAGCAAGGCATTGTGCTATCATTCATGGCAAGCACTCCATGTGTGTAATCAGTCAGACCTTATACAATGTATTCGTCCGGAAACTGGAAGTCAAAGCAGGGGGCTACTCATGAAGACCGGTCCCCTATCCACGCAGAGGAGCCAGAGGCGATGTTGCTTTGGGGAGACCGCTGTCAAGCCACTGTCTCGAGCAGGGGTCTGCAATCTGCGGCTCCGGAGCGGCAGGTTAACTGACTAAATATGGCAGGGAACGGGTCACTATGGAATGTCTTGGAGACAAAAAAAACTGTAGAACAGTCAAATTGTATTATTAAAGAATAACTAAATGGACCCAGTTTATTCCATCACCTATGTTGTTTATGTAAATCAGGATGTGTGTTGTCATCTGCTGTATAACACCTGCTGATTTTGTGTTCAAGGGCCTCTGCAGTGTGATGCGGCTTTCAAACTATTTTGTCAAAATTCTAGATTTGAAGCTTTCGTGACTGCAAGGATTCATACTCTTAGGTTTTTTCGGTAAAGTCACGTAGGTAAAAGAAATAAATAATAAAAATAATAGAAATAATTATAGAAATAAAATAATAAATCACGACGTTTCGGAGGCAACACAAGTTTCCTTCATCAGGTGTAAAAAGGCACAGCAAAATAACTGTAGTGGGAGTTATTTGTGATGGGGCATTAATATATAGGGTAAGAGGAGGGGGAAGGAGCCAAAGGGGACGGGTGCAGGATGGGGGGGGGGTTTGGGGTGTGGGTGGAGCCCAGAAGGTGAAGGTGGTAATAAAGGGCGGCGAAATGGACGGTGGAGGGAGGACGAGGTGCAGGATGGGGGGTTGGGGTGTTGGTGGAGCCAGGAAGGTGAAGGTGGTAATAAAAGACGGCGACATGGATGGTGGAGGGGGGACGCAGAGCGGGGGAGAGTGGCGGTTGAGGTTTAACCTGATTAATCACATTTTTCCAATGATTGCTCAATTTGAATCCATCTTCTCGGTTGAAGTTTTATCTGTGTTTATATATATATATATGGCTTCATGGACAAATCTTTGGTGGTATCCAGACGGTTTGCAGAGTACCTTCGTATCGGAGAAAACGATATCATGGTCACCCACAGCGTTGTAACATTGATCAGCAACGGCTGAAGAATTTGTTCTGCCATGTTTCAAATCTGATTTGTGCTCGCGAATTCGGTCCGAAATATGTCGTTTCGTCTCCCTGATATAGCAGTCACCGCAGGTACAACTCAATTTGTAAACACCGGGGTACTGTAAGTCAGGAATGACATCCTTTACGGATGGAATCAGATCACGGATTTTATGTACTGTACTGAATCTATGTTTGTTTAGAATTTTGGATATCTTTTTGGTCACGCCTGCTATGTATGGCAACGTAATAGTTTTGATTTATTATTTTATTTCTATTATTATTTCTATTTTTTTACCTACGTGACTTTACCGAAAAACCTAAGAGTATTTTGGTCAAAGACAAAAAAAATGGCTCTTGTTCTTCTTTGAAGGGTTGAAGACCCCTGGTCTATAGGCGCCATTAGAGGCCGCTCTATCATTGTCTAGTACCCCCCAATCAAAGACATCTGTGTAAAAAGGGCTTTATAGCTCATCGGATCTTCCAGTATAAATTCTGATTCTGGGATGGAGGTGGTTAGTGCTGAATTCCACGTGATTCTGTAACGAGTAGAAGAAGAGCCCTGGCTCACTCACAGATGCACGCAGGAGTCACCCGACTAGGCTCAGTCGCTCGTTCCACTGCTGCTGCAGTTGACGATGCCGTCTCCCTAGTTGTCGCTGTCAATTGATTTGTTATGCTCGTCTGTCTTTAGACGAATTCCATCATGGTGGACTCCTTCTCCATCACATCGGCCCAGCCCGGCCGACACAGGGACACGAGGTCCGACCTCGTGGCGTTGAAGGTAACATGTCGCAGTGAGGTGCCCTGATCCCCCCATGACTTCATTTTATGGGGCACGCAATTTCATTTGCCCCGTGAAATGAAGTAATTTCATGATCCCACTGTGGCGAGACGTTAACTCCCTTGCCCAGTGTACAGGAGGTCGTGGGTTCAATCCTGAGCGTGGCGCCTGCTGTATATTTGGGGTTTGCATGTTCTCCTCGTTATCACGTGGATATTTCTCTGCGTTCTCTGGTTTTCCCTCCACATTTAGAAACAGGCATTTAGAGTATATTCTTTGGGTCTTTCGGTAAAGTAACGTAGAAAGGTAATTTTTTTTTATTAAATAAACATTTGGTGACCTATCTTCGTGACTTTACCGAAAGACACAAAGAATATGAATTCCTGCAGTTACGAAAGCTTTAAGTCAAGATTTATGCATTTAGAGTATTTGTCTGCTGCTATAAATATCCATGTAATAAGGCACTGCGTTGAGCTAACATTTGTGGCCAGGTGGCCTTACCTGGTAAAATAAATAAAAATGTAACAGTAAAAAATACTTTATACGACCCGCGTTTCAGATGCCAATGTTCGTGGGCAATCAGATCCTGGGCCCAATGCTGTGAGCAAAGGTGACCGAGGGTACCAATGCATTGGATTCTGAGTGTGGGAGACTGAAGGTCTCCTGCTGGGCATGAGAGACCAACACTGTGGAGGGTTCCCTTTGCTGCGCGCTGCGTGCAGGAGGCACTGTCCCGCACCGAGGTCGCGTTGGCGGCCCTGGGAAGCAGCCTCCAGAGGGAGGCGGCCACGGCACGGGACGCTGCAGGAGGGCCCCGGGTGAGAGCGCCGCTCCACGCGAAGTGAGCGAGCGAGCACCGCGGCCCATCTCTGCACGCACACACACTGACAGGCCCGGACTGGCCATAGGGCAGCAGTCCATATGTTACATTTCCGATGGGGGTGGTCCATTCTGAGGGCTGGTGGGCCAGTCTGTGTGGGGAAATTGCAAATGTGTTCACAGTAAAAAATTGTATATGCTTTATGTAAATATTTTATTCCCTAGAATCTGTACACTCCATTGCTTATGTACGCTCTCAGTTGGCATTATGTCCCCATATTCAGCAGCCCTAAAGATTATTCCTCACCGGCCCCCCATTCGCTTTTTGGACCAGCCCCAAATGGGCCAATGAGATCTTACGGCAAAAATCGTGCTCGCCCATCACATCGCAAATCTAGCGACTAGTACTAAACAGTTTGCCGCACAACCCATTAAAAATAGTCAAAAATTGCCAAAATTTTGGCTGGTGTGTTTACAAATGCCTAGGCTGATTTTTAGTCCCAGTCTATCACTGAACACGCACAATATTACGACCATAGGCTCACAGTGATGACATCACTTTACTCTATTTAAGACCGAAGCAGGAGGAGGACTTGTTCACAATTCTGGATAATTGCCTGATGAAGTTAGTTGTAATCACCAACGAAACATCATACTCGAATTGTAAATGGTGTGCCTTTACTCCCCAACACACCAAAGTAGTGTAGTGTGGTAAAATACGCGGTGCGCACTGCTGCCCGAGGGCAACCGAGGGCAGGCAGGTGCGCGTGTGCGACGTAAGGTTGCACGTGCAAACCGCCACCTCTTTAACGGGAGATTCGGTTGCAGACGGGGTCGGTCTGGGGTCGTACGCTGGCACCGGAGGTGTTGCCTTGGAGACGTGCGATGAGTGATTGACGGCCTGACAGGCGCCGGCCTGTCGGGCCCTAAAGAGACACAAGGGAGGAGCTGGATAATTGGGAGGAGGATATAAGGGGGTGTGTGAGAGCGGAGCGGCAGTTCGGGTTCTGGGACCAAGGTGAAGACATCTCGCCGCTGCCGCTCAAGCCAGGGACGGACCTCAACCCTCACGAGTCGACGGGCGGGTGATGGTTGATTCCCCCGCCCGGATCGGACGAGTGAGTGGGTCTGAGGGAACGTTGGCGAGGGCAGCGATGCAGAGGGAAGGCAGCTGTGTGAGTGAAGCTTCTGCGCGAGTGAAACTTCTGCGCGAGCAAAGCCGCTGTGTGAGCGCAGCTTCTGCGTGAGTGAAGCCTCTGCTGTGTGCAAGCTCTGTGTGAGCGACGCCTCTGCTGTGTGCAAGCTCTGTGTGAGCTGCTGTCTTTGTGCGGAGCTGTGAGTGCAGAGCTGCTGAGAGGAAGAGCGTCCGCAGGCAGGTCAGCGAGGTGTAAAGTAGATAAGGGAACAACCACGTCCAAGCCGTCGTCCATCCTTTTGGCCCCGCCCCCCTCCCCCTCCCGATGCGTTGTACGTGGCACTCCGTGCCGTCTTTGAGCCCCGCCCCCCTCCCTCCCGATACGTTCCATTCATTGGCTACCACATTCTGATGAGCTCCTCCCCCCTCTCCTCCCCCCTCAACTTGCTTTTAAGGGATTACATCTTGAATCATTGCCTCACTTGATGCAGCTAATCTGGCTGTGACGGTCCCACCTGATGACGGAGACTTGTGTTGCCTCCGAAACGTCGTGATTTTTATTTTATTTTATTTTTATTAATTTTGATGTTTTACCTACGTGACTTTACCGAAAAAAATCTAAGAATATGAATCCTTGCAGTCACGAAAGCTTCAAATCTAGAATTAGATAAGGGAAGTTGGTTAACAAAGTGACCGTATAGACAGAGATAGGAGTGCCTACAACTCGTGCAAGAGAGAGTAATTAAGTGTAAGCAGGTGACTTGGAACAACGTGTCCGACTGAGTGATTTTACACGACACTGCAGTAGTAATGAATTGGCACGTTTAGTTTACATGACACATCTTAAGAATTGGCTGTCGGCTGGTGGTGAGTTTAACGACTATTTTATTTACATATTCTTAGGTTTTTTCCGGTAAAGTCACGTAGGTAAAATCATTAAAAAGTAAAATAAAATAAAAATAAAAATCACGACGTTTCGGAGGCAACACAAGCTTCCGTCTTCAGGTGGTACCGTCACAGCCACGACAGCTGTATCAAGTAAATGAGAGATTGCAGGAGTTACCACTGCGTTTATATAATGGTTGGAGAAGGTGGTGGGGCAAGGGCCGCATACTTATTATTAATATGGTAAGGTGAGGTTTGAGACTAAGAATAGACTGCATAACAAAGGCTGAGCCTTTGTTATGGAGAGGTGCGGTTTGTGACTCAACCTGAAACAGGGAGTGCACCACTAAACATGGTTAAACAGTAATGGTTGTCTGTCAAATAAGGTTGGCAAATAAGTGTAGTTAAATCTTTTTTGCATGGTTAATCACATCTTTCCAATGATTACTCAGTTTGTAACCGTCATCACGGTTGAAATTATGTCTGTGTTTGTATATTTGTATGGCTTCGTGTACAAACCTTTGATGGTAGCCAGGAGGTTTGCAGAGAACCTTGGTCTCGGAAAATACAATTTCATGAGAGCCCACCGAGTTGTAGCAATGATCGGCAACGGCCGAAGAATCAGTTCTGCCGTGTTTCAGATCTGACTTGTGCTCGCGGACACGATCAGAAACATGACGTTTCGTTTCTCCAATGTAGCAATCACCACAAATGCAACTCAATTTGTAACTCCAGGATACTGTAAGTCAGGAACGACATCCTTCACAGATGGAATCAAATCACGGATTTTATGCACTGTACTGAATCGGACTTGGATCTTATGTTTGTTTAGAATTTTGGAGATCTTTTTGGTCACGCCTGCTATGTATGGCAACGTGATAGTGATATTTTATTTACACAATCTAATCCAACAAAAACCTTTATGGACGATTATCAAGCTCGCTTACCCAGAAAAAAACTCACTGAATCCTAAGACCTTTCCAATGTATGTGCGTGTTATTTTTTTCTGCACCGTATGTAGCCAACCATGCAAATGCACCACATGGGAACCTGTGCTGCTGTGCAGTTCCACCGTGGTATGTGCCAATTGGTGCATTCATTATTGATGTTGCTCTGGAAATGTACCTTGTTTCTGACTTTGGGAACCGGAAATCCATTCTGAAACCTGTTTATTGTTTAACAATCCCAATGCTTTCTCACTGTTTGGGTATGTGGCCTAGCTCCTGCTGTCTGGTGCAGTTGTGCACTGACATTAACATATGTTCCCTTTGTCATGGCTTGTACATCTATGATTGCTTATTGCATAGGAGCTGACTTTAGCAAATGAGTTAACAAACGATTATTCTTGCACAAAAATATGGTTTGGCATTCTGGTTAATAGTGGTGCTTCTAGTTGCCACAGAGATGTAAATATCTGAATACAGCATAAATTAATCCAACATAAATTAACATCATGAATCGCCTAAGACTGCAGGAAGGCTGCCATTGCAGGACCCTGGAGAGACCTGCATAGTGTTTGCAGGAGGGGCTATGCATATTGAACTCCTTTTGCACCGTACATTGCCAACCGTGCTAATCAGACGTGCAGGTGAAGGATTAAGAGGTCCTGGCGGGTGTTTGCAGAAGCGGATTTTATGTTGGTGTTGTAATTCGCAGTACATTGTTTCAGCATTGGGATATTTGCCGGTGGTGGCTATAAACGTAGCCTGTAATACAGCACTGTGGAGACAGTGAGGGTTGGTGGATCGTACGAATGCTGTAAAACTCCCTTTCCGTGGATGTCGAGGTGCTATACCCTGGTTTACCAGAAGACATTACAGGATTAAAGTGAGTCTCGTTGACCGAAACTTCAACACAGTTCAAGGAATAAAAGGCTGAAGTTTAACACGAGCTGTAACCATGGTAGTGTCATGACAGTAGAGTCCATCTGCGGTGTGAGTGGACTAGTGGTCATGGGGGGTAATCACAGGGGAGACAGTTTACCGTATGAGTGGACTAGTGGCCACGGGATGTCAGCTTGCAGTACGAAGGGACTGGTGGCTACAGGAATGATCGAGGATAGGAGCATGGCCAGGTGACGGAAGAGGACGATAGAGGACGGTGGAGTCTGCTGGTGGATCGAGCGTCTAGAGCCAGCGAGAAGGTTCGGGAATGGGGGCGTGGCCTCAGACCATATATAAGGGAGATGCGCGGGAGATTCGGTGCTGTTGCAGTGGGGTCTCCGCCTGTTCAAATCAATGTGTGTCTACAATCAATAAACCATCTCGTCAAGGTCGTCATTACAGTAGTACTGATAGAAGAGTGGTAAGGAGACTGAGCGCCGGTTGTACCGATTTGGCTGAATTCTGGGGTGGACTGTACAGCTGCAAGACGAGATAATGGCCCTGAGAGATCGCAATCACCCGATGGACGGCCTGCTCTCTGCCCAGGCCCAGAAGAGTTCTCGTCAGCCAGGTGTGAGCCCAGTGACAAAGACCCCCCGAGAGCCACACAGGCTGTTGGGGCAAGTGCTATGAGCGAGCACCTGCGCAGGCTGGCATGGCACATGATGGAATGGTGTGACAAGAACCAAACCGGCTGCCTTTGTCTCCCCAGTGTCAATATTTGCGCAATGCACCAGAGTCACTGATATTACTCGTTTCATGATCCAGAAATTTGATAAACCATGCAGCACCTGCACATCAACTGATTCATCTCCTCAGTGGGCATCATCTCAGATGCATTCCAATCCTTGGTTGTCACTGTTATTGGCCAAACATCCCAATGGTGAAAATGTTTTTAATAATTACTCAATTGGGATTACATAGAACATCACTCCCTACTGCAAAAAAACTTCGCATATCCCTGCTGAACAAAATAGACCTTTGTGAGGCTGTGCAGGTTAACTAAGTGTTAAAAATAACCACTACCATAATTGTTATGCGCTTGTGCGTGATTCTCTTTGCTCATAGCTGGAGGTAACCGCACGGGAGAGAATCACTCAACCAAGAGCTGCTTAGAGACACCGAGGTGGAGACCATCATCATCAACATAACATCATCCATCATCTTCACTACCTGCAATGCAGCATTATCATCACACATGCTGGTTTATGTGTGCATGATGTACATCTTGTGTGTATGTGTGTGTTCTACGCTGTTTTGATTCATTCATGCTGGCCTGCTTACAATCCATCTTGGGTTTGACCAAACTGGATTGTGTGAGATCCTTGAAACATCTGGACAATCCCGTCAGTGAGTTCTTCCGGCAAGTGAGACTGTGTTGGCTGGGTCATGTAGCATGCCCAGCCACCGCATACCCAAACAGCTAATGTGTGTTCAGATAGAGGGGGCTAAATTTGCGTGGCACAGGCAAGAGAAGAGATGGGTAGGTGTGGCATGGAAGGATATTAAAGCTTTGGACTTGACTGGTACCAGCAGTGTCAAGATCGGCCTTTGGAGGTGGCTCGTGAAGGAGGCTGCTGGGTTGTTGGAACAAGTCGGAAGGTGGAGGGGTGACGCTCAGTCGAGCGCTGGGTGGCTAAAATGCAGCAAGTTGGAAGTGGGGAGCACAGGTGGTGTATCTGATAGTCATCTCAGTCATTTAACCACAGCAAAAATCTATCCCATGACTTCAAGCCAGAGCCTTCCACACTAGCTCAAAGTGGACCTAGCTTGGTACAAGCTGCTGTCGTGTATTTACACGTGTATATGTTTGTGTGAAATCTCCCTTCAGGACACCTCCACTGCCTGTCTCCGCACTACAGAGCAGACACATCATCGCTTCACCTGATCATGGACGCCACTCTGGAGTTCTCATTTAATCAAGTTAACGTGACGGACTGTACATTTACCAACAAATAAAGCTCAGCTAGTTGTATGAACCCTGTTGAAGTCGTGTGATGTCACAGCCGGCATTGCCTGACTAATGATAACGTTTATGGGAGTCTTCAACAAGGACACATTAAGAGCTGCTAGCTCTTCCCTCGATCAACGCCACTCACTGTATATAGGCACGCCCACTCAACTACCATCCCCATTTGGTAGCTTTGAATTTATGATGCCAGCCGCAGAATAATCTTTCTGAAACGACTGGGACTAGCCCGGCCAAACGGATGTTTGGTAATCTTACTCCTGGCTCAAACGCCCATGAGGTGGTACAGTGGCATCCCTGACCCAGCAATGAATATTCACAATTTCCACGGTTGGAGCCCATATCCATAACAACGATTTTTGACCAGCCACAAAGCATCTCTCATTTCATCAGCTGAAAGTGAAGAGCATCATACTCTGGTTCTTTCGGTAAAGTCACATAGGTATGAAATAAATTAAATCACGACGTTTCGATTGCAACACAATCATCATCAGGTGGGAAAACCACAGCAATATTTTTTTTTGGGAGAGAGATGCGGAGGTAAGAGGTTATATAGGTAAGAGAAGGGGGGAGGGGCAAGGGAGGGGGGAGGGGAGCGTTGCTTGGACGCTCGGAGAGGGAAAGGGACGTGGACGGGGGGGAAGTGGGCGGGGCTGGAAGTGGGAGGCTGAGAGCTGGGTATGCGTGGGGGGGAGGATGCAACAACAATGCCACTGCAGCAATAATGCCACTGAAGCCAATAATAACAATGCAGCAGCAATACCAAACGCTGGGGATGCAATTAACTCGGCAAAATAGACTAGTGCCCGGCAAATATGATGGATCAACCATAAAGCATTTAAGGTTTTACCTGGTTAATAACATCCTTCCAATGATTGCTCAATTTGTATCCATCTTCTCGGTTGAAGTTATGTCTATGTTTATACTGGTAGGAACGAAGTGAACCAGCCTACAATAGATTATATCATCCATCCGACGGATGTCCGATTAAGTGTAGCAACATCGCCCCCTACTGAAAACACTTGGCATGACCCTACAAAAACCTTTAGACACAGTGAGGCTTTCCTGGCTAAACAAGTGTAACATTCCCTTATAATTCCCTCAGATAGCTTTTAATTAAAACATTTAAATTAATTAGGCTTTCCTGGTTAAACAAGTGTATCATTCCCTTATAATTCCCTGAGATAGCTTTTAATTAAAACTTTGAAATTAAAAATAATATCCTCCGTCCGTCCGTCCGATGTCTGATTACGTGTAGCAACATCGCCCCCTACTGAAAACACTTGGCATGACCCTAAAAAAACCTTTAGACTCAGTGAGGCTTTCCTGGCTAAACAAGTGTAACATTCCCTTATAATTCCCTGAGATAGCTTTTAATTAAAACTTTGAAATTAAAAAATAACTCACAGTGGCCTAAAGCCTACAGCTAGGCCTAAAGCCTAGAACTAGGCCTCAAAGTCTCCCTTCGTATCGTACCCCCGCATGTGTGAAAGGGAGTTAATGTTTAACAATGCTACATTCCCTGATGTTTTAAAATAGAAACATTTACATTTAAAGCTTTTACATTAATAATTAAAACACTTAAATTATACATTAATAATTAAAGCATTTAAATTAAAATTTACTCACAGCGGCCTAAAGCCTACAGCTAGGCCTAAAACCTAGAACTAGGCCTCAAACTCTCCCTTCGTATCGTCCGATTAGGTGTAGCAACATCGCCCCCTACTGCAAACACGTGGCAGGACCCTACAACAACCTTTAGACTCAGTGAGGCTTTCCTGGCTAAACAAGTGTAATAATACATTATGTTTATATTCTTTGGTTATTCGTTCCTACCAGCCCACCCCGCAGGGTCCTCTTTATCATGTGGTGTCTGTCGGTACACTACTGATGAGAGATGCGGTCAATGTAGGTCATTGGTGACTGCTTTGCTTTTCGGGCAGTGCGGGTGGGACGATCCCCTTACCCCTTAAGAGGTGGGCTTGGCACACCCTCGGTGCAGTATTATACAGTGGAAGGGAAGTACTACATCTCCTAGCGCTGGCTTTCTGCTGGCCTGCCCTATGTAAAGCCACGTGTCATATGTCTATGGTGTCTGTGCAGGTGTCTGGTGGATGGCAAAGTCTCGAATGATGCTCACCTCACTTCTGGCTTCCTGCTCCGGCAAAGTGACAACGTCCTTCGCTTCTTCATATATTTATTTTACTTCCTTGCGACGTTGACCAACAATGGCGATCAGGTGATCTACTGTCATGCATGCTTCTACAGAAACCACCTTTAGCCACGTGGTAGGCAGTGTGGTTGAGTGAAAACCCATCTGCCTCTTCTCGGTCGAGGTTTTCGTCTTCTGCCAGCTGAAGATTGCAGATGTTGCTACATCTCCAACGGCTGTCAATAAAGCTTGTACCTACAGCCCCTCGGCTGTATACAGGTTGGTCTGCTTCCTTGCATTGCTCAGTAATTTGCTTTTCAGCATTCCATCTAATAGTTCAATCCATGCCTTGCATGTGGGCTGTACCATCTTGCTCAATGTGTGCTTAACTAAGATCTCTGAGACCTGACTTTGAATTTGTTGCTGCAAGTGTCACCAGCTGCCACTAGTATTACAACCTTTCCTGTGCAGTCCCACGGGTCCGCTTTTAGATATATTTATGTGGTTATTGGTCATAGCCTGCATTTGTCTTGAGTTTGGCAACACTTGTAAAAAAGGCTGCATGACGTCCACAATTCTTTTTAGCTCATTTTGAAAAATTGCCACTCGGTATGAGCCTGGTCGCCAGAGTTCAAATCTCACTCCTGGCTAATATTGGGAGCATCAACTGAGCCTCGCCTTCGTAGATTTTTCTCCAAACTGATAACCAGGGCTGGTGTGTAACACATTGGAAGTGGAGCTGGCCACAAACTGTCCCTTGATGTTACAAATGCTTGCAGTACTTGTCTCATAAGTCTGACTCTACAGGTGGGATGCCATCCTACAGTTATACGAACTACGACCAGAGTTGTTTTATTCTTGGCCACTGCTCACATTGAGTGGGTGATTATTGAACTGGCTACATCCCTCCCTACATGTGTAGTGTTGTCACCATTCGTCTAGTCGAGCGTTGTGCTGGCCACATGATACAAGACTGTGCGTTGCTTGCCCTAAATTTGTGCTCAAATCAGCCCTTTCCCCAAATGTGAAAGTATACGAGTGAGCATTGCCTGTGTAACTACAAAACCAGAAGATTGGAGAAACTCCGCATTAATCGGGTTTAAATTGATGTCTTCACTGGCATTCCTAAAAATGTGCAGAGATTCAAAGGTAATACCAGACGCAGTTACAATTACACATCACAAAGAGTCTGTTAAAGCTAACCAAATACAACACAAAGCTAGCGAATTGTTATTATTACTAGAGAGAATATAGCACAATATGAGTGAATTCTCTCAAATTTGAGTCCCGAAAGCACTTGCACATCAGAAAGTATTTCCTTACATGATTGGAATATAATCGATGCTATAACACAACAATCGGCTGATAATACATTTAATTTAACTAAAACTAAGCAAATTAATAAATTCTCCAGATTAAATAACAAACAAGTCCCAAATAATAACGACCAATTCAAAAACAAAACTGTAATGAACTTAACTAACACTGATTTAACCAGTGACATGATTTCCGTCCTTTCTAAAGGCCTTAACTTTACCGTTGTCCCACGCACAATTCCAGTAGATGAGATAATTGCCGAGGTGGAATCGGCGGTAAGACATATTCCGCATAACGAGGCAGAGAAGACGAGACACGAGATTGTCAAAATAATTCAGAATAGCAAAATTCCAAAAATAAATATTAGCTTATAAGCAAAATTCAAATTCTGGCAGCTGATAACGGCCGCACTACTGTAGTGATGTCCCGATCAGATTATGATAATAAAATAAATTCCTGGAGGAAGATGCCTATATTAAAATTAAACGAGATCCAACCAATACTTTAGAACGCAAGACTTCTGCAATCATTGCAACATAATTAATCCCCAAGACTGAGCAAATTAAGCCACGGGCCTCAAAACCACCAAGATTGTATAGGCTACCAAAAATGCATAAAATCGGTATCCCATTACGACCTACAGTAAGTACAATGGGCTCTGCCACATATAAATTAACAAAATATGTAACTAAATAAATACAGTCCTGCATCGGAAGGACATCTTCGTTTATAATAAATTCACAACATCTTGTGAATGCGATAAAAGATATTAAACTTAACCCGAATTATATTCTGGAATTTTTTTATGTAATTTCTCTGTTCACCAAAGTTCCATTTAACGAGTCACTTAAATTACTTGATACACTGTTTACCAGAAGATATTCCAAAACTAGCCGACCATTGTCTACATAACACTTATTTCTTATGGAGAGGTGACTTATTTTAAACAAAATGAAGGAAAAGCAATGGGCTCTCTTTTGTCTCCTGCGATAGCAAATCTGTACATGGAAAACTTTGAAACAAGAGCACTTGCATTAAAACCATCTTTTTGGTTTAGATATGTCGATGACACTTTAGTTGTCTGGCCACATAGTAAAGATACACTTAATGGTTTTTTTTTAAATCATCTCAATGCGCGAACCCCAGCCATTCAGTTAATCATGGAAATGGAGGTAAAAAACACGTTCCCATTCCTGGATATTTTGCTTGGACGCAGTCAAAATGGCAAAATAACACACAGCGTCTACCGAAAGGGAATGCAGACAGATGCTTATCTGAATGCAGATTCGCATCATCACCCAGCATAGAAATCCTCTCTCATCAAGACGCTCATACATTGGGCAAAGACAGTATCAGATGGTGAAAGTTTAGGGAAAGAGATTAAACATGTTAAAGAAGCACTAATACTGAATGGCTACAATAATGCTCAAATTAGCAGATATAATAACAATACTACTGAAAGTGATCAGATTATCAAAACAATTAAAATACCATATCTCGGGAGTTGCTGACAAATTAGCCCGTGTTTTGCAAAAGCAAACCATTAAAGTGAGATTTGGTACGGTACACAAAATTCAAAAACTAGTGTCTTGTACTCAATATGAATTACCAAAGTTATCAACAGAAGGTGTATATCGGATCAATTGCTTATGTGGTAAGTGTAATATTGGACAGACGGGACGTAACATTAGCGTAAGACTAAAAGAACACCAAAGGAACATTAAATTCTCCCAAACACAGCTGTCAGCAGTGGCAGAGCATGCTTGCCAACAAGGACATTCAATTTATTTTGTGTTTCGGCAGCCCGAGAAGCGTCGAAAAAAAACGCCGCCAGGGCGCAGGCGGCTAGCGAACAGAATTCGGGAAGAAGGGACCACAAGTTGCATTTGGCTGTGGAGGATCGGGCATGGTTACGTTGGCTGCAAGCACCACTAGGAACGTCCCCCAAACCGTATCGCCCATGGCAGGGTCCTGTGGAAGTGGTGGAAGTCAAATGGTCGCAGTGCGTGCATACGAGTTGGCCGTCGCCGTAGGTTTGTCCATTCGCCAAGGTTGAAGTCTTATATTCTTCCTCGGACTGACACCTCATCCCCAGATCGTGTACGGCCGGGGTCTGTGTCCGAGCTGGAGGAACCGCATCTGGGGAGTGTGTGTCAGGAGGTCTGGGTTGTGTTGTCCACAGCTTCCGAATCCCTAGCCGGCGGGGGCCATGGTCAGCGACGCCTCACGCTTAGCGAGGTCGAGGCAGAAGCTACGACAACTGCGAAGCCAGGAGTGTTACCACCATCCTTGGAAGTTCATGCGGTGTTACCACGGGACACATTACTCACAATACCCCCACAGTGTTACCACACGACACATTACTCACAATACCCCCACAGTGTTACCACACGACACATTACTCACAATACCCCCACAGTGTTACCACGTGACACATTACTCACAATACCCCCACAGTGTTACCACGCGACACATTACTCACAATACCCCCACAGTGTTACCACGTGACACATTACTCACAATACCCCCACAGTGTTACCACGCTACGCATTACTCATAATACCCACACAAAGACTGCATGTCTGAAGACATTTTGAATAGACTTCGACGAGATAATCCTCAAATGACTTTGGAATTCATTGAAGTTTGAAGGCGAGACACCAGGATTGTGCTGTTCCAGTCGAAAGATTTGGATGCCAGAGCTTCCGGAATTGCCAGGGCCATTGAAGAGCCTTGTGAATGGTGATCATTCAAAGTCGAAAGAATATCTAAGCCTGATCCGCAAATACAATTGCAGTTTTCAAATGACTTCGTTTTGAACATCTGTGCCTATGCCTCAGTCAACTGGATTCATGTCAACTTTAAAAATTCAAGGTCAAGGAAATTAATCCAAGTCCCGGGAGAAGCCGGGTAGTAAGGCGAGTTAATCATAAAACATGAAGTCTGTAATCTACAGTTGGCTGGCTCAAACGTGGGCTGAATTTTTTTACTAAAACTAGCATGCTGGTTCAAACAATCAATAAACAATGTTCCTTTAAGTAGGTGTGTTAAATTTGTTTTGATACCATGGTGAAAAATTTAAAGTTAAGGTGTTCCCCCTTGCCATAAGTTTGTGGTTTTTATGGTGAGGTATGTACTTTTTCAGGTTCACAATCCTGCAAGACTTCCTGGAGCAATGAAACTGAAAAATGTCGCATCTGTTCGATTTCTAATATGTTCTGAGGAACTCTAACCTCACATATATCCTTTAAGATAGCTACTCTCTGATCGGCAAGAGGCCAATACTTGGGTCAGCGGTTTAAATAATCTATGGCCACCAGCACATTTTCATTTTGTGATTTTGTTTGAAGCAGGGGTCCAAAAATGTCAAGCACCACCATCACTGAGGAGGTGTGGACCACATACCACATACCCAAAAAAGTTACGGCAGCTGCATGAGCCACAGTCCTATTACCTTACCTATTTCCTCTCAGCATCATGATTGGGGGGAAAAGCCAAACCGAGCTGCAAATGTGCCACTTTCACCAGCTAACTGAGAGCATGCCAATGTGGGTTTCAATGGGGTCCTCGCTGGAAAACCACATCTCCAATAAAATAATGGCAGGAACATTTGACTAATGACGATCCAATGCTGAGTGGACAGATCAGCTGCGGGTTAGGTCCTGGTGTCAAGGACATGGTCCTGCTTCCTTTCCGTTGCTACATAGTCCATAATATGTTCATTCTTGGACACGGCGTGCATCCATGATGTCTGGATTAGCTGATGGTAGAACAGTTTTGGTAAAAAGAAGTCATACTGCTACCATTGTTATTGAGCTGATCTGGTCCATAACATCCAATCACCGCAGAAAACGTCCCTGCATCATGACCAACTCGGGCATCTGTCACCAACAGTATTATTATCCTGAGTGGCCACTTTAGCATGCAACTTTTACAGGAGATAATACAAGGCATCTGATGAATCGGTCTTTCCTGCATCCTTAAATTGATATTGATCTTCTGTAGGGGCGTAAATGAACACCAACACCATTCCTTGTCTCACATTGATCTGAAGCGGGCCCACAGTAGCTTGTGAATCACAGCAACCACACTTAAACACGGCGCTTTCATGCCCCCATTATTATTTTTACTATGAAGAAGAGCCACTTCCTGTTGTTTGGTAGTGTTCTGCCTGGACTAAATGACTATCCATCACTCATAGTGCTTGGCACCTGAACCAGTCCACTACACCGCCTGAATACCACCGAGACCTACGTGGTACTGGACGAGCTCCTGACAGCGGAGTGGCAGCCTCTCTAAGCAGTAAGCCTTTGCAGAGTCCAAGTGGCCATTGGCAGTGTCTTTTTTCCGTTTTTGTCAGGAATCCCGAGGGGGCGGGTTCAATCTCCTGGCTCTACCAAATGGGGTTTAGCAAGGACAAGTCAACAATGCCTGTCTGCCCGAGCCATGTGGCATATGCTTAATTTGATATTTTTATATCATAGTCAAGTTGTAAGGTACTTGAAGGTGAATCGTTTACCTGGGACTCACACCCGTCCTGATGCCGCATTGGCCAATGTGGTGGCTTCGAAAGCCATCAGGTGCAGAGCCAATTGGAATTGGCTTTATCCCTAATTGTATTGATCAAGACAACAACAGCGTTCCCCTCCTCAACTATCGAGGACGTAGGCGGTTATTTTTGCCAGACACACACACATAAACATATACACCTCCACGCACACTCACTTCAAGTTTGCCACACTCACCCACTACTCACTCAACCTCACTTCGTTCAACCTCACACTGGACCAATTCTCACACTCATACACTGCACTATCCACCAGACAAAATATTATATGCAACACTGTACACACTAAATTAAAACAAAAACTACACTATAAGTCATACATCACTGTACACCATACTATGCGCCACCATACTTTACCCATCTACCTCTCTTATAAACTACAGCATTCTACGTGTACCAACGCACACATTCACTCACACATCTGATTGTTACGTCACGACTGAGCAGCACACCACGTGATGCTGATCATATGACATCAAGGGTATCAGGTGTGTTTGTGACGTCATCACTTCCTGTCCATCAGTGATATAAATAGAGGCTCACGTTCCTCGAGTTCTTCCAGTCACATCTTCACCAAAGTCCAAATCAGTAGCCCAAGCAGTCTGCTGTGAATCACAGACCAGCTTTACTTTGTTCAAAATAAAATATGGACTTTTTTTCGAAGCGACTGGTACGACAGGAATCGAATATATTGCCTACCAATGAAATTTTAGATGATCACACAAACAACACCAACAGCAACAATGATAGCACACAGTCTAACTCGCGGTTCATGTACTGGGTGTTAGTCATTAAAGATAAGGGCATCCCTTTGCTTTCCATGCTCTATAATGCTTACACATTTTTGGACTCTATACGTCAAACTCCAAAAATTAAAATGCAAAACAAGAAGAAAGACGTGAAAAAATTGCTAAGGATGAATTGCCATTGTAGATATATAGCCAAGATGCACAGAATGAAGAGGATGTTGGTCTCCATACCTCATCAGAAAATAAAGAAACACACAAGGGCGACCCAGACAGATCACTCTGCTCCCCCAAGCCAAGCAATTACAGATATGGTACTGAGCAGGCCTATTGTCGGCCAGATCCTAGCTGCCAGCGGCATCATGTGGACGGGATGGGCCATGGTGAAACCACTGCAACGGGGTATCCAGTTTGTCGTCCTTCGTCTCAGCAGGTTGGTGCCGAGGGCGTTCTGGCAAGTTGGCCCGAGGGCAAATACACCCACCCTGCTTCGCAACTGATAGAGATGAAAGTTAGCTCACCCCTCCCAGATATTAACAAGGTCAAACGACACATTACTTAGACGTTCTGTCTCAATGTGGTGTTTTGTTGCGTTAAAACACCACACGATGGCACAGCAACAATAATACAGTGGCCATGGGAAGATTCTGACATTGTACCATGCTCATTATAACCTTCTATTCTCGGCAGTGTTATGCCTCTACTCACCTTCGCCTGCGCCATCGTGTCTGTTCACCCATTTGACCTTCTGGCATGTGGTGTTGTGTAATATGCAAATAAACGGGCTTCTAAATGCACACACCCTGATAGATCGCATTCAATTACCAATCGTATTCTGTGGCTTCTTTCGTCTCAGAGATCATTTGCCCACCAATGTTTTAAATAGCTTGCTTGGATGGGAAAGTGTTCGAGAAAGTATGGCATTCATTGATAAAATGTGTAGTTTTAGAAAAGATTTTAAATATTGTTACCTGTAAGTATGTTAGGTTTCTTTGAAATTGTTTCTAAAATACATGAAATTGATTCTTGTAAGATAATAAATCATAAAACATGAAGTATGTAATCTACATTTCGATTTAAAGCTTTCGTGACTGCAGAGATTCATCTTCTTGGTTTTATTTCGATCTTCTTGGTTCTTTCGGTAAAGTCACGTAGAAGGGAAATAATAAAATAATAAAAATAAAACATAATAAACAGTTCGCTGGCTCAAACATGGGCTGAACGAAAGCTAGCCAGCTGGTTTAAACACTCAATAAACAATGCTCCTTTAAGTAGGTGTGTTAAATTTGTTTTGGTAGCATGGTAAAAATATTTCAGTTAAGGTGTTCCCCCTTTCCATAAGTTTGTGATTTTTATGGAGAGGTATGTACTTGTTCAGATTCACAATCCTGCAAGACTACCTGGAGCAATGAAACTGAAAAATGTCGAATCTGTTCGATTTCTAATTTGTTCTGAGGAACTCTAACCGAACACACATCCATTAAGATAGCTACTCTCTGGTTAAAGTGACTAGTTTCGCCTCGCCACGTCATTCCAATCCAGAGTTGCCAAAATCTAGTTTACGTATAAGTGGGTTAAGGCCGCCACAGTGTTACCACGCAATACATTCCTCACAATACCCCCACGGCGTTACCACGTGATGCATTACTCACAATACCTCCACAGTGTTACTACGTGACGCATTATTCACAATACCCCCACGGCGTTACCACGTGACACATTACTCACAATACCCCCACAGTGTTACCACATGATGCATTACTCACAATACCTCCACAGTTTACCACGTGATGCATTACTCACAATACCCCCATAAGTGTCACCACGTGATGCATTACTCACAATACCCCCACAGTGTCACCACGTAATGCATTACTCACAATACCACCACAGTGTTACCACGTGACACATTACTCACAATGCCCCCATAAGTGTCACCACGTGATGCATTACTCACAATACCACCACAGTGTTACCACGTGACGCATTACTCACAATACCCCCATAAGTGTCACCACGTGATGCATTACTAACAATACCCCCACAGTGTTACCACCTGATGCATTACTCACAATACCCCATTAAGTGTTACCACGTGATGCATTACTAACAATACCCCCACAGTGTTACCACGTGATGCATTACTCACAATACCCCTACAGTGTTACCACGTGACGCATTATTCACAATACCCCGACGGCGTTACCACGTGACACATTACTCACAATACCCCCACAGTGTTACCACGTGACGCATTACTCACAATACCCCCACAGTGTTACCACGCAATACATTCCTCACAATAACCCCACGGCGTTACCTCGTGATGCATTACTCACAATACCTCCACAGTGCTACCACGTGATGCATTACTCACAATACCCCTACAGTGTTACCACGTGACGCATTATTCACAATACCCCCACGGCGTTACCACGTGATGCATTACTCACAATACCACCACAGTGTTACCACCTGATGCATTACTCACAATACCCCCATAAGTGTCACCACGTGACACATTACTCGCAATACCCCCACAGTGTTACCACGTGATGCATTACTCACAATACCCCCATAAGTGTCACCACGTGACACATTACTCACAATACCACCACAGTGTTACCACGTGATGCATTACTCACAATACCACCACAGTGTTACCACAAAGCCATTCAAGAAATGATTCAAGCACGTTTATTAACATTCTTCTCCATTGACAAATGTATGAATGAAGACGAAGCGACAAGCTATCTGGTAGAATTGTTGAGTTATTTGAATCAAAACGTAATTCCGCCACACAAGTTAGTGCTGAAAGTTGGATCTCCCATCATGTTGTTAAGAAATTTGGACCCACCCAAACTGTGTAATGGATCAAGACTGACGGTGAAGACATTAAATGCTCATGTCATCGAGTCATCGATGACATGAACATCATTCCATGGATTCTTTTGAATCCAACTGATTTGCATTTTTCATTCAAACGATTAAAATTTCCTGTTCGGCTTGCATTTGCAATCACCAATAATAAATCGCAGAGACAGTCACTTAAAGTTACGGGCCTGGATTTGACAGACGAATGCTTCTCACATGGACAGCTGTATGTTTGAATGTCAATGCAAAGGTTCCAACAAAATTATACAATGTCTGCGATGAAAAAACAGAAACCAAAAATGTTGTGTACGGCCAAGTGTTGAAATAATCAGAATATGAATAAATATTTTGGGATGACTGAAATAGTTACATTTACGTGTTTCGGCGTTTCAATTTTTTGCAGGGAATATGAAATTCATCCAAGACAAGAATCCAAGTCATAATACCACCACAGTGTTACCACGTGATACATTACTCATCAATTCCAGACAGCATAAGTTGTGCAAATGTCATGATGCCAGAGCTCAGCGTTTAAGACCTTTTGTATGAAACCGACCTTAGTATAAGTGGGTTAAGGTTGAATTTCCTTGAGTGAAAAACATCTGATTTGGAAAAAAAATCTCGCCACGTTCATTCTTAAGAATTTTGTTCAGTCAGAGATTATTATTATTGTTAAATTGTTTTAACGTTGTGTTTCCTCATCGGGTCTTTCATTAGTGAACGATTTACAATGTAAGTTTGTGTAAATTCAAGGAACACACATAGGCACACAGGTGAAGTAAGTGTTGGTGATGCAGTGTCTAACCAGGGCCGCTACATCAGTCCTTGTTGGACCAAATCTTCAATGATTGCAATGGTGTCAGGCACAGGAACTTTGGTAAACAAAGATACTACATCGAAACTGACAAGTAAATTACCTGGAGATAGTGAGATGTCCTTAATGAGAGATACCAAGTGAGCAGAGTTAAGTACAACTGAGGTGGTCTTACCAGTGAATGGATGCAAGGTCTCAGAAAGAAATCGGGCCAGTTTGTAGGTGGGTGAGTCGATGGTGGAGATGATAGAATGGAGTGGTGTACCTTCTTTATGGATTTTTGGCAAGCCATAAAATCTAGGGCAGTCTAACAGCAGACGGTTTTAGAGAAACGCTTGTTTAGTTCGATTAAAGATGTCGAATCAGTGATGATATTGTTGGTTTTGGTAACCAAGCAGTTGGTAGGATCTCTATTGATTTTCGTATAGCTGCCATTATTGAGTAGGTCTTGCATTTAGTTATTGTATGTTGTTTTGTCCATGACGACAGTGGCATTGCCCTTGTCGGCTGAGAGGATGACTATGTCATCTCTCTTTTTTAGTTGAGCTATATAACCAGTTTAAGTCATAACTGGCTGTGATGTTTCCATCCTACCTGCCGATATTAGCAGTTATTTCCGACTCTCTGAGTTACATTTAACAGTCTAAATGTCTCACTAACACAGCCACCGTTGCGGTGGTTCTCTTACATTGACATGCTAATCTCTCACAATACAATGGCCACCTCCACAGCTTTGTTTTCCTCGATGTGGTGGTGGCACCCGGTTTACTTACATTGACATGATTATCTCTCACAATACAATGGCCACCTCCACAGCTTCGGTGGCGCCCGGTTTTCTTACATTGACGTGCTAATCTTACATTAACAGATTGACATGCTAATCTCTCACAATACAATGGCCACCTAGACAGCTTCGTATTCATGGAGATATATCAACTCTTTCATTTACACGCACATTCCATCTCCAACCCCGCCCAGTTACCCCTTGGGCTACACCGCTACACCCATCTCACACCTATATAACATCCTGCTTTAGCAGCTCTCCCACGATATATTTTTCCTGCCTCAGCAGCTCTACCGCTATCTATTCACCTGATGACGATTGCTTTTGTTGCTATCGAAACGTCGTGATATTATGTTTTTTATTTTTTTATTTTCTTCTATCTACGTGGCTTTACCAAAAGACCAAAAGAATATGAATTGCTGCATACTCGAAAGCATTGTGAACCTAAAAAAGGAAATACCTCTCCATTACACCACAAACTTATGGAAACGGGGAACACCTTAACTTTCATATTTTTACCATGCTATCAATTTTTTTAACACACCGACTGAAAGGAACATTGTTTATTGAGTGTTTTAACCAGCAGGATAGTTTCCATAAAAAATGCAGCCCACGTTTGAGTTAGCCAACCGTAGATTTCAGACTTCCTGTTGTATGATTTACTAGCTTTAATTTCCTTTACCTTGAATTTTAAAAGTTGGCATGAATCCAGTTGACTGAGGCATAGGCACAGATGTTCCAAACTAAGTCATTTGAAAACTGCAATTGTATTTGCGGATCAGGCTTAGATATTCTTTCGACTTTGGATGATCACCATTCATAAGGCTCTTCAATGGCTCTGGCAATTCCGGAAGCTCTGGAAACCACATCTTTCGACCAGAACAGCAAAATCCTGGTGTCTCGCCTTCAAACTTCAGCGCATTGCAAACAGTGCACTTCAAAGTCATACTACCAATGACAATCAGAGGAAAGTTTTAATAATCCAATTCAGGATCATAATTGAATGCTTCGTCCTTCAAATATAGGCAGTTTCATGCCCGTGAGGCACCTTGTCGAATTCTCTCCTGCTGGAGTCGATCTCTGTGAGTTTCCACAGTTTCAGCTAAAATTCGGTTCTGGTGAGCAATTAAATAATTTTGAATTTGTTGCTGTGGATGCTCCTCGCTTTCAATAGCTCTCAAGGTTGAAGCTCGTAGGTGTGCGGACGTTCGGCGCTGGTTCGTCTCTTCAGCAGTTTCGTTGCTGCGTCGAACAGCGTGTTGAGTTTTGTGTGCTTCACGTGCTTGTGATCTTTTCTCTTCCGATTGATCGGCTCGTGACAGCTTTTGACGTTTTGTGTTGATTTGAGTTTGGTAAAAAATTGTAATCTTATTTTTGGGCATTGCTGTCACAAATATTCGTCGAGTATAAGCAACAAAATGTACGGAATGTATGGAATCTGTAGGCAATGTCACAACAACGTTATCAAGCAAACATTATATTTTTACTCTATGTTGATTCGACTCAGCAATATTGATTTACCTTAGCGTTTCCTTTTTCTAAATCTCAAAAAGTTTCCTTGAATTTACACAAACTTACACAGACAGCATAAGCTGTGCAAATTTCATGACGCCAGAGCTCAACGTTCCATAATTGTCTGCCCGAGCCATGTGGCATATGTTTAATTTGATATTTTTATATCATCATCAAGTTGTAAGGTACTTGAAGGCGAAACGTTTACCCGGGACTCACACCCGTCCAGATGACGCATTTGCCAATGCGGTGGCTTCGAGAGCCATACATTGAAGAGACAATTGGAATTGGCTCTACCCATAATTGTATTGATCAAGAATACAACAACGTTCTCATCCTCAACTATCGAGGAAGTAGGCGGTTATTTTTGCCAAGCATACACACATAAACATATACACATCCATGCACACTCACTTCAGGTTCCCCACACTCACCTGCTACTTTCTCAACCTCACTTGGCTAAACCTCACACTGCACCAATTATCACTCATACACTGCACTATCCACCAGACAAATATTATATGCAACACTGTAAACGCTAAATTAAACCAAAAACTACACTATAAGTCACACATAACTGTACATCATACTGTACGCCACCATATTTTACCCATCTACCTCTTTTATAAACTACAGCATTCTACATGCACCAACGCACACATTCACTCACACATATGATTGTTACGTCACGATTGAGCAGCACACCACGTGATGCTGATCATATGACATCAAGAACTCGAGAAACGTGAGCCTCTATTTATATCACTGATGGACAGGAAGTGATGATGTCACAAACACACATCATCACTTCCTGTCCATCAGTGATATAAATAGAGGCTCACATTCCTCGAGTTCTTCCAGTCACATCTTCACCAAAGTCCAAATCAGTAGCCCAAGCAGTCTGCTGTGAATCACAGACCAGCTTTACTTTGTTCAAAATAAAATATGGACTTTTTATCGAAGCCACTGGTGAGACAGGAATCGAATATATTGCCTACCAAAGAAATTTTAGAAGATCACACAAACAACACCAACAGCAACAATGATTGCACACAGTCTAACTCGCGGTTCATGTACTGGGTGTTAGTCATTAAGGATAAGATCATCCCTTTGCTTTCCATGCTCTATAATGCATACAAATATTTGGACTCCATACGTCAAACTCCAAAAATCCAAATGCAAAACAAGAAGAAAGACGTGAAGAAATTGCTAAGGATGAACTGTCGTTGTAGATATATAGCAAAGATGCACATAATGAAGAGGAAGTTGGTCTCCATACGTCATCAGAAAATAATAAAACACACAAGATCGACCCAGACAGATCATTTTGTTCCACCAAGCCAAGAAATTACAGATATGGTGCTGAGCAGGCCTGATGTCGGCCAGATCCCAGCTGCCAGTGGCATCATGTGGACGGGATGGGCCATGGTGAAACCACTGCAACGGGGTGTCCAATTTGTCGTCCTTTGTCTCAGCAGGTTGGTGCCTAGGGCGTTCTGGCAAGTTCGCCCGAGGGCAAATACGCCCACCCTGCCTCGCAACTGACAGAGATGGAACTTAGCTCACCCCTCCCAGATATTAACAAGGTAAGACGACAAATTACTGAGCTGTTCTGTCCCAATGTGGTGTTTTATTGCATTAAAACACCACACGGTGTCCGAGCAACAATAATACCGTAGCCATGGGAAGAGTCTGACATTGTGCCATGCCTATTATAACCTTCTATTCTCGACAGTGTTATGCCTCTACTCACCTTCGCCTGCGCCATTGTGTCTGTTCACCCATTTGACATTCTAGCATGTGGTGTTGTGTAATATGCAAATAAACGTGCTTCTAAATGCACACACCCTGATAGATGGCATTAAATTACCAAACGTATTATTTGGCTTCTTTCGTCTCAGAGATCAGTTGCCCACCAATGTTTTATATAGCTTGCTTGAATGGGAAAGTGATCTAAAAAAGTATGGCATTCATTGATAAAATGTGTAGTTTTAGAAAATATTTAAAATATTGTTACTTGTAAGTCTGTTAGCTTTCTTTGTAATTGTTTCTAAAATATATGAAATTGATTCTTGTAAGATATTAATTCGTAAAACATGAAGTCTGTAATCTACAGTTCGCTGGCTCAAACATGGGCTGCATTTTTTACGAAAACTAGCATGCTGGTTCAAACACTCAATAAACAATGTTCCTTTAAGTAGGTGTGTTAAATTTGTTTTGATAGCATGGTAAAAAAATAAGTTAAGGTGTTCCCCTTTGCCATAAGTTTGTGGTTTTTATGGAGAGATATGTACTTTTTCAGGTTCACAATCCTGCAATACTTCCTGGAGCAATGAAACTGAGAAATGTCGCAAATGTTCGATTTCTAATTTGTTCTGAGGAACTCTAACCTAACACATATCCTTTAAGATAGCTACTCTCTGGTCAACGCGACTATTTTCGGCTCGCTACGTCATTCCCTTCCCGAGTTGCCAAAATCGACCGTACGTATAAGTGGGTTAAGGCCACCACAGTGTTACCACGTGATACATTACTCACAATACCCCCACAGTGTTACCTCGTGATGCATTACTCACAATACCCCCACAGTGGTAACACGTGACGCATTACTCACAATACCCCACAGTGTTACCACGTGACGCATTACTCACAATAACCCCACAGTGTTACCACGTGACGCATTACTCACAATACCCCCACAGTGGTACCACGTGATGCATTACTCACAATACCCCAACTGTTACCACGTGACGCATTACTTATAATACCCCCACAATGTTACCACGTGACGCATTACTTATAATACCCCCAGTTTTATCAGGTGATACATTCCTCACCTCACAGTGCTAACACGTGATGCATTACTCACAATACCCCCACAGTGGTACCACGTGACGCATTACTCACAATACCTCCACCGTGTTACCACGTGATGCATTACTCACAATACCTCCACAGTGTTACCCCGTGACGCATTACTCGCAATACTTCCAGTGTTACCACGTGATGCATTACTCACAATACCCCCACAGTGTTACCACGTGACGCATTACTCACAAAACCCCCACAGTGTTACCACGTGATGCATTACTTATAATACCCCCACAGTGTTACCACGTGACGCATTACTCACAATACTCCCATACTGTTACCACGTGATGCATTACTTATAATACCCCCACTGTGTTACCACGTGATGCATTACTCACAATACCCCCACAGTGTTACCACGTGACGTATTACTCACAATACCCCCAGTGTTACCACGTGATGCATTACCCACAATGCCTCCACAGTGTTACCACTCAACACATCTTAATTATAAAACAGAAAATACATATGTTTGTTTGTGTGATGCAGCAAAAGCTCTCCAACGCTGAGCTCTGGCGTTAGCAGTGATTCCAAGAGGCACGATGGTTGATTAGATCAAAGCCTTCCTGAAATAATCGCAGCTTTGGAGAGATGTCACAACAATGAAGCTCACGACCAACAATTATAAGAATCTGACGAAACAAAATTCTTGGGAATGGACGTGACGAATTTTTTCTTCTAA
This sequence comes from Lampetra planeri, assembly GCF_965212315.1. Classification (NCBI taxonomy): domain Eukaryota; kingdom Metazoa; phylum Chordata; class Hyperoartia; order Petromyzontiformes; family Petromyzontidae; genus Lampetra; species Lampetra planeri. Next base: position 2,847,300 of record NC_136177.1, on the reverse strand, counting down.
ATCGGATGTTTTTCACTTAAGGAAATTCAACCTTAACCAACTTATACGAAAGGTCGATTTTTTTCCATAAGGTCTCGAACGCTGAGCTCTGGCGTCATGAAATGTGCACAGCTTGTGCTGTCTGGAATTCATGAGTAATATATGACGTGGTAACACTGTGGTGGTATTATGACTTGGATTCTTGTCTTGGATTAATTTCATATTCCCTAATATTTCACTGCGAAAAAATGATGTTTGCACGAAAGAAAAAAGCCGAAACAAATAAATGTAACTATTTCAGTCATCACAAATTATGTATTCATAGTGTGATTATTTCAACACTTGGCCGTACACAACATTTTTAGTTTCTGTTTCTTCATCGGTGACAATGTATCATTTTGTTGGATCCTTTGCTCTTTACATTCCAACATACAGCTGTCAATGTGAGAAGCATTCGTCTGTCAAATCAAAGCCCGTAACTTTAAGTGACTGTCTCTGCGATTTTTTTATGGCGATTGTAAATGCAAGTCGAACAGGTAATTGTAATCGTTTGAATGAAAAGGACAAATCAGTTAGATTCAATGGAATCCTTGGAATGAAGACGTGCTCGCCTTCAAATGGACCAGTTAGAATCGATACCTCAATAACATGAGCATTTAATGCCTTCACCGTCAGTCTTGATCCATTAGTTTTGGTGGGTCCAAATTTCTTAACAGCATGATGGGAGATCCAACTTTCAGCACTAATTTGTGTGGCGGAATTACGTTTGGATTAAAAAACATTCAAACATTCTACAGGATAGCTTGTCGCTTAGTCATCATTCATACATTTGTCAATGGAGAAGAATGTTCGTGAAAGTGCTTGAATCAATTATTGAATAGATTTGATGATTTTCTCAACTTTGACGTCTAGTGGTGTAAGAATTGGACGTTTCTTAAGCCATTTGCGATTTAGAAATTTGCTCCGATGTTTGGATACACGCAATTGATGGGACTCTTCAGAGTAAGACACATTTTGCAGAATTCTTCGGATAGCTTGATTTTTCCAGTTTCACTTGTTGCTTCCTTGCCATTGCCAATGTTGAGCAAATACTCAGAAAGATTATTGGAGTCATAGCTATCAGATTGTTGAACTCTCATGTTGGTCGTGAGCGACATTGTTGTGACGTCTCTCCAAAACTGTGATGATTTCAGGCAGGCTATGATCTCATCAACCATCGTGCCTCTTGGAATCACTGGTAACGTTTGGCAAAAATCACCAGCAAGGACAAAAATCAAACCGCCCATGAGAATTTTATCGCCACGAATGTCTTGCAGTGTTCTGTTGACTGGCTAAAATCCGTGCTAATGCATCATCGAGATTTCATCCCAGAATAACGCTTTAGCTTCCAGCAGTACTTTGGCCTTTCCACTTCCTTTCTTGATGTTGAAAACAGGCACTTCATTATGGACCAAGTCAATCGGGATTTGAAGCGTTGAACGCTCTGTTCGTTCACTAGTCATCAACGATGCCGCGATGCCAGAAGATGCAACAGCAAGTGAAATCTTCTTTACTCCTCTGATGCGGGCCAGCAACAAAATTATCAAAAAAGTCTTTCCGGTTCTTCCAGGTGCGTTGATGAAAATTACTTCGCCTTCGTTGATTTAATGTCGTCGTAGAACCTCTTGATGAAGTGTTTGTTGCTCTGCATTCAACAGTTGCTCGTTCTGCGCGACGTAATCCAGCATTTTGTCAGAGTCATCTGACAACTCTTTCTCGAGTCATGTTCACTGCTTGCTGTCGTGAAGAACTTTTCATGCCGATCTCCGACAAAAACTTTGCAATCATCTCCAAAACTTTATCTTAAATCATGATAAGTGCCTCATTATAGACGTCATCAGTGAAATCCAAAGTCATTTGAGGATTATCTCGTCGAAGTCCATTCAAAATGTCTTCAGACATGCAGTCTTTGCGTGGGTATTATGGGTAATACGTCACGTGGTAACACTGTGGGGGTATTGTGAGTAATGTATCACGTGGTAACACTGTGGTGGCCTGATCCTACTTATACATGAGGTTGATTTTGGCAACTCGGCAAGAGAATGACGTAGCGAGCTGACAATAGTCGCGTTGACTTAGAAAATCCAGACAGCATAAGCTGTGCAAATTTCATGACGCCAGAGCTCAGCGTTCGAGAGTTTTTGCTGCTTCACACAAACAAACAGATGTATTTTCTGCTTTATAATTAAGATGTGTCGCGTGGTAACACTGTGGGGGTATTGTGAGTAATGCATCACGTGGTAACACTGTGGGGGTATTGTGAGTAATGCATCACGTGGTAACACTGTGGGTGTATTATGAGTAATGTATCACGTGGTAATACCGTGGGGGTATTGTGATTAGGGTATCACGTGGTAACACCGTGGGGTATTGTGACTAGGGTATCACGAGGTAACACCGTGGGGGTATTGTGACTAGGGTATCACGTGGTAACACCGTGGGGGTATTGTGAGTAACGTGTCACGTGGTATCACCGTGGGGGTAATTATGATTAATGTATCAAATGGTAACACTGTGGGAATTGTAAGTAATGTATCCTGTGGTAATACTGTGGAGGTATTGTGAATAATGCGTCACGTGGTAACACTGTGGGGGGAATTGTGAGAAATGCGTCACGTGGGAACACTGGGGGGAATTGTGAGTAATGCGTCACATGGTAACACTGTGAGTGTATTATGAGTAATGTATCACGTGATAACACTGTGGGGGTATTATGAGTAATGCATCACGTGGTAACACTGTGGGGGTATTGTGAATAATGCATCACGTTATAACACTGTGGGGGGAATTATGAGAAATGTATCAAGTGGTGACACTGTATGGGTATTGTGAGTAATGTATCACGTGGTAACACCGTGGGGGTATTGTGAGTAATGTGTCACGTGGTAACACTGTGGGGGTATTGTGAGTAATGTGTCACGTGGTAACACTGTGGGGGTATTGTGAGTAATGCGTAACATGGTAAGACTGTGGGTGTATTATGAGTAATGCATCACGTGGTAACACCGTGGGGGTATTGTTACTAGGGTATCACGTGGTAACACCGTGGGGGTATTGTGACTAGGGTATCACGAGGTAACACCGTGGGGGTATTGTGACTAGGGTATCACGAGGTAACACCGTGGGGGTATTGTGACTAGGGTATCACGTGGTAACACCGTGGGGTATTGTGAGTAACGTGTCCGGTGGTATCACCGTGGGGGTAATTATGAGTAATGTATCAAGTGGTAACACTGTGGGAATTGTAAGTAATGCATCCTGTGGTAATACTGTGGGGGTATTGTGAATAATGCGTCACGTGGTAACACTGTGGGGGGAATTGTGAGAAATGCGTCACGTGGTAACATTGGGGGGAATTGTGAGTAATGCGTCACATGGTAACACTGTGAGTGTATTATGAGTAATGTATCACGTGATAACACTGTGGGGGTATTATGAGTAATGCATCACGTGGTAGCACTGTGGGGGTATTGTGAATAATGCATCACGTTATAACACTGTGGGGGTATTGTGAGTAATGCATCACGTGGTAACACTGTGGGGGTGTTATGAGTAATGCATCACGTGATAACACTGTGGGGGTATTGTGAGTAATGTATCACGTGGTAACACCGTGGGGGTATTGTGAGTAATACGTCACATGGTAACACTGTGGTGGCCTGATCCCACTTATACATGAGGTTGATTTTGGCAACTCGGCAAGAGAATGACGTAGCGAGCTGACAATAGTCGCGTTGACTTAGAAATTCCAGACAGCATAAGCTGTGCAAATTTCATGACGCCAGAGCTCAGCGTTCGAGAGTTTTTGCTGCTTCACACAAACAAACAGATGTATTTTCTGCTTTATAATTAAGATGTGTTGCGTGGTAACACTGTGGGGGTATTGTGAGTAATGTGTCACGTGGTAACACTGTGGGGGTATTGTGAGTAATGTGTCACGTGGTAACACTGTGGGGGTATTGTGAGTAATGCGTAACATGGTAAGACTGTGGGTGTATTATGAGTAATGCATCACGTGGTAACACCGTGGGGGTATTGTTACTAGGGTATCACGTGGTAACACCGTGGGGGTATTGTGACTAGGGTATCACGAGGTAACACCGTGGGGGTATTGTGACTAGGGTATCACGTGGTAACACCGTGGGGGTATTGTGAGTAACGTGTCACGTGGTATCACCGTGGGGGTAATTATGATTAATGTATCAAATGGTAACACTGTGGGAATTGTAAGTAATGTATCCTGTGGTAATACTGTGGAGGTATTGTGAATAATGCGTCACGTGGTAACACTGTGGGGGGAATTGTGAGAAATGCGTCAAGTGGTAACACTGGGGGGAATTGTGAGTAATGCGTCACATGGTAACACTGTGGGTGTATTATGACTAATGTATCACGTGGTAATACCGTGGGGGTATTGTGATTAGGGTATCACGTGGTAACACCGTGGGGTATTGTGACTAGGGTATCACGAGGTAACACCGTGGGGGTATTGTGAGTAACGTGTCACGTGGTATCACCGTGGGGGTAATTATGAGTAATGTATCAAATGGTAACACTGGGAATTGTAAGTAATGTATCCTGTGGTAATACTGTGGAGGTATTGTGAATAATGCGTCACGTGGTAACACTGTGGGGGGAATTGTGAGAAATGCGTCACGTGGTAACACTGGGGGGAATTGTGAGTCATGCGTCACATGGTAACACTGTGAGTGTATTATGAGTAATGTATCACGTGATAACACTGTGGGGGTATTATGAGTAATGCATCACGTGGTAACACTGTGGGGGTATTGTGAATAATGCATCACGTTATAACACTGTGGGGGGAATTGTGAGAAATGTATCACGTGGTGACACTGTATGGGTATTGTGAGTAATGTATCACGTGGTAACACTGCGGGGGTATTGTGAGTAATACGTCACTTGGTAACACTGTGGTGGCCTGATCCCAGTTATACATAAGGTCGATTTTGGCAACTCTTGAAGGGAATGACGAAGCGAGCTGACAATAGTCGCGTTGACTTAGAAATTCCAGACAGCATAAGCTGTGCAAATTTCATGACGCCAGAGCTCAGCGTTCGAGAGTTTTTGCTGCTTCACACAAACAAACAGATGTATTTTCTGCTTTATAATTAAGATGTGTCGCGTGGTAACACTGTGGGGGTATTGTGAGTAATGTGTCACGTGGTAACACTGTGGGGGTATTGTGAGTAATGTGTCACGTGGTAACACTGTGGGGGTATTGTGAGTAATGCGTAACATGGTAAGACTGTGGGTGTATTATGAGTAATGCATCACGTGGTAACACCGTGGGGGTATTGTTACTAGGGTATCACGTGGTAACACCGTGGGGGTATTGTGACTAGGGTATCACGAGGTAACACCGTGGGGGTATTGTGACTAGGGTTTCACGTGGTAACACCGTGGGGTATTGTGAGTAACGTGTCACGTGGTATCACCGTGGGGGTAATTATGAGTAATGTATCAAGTGGTAACACTGTGGGAATTGTAAGTAATGCATCCTGTGGTAATACTGTGGGGGTATTGTGAATAATGCGTCACGTGGTAACACTGTGGGGGGAATTGTGAGAAATGCGTCACGTGGTAACACTGGGGGGAATTGTGAGTAATGCGTCACATGGTAACACTGTGAGTGTATTATGAGTAATGTATCACGTGATAACACTGTGGGGGTATTATGAGTAATGCATCACGTGGTAGCACTGTGGGGGTATTGTGAATAATGCATTACGTTATAACACTGTGGGGGTATTGTGAGTAATGCATCACGTGGTAACACTGTGGGGGTGTTATGAGTAATGCATCACGTGATAACACTGTGGGGGTATTGTGAGTAATGTATCACGTGGTAACACCGTGGGGGTATTGTGAGTAATACGTCACGTGGTAACACTGTGGTGGCCTGATCCCACTTATACATAAGGTCGATTTTGGCAACTCTTGAAGGGAATGACGAAGCGAGCTGACAATAGTCGCGTTGACTTAGAAATTCCAGACAGCATAAGCTGTGCAAATTTCATGACGCCAGAGCTCAGCGTTCGAGAGTTTTTGCTGCTTCACACAAACAAACAGATGTATTTTATGCTTTATAATTAAGATGTGTCGCGTGGTAACAGTGTGGGTATTGTGAGTAATGTGTCACGTGGTAACACTGTGGGGGTACTGTGAGTAATGTGTCACGTGGTAACACTGTGGGGGTATTGTGAGTAATGCGTAACATGGTAAGACTGTGGGTGTATTATGAGTAATGCATCACGTGGTAACACCGTGGGGGTATTGTGACTAGGGTATCACGAGGTAACACCGTGGGGGTATTGTGACTAGGGTATCACGTGGTAACACCGTGGGGTATTGTGAGTAACGTGTCACGTGGTATCACCGTGGGGGTAATTATGAGTAATGTATCAAGTGGTAACACTGTGGGAATTGTAAGTAATGCATCCTGTGGTAATACTGTGGGGGTATTGTGAATAATGCGTCACGTGGTAACACTGGGGGGAATTGTGAGAAATGTATCACGTGGTAACACTGTGGGGGTATTATGAGTAATGTATCACGTGGTAACACTGTGGGGGTATTGTGAGTAATGTATCACGTGGTAACACTGTGGGGGTATTGTGAGTAATGCGTCACGTGGTAAGACTGTGAGGGTATTGTGAGTAATGCATCACGTGGTAACACTGTGGGGGTATTATGAGTAATGCATCACGTGGTAACACTGGGGGAATTGTGAATAATGCGTCACGTGGTAACACTGTGGAGGGAATTGTGAGAAATGTATCACGTGGTCACTAACACCTTGGGGGTATAGTGAGTAATGCATCACGTGGTCACACTGTGGGGGTATTGTGGGTAATGCACCACGTGGTGACACTGTATGGGTATTGTGAGTAATGTATCACGTGGTAACACCGTGGGGGTATTGTGAGTTATACGTCACGTGGTAACACTGTGGTGGCCTGATCCCACTTATACATAAGGTCGATTTTGGCAACTCGGGAAGGGAATGACGAAGCGAGCTGACAATAGTCGCGTTGACTTAGAAATTCCAGACAGCATAAGCTGTGCTAATTTCATGACGCCAAAGCTCAACGATCGAGAGTTTTTGCTGCTTCACATAAACAAACGGAGGTATGTTCTGCTTCATAATAAAACATTATCTTACAGGAAACAATTTCATGTATTTCAGAAACAATTTCAAAGAAACCTAACATACTTACAAGTCTCAAAAATTTAAATATTTTCAAAAACTACAGACTTTATGAATGAATGCCATACTTTCTCGAACACTTTCCCATCCAAGCAAGCTATTTAAAACATTGGTGGGCAAATGATCTCTGAAACGAAAGAAGCCACAGAATACGTTTGATAATTGAATGCGATCAGGGTGTGTGCATTTAGAAGCCCGTGTATTTGCATATTACGCAACACCACATGCCAGAAAGTCAAATGGATGAACACACACGATAGCTCAGGCTAAGGTGAGCAGAGGCATAACACTGCCAAGAATAGAAGGTTATAATGAGCATGGCACAATGTCAGAATCTTCCCATGGCTACGGTATTATTGTTGCTCTGCCACCGTGTGGTGTTTTACTGCAACAAAACACGCATTGGGACAGAACATCTCAGTAATTTGTCGTCTGACCTTGTCAATATCTGAGAGGGGTGAGCCAAGTTCCATCTCTGTCAGTTGCGAGGCAGGGTGGGTGTATTTGCCCTCGGGCCAACTTGCCAGAACGCCCTCGGCACCAACCTGCTGAGACGAAGGACGACAAACTGGATACCCCGTTGCAGTGGTTTCACCATGGCCCATCCCGTCCACATGATGCCACTGGCAGCTAGGATCTGGCCGACAATAGGCCTGCTCAGTACCATATCTGTAATTTCTTGGCTTGGGGGAGCAGAGTGATCCGTCTGGGTCGCCCTTGTGTGTTTCTTTATTGGCTGATGACGTATGGAGACCAACTTCCTCTTCATTATGTGCATCTTGGCTATATATCTACAACGGCAGTTCATCCTTAGCAATTTCTTCACGTCTTTCTTCTTGTTTTGCATTTGAATTTTTGGAGTTTGACGTATGGAGTCCAAAAATTTGTAAGCATTATAGAGCATGGAAAGCAAAGGGATGACCTTATCCTTAATGACTAACAAACAGTACATGAACCACGAGTTAGACTGTGTGCTATTATTGTTGCTGTTGGTGTTGTTTGTGTGATCATCTAAAATTTCATTGGTAGGCAACATATTCGATTCCTGTCTCACCAGTCGCTTCGAAAAAAAGTCCATATTTTATTTTGAACAAAGTAAAGCTGGTCTGTGATTCACAGCAGACTGCTTGGGCTACTGATTTGGACATTGATGAAGATGTGACCGGAAGAACTCGAGGAACGTGAGCCTCTATTTATATCACTGACTGACAGGAAGTGATGACGTCACAAACACACCTGATGTCCTTGATGTAATATGATCCGTATCACGTGGTGTGCAGCTCAGTCGTGACGTAACAATCAGATGTGAGTGAATGTGTGCGTTGGTACATGTAGAATGCTGCAGTTTATAAGAGGTAGATGGATAAAGTATGGTGGCGTATAGTATGGTGTACAGTGATGTGTGACGTATAGTGTAGTTTTTGGTTTAATTTAGTTTGTACAGTGTAGCATATCATATTTTGTCTGGTGTATAGGGCAGTGTATGGGTGTGATAAGTATTGCAGTGTGAGGGTGAATGCAGTGAGGTTGAGCGAGTAGCGTGTAGTGTGGTGAACCTGAAGTGTCATTGGGGGCGTGTATTTCCAAGGGGAGCGGTAGGACAACGGTTAGCACACTGCACTAAGAACCCAGTGACACGAGTTCAATTTCCGCTCATCGCCAACACAAGTAACGATTATCCGAATCGGTCTTCAGCCTCCGCTAGTTCGACTTATTCACGATGTACTTACAAAAAAAATCAGCAGACTATCTGCTGGATCTCCTCACTGTTTCGAAGAACAAATGTGAACTAAGGTCTTCGCTCATTTACCAGCTTCACATTCCTTATTGCCGTACAAATACTGGAGGAAGGGTCTTTTCTATTGATGCCCCCAGGGTCTGGAATGATATCGCCAATAAACTGCAACTTGGATCACTACCTGTGAGATCTTCACTCAAAACTGCTCTAGAGGAGTTGTACACCCCTAGCTACCACTGCTATTCAGAATGGTCTAAAATCAAATGTATAATTCCGGGTGATTGCTGCAAAGTATGATCTTGAGTTTTGATTATAGTGTGCTGATCTTTAAAGGTGTATTGAAAAATGTTGATACTGCTACTGATACTCCTGCTTTTATGGAGTGACTCATGCTGCCAGCTTCGGCTGCAAAGTTTGGTCGTACATGTTATGTATATCGTTTATTGTTAAATTTGAATCACAGTTTCTATGATCACTGTTACATTGTTTTTATAGCTTTATTTTGGTGATTTTGAAAACGTTTTGGTTTAGCCATGTTTGTTGTTGTAGTACAGAGTTAGCCTGATAACTTTAATCTAGAAGACTTTGCTGTTTCTTCCTGGATTTTTCTGTTGCGTGTAGTCACTTTAAGATGTTTCTTGTTCATGTTTTTGGTTGTTGCGGTTGCACCCGAGTCAAGAGCCGCATGGCTCACAGGGTTATACCTAATACATGAAACTGAAAACTGACTTCGCCTCAAATGAATACCTGGTGCAATGTGTGAATGTCACTACTCGGGAGACAAAGGCGGCCATCCATATATACAGACATAGACACAATTTCAACCGAGAAGATGGGTACAAACTCAGAAATCACTGGAAGCACGTTATCAACCAGTTCAAGTCATAACTGGCTGTAATGTTTCCATTTTAGACCTGGCATCCCTTTCATTGGTGGAAGCCCACCACCAGGACCATCGCTGCCCACTACTACCATCACCTCTTGCAGCAACCTCCACCGTCAACAAAATTAACATTACCTGCCCCCCCATGCTGCTGACACTTTGGCTACGCCCATTTTAAACCTTTATAAACAGCTTGCCTTTAGAGGCTAACCCCCCTTTTCCTGACGACTGCTCGTGTTGCGATCGAAACGTCGTTTTTTTTACTTACATTTTTATTCACTTTATTATTATTCTATCTACGTGACTTTACCGAAATAACCAAAAAATATGAATTCCTGCAGTCATGAAAGTTTTAAGTCAAAATCTGGAGCATGTTACTAAGAGGTGAGGCCTTGCCATCAGCCTCACCAACACTGAGCACTTGCCTGGGTATGTTGTGTCATGAAACACTCCACCCCCTTAACTCCCCATTGGTGATGGAGCAGTTGTGGAGAGTTTTCCATACCTGGGCAGTGTGCTAATGACCAGCTCTGGCTCGAAAGAAAAGGTCTCACTGCGAATTAGTTGGGCAGAACAATCTCTTCATCAGATTTGTAATGCTATGTGGAAGCTACCTGGTCTGTCGCTCCGCACAAAGCTTGGGGTCTTCTCTGCCAGTCATGCCCTCCCTTCTCTATGCTTGTGAAACATAGATCCCTTTAATGGAACATCTGCACAGGTTAGCAACATTCAGGCTGGCCTACATATGATCCATCCTGGGTTTAACCAGGCTGGAATGAGCTTACAAATCCTTTACAGATCTGGATATAGTCCCATCGGTGAGCTCCTCTGGCAAGGAAGGCTGTATGGTTGGGTAATGTAGCCCACATGCTCAGCCACCGTATGCCCAAACAGCTTTTGTTTGGCCAGATAGTGGGGGCTAAATGGGCACGACACGGTCTGAAAAAGAGATGGACTGATGTGATACAAGAGGATGTGGTGCTGAGTGGACTCGCCTAAGACTGGTATTAGCGGCGGTGTCAAGATCGGCCTCTATGTAGGAAACTTGTGAAGGACGCTGCTGGGCAGTTGGTGGCAGTCACCCTCCAACAACAACAGAGGGCAGTGGAGCGACACTCACAACAAAGAGTGGAGCTCCGGGCAGAAAAAAATGCAGCAAGTTGGCACAGTAATGGTATATCTGCCAGTCATCTCAGTCGACCCATGGCATCTGGGTCTGTCCCGTGACCTTCTGTCAGCGAGCTTTCGACACTTCACATGACCTCAAAGTGCATCTGGCTTGGCACAAGCACCCTGGAGATGTCACCACCATTCAGTGGTGAATGGCAGCTCTTGTTGTGTGTGAGGTACTCAAATAAGTATCTGGTGACCATTGGGGAGACAAAGGCGGTGGGTGTGGTGCTGGCCACCTACCCCCTCGTGTGCCGTGGTGGCCTTCATAGGTGCTACTCGCTAACAGTACTTGCCCCAACATTGTTAAGGCGATACAGGGGATTTTTCTATTTTGTGAGATGCGAATTCAAACATTGGTCGGTTGGAGTTATTTTTATTTTTCCTAACCATGAAGCTTACAAATAAAACATTTGTAGGGCATTACCGTAAGATTAGCTTCACAAATATTTAGTAATCCTGAGTTCAAGTATTACATTGTTACATCTGTGTATAGGGATGCAATTATAGAATGAATAATCCAAGTTTTATATTTATACATTACAATTATACTCATTAACACGATAAATGCGTCCTTGAACATCTTCATGTAAGGTTAAATTGAACACTAACTTCCCACAAGAAATAATGTAACGAGGAGGGGGGTTGCGTTCCAAGCCCCCAACTCGATGAAGATGTATTGCCCATTTATTATGACTATGTTTTGGTTAATGCTTTTTATTTCCCTTGTGTATTTTAGGCATGAATAATATATTTGTTAAAGACACAATGATAAAGGTAACCTTAAGTAGAGATTACTGTAGTCTGTACATGTGAGCTGTGATGGGTGGAGTGGAGTGGCCTTGTGTGAGATGATCTGGCCGAAACTTTATTTAATTTTGTCCCTATTCTGTCGGATGGTTCTTAGTGTACCTTCGTGCAAGCCAATAGCCCGGAAAATATTACATGTGCACTCATTGTTCTCATAGCACTCAAGCACATTAAGCTTTTGTTTTGTTGCCACTTTTCTTACTTGCACTACCACTTGAAGCATCACCACTATGCTTCTTACCTCTACCGCACATTATGAATACATTATTTTGAATATTAAAGAAAATTAAAAGGTATAGAATTGAGATAAACGCACACACGTCTGAGCTAGCACGAGGTAGAACAAAGCCTGAGTGGGGTGGCTCGCTGTTTCTGCCCGCAACAATCATATTGCCTCATGCTTGAGTACTGCACTATATAAGTGTAATGCGGGCGTAAGCGACCTTCCGGAGGTGACGTCACGGGGGGTGGAGTCATGTGACGTGGGGGGTAAGGTTCGGGGCTTTAAGCGCGTAAACCGGAAGGAGAAGGCAGTCGGGGTGTGAGCGGAAAAGAGTGAGGCCACGCGGGCAAGTGTGGAGAGGGGGGGCGCCGACGGCGATCGGGAGCCAACCCCGAAGATAAGAGGAAGCTGCGGAGTGGTGTGCAGCTGGGGAGGAGACAGCCAGGAGGGCTGCGTGTTAGAGGCAGCGGTGTGGCTGCCAGGAGGAGCTGCGGAGAGAGAGAGAGAGGGGGTTGCTTGTTAGAGGCAGCGGTGTGGCTGCCAGGAGGAGCTGCGGAGAGAGAGAGAGAGAGAGCAAGAAGCTGTGAGAGCTGCGGAGGGAGAAGAGCAGCAGAGAGTACAGCCAAGGGGGGCTGTGTGAGAGAAACAGCAGCGGAGCTGCTGTTGTGGATCGGGCCGACATTGGAGTCAGCACCGTGGAGAAGCTACAGAGTAAAGACAGCCGTGTGGGTGTACAGCACGAACCGAATAATAAAGGACACTGAGCCAGACATCGTGGTCCAGTCGTTTATTACACTGGCGTCAGAAGTGCAACGGCATGTCGAAACAAGTGAGGAAGAAAGTTAATCCGGCGCCTGCATCGGCTTCTTCGTCCGACGACGACGAACTCCCTCCAACCACGGATCCTGTTGGGGTGGTGGAGGAGAGCCAGGCTGAGGCGACCACGGGAACGGGTGTGGAGGATGTTGGCGCGGTGGCGGGTCCGTCGACATCATCAGACGCGGATCAACGATGGCAAGCGATGGCGGTACAACTGGAGGCACTTCAGGACGTCCTGGCGCATCTATGCCATCTCGTCGCGCCAGGGACGATGGATGATGCAAGTGGTGCTCCGCGGGCCGCCACGTTGCCTGTCCTGCCGCCGCCATTGCCCACGCGGCAAGAGGCCGCCATTTTGCGCGCTCCGTGGCGCCAAACCGCCATCTTGGCCACGCCGCGGGCCGACGCCATTTTGAATTTGCCATCACAACCACCACCATTGGAAGACGGCGGGAAGAGGAGTCGGAGTCGCCACCTTACAACAGTTAAAGAATTTTCCGTCGGTGGGGACTGGAGCGCGTTCGCCTGCCGCTTCTTGGCGGCGGTACGCACAGCAAGATGGACCGATGCGGAGGCTTTGGAGGTGTTGCCGACTCTCCTGGACGACGAATCTGTCCGATTCTTCCGTTCCATAGCGACCGATAAGAAGGCAACTTTATGTGGTGTTTTTCAAGAAATGGCCGATGCTTATGAGCCACCAGATGATGCGCATCGGCGATTCGCTCAACGACAACGAGCACCAGAGGAGTCGCCCGTGGCGTTCAGGGGTGCGGTGCTGGAGCTGGCCATGGCAGCTTATCCTGAGACGCCACAGGACCTGCTTGAGCCTCTCATATTAGGGAAAATGTTGGAGCTGTCTCGGGATCTAGGGATCCCCATGCCTGTGTGTGGGCATGAGAAGCTAACTTCCCGGATGGCTGCTAAGTGTCTCGATGCGCAATTCAACCTCCGTCGCTGGAAACAAGTGACGGCGTGGACGGGGGGGCCCGTCAAAGATGGGGATGCGCTGGGATGGAACCCTGCGCAGGCCGTCTATGTTCCGGATGACCGGGACCCTCAACAACTGACGGCCGCCTCCGCTCCATGGACGGGACGCGGCGGGCCGAGACCGCGCGCGGTGCTACCAGAACGGGGCCGTCAGGAGGCGAGGCCTGCGCTTCGGCGCAACGAGGCCGAATGTTTCCGCTGCGGGCGTAGGGGCCACTACGCCAGAGACTGCTGGGCCCGCTTCCCGGCTCCGCCGCAGCAGGAGGCCTCGGCACCGGTCAAGTCGGCTAAAGATCCTCCGAAACAGAGCGCCTGTCGTACCTGTTCCAGACAGGCCGGCCGTGACATTGCGGGGGACGAGGGGCCCTGCTCGGAGGACGCCTGCCAGGTCTGCGGGACCTTCGAGCCCTGCAGCCCTTCCGACCCAGCTGCGGGCACGGTCACAGGACAAGCCCAAGACTAACTCTTTAGAGACACGGGACGGCGGTGGACTTCCAGCTGCGACAGGGGGATTACCCCCTGTCGTTCCTCGACTTTCATCGCGTTCCCGTTCTGCGAGTGGGCCGCCGACCGTCCGGGACGGGCCGGCGACCCGCACACGTTCCAAATCGCTTACGTTTCGTTGATTGTTGCTGTCTTGTTATTTTCTTCTTACAGTTGTATTTATTGCATGCTTTTGTACGATCGTTGATGTTGATTGCGTTGTTGTTGTTCTTGTTGTTACATTATATGCTTAGTGTCCTTTAGGGGGGGAAGCTCGGTTCGCCGCATTACGATTTGCTATTAGTCAGCCGAGGTCGGCTGGGATTTTTCTACGGGGGAGGGTGGTGTAATGCGGGCGTAAGCGACCTTCCGGAGGTGACGTCACGGGGGGTGGAGTCATGTGACGTGGGGGGTAAGGTTCGGGGCTTTAAGCGCGTAAACCGGAAGGAGAAGGCAGTCGGGGTGTGAGCGGAAAAGAGTGAGGCCACGCGGGCAAGTGTGGAGAGGGGGGGCGCCGACGGCGATCGGGAGCCAACCCCGAAGATAAGAGGAAGCTGCGGAGTGGTGTGCAGCTGGGGAGGAGACAGCCAGGAGGGCTGCGTGTTAGAGGCAGCGGTGTGGCTGCCAGGAGGAGCTGCGGAGAGAGAGAGAGAGGGGGTTGCTTGTTAGAGGCAGCGGTGTGACTGCCAGGAGGAGCTGCGGAGAGAGAGAGAGAGAGAGCAAGAAGCTGTGAGAGCTGCGGAGGGAGAAGAGCAGCAGAGAGTACAGCCAAGGGGGGCTGTGTGAGAGAAACAGCAGCGGAGCTGCTGTTGTGGATCGGGCCGACATTGGAGTCAGCACCGTGGAGAAGCTACAGAGTAAAGACAGCCGTGTGGGTGTACAGCACGAACCGAATAATAAAGGACACTGAGCCAGACATCGTGGTCCAGTCATTTATTACATAAGGAAATGTGGTGGAAAATTACACTAAAATGTGTGAAATCTTGTTAAGTAGAACACGTTGATTGGGGTCTGTCCCCCTCTGTAAATCGCGTAAAAACAGATTATTGGGACTACCTGTACTTGGAACTTTAAATGGTGAACCAGGAAAGTTTCATACAGGCTGAAGCCTCTTTTTGTGGTTTCTGCTTTCAATGTTGCATTTTAATGGTCTGTAGCTTATTAAACAGAGTAACGCATGACAAGAGATTGCTATTTAACAAGTAATTAACACAGGCCAATGTCCAATGTACCCTATATCTGCACATATTTGCTTATTAAACGATGCAATCTTTACAGAATGACAACTATGGCCATCGAAGCGATTTTTTCCGTCTCCATTGACCAATTCTTGGGCCCATTTCAACTCCACTTGATCCATTTCCCAAATAAATCATGGTGATATGATCGGTAGCATAAACATTTTCCACCGAATGTTCTGTATATGGATGTCACTGCCCAATAGTCCCTGTGGCATGTATCCTCTGGTGCTTCTTGAGACCCCGGGGCTGCGTGAAGGCCTTGCCACACTCGAAGCACTTGAAGGGCTTCCTGCGTGCGTGCGTCCTCAGGTGCTGCTGCAGGTTCCCAGCCTGCGCGAAGGCCTTCCCGCACTCGGGGCACGCGTGCGGCTTCTCGCCCGTGTGCACCTTGCGGTGTTGCTGCAGGGTGTGGGCCAAGGCGAAGGCCTTGCCGCACAGCGAGCAGCGGTGGGGCCGCTCGCCCGTGTGCGTGCGCTGGTGCCGCTGGAGGCTGCCCGACTGCTTGAACGCCCTCCCGCACTCCGAGCAGCGGTGCGGTCGCTCGCCCGTGTGGATGCGTCGGTGCTGCTGGAGGCTCGAGAGGTCAGCGAAAGCCTTACCACATTCGGGGCACAGGTGCGGCTTCTCACCCGTGTGCGTGCGCTCATGGTTCTGGAGGTTGCCAAGCTGCGTGAATGCCTTTCCGCACTCAGAGCACATGTACGGCTTATCCCACGTGTGCGAACGCCGGTGCCGCTCCAGCAACTCAGGCCGCGTGAATGACTTCCCGCACTCGGTGCACGCATGCGGTCGCCCACCTGTGTGCGTTACCAAGTGCATCTGGAGGTTTGAGGATACTGCAAATGCCTTCCCACACTTCTCGCAAACATGCGGCTTCTCACGCGCATGTGCCCCCCTGTGTGACTGCAGCTGCTCAGCCCACGAAAATGCCTCCCCACACTCAGCACATACATGCGGCCGTTTGGCAATGTGAGCCACACAGTGAGCTTGCATCTCCTCCGGATCTGTGAACAACTCCCCACACTCAGGGTACACATGTGGGACGCTGCTGCCACTGCTAATGCTGGTGACAGCATGCATCGTGCGCTGTGCGTGGATCTCCTCTGGCTGCGTGAATGCCTCCCCTCGTACGGTGACCTGGCGGGAGCCACCACCAGCACTGGGTATCTGCTGCCTCTGGCTGCTACTGGAATCCTGGCCACACTGCACTGTGTGGCTGTGTAGGTTGCTCTCCGACAGGAAGCTCTGGCAGCAGAGGGGACACTTGAGCCTCTGGGTTTCCACCGATATCCTTCCTGCTGATGGGAAGAACACAGAAAGGGACTTTTATTAAGAGCTCATGAAGGTCAAAATGTCTAAAGCCCCAATTGGGGAACGTTTTAAAATACGCGGTGAACTTTGCCAGTCTGATAATAATTGGTCTGAACTGCATCACCTAATGATGCCCATCTTAGTCAACGTTAGCCCATGTTTCATTGCTGTCCAGGTATGATACTTTACTTGCCAAGTACAAGGTAAACCTTACCTGAGTGTGGGAAGCTGCTGGAGTGCCAAAAGGAGACAAGGAGAGCACTCAAACGCCAAATGGCCGGGCAGTGTCTATGCATTTTATATTATCTAATTTGAAAAGTAATGGCGTTGTCTGCATCACATTAAACAACGACAGTGTCTCTTCTGAAAAATGAAGGCGTCCACATGGGTGATGCTAAACAGAAATGTAGTCATTTTAACAGATGGAAGCAGGCAACTGTAGTCTGGTTAAAAAATATGAAACCAAATGGAGCTAAATTTAACCTTACATGATGTCAACACCATTTTTATGTTCCTGTGAGAGTCTAGAATGGCAAGCACCCAACAAAGCTCATCTGATAATTGTTTTTTTACCCTTTTATCTGGCAACAAAACTGACACCTTTTTTACAAGGAGCCATGTTTGCATTGACCACAATACCTGCAGTCGGAATGCAAACAAAAAAACATAACTCTGATAATGTATGCACTGTCCTTGAAAAAAAGGTGTCAATTTTGTTGCCAGATAAAAGGGTAAAAACACAATTCTCATATTTTGTTACTGGCAAATGAGGTTCCAATGGTGTAAAGCTCATCTGGAAGAGTTACCTATCACAAGACAGAAACCCTGTTCCTCACCATCACGCGAGTCCTCTGGCTGCACCACCTCCACCTCGGTCCAGGTCTCCGGTGCTGCGCGGCCTCCCCGTGATACCCACATCTCTCCAGGTGTCATGCTGGAGCCATCACGCCGGATGATGTCCTCTCCGTCACCCTGCAGGCTATTTCTGTCACCCTGCAGGTCATCTCTGTCAGCCTGCAAGTGCTCTCCATTAACTTGCAGGTCCTCTCCATCACCCTGCAGGTTATTTTCATCATCCCTTACGTCTTCTCCTTCAGCCTGCAGGTCTTCTCCTTCACATCCAAGGTCTTCCTCATCAACCTGAAGGATCTCTTTGTACTTCTGAAGATCATCTCCGTCATCCAGAACGTCGTATCCATGAGAATGAGGGCTTCCTCTTTCAGCATGAATTTCCTCTCCTTCAGCCAGATGATCTCCTCTAAGGACCAGGTTTTCTCTGTCAGCTAGAACATCATCTCCATTCATTCGAAGCTCATTTTCCTCAGACTGAAGGTCCTCCATTGACTGCAGATCTACAAACACAATGCATGACATTGTTAATGTTTGGCAACATTACAAAAATTACTTGCAAGTTATTAAATTAGCAAAAACAATTTCACCCCCTAACTTGAATACCAACTCGTGGCCTGGTACTGCATTCACCGTGTGCCGCACAGAGACAGTTGTCATCAGAGGGTTCCCTTGACTAAAAATCACAGCTGGACATGAGAATGATTGAGAGGAGATGTGATGTAAGGCCATTTGAGTTGCTGAAGCATTCAATACCAATCCTAATATTCATTGACTATAAGTTGAACAAAGTGGCTCTCCCCACTCACATGAGCCACGTGTCACTTGCAGCTGTGACAAAGCTGCAGGCTGAGCGGCACTCACCTGCGGTCTCCTTTAGCTTTGCGAGCAGCATGAGAGGATCTTACCATAAGTGCAATAAGTGTTCATCCTTCATGCAGGCTGGGAGCCCTGTGAGCTGTGACTTTCTTGCGAGTGCAATGTAGATAGACCATCACATTTTTGAGAGAAAATCCAGGATGCACGAGAAAGCCTACCTGCACAAAATACGAGATTTTGAAATTTAAGGTTTCGATTTTGTATGGTTAAGAGCCTGCTCTTTATTACAAATCATGACATTTGTCTCAAGTATAATGTGATGGATCACTAATAGTCAAAGTTAAGATCACCATGTCTGAATCTGGCAGGACCCTGCTAGAACCTTCGACGCACGTTGGATGGTGGATCAAAAATAGCAGCCATCTTAGCGCATGCCCGAGGTAGAGTTGCCCGGTCAGCTTAGGGGATGGCCTCAAACGCCGCCAGGGAGTCGACATCCAGCGCCGTGGGCAGAACTCATAGCGCTACTGCATCTGACCACCCGACCAGGGTGCAAGTTGCTTGAAACGGCGCCGAAGAGGTGTCCAGTCACCCCCCGCGGCCACGAACTTGCAGACAGTAGCCAAGCGCTTCTGTAGAGACAGAAGCCACCGATGGTGACTTGAATTTGGCGGGAAGAATTTCCCACTCGGACGACAAAATGGCGGTCACTTGCTGCACTGTGCCCGCGGCGTTCAAAATGGCGGCCACCTGCGCGGGCGGGAACTCCACCGTTTCCCGTGCTGGTGCGGCGGCGGAAGGTGAGGCATCCGCCACGAGACCCTCGTATTGCAGCATCTCCGGTAGGCGCCGCGGACCCGAGCTGGATGACCAGCTGCGACGGAGAGCAGGCCCGCGAGGCGCCCGGTGAGGTCGCACCACCCTTCTCCGACCGGCGGCTGCAAGGGGCAGACGTCCTTCTCCTGCTGCTCCGCAGGCATCGCCGCCTCGGAACACGTCACCGGAGTCCCGGATTCCGGGGCTGTCGAGGGGATCACATCCCTGTGTCCTTGTCTCCAGAGGACACAATCAGTGGGTTCTTCCTTTTTGCCGCTTTTGCAATGACGAATTTCTATTTCCTTAGCACTTCTGACGCCAAATGCAATGACTAACTCGGAGACGATAAGACTTAATCACCATCGGGGTTAACACTCTTAATAATTAGTCCGCCTATTGTTGGCGATGCTACTCAGTCAGGACAGTTGGTAGGCTGCCTGACTGGTGGCGCCCCGAGATGGTGAAGACGGGGGCGACGACGAGAAGAATGGTGAAGATGACGAGAAAAAGGGTGACGAAGAACTTCAGGAGCACGATGGGGATCCCACTCCAAGCAAAGCCCCGAGGTCCCCGACAGGGGCCCCTCTTATACTGTCAGCGTGGCCTCGCTCCGCCATGCCCCCTTTCTGGAACCTACTCGCGGGTTCCTGGTGTGCCCCTTCTGTGACCTTTCCCCTAGATCCCCCTCTGGTGTACAGTGAGGGAAAAACGTATTTGATCCCCTGCTGATTTTGTACGTTTGCCCACTCACAAAGAAATGATCAGTCTATAATTTTAATGGTAGGTTTATTTGAACAGTGAGAGACAGAATAACAACAACAAAATCCAGAAAAATGCATGTCAAAAAGTGTTATAAATTGATTTGCATTTTAATGAGGGAAATAAGTATTTGACCCCTCTGCAAAACATGACTTAGTACTTGGTGGCAAAACCCTTGTTGGCAATCACAGAGGTCAGACGTTTCTTGTAGTTGGCCACCAGGTTTGCACACATCTCAGGAGGGATTTTGTCCCACTCCTCTTTGCAGGTCTTCTCCAAGTCATTAAGGTTTCGAGGCTGACGTTTGGCAACTCGAACCTTCAGCTCCCTCCACAGATTTTCTATGGGATTAAGGTCTGGAGACTGGCTAGGCCACTCCAGGACCTTAATGTGCTTCTTCTTGAGCCACTCCTTTGTTGCCTTGGCCATGTGTTTTGGATCATTGTCATGCTGGAATACCCATCCACGACCCATTTTCAATGCCCTGGCTGAGGGAAGGAGGTTCTCACCCAAGATTTGACGGTACATGGCCCCGTCCATCGTCCCTTTGATGCGGTGAAGTTGTCCTGTCCCCTTAGCAGAAAAACACCCCCAAAGCATAATGTTTCCACCTCCATGTTTGACGGTGGGGATAGTGTTCTTGGGGTCATAGGCAGCATTCCTCCTCCAAACACGGTGAGTTGAGCTGATGCCAAAGAGCTCCATTTTGGTCTAATCTGACCACAACACTTTCACCCAGTTGTCCTCTGAATCATTCAGATGTTCATTGGCAAACTTCAGACGGGCATGTATATGTGCTTTTTTGAGCAGGAGGACCTTGCGGGTGCTGCAGGATTTCAGTCCTTCACGGCGTAGTGTGTTACCAACTGTTTTATTGGTGACTATGGTCCCAGCTGCCTTGAGATCATTGACAAGATCCTCCCATGTAGTTCTGGGCTGATTCCTCACCGTTCTCATGATCATTGCAACTCCACAAGGTGAGATCTTGCATGGAGCCCCAGGCCGAGGGAGATTGACAGTTCTTTTGTGTTTCTTCCATTTGCGAATAATCGCACCAACTGTTGTCACCTTCTCACCAAGCTGCTTGGCAATGGTCTTGTAGCCCATTCCAGCCTTGTGTAGGTCTACAATCTTGTCCCTGACATCCTTGGAGAGCTCTTTAGTCTTGGCCATGGTGGAGAGTTTGGAATCTGATTGATTGCTTCTGTGAACAGGTGTCTTTTATATAGGTAACAAGCTGAGATTAGGAGCACTCCCTTTAGGAGTGTGCTCCTAATCTCAGCTCATTACCTGTATAAAAGACACCTGGGAGCCAGAAATCTTTCTGATTGAGAGGGGGTCAAATACTTATTTCCCTCATTAAAATGCAAATCAATTTATAACATTTTTGACATGTGTTTTTCTGGATTTTGTTGTTGTTATTCTGTCTCTCACTGTTCAAATAAACCTACCATTAAATTATAGACTGATCATTTCTTTGTCAGTGGGCAAATGTACAAAATCAGCAGGGGATCAAATACTTTCCCTCACTGTATATATAAAAGTCAAAAATTGTTTGTGTGTGGTTTGTGGTGGGGTTTGTGGGTTTGTTTGTGTATTCGCGCGCTTGCGAAGGATTTGGCTCTCCAACGGTGGGGTTCACGTAAACTATAAAAAGGCATGTACCATGCCGTAAGCCCCGCCGTGAGCAAATGCTATTCCTTTTTCACATCCGTGAACTTTTAATTAGTTTAATGAGCTATTTAGTGCGATTTTTGCGTGCTTCCTTTTTATTTATTCACTTATGACGCATGCACGACCATACCAACTCACACGCCTTTGGTGGGGGGGACGGCCTATGCCAAGTTGCACTCCTTTGGTGGGAGTGAGGGGGACATTTTCTTTTGCGTTAAAAATACGATCAAAATACACTAAATGCTCAGGTAAATTTTTCACTGTGTGATGTCCCCCCCACCCCGATGCGTGCAGTTACTACTATACGGTTGGTAGATGCTACCACTATAGGCCGTAGATATTATTGCAGAGTAGCTGGGGAGATCGTGGCTGGGGGCGGGGGTGTCAGGGGTAGCAGCGTAGCCGCAGCCTGCCAAGGTGCCACTTCGGCTGGCTGGACAATCTAGGCGAGGCCGGAGGCTCTGCATGGGACTAGGCCTCACCACGCCACTCTGTCAGGTGAGTACTTTGTGCTATAGAGTCGATTAAATACTGCTATAGAGTCGGCATGTACTACTGTAGTGATAGCAGGTACCATCACAGTCGGTATGCACTGCTGTAATCATAGCAGTTACCACCACAGTCCGTATGCACTGCTGTTCGATTTTTAAGAGTAGTTTTCAAATATTTTTTTGGCCCGGGCAACGCCGGGTATATAAGCTCGTCATGGATAAAACCACTTACAACAACTAAATTCAGGACCTTCTTAATGATGGCAGCTTATACCAAAATCAATAGAGATCCCACCAACCACCTAGCCACGAAAACCAATAGTATCATCACTAATTCGACTTCTCTAATCGAACCGACCAAACAGTACTCTCTAAAACCTTCGGCTGCTAGACCACCAAGATTTATGGCCTTCCAAAAATCCACAAAGAAGGTACCCCGTTCCGTCCTATCGTCTCCAGCATTAACTTGCTCACCTACAAACTGGACCGATTTCTGTCCGAGACCCTGCTTCCTTTCAGAGGCAAGACCACCTCAGCTGTACTTAACTCAGCTCACTTGGTTTCTCTAATCAAGGACATCTCACTGTCTCCAGATTATTTACTTGTCAGTTTCGATGTAGTCTCCCTATTCACCAAGGAAACTGTACCTGACACCATTGCAATAATTGAAGACTTGGTCCAACAGGGACTGAATCCAGATGTACCAACTTTGGTAAGGCACTGCCTTACCTACACTAACTTCACCTGGAATGGTACATTCTACAAACAAAATTAGGTAGGGTACCCCAATGGGTTCTCCCTTATCACCAGTGGTAGCGAATGTTTTCATGAATCAATTTTAGACAGAAGCCATCCAGACATCTACCCTACGTCCTTCCCTGTGGAATAGATACATAGATGACACATTCGTCATCTGGCCACATGGCCTGCCAGCACTGAACCAATTTCTCAACCACATCAATTCCATACACCCATCTATTAAATTCACCATGGAAGTGGAAAAAGATGGCAAGCTACCATTCCTGGATGTTTTGATCGAGAAGAGACCTGATGGCTCGTTGCGACACTGTCTACAGGAAAGTCACCCACACAGATGCCTATCTAAAGCCTGAATCCCACCACCATCCAACCCAGAAGAATTCCCTCATCAAAACACTACACCATAGGGTCTGTTGCATCTCCAACCAGCATCACCTAGCCAGTGAGCTGGAGCACGTACACCAAGCCCTCAGAATGAATGGATATTCTGACCGTACAATCTGCAAAGCTGTCTCCCCAGCCATGGGGAGACAACCATCTGAGGATCCAATCAAAATCATCACTTTGCCATACACAGCAGGGGTTACCAAAAAGATTTCCAAAATCTTAAACACACACAAGATCCAGGTTCGTTTCAACACAGTACACAAAATCCGTGATTTGATCCCATCTGTAAAGGATGTGATTTCTGACATGCAATACCCTGGTGTCTACAAACTAAGTTGTGGCTGCGGTAGCAGTTACATTGGGGAAACGAAATGACATGTCTCGGACTGTGTTCGCGAACACAAGGCAGATCTGAAACACGGTAGGACCAATACCTCTGCCGTTGCTGATCATTGCTTTAACGCTGTGGGCTCACACGAAATAGATTTTTCCAAGACGAAGGTACTCTGCAAACCCACTTGCTATCATCAGAGATTTTTTCATTAAGCCATCCAGATATATAAACACAGACACAACTTCAACCGAGAAGATGGGTACAAACTGAGCAATCATTGGAAGGACGTTATTCACTAAGTAAAGTCTTAACTGACTGTGATGTTTCCATCCTACCTGCCTATGTCAGCTGTTATTTCCGACTCTCTGTGTGTGTCTCTCTCTCTCTCTGTCTCCCTCTCACCATGTGTACCTCTTGTTCTTAGGGTTTTTTTGTTCCTGTTGCCCGGCTCTCTGACATTGACATGCTAATCTTCTCATTGGCACACCTTTGTTGGCTGGGCCATCTCACATTGACATGCTAATCTCTCACATTTACATTTACGTACAAATTCCTTCTTTAGCTCCGCCCACTTACCCTTGGCTTGGGCACACCAAAATTCTATATAAACTCTCGTTGCAGCAGCTCTTTCTCCTACGTCAGCAGTACTCCTGCTGTTTGTTTCATACCTGATGACGGTTGCTTGTGTTGTGATCGAAACGTCATGATCTATTATTTTTTCTACCTCCGTAACTTTACCGAAAGAACCAAAGAGTATGAATTCCTGCAGTCACGAAAGCTTCAAATCAAGTTTCATACCGGTTTTGATGTCACGTTGTTCTGCACCTGTTTTGTCATCACAGTGTTCTGTAATTTTCGACAAGCGGGTCGCTGTGTTAAGCTGGTGAACTACGGGATAATGTAAATGTGTGCTGTTACTGTTGCCTGAGAGTTTTCATGAGTTGGATGTACATTGTTGTCAAGAAATTATTATATCATCCGCCGCCGTTGGTTTGCATCCTTGTGCATAGTGCGTCAATAGTGCATAACGAATCGATGCCTAGTTAATACATTCCAAATCTTGTTAAGATTAATTGTATTTTGGATCAAGTTATTGTCCTCCTTTCTGTCGCCTTTAAAGCACGCTTAAAAATACACATTGGTGTCCTACACAGATATTGAGGGAATTGCATGTGAGAGAAAATTTATCCAAACTCCTCACTCTCCCATATAAAAAATGAGCATGACTACACAAGTCACCATACGTCGATGGTAGTTAACTGTGAGCAGCAAATAATAGGTACTGCACATTAAACTATTACAACTATTTTTTATTTTACCAGGTAAGGCCAACTGAGCTATACAGCTCTTTTTCAAAGGCGACCTGGCCATAAATGATAGCTCAACAAAGTGGCTTGTCGCGTGAAAATGTATAGCACCGCGGTGCCCATGCTGGATATTTTCAATATTGCCATATTGTAAACATGCAATCTGCACTGCCATCTCTGGTGAGTACTCTGTATAAACTTTTATTACATATTTAAACTTAATATTATTTTGAGTATCTTTTCATCTTTTTTAGTACATATATATTTTGCCTTCAAATTTTTACCAAAAAAATACCTCCTCGAATGTATGTTGAATTTATATTATGGTAAAAATAAGTCAAATGGTAAAAAATATAATTGATTTAACGTTTTTTGATTTACGTTGTTTCGCCTAACGTTGCATTTTTCAGAGACGCATCCCCAACATAAAGAGGACTTACTGTACTGCAGAAAACCATTCTATTCGGGTACCAGCATCGCAAGTATAGCTATCATGAGATGACACACCGACTAAAGCTCGAGCAAAAAAAATATTGACCATGTTTCTGGTCGGTAAACCTCAACCAGGTAGAAAAACAGGGAGGAGCACCTTCTAAAACACCTACAGTATGGTGGTACTGCTCAGGGCATTAAGACACCCAAAACCCAAATCTGCAAGTGTTTGTGGCCCAGCCAAGGCTCCCTCACCTGCAGCTCCTGAGGCATGTACTCTCTCGTGCTTCTTGAGTCCCCGGGGCTGTGTGAAGGCCTTGCCGCACTCGAAGCACTTGAAGGGCTTCCTGCGTGCGTGCGTCCTCAGGTGCTGCTGCAGGTTTCCAGCCTGCGCGAAGGCCTTCCCGCACTCGGGGCACGCGTGCGGCTTCTCGCCCGTGTGCACCTTGCGGTGTTGCTGCAGGGTGTGGGCCAAGGCGAAGGCCTTGCCGCACAGCGAGCAGCGGTGGGGCCGCTCGCCCGTGTGCGTGCGCTGGTGCCGCTGGAGGCTGCCCGACTGTTTGAACGCCCTCCCGCACTCCGAGCAGCGGTGCGGTCGCTCGCCCGTGTGGATGCGCCGGTGCTGCTGGAGGCTCGAGAGGTCGGCGAATGCCTTTCCGCACTGGGGACAGGCGTGTGGGCGCTCGCCCGTGTGCGTGCGCTCGTGGTTCTTGAGGTTTCCCAGCTGTCGGAATGCTTTTCCACACTCCGAGCACATGTAGGACTTTGCCCAAGTGGCGTGCAAACGCCGGTGCCGCTCCAGAAGTTCGGCGCACGCAAATGCCTCCCTGCACTCGGCGCATACATGCGGCCGCTCCCCCGTGTGCATTGCAAGGTGCATCTGGAGGTTGGAGAGAACTGCGAACGACTTCCCACAGGCTCCGCACACGTGCGGCTTCTCCCCCTCGGCTTCCTCCATCACTGCCACTACTGCAGCCTTCCCACACGGGGGCTCAGCATTGCTCTCCAGGATCACCGTTTGCTGCGTCTCGCTCTGCTGTGCATTGCTGTTTGCAGCTCCCCCCCTATGGAACAATGCAGCGGTCTCCACAATGCTGCTACCTGCTGGAGGAAAGAAACATCAGCATCTCTGCGGTTCAATTGCTCAGTAACCCAGCAGCTGAGTGGTTCAGTGGTTTAGTAACTCAATGGTGTTGTCATTGACTTAGTAGCTTAGTGATGCAGCGAGTCAGCATGAAAGTATCTGTGGCTTAGTGACTCAAGTCACACACTAGCATGTACTCGTCTTCTCAACTACTTGGTGCTGCATTCATAGTTTCAGTTTTCAGTTTTATTTATTAGGTATAACCCTGTGAGCCATGCGGCTCTTGACTCGGGTGCAACCGCAACAAACAAAACATGAACAAGAAACATCTTAAAGTGACTACACGCAACAAGAAAATCCAGGAAAAAAAAAGTAAAGTCTCCCAGAAAAAACACCGTATTTCAATGCTGTGTGCAAAAATCCCAGTGGGATGCAAGTTAAACAATAACCATAAGACAATTTAGATTAAAGTTATCAGGCTAACTCTGTACTACAACAAACAAACATGGCTAATGTCAAACGTTTTCAAAAATCACCAAAATAAAGCTATAAAACAATGTAACAGTGATCATAGGAACGGTGATTCAAATTCAACAATAAACGATATACATAACATGTACGACCAAACTTTGCAGCCATAGCTGGCAGCATGAGTCACTCCATAACAGCAGGAGTATCAGTAGCAGTATCAAAAATTTTCAATACACCTTTAAAGATCAGCACACTATAATCAAAACTCAAGATCATACTTTGCAGCGGTCACCCGGAATGATATGTACACCTCCTCTAGAGCAGCTTTGAATGAAGATCTCACAGGTAGTGATCCAAGTTGCAGTTTATTGGCGATAGCATTCCAGACCCTGGGGGCATCAATAGAAAAGGCCCTTCCTCCAGTATCTGTACGGCAATAAGGAATGTGAAGCTGGTAAATGAGCGAAGACCTTAGGTCACATTTGTTCTTCGAAACAGTGAGGAGATCCAGCAGGTAGTCTGCGGATTTTTTTGTTTAAGTACATCGTGAATAAATAAGATCTGATGCACAAGCCGTCGATCATTAAGAGACGTTAAGTTAGACCCAATGTAGAGATCGCAGTGGTGGGTCCTATATGGGCAGTTCAATGCAAATCTTAAGGCCGAGTGATAAATTGAATCAAGCTTCTTCAGTATAGTACTGGAGGCTGATGTATATACGATGTCACAGTAATCAAGTAGAGGCAGTATGGTAACTTTTATCAATTCCAAGCGGAACATAGGGGGGAAGCAGTGCTTGTGTCGATACAATTTTTTTTTGCCTTTTTACCAATATAATCAATGTGATCTTGAAAATTCAGTTTTGAGTCTGGCAGCTCTAAGTGCAGTGGCTCGGTCGTATATATGCTACAAGCAGTCATGAATGTTTAGTGCAGAATGGTACTGCGCAACATTAATCAACACTCCATTCATCGTTCAAACCACATGCTTAACTACACTTTAATAAAGACTTAAATATTGAGAGAGTTCTTTCCCTGAGAATCTTATCATCATCAGTCATGGCCAATCCACTGCTGGATGATGGTTTCCTCAAGCTTCCTTCAACTATACCAATCCACGTAGATCCTGCACACACTAAATCCACAGTTTAATCAACTGTTTATATACGAGAGCAGGCAGGTGGGAAAAACTTAGCCCACATTTTTGCATAAGTTGAAAAAGTTTAAGAACCCTAAAATACATTATTACGTGGTGAAAAAAGGCAGTAGTTTGTGCCAATCCACCCTCAGTGATTTGATGAATCATCAAGGTTCAGTCGGTCTCAATTCAATTAAAGAATAAATTATCTCCGTCTTGTTGGATTTTCTATTTTTACGTCTCATTTGTTAGATTTTGTCATACCGTACCGTCAGTCAAAATATACAATTATAATATAAAGCAATCATTTTGCATAAATAGTAACTCAAATTATGGCATGTGTTGAACAATGCATGCTTCATAGCTCCTTGGATTTTTCCAAAATAAATGAATATTCTGATTCCGTGTTTTATGAACATAAATATTTATTTTAATCGAACAATGAATGCTCCCATGTGGTATTACCTATTTATAAGGTCGTGCATATCAATAACAATTATCTGGATTAGCACTCGGCCAGCATAAGGGTAACAACAACCCGGCTTGAGTCAATTCGGAGCCAGCGGTCAATGTGCTGGACACATGTCGACTTACACAGCCCACTGAGCCCCTTGTGCCATTCAATCTCCATGATAAATTTGCCCATGTGTGTCTTTTACAACAAACCTGGCTTAACCTCGCAGCACGAGATTGATTGTGATGTGATCTTTTTACGTGCAGTCATTTGTGACTGGGCTGAGACCATCCATTCAGAACACTTGAGAACCCAGATTAATCACAGGCAGCTGCCCTAGATTCCATCCCAGGGTCTCAGCGGTGCTTCTTCAGCACTCTGACCTCTGAGCCAATTGGCTCCCTCTTCAATCCATTTTAATCAATAGTTTAACACCCAGTTTCTTCCTACTCACATATGGGATTTAAAACACAACTGCGCACACATCGCAAAGAGGAAAACCCGCATTTGTCCAAGCCGCAGCCAGGTGTGGTCACATCACATCACACACACACACAATTCTCTCTTCCATCACACCTACTCACCGTCACTCGAGTCCTCCAGCTCCACCTCCACCTCTGCCCAGCTCCCCAGGGCTGCCCGGGCTCCACATGAATCCCACGCCTCACATCTAACAGTGGAGCCCTCTTTACCAAGGCCCTCGCCATCAGAATGGTCCTGTCCATCAGACTGAAGATCCTGTCCATCAAAATGAAGTTCGAGTCGATCTGCCCCAAGGTCCTCTCCACCATCCACGAGCTTCTCGCCATCCACGTGAAGGTCCTCTGCATCAGATTGAAGGTCCTCGGCATCAGACTGAAGGTCTTTATCAAGCTGAACATCCTCTCGATCAACCATGAGGTCCACCCTACCATTTTGAATTTCATCTCCTTTAGCCTGAAGGATTTCAGCCAGATCTAGGTCAAGCAACACAACACAGGGCAGTGACGTGGTCGAATGTTAGCACGTTTGCTGCTTGTTGCAGAAGCTGCAGTTCAAGCCCCTGGCCACCCGGTGTGATAGCCATAAAAGTTATGCACTGTCTGACTCACTGTGGATATTGAAGATACCCTGACGAAATTCGAAAAACAGTCTGCTGTGTGTTTGCTGGTATCAGTCCAAATTAGCTAAATTTGCCAAATTACTTGTAGGTTACTAAACCGGAATTATTATAACCAGTCACAGATCACCAATGAAAATCCATGGGCCACCTGGGAGTAGGAACCACAAATAAACCACTGGTAGTAATGCATACACAACATTAAAAACACATTTGTCAGTAACAGTGGTCTTAAAAAGGAAATAAATAGAATAGGCAACGTTTTGGGCAACAAGTCTTCTTCTTAGAACATAAATATAGTTACCCAGGGACACGAAGATGTAGAGACTGCACTTGCCTGATGAGAATAACTTTTTGTTTTATCATGACCAGTGTTTTTTTTATTTGTGTCTGAAAAATTACCTCATACAGGCAGTCCTGAACTCGCACTTGCAAACTGAACTGCGGAACTATTTTGTTCAGGGAAGCGATCCTCTGTGAAATGTAATGAGTCAGCCTCGCGCTGGGAGTGAGTGTTTGTGCGTGTGTGCGCCCACACGCACATGTGTGTGTGTGTGAAAGTGAGTGTGTGTGTGAAAGTGAATATTGTGCGCCTGGCACAAGCATCGTGGTGACGTCACCGCCACTTAGTGGCGAATGGCGGTTGTTGTTGTTGTGCGCATGTGTGTGAACGTCAGTGTGTGTGTGTGTGAAAGTGGCCTCAAGGTGCACATGGCCTGGCACAAGCGTCGTGGTGACGTCACCGCCACTTAGTGGCGAATGGCGGTTGTTGTTGTTGTTGTGTGTGAGGAGTGGCAGCGCAATGTGCAGCTCGCTGCACTACCAACCCGGTGACCTGAGTTCGATTCCCGCTCACAACCAACACCAATTATCTGAATGGGTCCTGGACCTCCCCAAGGTCGATCAATACGCCTGAAGGCAGACACTGTATTTGACACATATTTGGAGTTTGTACGTTCTCCCCGTGGTGGTATCGATTTTTTTCCTTCCACATTTATAAACAACATTGAGATTATTTAGATAATGATGCTCTTATGCATTTCCACATCAGCCACTATCATTTGTGGCCAGGATGCTTCTGAAAAATAAGTTAATACCTCAATGGGCTTTAACTGGTAAGATACAAAAAATAGTTTAGTTTTATATGTATATTCTAAGTGATTTACTTACCTTTCCTGTACTTGCACTAGTATTGTGTTTGTGTATTGTTTGTTGTTGTAACTTTCTGACCTGCTCTTACTGGACATATGTGAAATAAGTATAACCCGTAAAAACAAAGTTTTTCACAATAAATCCTTTATATGCGTGGCAGCGAACTTAATATAAAGGATTGAAAAATATATTCGCCTGTGGAGGACGCGGGGATCGATCCCGCGACCTTTGGCATGGGAAGCGCGGGCGCTACCAACTGCGCTACTCCGCCACGGCCTGTGGAGGGGTTACGCTCTGGGCTCTTATACTGTGACGTTCAGCCAAAGCGATGAATGAGTTCTATTTGAATATATATAAAATATTTTTTTTTTGCCTAAAAAGTGTAAAATTTTGGGACTTTTTTTTCACGAACATTAATTGTCACGCACAACGAGTCTGTGTGGAAAATGTCAGCTCGATTGGATCACGGGAAGTGGGTTAAAAAACGAGCGAAAGATTTGCACGGTCCTAAGCAAGCAAGCAAGCACGCAAGCAAGCAAGCACGCAAGCAAGCAAGCAAGCGAACTTAATATAAAGGATTTAAAAATATATTCGCCTGTGGAGGACGCGGGGATCGATCCCGCGACCTTTGGCATGGGAAGCGAGGGCGCTACCAACTGCGCTACTCCGCCACGGCCTGTGGAGGGGTTATGCTCTGGGCTCTTACACTCTGACGTTCAGCCAAAGCCATGAATGCGTTCTATTTGAATATATGTAAAATAATTTTTTTTGCCTAAAAAGTGTAAAATTTTGGGAATTTTTTTTCACGAACAATAATTGTCTGGCACAACGAGTCTGCGTGGAAAATGTCAGCTCGATTGGATCACGGGAAGTGGGTTAAAAAACGACCGAAAGATTTGCACGGTCCTAAGCAAGCAAGCAAGCACGCGAACTTAATATAAAGGATTTAACAAGTAAACCCGTAAAAACTAAGTTTTTCACTATAAATCCTTTATATGCGTGGCGGCTAGAGTCTTCTCGTCCTCTGGCTTGAGATGGCTGCCAACTATGGGTCAGATGATTGTCTGCCAGTATTAAGCAATTGGTAATTAAATATTTAATTTGTTTTCCCTAAACAGTGTAAAATTTTGGGAATTTGTTTTCACGAACATTAATTGTCTCGCACAACGAGTCTGTGTGGAAAATGTCAGCTCGATTGGATCACGGGAAGTGGGTTAAAAAACGACCGAAAGATTTGCATGGTCGTAAGCAAGCAAGCAAGCACGCAAGCAAGCGAACTTAATATAAAGGATTTAAAAATAGCTTCACAGATCATCGGATTCCTCCAGAGAGATTATACCCACGTGTCTAGAGCGCATGATACTTTATGTTGTCAAACACACTCTTCCCCTCAGTCCCAAAGGTGAAAATTATGGATTTTCCAATTTTATGATCCCACTCCAGTCCTTATAAAATTTATATTGGACCCAGAGGAGCAGAGACACGTGACTTAGGCCCTATATAGAGCCCTGCTTCGGGATAAAGAAATGATCGAAAAATGATCATATATGTTGGATTCGTCATGGAAATCAACTTAAGTGCATCCTCTCCCACATTGCCATTGGTGGTGTGGGATGCCCTCAAAGCTCACCTCAGAGGGGTCCTTATAGCAAGGGGTGCGTGGCTCAAGAAAGGAAGGGGACAGAGGACACAGGAGATAGAGGCCAGGCTCAGGCTGCTTCATAATGAATATGACATCCCAACGTAAGAAGACGTGGGGTGAAATTTGGAAAGAAAGAGAGGCGCTAAATAAGATCTCAAATGACTAGATCTCCCGACTGTTTATGAGGGCCAAGCTGCCATTTCACGACCCCTCCCCAGCCACTGGTAGGATACTTGCGAGAATGGTTAAGAGTAAACGTGGACTGAGGCACATACCCACTATCTGAACCTGGACCAACATCCTTAGCACTAAAGCCTCATACATCAATGAAGCATTTTGTGAATATTATGACAAATTGTACAATTCAGAACAACCTACACCCCAAGACATATAATCCTACCTCTGCTGGAAATAGGCCTCCCCCATCTCCCTCCTTTACTGAAGACAGAATTGGGTAGACCCATCACTCTTCAAGATCTCATGGAAGCTCCATG
The DNA here is from genome assembly GCF_965212315.1 of Lampetra planeri. Lineage (NCBI taxonomy): Eukaryota > Metazoa > Chordata > Hyperoartia > Petromyzontiformes > Petromyzontidae > Lampetra > Lampetra planeri. The sequence goes on along the minus strand of NC_136177.1, from coordinate 2,814,226 downwards.
ACCTGATGGCATAACGACGGAATTATACAAAAACATTGGGACCCCCATCCTGTTCTACCTACTAAATATTCTGAATAAGACAGAACGGCAGGGAAATTTGCCGGACTCCATGATGAAAGCCAGAATGATGGTGATCCACAAACCAGGAGCAACTCAGGAGAATGTAGCCAGCTATAGACCAATCTCCCTGCTCAATGCAGATTATAAAATGTATGCAAAGTTGCTTGCAAAAAGACTGGAAAAGGCCCTGCCAAACATCAATGGAGAAGCCCAGACTGGCTTCATCAGGGGGAAAAACTCCACAGATAACATAAGGACCCTGGCATTCCTCAGAAGATGCAGAGATTCAAAGGTAATACCACACACAGTTAAAGTAAGTCATCACATTAAGTCACTTAAAGCTAATCAAATACTACAAAAAGCTAGTGAATTATTGCTAAAAAAGAGAATAAAGCATAACAGAAGTGAACTAAGTCACATATCTAAATCACTCATGTACTTACACGTGAAAATTAATGTCTCTACAGATTATTGGTATATAATCAGCAAAATTACACAGCAATCAGCTGATAATGCATTGAACAAAACTAACACTACCAAAATTAACACATTAGCAAGACTGACTAACAATCAACTCTCAACTAAAAAATTACATTTAATAAACAAAACGGTTATCAACATGACTAACGTTGAATTATCCAGCGATATGGTTTCAGTCCTGTCTAAAGGTCTTAACTTTGCTGTTGCCCCACGTAAATCCCTGTCGATGAGATAATTGCTGAAGTGTAATCATCATTTAGACATCTCCCTCGTAATCAAGCTTAAATGACTAGGCACGAGGTTGCCAACATTATTGAGAACAGTAAATTGCCAAAAACAAACATTAGTTTCAGTGAGGCAAAAGCCTTAAGGGAAGAGCAAATAAAAGCTGACTCCCACCACCATCCATCCCAGATGAATTCCCTCATCAAAACTCTACACCATAGAGCTCGATATATTTCCGACCATCATCACCTAGCCAGTGAACTGGAACACGTACACCAAGCTCTCAAGATGGATATGGATATTCAGACTACACAATCTGTGAAGCTATCACCCCAACCGTTGGGAAAGAACCATCTGAGGACCCGATCAAAACCATCACCTTGCCATACATAGCAGGGGTCACCAAAAATATCCCCAAAATCATGAGCAAATACAAGATCCAGGTTCGATTTAACACAGTACATAGAATTTGTGATCTGATCCCATCTATGAAGGATGTGATCCCTGACATGCAAAACCCCGGCATCTACAAACTAAGCTGTGTCTGCAGAGTAGTAACATTGGGGAAACGAAGCGACATGTCTCGGACTGTATTCATGAACATAGGGCAGATGGTATAACCAATACCTCAGCCATGGCTGATCATTGTTTTAATGCGGTGGGCACACACGAAATTGATTTCTCTAAGACGAAGGTACTTTGCAAACAAACTGGCTATCAACAAAAATTCGTTCATGAAGCCATCCATATATACAGACATAGACACAATTTCAACCGAGAAGATGGGTACAAACTCAGCAATCACTGGAAGGATGTTATCAACCAGTTTAAGTCATAACTGGCTGTAATGTTTCTATTTTAGACCTGGCAGTCCTTGAATTGTTGGAAGCCCACCACCAGGACCATAGCTGCCCACTAATACCATCACCACTAGCAGTAGCCCTTTATTGGTGGAAGCCCACCACCAGCACCATCACAAGCATCGTTCCGAAGTAGTGGAAAGAGGCAAGGATAATAGCCATTCTGAAACCAGGCAAGGATGCATCGGACGCTCAAAACTACCGCCCTATCTCCCTACTCAGCGTCATCTACAAACTAATGGAGCGGATTCTGCTCAAAAGGCTGATGCCCACGCTTGAGTAAATAGTTCGGCAGGAACAAGCAGGATTTAGAACTGGTCGTAACTCTTGCGACCAGGTGCTTGCCTAAACAAGTCACATCGAAGCCGGTTTCGAACACCAGCTCAAAACAGTAACAACTATCATCGACCTCTCTTCAGCTTACAATACCATATGGCAGAAGGGGCTCCTGCTGAAGCTTGCGAAAGCCGTGCCTTGCCGTCTGACAATTAGGCTAATCACCGAAATGCTGAGCAACCGATGGTTCACCTTGCTGAAGCTACCAGCAGCCTACTCCCGCAGAGATCAGTTCTGGCACCAGCGCTGTTCAATCTCTATACTAGCGACATTCCAGTGACATCTTTCCGTAAGTTCACATATGCGGATGATATCGCACTCGCAACCCAAGCACGGGAAATGGAGGACACTGAGGCAGTCCCTGAAAAAGATCTGAAGACTCTTAAGCCAAACCCATCGAAGAGCGTCGTCTCCGCCTTCCACCTGAATAACAGACAAGCTTCGAAAATATTGAACGTTAACTTCTATGGGGCGAAGCTAAGACATGATGAACACCCTCGGTATCTAGGAGTTACCCTGGATCGGACGCTAAACTACCATCACCACCTCAAACAAGCTCAAGGTAAAACGAAAGCACGAGTGAATATTATTCAGAAACTTGCAGGAACAACCTGGGGAAGCGATGCCAGCATATTGAAGATATCGATGCAGGCCCTTGTTTACTCCACTGCGGAGTACTATGCCCCGGTGTGGGGTGCAAGCGCTCACACGAACCTTGTCGATGCCGAAATTAACAACGCACTTCATATCATCAGCGGTTCCCTAAAGTCTACTCCACTCCTGTGGCTTCCTGTGCTGGCGAATATCGCTCCAGCCAACATCCGACGTGATGATGCGACGACACGGGAGTACAACAAAATAACAAAAAAACTTCACTACCACTCCATCAAGATCTAAAGGAACCCCCACACCCAAGGCTAAAATCCAGGAAACCGTTCTGGATACGCGACTCCGCTCTAGCAGCTGAAAATAAAGACACCGCCACTCGGTGGTCTGAATCATGGGCGGCTATGAACGTGGCAAACAAAAACATAATTCACGATCCAACGGTGGAAGTAACGGGATTCTCTCTTCCACGACGACTATGGACCACACTGAGCCATGCTCGAATACAACACGGCAGATGCGCATACACATTCCATAAATGGAAGATTAAAGAATCGCCCAACTGCGACTGTGGAGAAGTCCTAACCATCAAGCACATCACCGATGAATTCTCCATCCATGCACATCCTGGCGGTATTGCTGAAATCCACACTGCGTCAACCACATCATTGGACTATATGAGGAACCTTTGCATTCATTTATGACTATTGTCACGTTGCCTAATCAGGAGGGCTAATGGTTGGGGTGTATCGAGTTGCCCTGGTGTTCGACCACTCAGAGTCCTGGCTGTTAGGGATGTCAGCTTTTTATTGCTCCCTGAGCTGACACCGACCACACCAGGCATAGGAGTTACAGCCGTGGAGCAGGCCACCACAAAGAACATCCACCGAATAAGAATCAGTACAAGATCACCCACACACATGCACTTCCACCTAAGGTCCCGAGACACATAGAAGCTTTTGGGGGGGGGGGAAGGGGGGTCGTCGACCTCCCCTATGCAACTCTGCTTCAGAGTTCCCGCGTTCCTCCTCCAGGGTTTCCACCTTCCCTATGCAACTCTGCTTCGCAGAGTTCCCGTCCTCGGACAGTGGGAGATGTCTGTGGGCAGCCAAGCGGCCACCCCGTAACCCGATGGCAACCAACATCGCTCTCGGCCAGTGCCAAGCTGCAGCTCGCTTGCTTCCCTGCTTTTGCCGCTCCTGGCATGCTCTTGTGGTCCCAGACGTCCCACCGGCCCTGGTTAACTCCCCAGGTCGGCTGCTGGAAACATATTACGACTATAATAGCCCAGAAATGTGTGTATCGCGGGTGACGTCACTCCACATGCTGCACCCCCCCGCCCCCCCACCCCTAATAATAAAATAATCATGAGCGAGTGGATTTTCACACTCATGCAGAAGAAGGTCGAGCGGAAAGATATTTGTATTCACAAAGTCGCTTCAAATATGACGTTTATTTACAGAAAGTGATGGTCAAAAATAAATCTACACAGTACAGTGGTACATCCGTACGTGACGTCACTGCAAAAGAGCCCCCCCTCCTATCATTACTATAATAAGCAAGAAATGTTTACCGCAAATTCGCTTTAAATTTCATGTTCATTTATTGAAAGTTAATCAAATAAATAATTATACGCGGACGTTTCTTTACAGAAAGTGACGGTAAAAAATACATAAACACAGCGGTGCTCCATACGTATGTGATGTCACTGCAAGAGGCCCCGCCCCCTCATTAATAATCATGAGTGGGTGGATTTTTACACTCCAGCAGGTCGAGCGGAGAAACATTTTTTAACGCAAATTCGCTTGAAATTTGACGTTTCTTTATTTAATTTTTTTCAAATAAATAATTCTATACAGCAACAAAGTGCTTTTGGTGTCTTTATTTATTTCTTCAGCACTTGAAACAAAAGGTAAGTCTAATTTTTGCTTCTAAATTATGATAACATATATACATTTATCCGTGATTTTCCAGATATTGTATCGAATTCAAATTGATTTCAAGTGAAAGCAGAATAAAATAAAGTATCAGAACAGTGATTTTTAACTAATTGAAATTGAGTTAAATGAAGTGCTACAGTGACATGAAGTGACGTGTTTTATGACGTAGTTTTGTGAAAGAACCACTGCCATTAATACAGGACTACATTGAAATGCAGTGAAGTGTATGATTACATCGTTTTGTGCAAGATTCACTGCCATTAAATTACACAAGATACAATAATGCTCTGGTCATTTTTTTCATAACTTTAATGGTTATGTTTGTTTTTATTGAAAACTTACTTCTGACAGTATCAGCAGTCTACTTTCTTGACTCTTCGCTATCAATCGTCCATCGGGGAAGAAAAATGTGTCAGTTCACCGCTTCAGGTGCGTTCAAAGCAGTGCTAAAGTTACGTGAAGTGTTTATTCAAATTATTTTGAGACATATATTGTTTGTCTTTTAAAATTGCACAAGATACACAAGAGTCCGTGCTCAAATAATGAACAAATTATAATGCTTCTTTTTGCTCTTTTTTTGCAAAATTTGGCATGTCTGGCGATCTCACGCCCATATACACTGTCAAAAACGCGAGAGAAAACCTTATTCGCAGTTCCAGCTGCTGGAACACGTAAAATGTCATAAGATCTAAATACGTCAGTCCACGATTGCCAACCATCATGGAGGACGAAGATACTGCAGCTAAGAAATGGCGTTTGCAAAGAGAAAGAACGCAGAGATGGAGAGCTCGCCAGAGCCAATAAATCTTTTTGGTTCTTTCGGTAAAGTCACGTAGAATGGAAATAATAAAATAATAAAAATAAAACATAATAAAATTATTCTCACGACGTTTCGGCCACAACGCAAGCAGCCGTCCTCAGGTGAAGAATAGGACAGACTCTGTCTTCTCGACAGACCTATTCTTCACCTGAGGACGGCTGCTTGCGTTGTGGCCGAAACGTCGTGAGAATTATTTTATTATGTTGAATTTTTATTATTTTATTATTTCCATTCTACGTGACTTTACCAAAAGAACCAAGAAAATGAATCCCTGCAGTCACGAAAGCTTTAAAGAGCCAATAAACTTTGGACAGAATTCTGAGAAAATGCTGAAAGGCAAGCAAATCGACGAGAACAAAAAACTCCTGATTACAAACAAGCTCGTCTCGCTGGCAATACTGATTATCGTATTGCAGGACAAGAACATCGTAGTCAAGCTATTCGTGCTGAGGCAAATCACTTTGTGGAAGCTGAAGTGATTGAACACAACTGCAGTGCGTTGAATGTAGTTTGCCAGTTCTGTGGTTCACGAAATTTTGCAGCGGAGCAGCCATCAGATAGAAAATTTACAAGTTGCTGTCGGAAAGGCAAAGTGAAAGTGGAAAAGACGATCGACTCGAATGGAAACGTGGTCCAAATTTAGCTGTGACGGTCCCACCTGATGACAGAGACTTGTGTCGCCTCCGAAACGTCGTGATTTATTATTTTATTTCTATTATTATTTATTTTTATTTTTACCTACGTGACTTTACCGAAAAAACCTAAGAGTATGAATCCTTGCAGTCACGAAAGCTTCAAATCTAGAATGTCATAGAGGTGTTCAAAAATAAATAAATTACATGCATTCATTGGTGACTGGACTGAGACCTTCAACTCAACTCAACCTGGCCACCTGACATGCAGGATTCACTCTGATTGAGCTCAAGTTAAGAGACCCCACACGGAGGACTCACTCATCAGTTCTGAGACACCTTCCCTCACTCACTCACCAGCTCAGACTCCCTGACACTTACCGGCTCCAGGGTCCTCTCCCTTTACGGTCACAGCAAGCCACCCAGCTCCGCTTGCGCGTTCCTCTCGTTCCTCTTTGATGGGTGCATCCCCCGATGTTGCGGCCTCCATGTCTGTGTGGCAGAAAATGTAATGCCATCCTGATGAAAATAAGAATAGGCTTTCACCTTTCTGGCAAAAACACAGGTGATAAGATACTCTTTGGTTCTTTTGGTAAAGTCACGTAGGTATAAAATAAGAACCAAAGAGTATGGATTCCTGCAGTCACGAAAGCTTCAAATCAAGGTGATAAGATGTTCAAGCACCACATAGACACCTATCGCAAGGCATTAAAAGTATGCGTAATCACACATACTTGTCATAAAACATGCAAACAAGTATGCTTTAATCATGCATGCATTTTGCTTGAAACTGATTGGCCTACACTAGAGACCCTTTGATGGCTTTGTCTCACCAGTGCTAGACCAAAGGCCGCCAGAAGGCAAACAGTACAAGGATGCCAAAGCATTAATAGCTAGGGCTAAGCAGTTATACATATATGGGACCATTTCACCAGTATTAAGAAATAAAAAAGGCATTATCATTTCTGGCATAATAAAGGTGTTAAGATGTTAAAACACCAAATAGACATCATTGTAAAGCATAAAATCTGCATTAACCACACATACCTGTGGTAAAACATGCAAACAACATAACTAAGCAAATCAGAGTGTAGAAGGTCTTCAGGTGTACCATCTAAGTATTGAAGTACTCTCAAAGCCTCATGTGACTTTTTACCCAGAAAATTAAGGGGAAAAAACATTGATGTCGTCGCCTAACAGGAGACGGGTGTGAAGGACAGCATATAGATGGATGGCAAGTTACAAAACAATTACACCCTTTTTGTGGCCATCTACTAACCTAAACATGGCCTTGCCACCTTCACCAAGCAAGACCTAAAGGACGATGCTTTAAAGTCTATCACTATAAGCGATGGTACGTCAACAATAAGGGCCACAGATGGGTCGTTTGGCAGTCTTCTGCTTTAGTATGGTAGGATGGAAAAGCAACAGTTTTGAAATGCGTTATAGTTGAATGCTAATTTAGCCACTGTGTGGATCGCAGCAGCACCACCAATATGTGCATATTTGATGGAATGGTCGGTGATGTGCTTGTTGGTTTGGCTTTCACTACAGTCACAGTACGGCAATTTTTTGATCTTCCACCTGTGGAAGGTGTATGCGTATCTCCCATGTTGCGTTCAACCACGGTTTAGCATGGTTCAGCATAGTTTTTGTGGGATACACCTGGTAATTCCAGTTGGGTCCTCAAATGAGGTTTTTGTTTATCATATCCATAGCTATCCACATTTATCTCCAGCAAGTGCCATTTTTGTTTTCTGGCTGCTAGAGAAAAGGCACGCATCCAGAGATGTTTCCTGGATTTCAGCCTATGGCGTGGGGGTTCTTCTAAGTCCGTTTGCAGCGGCAGAGCAATGTTGTCCATAAGACTGCGGTATTCGCAGGTCATAGCGGCATTGTGTCAGATGCTGTCTGGGGTGATGTTTGCCAGCATAGCAAGCCACAGGAGTGGAACGGGCTTCAGGGTACCGCTGATGTTACGGGAGTGCGATTTTGATTTTGCTATCCATGAGATTTGTGCGAGAGCTGACACTCCACAGTGGAGTGGGTCAGGGCCTGCGTAGATAACTTAAATGTGCGGGCATCGCTTACTCACATTGTTCCTGAATGTTTCTGAAAAATGTTTAATCAAATTTTTTTTCTTTTTGGTTTGTTTAAGGCGGTGGTCTTAGGTGACCAGCCAGTTTAGGGTAACTGGTAGGGATGTGCTAGCGGTGTTATAAATAAGTTGACACTGAATGTTTTTGTGGCTTATTGTTCAGGTCGAAGATGGAGATGATGCTTTTGGAGGTGTCTCACTTAAGGTGCCAGAGTGGAATATGGCAGCCTTCACACAGCACACTCTTGTTACATGAGAAATCACGATGAATGCTTTCAATGTGGTAACCGAACATCGATCTTCCAGTCTCCAGAGCAACAACACAAGCCACACCAACGGACTTCTTCAGGGCCAAACAACGTGGCAGATAGGTCCTGGAACAAGGATCCTCCAACTGAATATTGAGGGACTCGTAAAATGTATGTCCTGACGCTCCAAAAAACCCATGTCATGGATGCCCTACATGCCAGTCGCTACCACATCCATGAATACAACCTCATGACGAGCCATTACCACGTGAAATATGGCCTGGCCATGTACATGAAGAACACCACACAGAATTATATGCCTTCCCACCAACTGAAAAAGAAACCGCCTACCATCAGCATCAAGATAGGGGAACTGCATATTATCAACATGTACAAAGACCTTCATTCAAAATCGCCAAAGCCACCGCTCCCAAGTTTACCAATCCCAGACCTATACATTGGTGACTGTAACAGCCACCATACTACGTGGGGCTATTCAGTATATCAGGCCAACAGTGAAGACCTCATCAAATGGATGTCCGCCAAAAATCTGCACCTGGTTTTCAATTCCAAGCAGTAAGCAACTTTCCACTCTGCTCGCTGGCAACGCGAGTACAACCCAGTCCTCACTATTGTTTCCAAAGCTCAAAGTGGGAGCATGCTTCACGCATCCCACAACATTCTCCCAAGCTTCCCCAAAAGTCAATATAGGCCCATCATCACCCACATGGGCATCAAAGTCCCCGTGATTCTGTCAAAACAATTACCAAGGTGTAACCCGGTCAAAGCTAACTGGGACCACTATAAGCAGGCTGTAGAAAGAGTGGTGAGTCAATTTCCCACGACATGCCACCAACTGGATCAACACAAGCATCCACTTTCAATGACATCGAATTCACTTTGAAGACCTAAACACCATGGGGGAATGTTTCCAGAAATGGAGGCCCAAGCAAAATCCCCACAAAACCGTCAATGTATTTCATTTTTCGATTTAAAGCTTTCGTGACTGCAGGGATTCATCTTCTTGGTTCTTTCGGTAAAGTCACGTAGAAGGGAAGTAATAAAATAATAAAAATAAAACATAATAAAACAATTCTCACGACGTTTCGGCTACAACGCAAGCAGCCGTCCTCAGGCGAAGAATGAGAACATTATCAAGCTAGGAGCTTATATAGGTGTAGCGAGGAGGAGCGCCTTAACAAAAGAATGTGCATATGAAGAGGAATTTAGCATACCAATGGGCAATGCATAGGAGGTGGGCGGAGGGGTTTCAAAGTCCCATTATGCCCATGCATTATGCAGGATCAACAGCACCACGGGGGGGCGCAAGGAACAGCGTTAATAAAGGAAAGGAATGTTAGTGATATGTAGCTGCATTTGCCAAACAACCACGTAGAAAACCAAAGTGAAAACTACATAAAAAACTAAAATATAAACTGATACTTACTATACTCTACAATAAGCTGAGTTACTAACAACAAATAATAAATTACAATTCTACGTCGTAAGAAGTATATAATATACTTCCATCTAAACTTTATTCTCTTAGCATATACAGTACTATATACTGCCATAGATAAACCCAACATTAAATTATATACTTTATTGCTGTAAACCACCCTATACTTTATACATTTTAATATAACACTATGTATTATTCAACTCACCCTAATGTGTATCGAAATGGTTTATTACGTCCTTCCAATGATTGCTAAGCCTGAATCCATCTTCTCGGTTAAAATTGTCTCTGTGTTTGTATATGTGGATCGCCTCATGAACGAATCTCTCATGATAGCCAGATGGCTTGCAGAGAACCTCCGTCTTGGAGAAGTCAATGTCATGTGAGCCCACTGAGTTATAACAGTGGTCTGCCACGGCTGAGGTGTTTGTCCTACCGTGTTTTAGATCAGCTTTATGTTCACGAATGCGGTCTGAGACGTGTCGTTTGGTTTCCCCAATGTAACTGCTACCACAGAGGCAACTTAGTTTGTAGACGCCAGGGTACTGTATGTCTGGAATCACATCTTTTACAGACGGTACCAGATCACGGATTTTATGTATTGTGTTGAATCGGACCTGGATCTTGTGTTTAATCAGGATTTTGGAGATCTTTTTTGTGACCCCAGCAATGTAGGGTAAGGTGATGGTCTTGAAAGGCTCCTCAACAGGATCTTTCTTGATGGTTGGAGTGATGGCTTTGCGGATTGTGTAGTCGGAGTAACCATTAGCTTTAAGAGCTTGGCGTACGTGTTTGAGTTCACTGGAAATGTGTTCATGGTCGGAGATGCATTGGGCTCTATGATATAGAGTCTTGATGAGGGAATTCTTCTGGGATGGATGGTGGTGGGAATCCGGTTTTAGATAAGCATCCGTGTGGGTGGCTTTCCTGTAGACAGAGTGGCTCATTGAACCATCAGGTCTCCTTTTGATTAGGACATCCAAAAAGGGTAGCTTGCCATCATTTTCGACTTCCATGGTGAATCTGATGGCTGGGTGTATGGAATTGATGTGGTCGAGAAATTGGTCTAGAGCAGGCCGGCCATGTGGCCAGATGACAAAAGTGTCGTCTACGTATCTCTTCCATAAGGTCGGGCGTAGAGTGGCAGTCTGGATGGCGTCCGTCTCAAATTTCTCCATGAAGATGTTGGCTACAACCGGAGATAGGGGGGAGCCCATTGGGGTGCCCTCAATTTGCTTGTAGAAGGTTCCATTCCAGGTGAAGTATGTATTGGTTAAGCAGTGTCTCACCAGGGGGGGGTACCCCAGCATTTAGTCCTTGATGAACCAAGTCTTCAATGATTGCGATGGTGTCAGGCACAGGCACCTTGGTGAACAAGGAAACCACATCAAAACTGACAAGCAGGTCGTCTGGGGACAGGGCAATCCCCTTGATTGTCGATACCAGGTCAGTAGAGTTTAGTACTGCAGAGGTGGTTTTTCCAGTGAAAGGCCGTAGGATTTCGGACAAAAAACGAGCCAGTTTGTAAGTGGGGGAGTTGATAGTAGAGACAATGGGACGAAGAGGTGTATCTTCTTTATGTATCTTTGGCAAGCCGTACAATCTTGGTGGCCTGGCTGCAGAAGGTTTCAACGAGAACTGTTTGGTCTGATCAATTAATGCGGTTGAAGCAGAAATGATGTTGTTGGTTTTGGAGACGAGGCTGTTGGTGGGGTCTCTTTTTATTTTTGTATAGCTGCCATCGTTGAGTAGTTCTTGAATTTTGTTGTTGTATTCTATTTTGTCCATGATGACAGTGGCATTGCCTTTGTCGGCTGAGAGGATGACAATGTCATCCCTCTTTTTTAATTGAGCTAATTCAAAACGCTCATCTTTGCTGATGTTGCTAGCTGGCATCTTAGCGTTTTTGAGGGTTACAGAGATTTCAGATCTTGCTACGTCTGCAGCGATGTGACTCAAGCCCTTGAGAGCTACATCTACTCGAGCAATTATATCATTAACTGGTATGTGTCTAGGTGTGACTGCAAAGTTTAGTCCTTTAGCTAAAACGGATTTCAAACCTTCAGAAATAGGACTGTTACTGCGATTAATTACGACTTTGTTAACATCTAGCTTTTCAATGTGTGGGTCCGGTTTCTTGTTTGAGAGGCGGTTGAATTTGGAAATCAAGTTGTCCTTACATTTAGTCGACATAGCGGCAGCTGAAGAGGCAGTCATTTTTTCCACGTGTTCCCAATCCGATGTGGACATTGTTGCACTCAAAGATAAGTGTGATTTGTAGAGTGTCTTGTCTAACTGATCTAGTTCGGTGCGCGTAAGTCTGATTTTCTCTGAGATAAGAGCTAAGCTAGTTCTAGACCAACAACATCATTTCTGCTTCAACCGCATTAATTGATCAGACCAAACAGTTCTCGTTGAAACCTTCTGCAGCCAGGCCACCAAGATTGTACGGCTTGCCAAAGATACATAAAGAAGATACACCTCTTCGTCCCATTGTCTCTACTATCAACTCCCCCACTTACAAACTGGCTCGTTTTTTGTCCGAAATCCTACGGCCTTTCACTGGAAAAACCACCTCTGCAGTACTAAACTCTACTGACCTGGTATCGACAATCAAGGGGATTGCCCTGTCCCCAGACGACCTGCTTGTCAGTTTTGATGTGGTTTCCTTGTTCACCAAGGTGCCTGTGCCTGACACCATCGCAATCATTGAAGACTTGGTTCATCAAGGACTAAATGCTGGGGTACCCCCCCTGGTGAGACACTGCTTAACCAATACATACTTCACCTGGAATGGAACCTTCTACAAGCAAATTGAGGGCACCCCAATGGGCTCCCCCCTATCTCCGGTTGTAGCCAACATCTTCATGGAGAAATTTGAGACGGACGCCATCCAGACTGCCACTCTACGCCCGACCTTATGGAAGAGATACGTAGACGACACTTCTGTCATCTGGCCACATGGCCGGCCTGCTCTAGACCAATTTCTCGACCACATCAATTCCATACACCCAGCCATCAGATTCACCATGGAAGTCGAAAATGATGGCAAGCTACCCTTTTTGGATGTCCTAATCAAAAGGAGACCTGATGGTTCAATGAGCCACTCTGTCTACAGGAAAGCCACCCACACGGATGCTTATCTAAAACCGGATTCCCACCACCATCCATCCCAGAAGAATTCCCTCATCAAGACTCTATATCATAGAGCCCAATGCATCTCCGACCATGAACACATTTCCAGTGAACTCAAACACGTACGCCAAGCTCTTAAAGCTAATGGTTACTCCGACTACACAATCCGCAAAGCCATCACTCCAACCATCAAGAAAGATCCTGTTGAGGAGCCTTTCAAGACCATCACCTTACCCTACATTGCTGGGGTCACAAAAAAGATCTCCAAAATCCTGATTAAACACAAGATCCAGGTCCGATTCAACACAATACATAAAATCCGTGATCTGGTACCGTCTGTAAAAGATGTGATTCCAGACATACAGTACCCTGGCGTCTACAAACTAAGTTGCCTCTGTGGTAGCAGTTACATTGGGGAAACCAAACGACACGTCTCAGACCGCATTCGTGAACATAAAGCTGATCTAAAACACGGTAGGACAAACACCTCAGCCGTGGCAGACCACTGTTATAACTCAGTGGGCTCACATGACATTGACTTCTCCAAGACGGAGGTTCTCTGCAAGCCATCTGGCTATCATGAGAGATTCGTTCATGAGGCGATCCACATATACAAACACAGAGACAATTTTAACCGAGAAGATGGATTCAGGCTTAGCAATCATTGGAAGGACGTAATAAACCATTTCGATACACATTAGGGTGAGTTGAATAATACATAGTGTTATATTAAAATGTATAAAGTATAGGGTGGTTTACAGCAATAAAGTATATAATTTAATGTTGGGTTTATCTATGGCAGTATATAGTACTGTATATGCTAAGAGAATAAAGTTTAGATGGAAGTATATTATATACTTCTTACGACGTAGAATTGTAATTTATTATTTGTTGTTAGTAACTCAGCTTATTGTAGAGTATAGTAAGTATCAGTTTATATTTTAGTTTTTTATGTAGTTTTCACTTTGGTTTTCTACGTGGTTGTTTGGCAAATGCAGCTACATATCACTAACATTCCTTTCCTTTATTAACGCTGTTCCTTGCGCCCCCCCGTGGTGCTGTTGATCCTGCATAATGCATGGGCATAATGGGACTTTGAAACCCCTCCGCCCACCTCCTATGCATTGCCCATTGGTATGCTAAATTCCTCTTCATATGCACATTCTTTTGTTAAGGCGCTCCTCCTCGCTACACCTATATAAGCTCCTAGCTTGATAATGTTCTCATTCTTCGCCTGAGGACGGCTGCTTGCGTTGTGGCCGAAACGTCGTGAGAATTGTTTTATTATGTTTTATTTTTATTATTTTATTACTTCCCTTCTACGTGACTTTACCGAAAGAACCAAGAAGATGAATCCCTGCAGTCACGAAAGCTTTAAATCGAAATTTAACCGCCTCTACGGGGAGGGTTTCCACATAACTTTGAGATCCTTCAACAAGCTCCGGGATAAGAAGGCTCAGCTAATCGAGTCTCTCACCTTTCTGAAGAGATGCCGCGACTCTAAGGTAATACCAAACGCATTTACACTAACATCTGCTGCTGTAACTTCTTCTAATGCGAAACGAATTCTGTCTAGAACTAGCTTAGCTCTTATCTCAGAGAAAATCAGACTTACGCGCACCGAACTAGATCAGTTAGACAAGACACTCTACAAATCACACTTATCTTTGAGTGCAACAATGTCCACATCGGATTGGGAACACGTGGAAAAAAATGACTGCCTCTTCAGCTGCCGCTATGTCGACTAAATGTAAGGACAACTTGATTTCCAAATTCAACCGCCTCTCAAACAAGAAACCGGACCCACACATTGAAAAGCTAGATGTTAACAAAGTCGTAATTAATCGCAGTAACAGTCCTATTTCTGAAGGTTTGAAATCCGTTTTAGCTAAAGGACTAAACTTTGCAGTCACACCTAGACACATACCAGTTAATGATATAATTGCTCGAGTAGATGTAGCTCTCAAGGGCTTGAGTCACATCGCTGCAGACGTAGCAAGATCTGAAATCTCTGTAACCCTCAAAAACGCTAAGATGCCAGCTAGCAACATCAGCAAAGATGAGCGTTTTGAATTAGCTCAATTAAAAAAGAGGGATGACATTGTCATCCTCTCAGCCGACAAAGGCAATGCCACTGTCATCATGGACAAAATAGAATACAACAACAAAATTCAAGAACTACTCAACGATGGCAGCTATACAAAAATAAAAAGAGACCCCACCAACAGCCTCGTCTCCAAAACCAACAACATCATTTCTGCTTCAACCGCATTAATTGATCAGACCAAACAGTTCTCGTTGAAACCTTCTGCAGCCAGGCCACCAAGATTGTACGGCTTGCCAAAGATACATAAAGAAGATACACCTCTTCGTCCCATTGTCTCTACTATCAACTCCCCCACTTACAAACTGGCTCGTTTTTTGTCCGAAATCCTACGGCCTTTCACTGGAAAAACCACCTCTGCAGTACTAAACTCTACTGACCTGGTATCGACAATCAAGGGGATTGCCCTGTCCCCAGACGACCTGCTTGTCAGTTTTGATGTGGTTTCCTTGTTCACCAAGGTGCCTGTGCCTGACACCATCGCAATCATTGAAGACTTGGTTCATCAAGGACTAAATGCTGGGGTACCCCCCCTGGTGAGACACTGCTTAACCAATACATACTTCACCTGGAATGGAACCTTCTACAAGCAAATTGAGGGCACCCCAATGGGCTCCCCCCTATCTCCGGTTGTAGCCAACATCTTCATGGAGAAATTTGAGACGGACGCCATCCAGACTGCCACTCTACGCCCGACCTTATGGAAGAGATACGTAGACGACACTTTTGTCATCTGGCCACATGGCCGGCCTGCTCTAGACCAATTTCTCGACCACATCAATTCCATACACCCAGCCATCAGATTCACCATGGAAGTCGAAAATGATGGCAAGCTACCCTTTTTGGATGTCCTAATCAAAAGGAGACCTGATGGTTCAATGAGCCACTCTGTCTACAGGAAAGCCACCCACACGGATGCTTATCTAAAACCGGATTCCCACCACCATCCATCCCAGAAGAATTCCCTCATCAAGACTCTATATCATAGAGCCCAATGCATCTCCGACCATGAACACATTTCCAGTGAACTCAAACACGTACGCCAAGCTCTTAAAGCTAATGGTTACTCCGACTACACAATCCGCAAAGCCATCACTCCAACCATCAAGAAAGATCCTGTTGAGGAGCCTTTCAAGACCATCACCTTACCCTACATTGCTGGGGTCACAAAAAAGATCTCCAAAATCCTGATTAAACACAAGATCCAGGTCCGATTCAACACAATACATAAAATCCGTGATCTGGTACCGTCTGTAAAAGATGTGATTCCAGACATACAGTACCCTGGCGTCTACAAACTAAGTTGCCTCTGTGGTAGCAGTTACATTGGGGAAACCAAACGACACGTCTCAGACCGCATTCGTGAACATAAAGCTGATCTAAAACACGGTAGGACAAACACCTCAGCCGTGGCAGACCACTGTTATAACTCAGTGGGCTCACATGACATTGACTTCTCCAAGACGGAGGTTCTCTGCAAGCCATCTGGCTATCATGAGAGATTCGTTCATGAGGCGATCCACATATACAAACACAGAGACAATTTTAACCGAGAAGATGGATTCAGGCTTAGCAATCATTGGAAGGACGTAATAAACCATTTCGATACACATTAGGGTGAGTTGAATAATACATAGTGTTATATTAAAATGTATAAAGTATAGGGTGGTTTACAGCAATAAAGTATATAATTTAATGTTGGGTTTATCTATGGCAGTATATAGTACTGTATATGCTAAGAGAATAAAGTTTAGATGGAAGTATATTATATACTTCTTACGACGTAGAATTGTAATTTATTATTTGTTGTTAGTAACTCAGCTTATTGTAGAGTATAGTAAGTATCAGTTTATATTTTAGTTTTTTATGTAGTTTTCACTTTGGTTTTCTACGTGGTTGTTTGGCAAATGCAGCTACATATCACTAACATTCCTTTCCTTTATTAACGCTGTTCCTTGCGCCCCCCCGTGGTGCTGTTGATCCTGCATAATGCATGGGCATAATGGGACTTTGAAACCCCTCCGCCCACCTCCTATGCATTGCCCATTGGTATGCTAAATTCCTCTTCATATGCACATTCTTTTGTTAAGGCGCTCCTCCTCGCTACACCTATATAAGCTCCTAGCTTGATAATGTTCTCATTCTTCGCCTGAGGACGGCTGCTTGCGTTGTGGCCGAAACGTCGTGAGAATTGTTTTATTATGTTTTATTTTTATTATTTTATTACTTCCCTTCTACGTGACTTTACCGAAAGAACCAAGAAAATGTATTTCATATTGATAATTAATTATAGGAGCACCAAGCACACTCTTAAAGTGACCTTCTGTGGTAACACTGTGCAACACGATCCCACTCCAACCTATCTCGGATTGAAGTTAGACCATACGCTAACCTTCCACGGCCACATATAAAAGGTAGCTGCCAAGACGAAAACAATGATCAAACTGGTCCAAAAACTAGCAAGCACAAGCTGGGGAGCATCAGCACCCTCAGTGCTACGGACATCAACAATGGCCCCTGTGTACTCTGTAGCCGAGTACTGTGCACCAGTATTGACCAGAAGTAGTCACACTCAACTTGTTGATGTCCAACTGAACAGTGCAATGCATTGCATCACTGGAACCCTCAAGTCGACCCAAATACCCTGGGCTGCCCGCGCTGTCAGAACATCTCTCTCCAACACATCCACCACAACACTGCAACCCTCCGGGAAGTCCTGAGAATCGAGGAAAACAGTCACCTTCCCACTCATCAGGACCTCAATAACGTCTCTTGTCATCACTTGAAGTCACACAAAACCTTTTGAACCAATATGCTTAACTTTCAACACCAATAAAACTTGGAAAGCTAACTGCAGTTCAAAAGAACTCACAAACACCTTGTGAAAGTCCCAATGCAGATAATCCCTGTATATGTTATGTTTTAAGATAAGTTTTGAAATATATTTTTCACCCGGGCAACGCCGGGTACTTCCCGCTAGTCCATATATCTAATAGTGTGCAGCCACGTAGGGTGCGTATAGTCCCCATTGTGTGTCAAGAATAAAGAAAGGTGCCTCCAATTATTTCTGTCTCCAAACTGTGTCACTAAATTAGTATGGTAATGCACTAATAGTGATGTTTCTCGCTGTATTTCTTGTATAATATAGTAGTTTACTAGTAGTGATGTTTCTCGCTGTATTTCTTGTATACTAGCATAGCAGTAGTGTAGTGACTGTGATTGTCACTATGTGGTGCCGGGCTTACGAAGCCACGGCGGATGTGTTGTCATTATGGGCAGCCCGCTTACGGGGCGTAGTACCAGCCCTAGCGGGGCTTGGGTGAGCGCTGGTCAGCGCGGAGGCACCGCGAGCAGTGTGCGGTGCGGGCTCCTGGTGAGGGAGCGAGGGGGAGCATCAGCCAGCCAGGGTTACGTTGGGGCATGATACGCTGGTCGACCTGCTGACACGTGACCGGATCATATTGGAGGGGGGCCACCGGTGGACGGGGGTCGCTGGGCGGTCACGTGGTCTAAAAGAGCTCTCAGGAGCCTATGAGAAAGAGCTCGACCAAAGCTACAGAGGAAAAGACTCAACGTAAACAGACTACAAGTCCCAGAAGTAAAGGCCTGACTCAAAGAACTAGCTCGAAAACTTAGCACCAACCAGGCTTCAGGAAATGTTAATGAGTACTGGACACAATTGAAGATGGCAGTAATAACCAGCTGTGAATCACCATTGGCTACACAAGAAAGAAAAACTTTGACAGGTTTGATGACAACCACCAGGAAATCACAGGCCTCATTGACAAGAAACGGAAAGCATTCATTGCCTGGCAACACAGTCTAGACAGAAAAAACAAGCATATTAGGGGGGAAATCGCATACAAGGATGGAAAAACAAACTAAAATCCGAAACTGAAGAACTGGTTCAAGAACAAATAAATATAAATACATCTTGCAGATTCCAATAACCCACGTGAATTTTTGAAAGCAACCAAAGTATTATATGTGTAGTGACATCACGGATGGCACTGTATGGTGCCGGCCCTAGAGGGGCACGGCGTGCAATGTACTCACATCGTGGACATCACATATGTAGCAACATCGTGAATGTCACCGAGCAATGCCGGCTCGATATGGGGCCCCAGGTGGGGGCTCGGCGGTGGTCATGGGCAGGGGGGGAATGATCCTACGGGAAGGGGGAAGGGTCGAGAGAAAGCTAGGACTCTCTCGAAGGTGGGCGTGGCCAAGGGCGGGGCCGGCCACGACCCGGGAGCATATAAGCAGGGTCCCCACAGGGACCGGGGTTCAGCGTTGCTACCATCATCTGAAGATCTATGTTCTATGTCGAAAAAGAGTTTCCAACACGTGGACCTGGACCCGAACTGAGGTCCGGTCCGGTGTAGCTAACACCCAGTGTGTTAGTGTAGTTTAGCCGGGTGGCCCACCACCCTAGGCTGTTGTCTGGTAAAGGGGCAGCTACCCCTTTATGTATTACGTGTTGTTGTAATAAATGTGTTGCGTCTAAGAAATACGTCTGCGACTCGGTTGAATCCACTACATATGGACCATCAAAACAGGGCCTCGAACCACTCCGGTCTAAAGATAGGACGGACATCTTCAAAGACAAAAATGCAATCTTCTCCCGCTGGCAGGAACACTTCAGCAGTCGTCTTTACAACTGCAATGCCGTTTAGATGCTTCTAAATTCAGTGAGATTCCGCAACACTCTACCATACCACTAAGGACTTAGCTGGAAAACCAAAGATGCTTGAAGTGGCTGAAGCTGTCAAGCAGATGAAAGTGAACAAAGCTAGGTTGCTAGACAAGATTTCTGCTGAGATTTACAAACATAGAGGGCAACGCCTACTGGAACACCTCGACTACGAGGGATCCCAGAAGTAGAATACCAGCATAGTAGTAGTGTAGTATAGTGTAGTAGAATACCAGTATAATAGTAGTGTAGTATAGTCATAGTGTAATAGTGTACCAGCATAGTAGTAGTGTAGTAGTAGTATATTAGTAGTGTATTATATTATAATAGTAGTAGCTTATAGTATATTAGTAGTATATTATAGTATATTAGTAGTATTAGTAGTATATTATAGTATTTTAGTAGTATATTAGTATATTATAGTATATTAGTAGTATATTATATTAGTAGTATATTATAGTATATTAGTAGTATATTATTGTCGTAGTGTACTAGTAGTATATTATAATATATTACAGTATATTATAGAATATTAGTAGTATATTATAATAGTATATTATAGTATATTAGTAGTATATTATAGTAGTGTACTAGTGTATATTGTAGTATTTTAGTAGTATATTATAGTAGTATATTAGTGGTATATTATAGTATATTATAGTATATTAAAGTATATTAGTAGTATATTAGTAGTATATTATAGAATATTAGTAGTATCTTAGTGGTGTATTATAGTATATTAATAGTATTTTAGTAGTATATTTGTGGTGTACTATAGTATATTAGTAGCATATTAGTGGTATATTATAGTATCTTAGTGGTGTATTATAGTATATTAATAGTATATTAGTAGTATATTAGTGGTATATTATAGTATCTTAGTGGTGTATGATAGTATATTAATAGTATATTATAGTATATTAGTAGTATATTAGTGGTATATTAGTGGTGTACTATAGTATATTAGTGGTGTATTATAGTATATTAGTAGTATATTAGTGGTGTACTATAGTATATTAGTAGTATATTAGTGGTGTACTTTAGTATATTAGTAGTATATTAGTGGTATATTATAGTATCTTAGTGGTGTATTATAGTCGGAGTGTCCTCACTGTATCTGTTGACCGCCGTGGCCCGCGTCTCCCTTGGCGCTCGGAGGCAGCGGAACCGCGCCCCGAGCGCCGATTCGAGACTTGGGGACCGCGGCGAACAGCGACGAGCGCCGATTTAAGACTTGGGGACCGCGGCGAACAGCGTCTCTGGTCACAATCCGCTACGAGCGGCGATGCACTTTCACTTAACGTTCACAAGCACAGACAACAACAACAGACAACAACATCAGACAACAACAACAGACAACATCAGACAACAACATCAGACAATGACATCAGACAACAACAACAGACAATAACATCAGACAACGACATCAGACAACATCAGACAACAACATCAGACAACAACATCAGACAACAACATCAGACAAGAACAACAGACAACAACATCAGACAACATCAGACAACAACAACATCAGACAACGACATCAGACAACAACATCAGACAAGAACAACAAACAACATCAGACAACATCAGACAACAACAACATCAGACAACAACAACATCAGACAACAACATCAGACAAGAACAACAGACAACAACATCAGACAACAACATCAGACAACAACATCAGACAACAACATCAGACAACAACATCAGACAACAACAAGATCAGACAACAACAACATCAGACAACAACATCAGACGACAACATCAGACAACGACATCAGACAACGGCATCAGACAACGACATCAGACAACGACATCAGACAACGACATCAGACAACATCAGACAACAACAAGATCAGACAACAACAACATCAGACAACGACATCAGACAACATCAGACAACAACAACAGACAACGACATCAGACAACGACATCAGACAACAACATCAGACAACATCAGACAACAACAACAGACAACGACATCAGACAACAACAACAGACAACGACATCAGACAACATCAGACAACAACAACAGACAACGACATCAGACAACGACATCAGACAACAACATCAGACAACGACATCAGACAAGAACATCAGACAACAACATCAGACAACGACATCAGACAACGACATCAGACAACGACATCAGACAACGACATCAGACAACAACATCAGACAACGACATCAGACAACAACATCAGACAACAACATCAGACAACGACATCAGACAACGACATCAGACAACGACATCAGACAACGACATCAGACAACGACATCAGACAACAACATCAGACAACGACATCAGACAACAACATCAGACAACGACATCAGACAACAACATCAGACAACAACATCAGACAACGACATCAGACAACGACATCAGACAACAACATCAGACAACAACATCAGACAACAACATCAGACAACAACATCAGACAACAACATCAGACAACAACATCAGACAACGACATCAGACAACAACATCAGACAACAACATCAGACAACAACATCAGACAACGACATCAGACAACAACATCAGACAAGAACATCAGACAACAACATCAGACAACGACATCAGACAAGAACATCAGACAACAACATCAGACAACGACATCAGACAACGACATCAGACAATAACATGAGACAATTACATCAGACAACAACATCAGACAACGACATCAGACAATAACATCAGACAACAACATCAGACAACAACATCAGACAACGACATCAGACAACGACATCAGACAATAACATCAGACAATAACATCAGACAACAACAACATCAGACAACGACATCAGACAAGAACAACAGACAACAACATCAGACAACATCAGACAACAACAACATCAAACAACGACATCAGACAACAACATCAGACAACAACATCAGACAACAACATCAGACAACAACATCAGACAACATCAGACAACAACATCAGACAACAACAAGATCAGACAACAACATCAGACAACAACAACAGACGACAACATCAGACAACAACATCAGACAAGAACAACAGACAACAACATCAGACAACAACATCAGACAACATCAGACAACAACAACATCAGACAACAACAAGATCAGACAACAACAACATCAGACAACAACAACAGACAAGAACAATAGACAACAACATCAGACAAGAACAACAGACAACGACATCAGACAACGACATCAGACAACGACATCAGACAACAACATCAGACAAGAACAACAGACAACAACATCAGACAACATCAGACAACAACAACATCAGACAACAACAACATCAAACAACGACATCAGACAACAACATCAGACAACAACATCAGACAACAACAACATCAAACAACAACAACAGACAACATCAGACAACAACAACAGACGACAACATCAGACAACAACATCAGACAACAACATCAGACAACAACATCAGACAACATCAGACAACATCAGACAACAACATCAGACAACATCAGACAACATCAGACAACAACATCAGACAACATCAGACAACAACAAGATCAGACAACAACAACAACAACAGACAACGACATCAGACAACGACATCAGACAAGAACAACAGACAACGACATCAGACAACAACAACAACAGACAACAACATCAGACAACGACATCAGACAACGACATCAGACAACAACAACAGACAACAACAACAACAACAACAGACAACGACATCAGACAACGACATCAGACAAGAACAACAGACAACGACATCAGACAACGACATCAGACAACAACAACAGACAACAACATCAGACAACAACAACAGACAACATCAGACAACGGCATCAGACAACGACATCAGACAACGACATCAAACAACATCAGACAACGACATCAGACAACAACAACAGACAACAACAACAGACAAGAACAACAGACAAGAACAACAGACAACAACAACATCAAACAACATCAGACAACAACATCAGACAACGGCATCAGACAACGACATCAGACAACATCAGACAACAACATCAGACAACAACATCAGACAACAACATCAGACAACAACAGACAACATCAGACAACAACATCAGACAACGACATCAGACAACAACAACAGACAACGACAACAGACAACATCAGGCAACAACATCAGACAACAACATCAGACAACAACAACAACAGACAACAACATCAGACAACAACAGACAACATCAGACAACAACATCAGACAACGACATCAGACAACAACATCAGACAACAACAACATCAGGCAACAACATCAGACAACAACATCAGACAACAACAACATCAGACAACATCAGACAACAACAACATCAGACAACAAACATTTGCTTTCCCACTACGCCTCGATCCATTGTCTACGCCCCCCGTCCTCCCCACCCTGAACTCAACCGGTTTGATCGGGGTGGCTTGTCCCGCGGAATACACAATCTGCAGTGGGTCCAGTAATTTCCCTCCCACCTCCTCGTCTGCGCTGCCCGCGTAACATTTCCCACCCTGACCCCTTCCCCGTGCAGTGAGTGTCTCATTGCTGTTAGCCCGGTGAGCTCCGTCGTGCCCAGACAATTTTAAGCCATTTTTCGATTTAAAGCTTTCGTGACTGCAGGGATTCATCTTCTTGGTTCTTTCGGTAAAGTCACGTAGAAGGGAAGTAATAAAATAATAAAAATAAAACATGATACAATTATTCTCACGACGTTTCGGCCACAACGCAAGCAGCCGTCCTCAGGTGAAGAACAGGTCTGTCGAGGCGACAGCGTCTCCCCGAGGACGGCTGCTTGCGTTGTGGCCGAAACGTCGTGAGAATTATTTTATTATGTTCTATTTTTATTATTTTATTACTTCCCTTCTACGTGACTTTACTGAAAGAACCAAGAAGATTAAGCCATATTCTTAGGTTTTTTCAGTAAAGTCACGTAGGTAAAAATAATATAATTAATTACTTTTATGAATTTTAATTTTTTACCTACGTGACTTTACCGAAAAAACATAAGAATATGAATCCTTGCAGTCACGAAAGCTTCAAATCTAGAATTTTAAGCCAATTTACAGGTGCCGCAATGCAATTTGGCCGGGGGGGGGGGGGGGAAAATCGACCAATCTCCTGGCACCGGGAAACCGTGGGACATCCCCACTAGGGGCCCCTCGGGTAAAAACCCATGGCACCAGGTGTAGTAACTGCCCCCCTTGGGTGCGGGAGGTGGGAAAAGAGGAAATCACACTGTTCAGGATTTACCTGAACAGCGTGGTTGTGCAGCAGTAATAGTGCTTGATTTTTAAAATTTTCGTCTTTTTTACGCGAAGGAAAACCTCGCTCTCGTCACCGGCTCAGCAAGCTCGTTATGAGTTGCTAGAGGCAACCGCGAGTCAGCGTTTCTGCGCATGAGGAGATGCGTGCTTGGGCACCGTGATCAGCATAATTATAAATTGTGAAAATGTGTGATTTTATTAGTTTACATTTGACCAAGAGCAAAAGCAAATAGCGCGTTTTCATCCGGAGGCTCTGTGTACTTTGTTGAAATGTAAGCCCAATAATTGTCAGTTAAAAGCGTTGCAAGGATAGGCGTGCACAGACAGAGACAGACAAAAAAAAATACGTTTATAGGTAAGATTATGGAAGTAAAAATGCTTTATTTTATGCAGTATTATCAGTGACTTGGATATTCAGGAGGCACTAGATGTTTTGGGAAGATGTTTATTAAATATGAGGTTCCTTGTCAAATGTTCTTAAATGTGTAGCGAGTCCAACGGAGTCACAGACGTTGTCTTGGGAGCAACACGTTTTATTAAACTCTTAGCACAACATACTCCAGGCTATTAACACACTCGGGTGGTGACCACCCAACTAACCACGCTACGGCAGAACTAGACACGGTTCCACTATCCCCATCCGGACCAGAAGCTGGGTCCTGGACCGCGTGGCTTGAGGCTTCAAGCGTGACGTAGATCTCCTGCCTCTCCAACAGTAAGAACCCCGAGTCCCTCACAGGGCCCCCCTTATATCGGGCCGGGCTGGCTCCGCCTCTCGCCCTGCCCACCTTCTCGATCTCTCACCCTTGCCCTAAAGCTCTCGAGAGTTTTTCTTGGACCACGTTACCACCCATTGGCCCCCTCCACCAGTCGCCTCCCCTCCAGTTTCATCTGGTCACATGTCCCAGAGTATCATGCCCCCAACTTAACCCTAGCTGGCTGACACTCTCGCTCTCTCAACGGGAGCCCGCACCACACGCTGTGCCTAGTGCCACCGCACTTAACCCCCCCCCACCACAAGCAGATTGGAGCCATTTTCAGCTCTTACACTGACCACATTCATGTCTCATGGTGGCCTCCAGGACTGGCATCACACAATGGAAGTGATGACGAACTTGGTCCTGGCAATGCTTAACCCCTGGCCTTGTCATAAGACCAGCATGGGTTGGTTAAGGAAAATTGTGCTGCCATTCTGCTTGGGATGGTGACATTACTCCTGGAGTTGGTGATCTGAAAAATAACACTGCCACCACTTCAGCCTCACAGCTGGTCGTTTGTACGAGGCTGGAATACATTGATTTGCATAGCACGGATGCACTGAATGAAGGGATTTGGGCATTTCTGCTGTTTGTGAACACATCTGTGAATTTGGCCTTACTTGTGCAGATTGATTAGAGGTTCATGCTTTCAATCCTTTGCACGACCAAGTTTAAAGTTAACGCTGCTCCATCATGGGATCTCCTTTGCCAGTACCAAAATGAGAAGAAGTTTCCCCTTCTCTGGCAACAAAACAGGTGTTAAGTTGTTAAAATACCAAACTGAAACCTTTTACAAAACAATCATGTCTGCACTAACTAATATTTGTGGTCAAAATGCAAACAAAGACTATATATAGAGTCAGCGGACCCCACATAAGGTGGGACAAAAATGCATGGAACAGACTGCAGACAATACAAGCTCCAATGCCAACAGCATCGCACAGGGTGGCAACAGCTCTACATCATTTAGCTCAAATTTTACATAGTGCAGCCATATTTCAGTGAAGCCAGCAATAGGCACCACCACATTCAGCTATCTGAAAATGCCCTGCCTGGGGCATCCGATGTGTTCCACCAAGCAGACGACATTGATGTATGAAGTGGCCAATCAGAGGGGGTGGAAGTATAGCCGCAGATTAGTCCTTCCACACCGAGCTGGAGGCTTAAAGCCAAAGGGTGTTTTAACTGTAGCCACGTGTTGGCCAGGATTATGGCCATTCACAGCCAGATAGCTGCATAGAAAACGATAACATAAAAAGCAACTGACCACAGCAGCAGAGGTAAATGCAGAGTTTTATTAAATCATAAGGTTAGAAATGCAAATGGTAGATCAGAAGCTCGTTTCCAATCCCTTTGAAGGAATCGTGCTCTGCCTCTTCGAAACAAACAAAGCCACCGTGGCACTTGCTGCGACAGCCATCACCAGTGCAGCCACTCCCAAACCAAGAATGGGAGCGGCACCTGCAAAATCACCATGAATTGAGTGCAAGGGATGGCGAGTAAATGCGTAGCCATTAAGCTAGGGTTTCCACATGCTGTGGAGGTCGTGGGGGCATCGACCTTTCCTACTATTTGGTAAAGGTGGGCAAAGGTGTCGTTCAAAAATATCACCAGTAAGTTTAGCCACTTAACCTTGGTGGGATTGGTGTAGTTCAGCTTGACAAGCACAGCCCTGTAATGTATCTGGATTAAAAACCATGCAATCGATTAACAAGCGTGCCATCTTAAATATTACACTTTATTTCTTACAACTAAAGGCCACTTCATGAAAATTATAGCCACGTCTGGTGGACATTTGATAGCACTGCTGTAATATCCGTGTATTGTACTTTCTCAGTTAGTTATGGGGGGGGGGGGGCGGGGGAGTCGGGGTGCAGTTGGGTATGGATTGCAGGCTGATAAATGGGAGGAAGACTTCGAAAAGCAAATTTCTGCCCAAATAGCATGAAGGTCCATATAAATAGTAAGTATTAGAGACTGCCAATGCAAGAAGTCAACATGAGATGGACTTCCTGATGGAGGGCCTGGTTTAGCCTCAATTAGAATCTGGAAGCTTTACCTGTGGATACAGATGTGGAGACCCGTGACTGCTGCCGTTTTTCAGGGCTGCTTGGCTCAGCATTATCGGAGAAGGGCTTGGCAATCACGATGGGGCCCAGCATCACATCTTCTGCAGCATACGACGGCCCTGAGCAAGGGGACCACATTTTGTTATAGGTGGCACATGCCCAGGTTAAGTAGCTCGGGTCTTTTGAAGTTCATATTACCCAATTGCATTCAAACAAGGGGTTCTTTGAATTACAAGGTCATTGGTGAGTAGGAGAGCACATTTTCGACTTCTTACTGTAGCACCACAGGAGGCGTTTTAAGTACCTGCAGAAGTTCCCAAAGAATCTCATGCGTCAAAGATCCATGTTAAATGCTTTGCATGGGAGAAATTAAATGCAGAAAATGTTTACCCAAGGGTCTATAGTTGGGAGCATGGTTTGCAAAGAGAAATCTCTTATAATTAGAGTTCACAAGATCTACTGCATAGGAGACACTTGAAGATCGTAGATTTATCGTTCACAATTTAACCCTATCGGTCAGCCTTTGTATATCACTTTAGCTAATCACGCGAGTTAGTTTGGCTCACGTGCATACCTGTACTCAGAAGTACCATATAATATGCAGATCGTCACGCAGGTGTTGTTGGCGAACATCTAGAAGGGCAGGCATGGCACACGAGGGGGGGGTGACCAGAACCGCAGCCAGCCACTTTGGTGGCAATAGTTCCACATTCTACAACTTAAGGATGAGTCACACCATGATCGGTTCAGATCATTGATGGTGTTAGGCGTGAGCAGTAACCCTACCTCGGGTCATCAGGTCGAGTTCAGTTTTATAACCATCGAGCTACAGCTCCCCACCACGTAAAAAAAAAAAAAAAAAAAAAAGCCACTTTGGCTTATTGTATAGAAATGCTTCGTAAACGTTTTTTCTTATCAAGTTTTGGCACGGTACTCATTTCAAATTCGATTACCCAAATAATAGGGTTGGGTACACGGCAATGTTTAAATATCGAAGGATTTTACAAGCACTCCCCCCCTCCCATCATAATATTCAAGAGTCTGTTCAAGGCGATTCCTTAAATGACTGGTTAAGACGGTTGTACTCACCAGTCACTGCTGCCACATCCCTGCGCCTTCTTCCACTGGGGCACGTGGACTCGCAGCAGCTGCACACCGAGTCCGAGCCATCAGCAGAGACCCACCTGCATTCCACACACACGACAAATGCCAACTGTAGTTTCAAAGCTTATAGTATTTCAATGAGGCAAGAGCCGATTGGAGCAGCTGTTTAGGCCAGCAGTAGTGGTTGTGGCCAGTCTCATTCTCGACCACTGACGTTTACAACACCACGTATGGAGGGTTGAGCCAGTTTAGATACTACCCTCCCGACCCGAGTGGTGGTCAGGAACAACCCTGGTTGAAGGTCGTAATTTCACAAGTATATAAAAAGGCAGACCACTTGTACAGCAAGGGAATAACAGCACAGGTATCCCAAAGCATTTATAGCATTAAGGGGTAGTGGCCAACACCACGTCCAGTGCAGTTGGACATCAGCTTTGCACGTCAAATAAGAGTACCAGAGGTCCGGGCCTTTATTTAATTGTTTACCACCGACTTTAGGAATGAGCGAGGTTCTCTGGGGGACCAGGTCCATAGCACGACCCACCAACCAGGTGGCATTACAAAAACACAGCGGAACAAAAAAGGAGCCAATGTAAAATGCTGTTTTCCCCAAACATGAACGCAACAAGTGTTGGCCACGACAAATCTCCTAGAATATACCAAGACTCAAGCAGACCAGTGGGAAAGCACATCAATGGCTGCGGTACCGTGGCAAGTGGAGTCATTTGTAGCACGGAATCAAAAGGTCTCAGGGATCTTGTTCAAGCATACATACACGGCGCATTCTACACTGCAGCTATGTATCGAATGCCCCGGAGAGACTGGGCAACTCAAGAAAGCAAACAAACCTGTATGCAGCCAAGGGGCTGTAGGTGCAAGCTTTATTAACGGTCGTTGGAGATGTAGCAACATCTGCAACCTTCAGCTGGCAGAAGATGAAAACCTGGACAGAGGAAGATGGGTTTACTCAACCACACTGTCTACCAGTTGCTAAAGGGTTTTAAGCCTGTAAAAACCTGCATGACAGTACATCACCTGATCGCCATTGTTGGTCAACGTCGCAAGGAAGCGGAATGAATCTATGAAGAAGCGAAGGACGTTGTCACTTTGCCGGAGCAGGAAGCCAGAAGTAAGGTGAGCATCATACGAGACTTTGCCATCCACCAGACACCTGCACAGACACCGTAGACGTATGGATACGTGGCTTTACATAGGGCAGGCTTGCACTTTGGGATCGTGTATAATACTTTAACCCAGACTGTACCAAGCCCACCGCTGCAAAAGTAGGGGCGTTTGCACACCCCCACCCATTGTAAATCAAAGCAGAGTCAATGACGCACATTGACTGCATCTGTCAGTGGACAGATCATGAGGAAAAGCATTAACCATGCATCTGGCCCTGCTTAGCCACCAGAGCCAGATTCAGGGGTATTGCAAGGCCAGGCTCTGTTGTACATACTGCAAAGAATGCCACCTCTATAAAGGACCAGAAACATTCATTATGTGCGATTAGGAGATAAATCTCACCCAGAGTTAGAAATTAATTGGTAGCTGAGGGGAGAGTTCCTGTCCGGAACCGGGGTTGCAAAGCAGCCGACCACGAAGATCCGGAGTGGAACGTGGTTCAGTGTCTGCACGCTCGCCTCGACATGCAGAGTCTGGCCCAGTTGGTATACGGTGGAAGGTCGCGCCACACTCCAGTCGTCTTCATAAAAAAAAAAACCACAATTAGACAACTTCAAAAACACAATTGCCAAGGCCGAGTGCAGACTAACAGCGCAGCCAGGAAAGTGCTTGCTCACGCCACTGCTTGTGGAAGAATTTCAGATAAAGTTTAGGGACTACGGGCACATCTGGCCTATTCTTCAATACCAAGCAAACATCTTCAAGGGTTTATTGTCCAAACTGCCATCCTGGTAGAAGCCATGTGCATAACAGGCAATCAACGTCCTCACATCACCACTGACCGGTCATGAGCCTCAGCGTGAAGCTCAGCTGCTGCTGCATAACCTTGGCGCTGCTGAAGGGGATCCATGTGGGTTTGATGGCATTGCTGGACACGTTCCCCTTCCTGCAGTGAGGAAGAGATCAGGCGCATTCTCTACAACGAGTAGAGGTGGGTGATGCTCAATAGCACTAATTGTGAACGCATTCTTAGTTCCATGGTGTTAATAGCGTACAAGGCGAGGTGAAGATACACAACTATAAATTGGAGTAAATTTAACGCAGTGCAAGACATGGATCAAACGAGAAACAAATAAGATTCCAAGTCACTTGCCTCCATTGCATAGCATTCATTGAACCACTCGTTAGGCGGGTGCCGTGGACGAAGAGACATGTCGATAAAGCACTGTACATTTTACAGTTTAAAAACAGGTTTGACGCAGGCCACGATAAACAGGCGCTTGATGTGAACCGTTCAGTAAAGTTGGCTCCAACAACCCCCACGACGCATAGGGATACTTTCCAGCAGTGGATTAACTTGATGTCATTTAGCTGCAGTGCAATACAGACATTGCAAAGCTCTAGAACACGCAACTGCATTAAGTTATAAAAGACACCGGTAGAATTGCAAGCCGTTCAGCTGGACTTCAAAATTAAGCAAATTTCAACGAGACTACTGGTGAACTTGCCTGGGATAGCGGCAAACGACCGGCACGGCGACGTAGTTTGTGCGGATAATGCCCGTGTTGGACGTGGGGCGGTAGTAGAGGTAGTTCTCGTAAGACAGCAGCTCTGCACTCATCTAGGAGAGGATAACGCGGGGCCAATTACTTACGGTATAAGTGGAGTTCAAAATAAACGCAAGCACCTTTTAAAAAGATCCAAAGCACAACATTTTCCATGAAGCGTATGGTCCACCCTAAACTGCATCTGCACAAAATACGGCAAATACAGATTTCCGATGCCCAAATGGAAAATTAAAAGTGGCCCAATGTGCGACTGTGGCCATCCGGAAGACTAAAAGGATGCAATGCCCGATCCACAAATACAAAAGTGGATATCACAACGATGTTACACGCGGCTGCTCCCGACGCAGTGGTCTGGCTCGAGCACCAGAACGCAAAATTGTAGTCTTTGCGCTGCAACTTCATCAACCATATGAACGATAAGTGGAAAAGTAGTGTATATACTTTAGAGTGGTCAATAAAGTATTGCAGGGATACACAACGCAAAAACGGAATGCGCAGATTATATTGCAGCAGCATTCGCAGCAAGTTACCTGGAGGCTGCTGCCACAGCTTTCCAGTGAGTAGAGGAAGGTCACAGTCCCAGCAAGGGCGTCGCTCCCAGTGACGGGGCAGGCTGGCACTCCTAGGGACAGGTCACCCTCCTGGGCCAGGTGACCCGTGCCGAACAGGTCCCTGCTCACGGTCAGCGTGAGCGTCGCTTCGTCACACACCACACTCACCGTGGCGGAGGTGGCCACTGCGGCTGGCGATGCCACAAGGGACGAGACGAGAGTTAACAATACAGCATGAGGCAGTCAGACTCGATAACAAGTTGCATCCGAGGCCCTGTTCACCATCACTACGCGGCTACTTGCAAAAAAAAAAAAGGATAGTGGGCAACTTTTGGACACGAATAGAAACACGACCAGAACTTGAATTAGTGCCCAGGTATTCAGAAGTGAAGTAACCACCCTGCCCGCTTTACCAAACCCCTCATTACGAGCCCAATGTGATCACGTCCTTTAACACTGTAGAAGCATGACAAAACAATATGAATAATTTAACTTCGTACCAAACAACTCCACTCACCAGAGGCAAGACACAGACACCCCAAGACCGCAAACAAAGCCCTCGTGGTCTCCATCGCAAGGGCAGCAACAACCGAGATTTGGCACGGCACCAGACAACACAACTCGGTGACTGCCCGACTCGGGACTTTTATCCGCGCGCGGGTAATTCCGTTTCAAGTCATGAACCAATTAACTCCTCCTGCCCACGTGCCTCGTGATTGCGATGCAGCTCCGATCCATGCACAAGTGCCGAGTGCCACCGATTAATTATTAGCGGGTGGTGAAGGTTCACACCAAGGCCGTAATTAAAAATGTCCCCCCCCAATATATTGCTATAAAAAAATGATTGCTATGCTATGTAAATAAAAAAAATTGCTAAACCTTGGCCATAATATCTGGACTTGTCTTCATATAAATCAATGCATTGTAGTTATGGTTATACTTTATTAATCCCTAATCTCTGCCATTACATACAATGAAACACGAAATGGTAAAAAAGTAAAAACAGAGCAATGTAATACAATACACTATTCGACATTATTGTAAAAAATAAATCAAAAGTCCATTCCATGTGTTAGTGAATTGTTAAATATTTTAGGCAGGAAATGAGTTTTCAAATTTAGATATTTTTCTGGGTTGGGACCCCAGACATCCTGGAAGATTTGGTCCCCCCCAATGTTGACTCCATGGCTACGGCCTTGGTTCACACCATCCCAACCCTACCCATATTCTGATCTTTGGGGACTGATCTCATCGAATCTCCTTGGGTTTCACGATCAGTATCTTATTGTGATTGTTGTGAATCGACTCCAAGAGACCGTGGTAAAGATCCACAAAATCACATCGGAACCTACATTCACGTGAAATTCCATACACTTAGAAACTCATGTAACCGCACAGAGATGTATAGACTTGCAAAGAGACCAATGCTGCACGTATAGACTCCAAGATCCACGCCTAGGCCCATTTACATGCACACTCATTCGTTCAAATGGCAAACCAGAGACGTAGACAATGAGCCAAACTATACTGATTAGACAATGAATGGATGGATCTGCTCTGATAAAATCTGACTGATGAAACAATGAGTTGGTGGATCTGATCTGATGAAATCTCGCTGATGAAACAATGAGTGCGTGGATGTGATTCAATCTGGATCGGGATCGCTTAGGGCTCCCCTATAAGGTAGGGGACGCGGCCAATAAGTAATTTCGCGATGGCGAGATCGTCTGCTGCTCCTGATCAGGTGATGACGATGAGGAGCTTGTGTGAAGCGGTGTTTGAGGTTGTTCCTCAACAGCTCTGGTTAATGAAGACTTTGTTGTACAAGTGAGTGACCGTCATACAGAGACGCATTGAGCTAAAAGTGCAGCCCTGATATGTCTTCATCGTACCACTGCTGAGGGAAAGGCCTCAACGAAGGGGGAGATTGACGATGTTTGACCTCTTGTTAGGAATACGAAGCGTGACCTGTAACGTGCACTACCAGCTCGGCCTCGAGAGAACGACACGTAGACAAGAAAGCCACGGAATGGGAAGGCAGCAGCCATGCAGTGATCTGGTGATGACCAACAGCTGGCCAATCGTTTGAGTACGATGCCGAGTTGCATTTATAAAGCTCTTAGACTAATGATTCTGGTTTTAAATAAGAACTGAGGTGATTGAACATTGCTAGCAAGTGACCAAATGTGGCTTTGCTTGGTTCGTTAACACCAATCACCTCGTGCACGGTGCTGGCCACCATGGGGGATGGGGGGGGAATGGTTTACTCGCTTTCCCCCTCCTTCTCTGGTCTTGGTGGTCACGTGTCTTGTGGTTTTGCCCGCAGCTGCCTCTGCCTGGGACCCCGTCCTGGCGAGGCTCTGCCAGTCGCTGGGACCGCGGAACCTGGGGGAGCCGAGCGGTAGAGGGCGCTGCTGCAGCCACATCGCGCATTCACTCTATCAATACCACCACGTGTGTACGGACGTTGCCGTGCGCACAAATAGAATGGCGGCTTCTATGCGAAGTTGAAAATCGTTACCGCCTGCATGAGTTGCTCACAAGAGCGCTGCCTGGACGAGGTGGGGCGACTTTGTTGTGCGCCTCAGCCGTCACTTGATGGCTGCTGGCCACGCAGGCAGTGCGGGGGGGGGGGCTACTTAATAATATAATAATCGAGCGAATGGGGCTTTGGGAGACATTATGAACTCTTATGCGTGTCTCTCTTACTTTAATACATCTTGCAAAAATATGGATCGCGGCTGATGAGCACGGCTCTACTGCAGCTTTAATTATATATTACGTAAGTGCACAACTGCATGAATTATAATTAAGTGAATTGTGTAACATTTATAACTGCACACTTACTGTAACTCAAGTGGCAAAATCTTAATTGCCTTTTTCACTCCTATTGTAGTAACGTTTTGTGCACACTTAATTTCACAATTTGCATATCAATATGTAACTTGGCACCTTTCCTCTGCAATTCAAGAGTCCATTGCAGGGGTCTGCAACCAAAATGTCCAGCACTATGTTTCAATTTTAGTACAAACAAACTTTCGAACCACAATGCATGTGAAAAACATCACGAAGGAGTCCTGAAAAAGCATTGTGTGGCTTGGGAGCCGCAGGTTGCCGACCCCTGGTGTAATGTTAATACTGTCGCGTGTCATGCATGTGTCTTTGAATTGGTATCGCGCAACATCTGGTAGACTTGTGTGCACAGAAAATTGAATAGACTGATGGGCGCCCACACAACAACCAGCACGGACGGATTCGGATGGCTCCATTAGCTGTAGTTGAATTATCAATTGAATAACTGCCTCCCCCAGGTCTGCTGAAGCAGTGCCGTACCTCCACTCTGGGTTTCTGTGGGATGGAGCATTGTGGTGACACGACTGCGGAGCAACTCTGTGCCACGATTCCCTCCCGGCCCCCGCACTAAACGCACACCGGCACGCAGTGCACCCACGTAGTGTCCTGACGGGGGATTGCCTGGCACATCGGGTTTTAATCCGAAGGGCCCCTAGAGGGAGTCCCACGGTTTCCCGGTGCCAGGAGATTGGCTGACCCTCGCAGGACAGATTGCAATGCTCCTACAATTGGCTTAAGATCGTATGGGTGCAGAAAGAAAAGGTTTCCCTGGGCGAATTGCAATGCGTTACCCACAGCATTGGGGAGATGGACAGAGGGCAGAATATTAAGCAAGCAAAAGTGCAAGAGCCCTTTCAGACAATGGGCAACAAGGGACAATGGGTGGCTGGCGCTGCCGCCGTGGCACTCCAGGAAGGACGTGGTAACAAAGGGGCGGTAACCACAGGTCGGCGCACTATTGGTTGCGTGGGACGAACGCTATCCCGGCCTTTTGAAGTGAGGGGATTAGGCCAAGGTAGAAAGGAGGGCACAGGTAAGCTCGTGATTGGCTGCGCGATATGACGTCACCCTGTGCCTTTTTGAAGTTTATAGAATAAAAAGGGGGGCCCCGGACGATTTTCGGTCACTTGGCTTCAACCTGTCAAGACCCTCTCCCTGCCGTCCTGTCTCTTTGAGCCGCTCGCAGCATCCGTGTGCCAGCAAGTGCTGGTGCGAGACAGTGATGGGTCAAGTCTTCCCTCGTCCTCCTCCCTCCAACTCTCTCAGCGTCCGTGGGACGCCGCGAGTCCAGCTTCGAGGCACGTGGTAGGATATTTGTGTGAATGGATTCATAGGCAGAGTTGGGGTAGGCTCTCCTCGCAAAATATTCCACCTTCAGGTTGTGTGTATTTGCGCCGTTAATAAACTTCAGTTCAGAGTATTGGTGGAGTGATTTCTGTGTGGGTAGAACACAGGGGCGGTTTCTTCATTAGGGCGATTGGGCGACGCACCACCAATGTCATTCAACCACAAAGTCACGCTAGCCGTCACTGTGCCTCTGGATATAGTCCAATCAGCGTCATGCTACATTCTGTAGAGTACCGCCTCTTTTTGGGCGATTTCCCTCCGGCTGAGAATCGCCCCGAGTGGTCCCATAGACTTACATTCAAAGATGTTTTTTTTCGAACGGGGGGCGCTGCAATGCATTCTCTATGGCTTCCGGGAGGGCTCGCACTAACGTGCTTACGTCATCATACGTAAGCACGTTTCATCCAACAAAATTATTTGTCGCCACCTAGTGAAATCTTTAATAAAAGAAACATGAGTGGATTGTATTAATAGTGAGTATAGAAACAAACAAGATGTATTGTAAGAGTCACTTTATTTTCATTAATATTAAAGAAGTGAAGTTGCCTTTACATGCTTAAGCTGTTAATTTATCCTTTGCATGGGTGGACCTTATCCTTATCAATCATCCAGACATTTGCCCCCCTGAGAGATTTTGCAGGAGCCGCCACTGGTAGAACCTCGGCGTTGTGTCTGCAATTTGTGTGTGTGGTGCGAATGCGCGGGGAGACGGTGTGCGCGAAAGAGCGAGTTTGGGGCTGCAGCATCGGCGCAGTGTTGGTTATTTCTGCATGTGAGGCGCGCTTGTATTAAAACATACATGATCGCCGGCGCTTGCGCGTTTACACAACGTGTTTACACAGCGATAGCATTAATGGCGAGGCGCGCGCACAATTTCGCGCCACAGGTTAGAGCTTAACCACCCGGTGGGTACGCGTGCATATTCATAATTGTGCCGTTTCTTTTGATTAGCGCCGGTCTTTGTATAAAACACGCGTGTGCAAGCCACGGCGTTTTTTGTGGTGGCGGATGTGTGGGAGAACCCTGGGCGGTGGCTCGCAATCCATACCATTCTGCAATCACGTGCCAACTGACGTTGTCGATAGCCAGAATCAAAATGGATTTTGTCCTGCAATATATTCCCCCTCCATACTAGTGTAATATAGCACTCCGATACTGTCTTGCTTATTATATATTAGTCTACCTGACTCTGACATGTTATCAGGTGGGCGCAGGTTGACTATATATAACTGGGTGACTATGTAGCTGCTACACGACGTTCACTATATAGCTGACTGACTATATAGGAGTCGTCTGTAGTAGCCACGGTGAAGAGAGATGTAGTGGATTAACGCGCGCCAAGGGGGGAAATTGTAAACACGTGTGGGTTATGGACATTGGGGTCAAATCAGGACAAGCAGGTGTTGCTGGGCGATAACGGCCGGAGAGAGACGGCTTGTTGGGTAATTATGGGATGTAGGGCAGTGATTGGCCGGTTGTTGTCAGAGACAAGGTGGCGCCAGCAAGTCTGGGGATGGGAGCAGGTGGCGGCGGGGGCCGCGGGGGCCGCGGGCGCGGGGCATCGGGGGGACGCCGGTTAATTAATTGGAAATTCATGAGGACAGGGATAAATACGTGAGTGTGAGATGGGGAGTTGTGCTGGGAGCTGGACGGAGACAGTCGGAGCAGAAGAAGAAGAATAGGTTGGCAGTAGACGAAGAAGAAATGAGAGCTAGAATAGGGTAGCAGTGGTGCAGAATACGACGAAGAAGAGATGAGAGAATAGGTTAGCAGTGGAACCGGAACAGAAGACAGGAGAGAAAGCGACAGTTGGAGTGAGACAGTCGAAGCAGATAGGAGAGCCGGGGAGAGAGACAGAGAGAGGGAGGGAACGGAGTGAGCGAGGCCAGCGCAGCGAGCAGAGAACGCGCTGAAGTCTTGCTTGTGGAATGTGCTGAGTTTGGTGAAATAAAGTGACGAAGGAAAAAGAAGTTGTCTGCGTAAAGTTCAGCACAACATGTATAACTTCCGTCCCAGCCTTCCAGGACTGAGGGTGATCCACTGCAATGACAGTGACGATGGTCCGGATCCCGAATCCCCACAGCAGCCTCAAGCCCCGCTTTACCCTCCCTTATATCTCACTTTGACTTGGCCATGCCCCTTTTCCCAAACTCTCTTCCTCCATCGAGATTTTCCTTGACCCAGCCTGTCCTCGTTGCTGCAATCATTATTTGTGGCCACTAGGCCATGCACTGTCCTTACACTAGCATAGCTCAGGGATTTTTTGTAAGTTGCTTCTCTTCAAAAGGAAGCCACCCACTTTTATTGAGCATATCAAATGTGATTAATACCGGAGTAAAACTATTTGTTATACTTTTTTCTTGCAAATACAAGTGTGCATTGGATGTTTTTTTTTTACCTAATTGTTGTGTACTTGTGCTCAGGAAGCTGGAAACACAGTGGCTGATCAGACGCCATGACGAGTAATGTTTATACGCAATCCTTTAATTGTTCATGGGCTGCCCAGCAACGGTCGCTTCAATGTCAACCAATTTCTCAACCACATCAATTCCATACACTCATCTATCAAATTCACCACGGAAGTGGAAAATGGCAAGCTACCATTCCTGGATGTTTTGATCCAAAAGACTTGATGGCTCGTTGGGACACTCTGCAGGAAAGCCACCCACACGGATGCCTATCTAAAGCCTGACTCGCACCACCATCCAGCCCAGAAGAATTCCCTCATCAAAACACTACACCATCGGGTCCGTTGCATCTCCAACCAGCATCACCTAGCCAGTGAGCTGGAGCACGTACACCAAGCCCTCAGGGTGAATGGATATTCTTACCATACAATCCGCAAAGCTGTCTCCCCAGCCATGGGGAGACAACCATCTGAGGATCCAACCAATACCATCACTTTGCCATACATAGCAGGGGTTACCAAAAATATTTCCAAAATCTTAAACACAAGATCCAGGTCCGATTCAATACAGTACACAAAATCCGTGATCTAATCCCATCTGTGAAGGATGTCATTCCTGACATGCAATATCCTGGAGTCTACAAACTGAGTTGTACCTGCGGTCGCAGTTACATTGGGGAAACGAAACGACATGTCTCGGACCGTGTTTGCGAACACAAGGCGGATCTGAAAAATGGTAGGACCGATACCTCTGCCGTTGCTGATCATTGTTTAAATGCAGTGGGCTCACACTAAATAGATTTTTCCAAGATAAAGGTACTCTGCAAACCCACCGGCTATTTTAAGAGATTTGTTCATGAAGCCATCCAGATATATAAACACAGACACAACTTCAACCGAGAAGATGGGTACAAACTGAGCGATCATTGGAAGGACGTTATTAACCAGATAAAACCTGAACTGTTTATGGTTGTTTCCATCATATTTGTTGGGTACTAGTCTATTTTTAAATCCTTTATATTAAGTTCGCTTGCTTGCTTGCTTGCGTGCTTGCGTGCTTGCTTGCTTGCTTGCTTACGACCGTGCAAATCTTTCGGTCGTTTTTTAACACACTTCCCGTGATCAAATCGAGCTGACATTTTCCACACAGACTCGTTGTGCGTGACAATTAATTTTGTGAATTTTTTTTTCCAAAATTTGACAATGTTTAGGGAATTTTTTTTAAATATTTAATTACCAATTGCTTAATGCTGGCAGACAATCATCTGACCCATAGGTGGCAGCCATCTCAAGCCAGAGGACGAGAGGACTCTAGCCGCCACGCATATAAAGGATTTAGAGTGAAAAACTTTGTTTTTACGGGTTATTTTTTTACGAGTTAATTCCCCCCCCCCCGCATCCCCAGCTTTCCCGGCCTCCCACTTCCAGCCCCTCGTCCACGTCCTCTCCCCCGAGCGCTCACGCAGCGCAGCGCCCCCCTCCCCCTTTTTTTACCTATATAACCTCTTGCCACGGCAGCTCTCTCTCCCACTTCAGCAATTTTTTCT
The DNA here is from genome assembly GCF_965212315.1 of Lampetra planeri. NCBI lineage: Eukaryota > Metazoa > Chordata > Hyperoartia > Petromyzontiformes > Petromyzontidae > Lampetra > Lampetra planeri. The sequence continues at coordinate 2,773,965 of NC_136177.1, read as the reverse complement.
TGCTGTGGTTTTTCCACCTGATGATGATTGGTTGTGTTTGTCACACTGGAAGGAATACATTCAGGCACATGTTCTCTTTTGGTGTCCCCCAGGGTTCAGTCCTTGACCCACTTTTGTTCTACATATATTTGGCCCCACTTGGCCATATTATACACCAACGTGGACTTTGTTTTCATTGTGACATTTAAGGCTTGGATGTAGTTTAACTTTCTTAAGGTAAAAGCTGATAAGGTTCTGCTTGTTGGGTCCCGTCATCAATTGTCTAAGGCTGGCTTGGTCAGTGTGATGGCCACAGTGTTAATGCTTCTTAGTTTGCAACCTTGGTGTTGTCCTTGATCCCTCAGTAACCTTCGAAGCACACATTGACAAAGGTCTGTGTGTGCCGAGGGCCTTTCCCGTGTTGCCCCCAAGCTGTGGAATTCACTTCCATCGAAAATTCGATCTGCTGAGTCCCTCGCTTTTGTTAAATACCACCTGAAGATTTGTTTTTACATTAAGGGCCTTTTCTCCTTATTAATGTGTTATGTTTGTCAGGGAGGGGTTGATTTGTATCTTTGGTTAAATGAGCCTGCGTTCTTATATTAGGTTATATAATTGAGTGAGTGATTTACTTACTTGCTTTTAGCTCTGTGCAGCGTCTTGCAACCTCTGGGTGAAACTCGCTTTATAATTGTCAATTATTATATAGTGCACTCTACGCACAAACGCCACCCTCTCTCAGCATTTCGCTTGGGAGATCATCTCTGCTCGGCGATTTTTCTGGTCTCAGACTCTAGATCCCCTTCTGTACTTCCTCAACAGATGGCACTTCAGCCATGCCACTCACAGGGTGTGACTAATTCTTCCAATATTTAAGAAGCCTCAGCAGGGTCATCCGCACTTTGCCCCATGATGTTTTCCAGGCTGAGGGATTTCCCCTCCCCTAAGACCACACACTTGCACACTCACACACTTTCACACACACACACACACTTTCACACTCACACACTCACACACACTTTCACACTCTCACTTTCACACTCACACTTTCACACACACACACTTTCACACACACTTACACACACACACACTTTCACACACACACTTTCACACAACAACAACAACCGCCATTCGCCACTAAGTGGCGGTGACGTCACCACGACGCTTGTGCCAGACCAAGTGCACCTTGAGACCACGTGAAGTGTCGAACGCCCGCAGGCAGGAGGTCACGGGGCAGACCCAGCAGGTGCCACGGGTCGACTGAGCGAGATGACCGAGATGACTGGCTGATGCACCACCTGTGCCCCCTACTGTACCAACTTGCTGTGCTTTAGCCACTCGGCACTCCGCTCGTTGTTGTGAGCGTCGCTCCTCCGCCCTCCATTGTTGTTGGAGGGCGACTGCCTCCAACTGCCCAGTAGCGTCCTTCACGAGCCTCCTCCACTGAGGCCGATCTTGACACCGCTGGTACCAGTCATCGGCAAGTCCACTCAGCTCCACGTCCTCCTGTACCACATCACTCCATCTCTTCTCTAGCCCGTGCCGCGCCCGTTTAGCCCCCTCGATCCGGCCGAACAAAAGCTGTTTAGGCATGCGGTGGCTGGGCATGCGGGCTACATGACCCAGCCAACGCAGCCTTGCCTGCCGGAGGAGCTCACCGATGGGACTTTGCCCAGATCTTTCAAGGATTTGTGAGTTCCTCACACAATCCAGCCTGGTTAAACCCAGGATGGATCGTAGGCAGGCCAGCCTAAATGTTTCCAACCGGCGAAGATGCTGCATTAGGGGGGTCCACGTTTCGCAAGCGTAGAGAAGGGAGGGAATGACCGTGGCCGAGAAGACCTGAAGCTTCGTGCGGAGCGACAGACCAGGTAGCTTCCACACAGCGTTACGCAACCGATGAAAAGATATTGCCGCTCGACTGATTCGGAGTGAGACCTCTGCTGATAAACTGGAGCCGGTCATAAGCACACTGCCCAGGTATGGGAAACTCTCCACTCTCTCCACAACTGCCCCATCACCGATTGGGAGTTGTGGGGGTGGAGTGTCCGATGGTACAAAATACCCAGGCAGGTGCTTAGTTTTGGTGGGGCTGATGGTAAGACCCCACCTCTTAGTGGCACGCTCCAGTCTCAGCAGCAGCGTCTCCAACTCCTCTTCTGAATGAGCAGCTATTACCAAATCATCGGCATACATAACGTGGTTGACCAATAGGGAGCCATCCCTTGATCGCACCCAGGCGTCGATCAGCCTCCCATTATATCTGTACCAAATGGAAATTCCCCCGGTACAGCTATTGAAGGCTTCACGAACTACGCAGTCGAAATAGATGTTAAATAATGTGGGAGCCAGAGGACATCCCTGTCGCACCCCAAGGTGTACAGAGAAAGGCTCCGACTCCCGGCCACGTAGTTTTACCCGGGCCCGCTCACCATCATGAAGGTCCTTAATGATCATGAGCAGAGGGTCAGGGACTCCGAAAGCACAAAGAACAACCCAGAGCCCAGGCCTACTGATGGTATCATAGGCCTTGACCAGGTCAATAAAGCAGAGATGTAGGTCTTGTTGGAATTCCCTACACCTCTGCTGTAGCAGACGGACAGAAAATATGGCATCTGTGCAGGACCGCCCTTTCCTGAAACCGCATTGGGGTTCCGCAAGCCTCTCCTCAGCGTGTCTAGCAAGGCGATGTTGAATAATCATTGCCAGGACCTTTCCCGGCACACTGAGGAGTGAGATGCCCCTGTAATTGTTACAGTCTGTGCGGTCCCCCTTCTTAAAGAGGGGGACCACCAGGGCATCCTTCCAATCCTGCGGTACCCGTCCAGCGGTCCAGACTGTTGTTATGATGTTATATAGGGCAGTCTGTGCACAAACGCCACCCTCCCTCAGCATTTCGCTTGGGAGATCATCTCTGCCCGGTGCCTTTCCTGGTCTCAGACTCCGGATCGCCTTCAGTACTTCCTCAACAGATGGCACCTCAGTCAGCCACTCACAGGGGGTGACCTCTTCCAATATTTGAGGCACCGCAGCCTCAGCAGGGTTATCCCCACTTTGTGCCATGATGTTTTCCTGGCTGAAAGATTTTCCCTCCCCCAGGACCTCACAGAAATGCTCAGCAAATCTGCAAACCTGTTCCTGGGGGTCACCGTTTGGATCACCGTTTTTTCCCCTAATGATGGTAATAGGTGTGGCGCTGCAGGTTACTTTTTTGATTGAGTTAAATAGTGATTTGTGATCGCGGGCCACTGAGGCAGACTCCATCTCCTCAGCAACCCGCGACCACCACCCATTCTTGCAGCGCCTTACGGCTCTCCGAACCTCCGAGCGAAGGCTGCAGTAAACCTCCTCATTCTCTGACGTGGGATGCTGTAGCCGATGAGAGTGGGCATGTCGCTTTTTCTCAATTAACCTGAACACCTCCTCTGTCAGCCAGGGTTTCTGGGGAGGTCTGGACCGCGTACCCAAAGCAGCCATTGCAGCTGCATGAGTCACAGTCTTAAACCTCGCCCATTTACCCTCGACATCAGGTGGAGTGTGGGACGATGCCATCCCCAGCTGCAAGCGATGATGAAATTCTCGCTTGCAACTTTCATCAACTAACTGAGACCAGGCCACTTTTGGTTGGAATGGGGTCCTTGGTGTACACCCACCACCGGAGTGGAAGAATGGCAGGCGCATCTTACAGATGACTAGTCGATGGTCAGAGGGCAGATCAGCTCCACGGTAGGTCCTGGTGTCAAGGACATGGGCTCGCATCCGCTGGTCCGTCACTATGTAGTCCAGCAGATGTTCTTGCTTGGACCCGGCATGCATCCATGATGTTGTGTGGATGTGCCGATGCCGGAAGAGCGTGTTGGTAATTACAAGCCCATGGGCTGCACAAAAATCTAGCAGCCTCCTACCGTTGTTATTGAGCTGATCTGGCCCATGCCTTCCAATCACTCCAGACCAGGTGCCAGCATCATGACCAACTCGGGCATTGAAGTCACCCAACAAGATGACTCTGTCCCGAGTGGCCACTTTAGCCAGCACCTGTGACAGGAGGTCATATAAGGCATCTGACTCATCGGCTTTGCCTGCATCCCTCCACGGATGTTCGTCTTCGGTGGGGGCATAAGTAACCACCACCACTATTCCTCGCCTCCGGTTGATGGGAAGGCGAGCCCAAAGTATCCTGGGGCTTACAGCTTCCCACACCTCACTGCCACGCTCCCACACCCCCTTCATTCTTTTGTTCAGAAGAAGAGCCACACCCTGTTGTTTGGCTGTCTCCTGCCCCGAGTGAAGGACTGTCCACCCCTTATGGTGGCAGGAACCAGAACCGGTCCACCGGACCTCCTGAATGCCACAGAGATCCAGGCGGTACCGGTCCAGCTCCCGACAAAGGAGTGGCAGCCTCTCCTCCGCAGTGAGCGTTCGAACATTCCACGTGGCCATCCGCAATGGTTTTTCGTTGTTTCTGGAGGAGCCCCGAGGGTGAAGATTCAATCTCCTGGCTCCGCCAAATGGGGTTTGGCCAGGAGGCGTCATAAAAGCCTGACCCCCCGGGGCCTCCGGCACAAGCTTATTTGTTACAGGTTTTTGTTTATATCGTAGTTTAGTGGTAATTCATTGAAGGTGGAGGGGTTACCAGCCGCTCGCACCCATCCAGAGCCCCCGTTTAGCCACTGTGGTGGTCACAGACGCCATGAGGGGAGAGGCCAATGGGCATTGGCCCTCCCCCCACAGCACTGCCCACGACAGTGTTGCCCGTCCGGCACCGCGAGGAGGTAGGAGGTTGTTTTGCCGGACACTTTCACACACACACAAAACAAAGATAAAGACAAAGACCCCCCATATAGACTGTCGGGGCAAGTACTGTTAGCGAGCACCTATGAAGGCCAGAACGGTACACGAGGGGGTGGGTGGCCAGAACCATGCCCGACCGCCTTTCTCTCCCTAGTGGCAATGTTTACACACCGCACCAGGTACTAATTTGAGGCTGAGTCGACCTAGGGGAGGCCCGGGACCGGTTCAGATAATTGTCACCGATGTTGGCCGTGAGCAGGAATCGAACCCGGGTCGCCGGGATTATAGCGCAGCGCGCTAACCGCTACACTACCGCTCCCCACTTGCGCACGCACACACTTGCACACGCACACACTTGCACACGCACACACTTGCACACGCACACACTTGCACACGCACACACTTGCACACGCACACACACACACTCGCGCGTGCACACACTCCCAGTGCGAGGCTGACTCAGAGTTCCGCGGTTTAAGTCGCAAATGCGAGTTCGAGTTTTAACTTAATGTAAAAAAAGTTAATATTTCATGGAAGCAGGTTCTTAAGTGCGGGTGTTTGGAAGTCTCGAGTTCGTAAGTCGATGACTGCATGTCGTTGAGTTTAAAGAAGGGAGCAAAAGCGAGGAATCGATTCTAAATCTGTTTAAAATGTCGGAATCTATAATCGATTTCTTGACTTAAAGCGTTCGGGACTGCAGGAATTCAAACTCTTTGGGTCTGTCGGTAAAGTCACGGAGATAAAAGAAAATAATGAAAATATCAATTTTTTATTATTATTTAATTAAATAATAATTGTTCATTACTTTTCTATCTACGTGAGTTGACCGAAAGACCCAAAGAGTATCGATTTCTTACTTCCGCTGAATTCGTCCACAACCATTGGTGCCAGAACACATCAAACGCCGCGCGATTGAAATCGGTCACGGCGATCCGACTCCAGCGGGGCAAACCTGGAGAATCGAGAGTCGCGATTACTGGAATCGATCCCATGCGGCTGCCCTCCGCCACGCTGTGAGTAGCCGAAGTCGACCCCGCGAGTGGTGATGGGGAGCGGTGGCGCAGCAGTTAGCGCCGCGCTCCCCTCCACGCCTGGCCACTCGGTGGTGTTGGATTCCCGCCCGCCTCCACCGGTTGACGATTATCTCGACCGGTCCCGGGGCCTGCCCTAGGTCCACTCGGCCTCAAATTAGCAACCCGGCGCGATGTGTTAACGTCGTCACTTGGGGAGACAAAGGCGGTCGGGCGTGGTGTTGGCCTCGTGCGTCGCGGTGTAGAAGCTGTCTATGGGTCCAGCTGTCTCTGTGGTGTGGAGGCTGTCTCTGTGTCCAGGTGTCTCTGTGGTGTAGAGGCTGTCTCTGTGGTGTAGAGGCTGTCTCTGGGTCCAGGTGTCTGTGGTGTAGAGGCTGTCTCTGTGTCCAGCTGTCTCTGTGGTGTAGCGGCTGTCTCTGGGTCCAGGTGTCTCTGTGGTGTAGCGACTGTCTCTGTGTCCAGCTGTCTCTGTGGTGTGGAGGCTGTCTCTGTGTCCAGGTGTCTCTGTGGTGTAGAGGCTGTCTCTGTGGTGTAGAGGCTGTCTCTGGGTCCAGGTATCTGTGGTGTAGAGGCTGTCTCTGTGTCCAGCTGTCTCTGTGGTGTAGCGACTGTCTCTGTGTCCAGGTGTCTCTGTGGTGTAGAAGCTGTATCTGTGTCCAGGTGTCTGTGGTGTAGAGGCTGTCTCTGTGACCAGGTGTCTCTGTGGTGTAGAGGCTGTCTCTGTGTCCAGGTGTCTGTGGTGTAGAGGCTGTCTCTGTGACCAGGTGTCTCTGTGGTGTAGAGGCTGTCTCTGTGTCCAGGTGTCTGTGGTGTAGAGGCTGTCTCTGTACAGGTGTCTCTGTGGTGTAGAAGCTGTCTCTGTGTCCAGCTGTCTCTGTGGTGTAGAGGCTGTCTCTGTGTCCAGCTGTCTCTGTGGTGTAGCGACTGTCTCTGTGTCCAGGTGTCTCTGTGGCGTAGAGGCTGTCTCTGTGTCCAGGTGTCTCTGTGGTGTAGAGGCTATCTCTGTGGTGTAGAGGCTATCTCTGTGTCCAGGTGTCTCTGTGGTGTAGAAGCTGTCTCTGTGTCCAGGTGTCTGTGGTGTAGAGGCTGTCTCTGTGCAGGTGTCTCTGTGGTGTAGAAGCTGTTTCTGTGTCCAGCTGTCTCTGTGGTGTAGAGGCTGTCTCTGTGACCAGGTGTCTCTGTGGTGTAGAGGCTGTCTCTGTGTCCAGGTGTCTCTGTGGTGTAGAAGCTGTCTCTGTGTCCAGGTGTCTGTGGTGTAGAGGCTGTCTCTGTGTCCAGGTGTCTCTGTGGTGTAGAGGCTGTCTCTGTGGTGTAGCGGCTATCTCTGTGTCCAGGTGTCTCTGGTGTAGAAGCTGTCTCTGTGTCCAGGTGTCTCTGTGGTGTAGAGGCTGTCTCTGTGTCCAGGTGTCTCTGTGGTGTAGCGGCTGTCTCTGTGCAGGTGTCTCTGTGGTGTAGAAGCTGTCTCTGTGTCCAGCTGTCTCTGTGGTGTAGAGGCTGTCTCTGTCCAGCTGTCTCTGTGGTGTAGCGACTGTCTCTGTGTCCAGGTGTCTCTGTGGCGTAGAGGCTGTCTCTGTGTCCAGGTGTCTCTGTGGTGTAGAGGCTATCTCTGTGGTGTAGAGGCTATCTCTGTGTCCAGGTGTCTCTGTGGTGTAGAAGCTGTCTCTGTGTCCAGGTGTCTGTGGTGTAGAGGCTGTCTCTGTGCAGGTGTCTCTGTGGTGTAGCGGCTGTCTCTGTGTCCAGGTGTCTCTGTGGTGTAGAAGCTGTTTCTGTGTCCAGCTGTCTCTGTGGTGTAGAGGCTGTCTCTGTGTCCAGCTGTCTCTGTGGTGTAGAAGCTGTCTCTGTGTCCAGCTGTCTCTGTGGTGTAGAGGCTGTCTCTGTGTCCAGGTGTCTCTGTGGTGTAGAGGCTGTCTCTGTGTCCAGGTGTCTCTCTGGTGGAGCGGCTGTCTCTGTGTCCAGGTGTCTCTGTGGTGTAGAAGCTGTCTCTGTGTCCAGGTGTCTCTGTGGTGTAGAGGCTGTCTCTGTGTCCAGGTGTCTCTGTGGTGTAGAGGCTGTCTCTGTGTCCAGGTGTCTCTGTGGTGTAGAAGCTGTCTCTGTGTCCAGCTGTCTCTGTGGTGTAGAAGCTGTCTCTGTGTCCAGGTGTCTCTGTGGTGTAGAAGCTGTCTCTGTGTCCAGCTGTCTCTGTAGTGTAGAGGCTGTCTCTGTGTCCAGGTGTCTCTGTGGTGTAGAGGCTGTCTCTGTGTCCAGGTGTCTCTGTGGTTTAGAGGCTGTCTCTGTGTCCAGCTGTCTCTGGTGTAGAGGCTGTCTCTGGGTCCAGGTGTCTCTGTGGTGTAGAAGCTGTCTCTGTGTCCAGTTGTCTCTGTGGTGTAGAAGCTGTCTCTGGATCCAGGTGTCTCTGTGGTGTAGAAGCTGTCTCTGTGTCCAGCTGTCTCTGTGGTGTAGAGGCTGTCTATGGGTCCAGGTGTCTCTGTGGTGTAGAGGCTGTCTCTGTGCAGGTGTCTCTGGTGTAGCGTCTGTCTCTGGGTCCAGCTGTCTCTGTGGTGTAGAGGCTGTCTCTGTGTCCAGGTGTCTCTGTAGTGTAGAGGCTGTCTCTGTGTCTGTCTCTGTGGTGTAGAGGCTGTCTCTGCGTCCAGGTGTCTCTGTGGTGTAGAGGCTGTCTCTGTGTCCAGGTGTCTCTGTAGTGTAGAGGCTGTCTCTGTGTCTGTCTCTGTGGTGTAGAGGCTGTCTCTGGGTCCAGGTGTCTCTGTGGTTTAGAGGCTGTCTCTGTGTCCAGGTGTCTCTGTGGTGTAGATGCTGTCTCTGTGTCCAGGTGTCTCTGTGGTGTAGAGGCTGTCTCTGTGTCCAGCTGTCTCTGGTGTAGAGGCTGTCTCTGGGTCCAGGTGTCTCTGTGGTGTAGAGGCTGTCTCTGTGTCCAGGTGTCTCTGTGGTGTAGATGCTGTCTCTGTGTCCAGGTGTCTCTGTGGTGTAGAGGCTGTCTCTGGGTCCCGGTGTCTCTGGTGTAGAAGCTGTCTCTGTGTCCAGGTCTCCATGGAGATGGACCCAATGTGCTCCTGGGTGCCACCAGCTGCTGCTTCTGCGCTTGATGCGGCACTCATGAAGCAGGAGGAGTCATGGACGCATGCAGCGTTGAAGCTGGAGGGTGAGGGCCCTTCCCCCTGCACTCACCACACTCACCTCACTCACCCTACTCTCCACTCTCACTCACCACACTCATCTCACTCACCCTACTCACCACTCTCACTCACCACACTCACCTCACTCACTCATCCTGCTCAGTACACTCACCACGCTCACTCGCCACACTCACTCCACTCGCCACCCTTACTCAATCTTCTCACCCCACTCGTTGCACTCATCACTCACCCCACTCGCTGCACTCATCACTCACTCCACTCGCTGCACTCATCACTCACCCTCCTCACACACCACGCCTGGACCAGAAGTAGTCGCGCTCGACTTGTTGATGTCCAACTGAACACAGCAATGCAGTGCATCACTGGAACCCTCAAGTCGACCCCAACACCCTGGCGGCCCGTGCTGTCACAAATCTCTCCCCAACCCCTCCGCCGCAATGCTGAAACCCTCCGGGAAGTCCTGAGAATCGAGGAAAATAGTCGCCTTGCCATTCGCCAGGATCTCGATAACATCCCACGCCATCGCTTGCAGTTACCCTTATTGACCCCATGTGCTTAACCTTTAACAATGCGAGTTCAACCCCAGTGAAGCTTGTAGAGCTGAATGGAGTTCAAAATAACTCACAAACACCTCGTGAAAGACTTAATGCAGAAGATTTGATCTTCTACGATTTGATGGTCCACCATAAATTGCATCCACACAAACCATGGCAGATGCGGATACCTTATGCACAAATCGAAAATTAAAAGCTCTCCAGTAGTGTGCGACCTGTGGTCATCCAGAATAAACCGTAAAACTTATAGCGACGCAATAGCCGATCTACAAATACGATGGAGATATCACGGCGATACATTCCTCTGCTCCTGATGCGGTTATCTGGCTTGACCACCTGAATGTGTAAATGTAGTTGTTGATCTGTATCTACATCAGCAGCCGTACTTAAAGAAAAAGACCCATCAAGAACTGAGGCTCAAAAGGATCCTGCCAATTTGCTGCGTGTGATCTCAATTGAAGTAATTTGCAGGGGATTTGATTTTTTTAGCATTGGGAAGTTTTGGCCAATATCAGTTACACCATGTGTGTAGGTGCTTTTTGTGTAGCTTCGGCAGAAAACTTAAGAACCTGGAGAAAACACAAGCAGAACCAGGGGGAGAACACAAAACTCGGCACAGAGAGGCGATGCCGGTGATGAGCAGCGCTCGGCACTGTGCCACCATTCCGCCCCATGTGTCAAATGTGGCGATCCACGTTTCATTCCCGCTCACGACCAATAACAGTGAAAGCAAGACCAGTGAAACCTTGGATTGCGAGTAACTTGGTCTACGAGTGATTTGCAAGACGAGCAAATTTTTAAAAGAAAAAATAATTTGATTAACGAGCGATATCTTGCAATACGAGCAGTACGTACAGTATATGCTTTGTCTGCCGAGCGTCACGTGATCACAACTGAGCCAATTGTTCTTCTCTCTCTCGCTGCGGGATTGTGGGTAATCATCTCCCATGCTCGGTCTCAGTCGGCGTGCCTCACTCGTATAGTCAACATCCGTGTGAGCGTATACTGTTTCCTACAGTACTCTATAGTGTTGTGACCACGTGTGTGCGTAAAGCATTTTTTTTATTTTGTGTAGTGACTTCTTTAGTAACTGTACTGCAATAATGGCCCCCTCCTCCTCTCCTATCTCGTCTCTCTTACACCAGCCACGATTAAATTTAATTAATATATTTGATTACTTTATATTAAATAAAAAAAAATATATATAAAAAGGTACAGTATTTTGTATTAATCATTTTTATATGAATATTTTTGGGTTGTGGAACGAATCATCTGAGTTTCCATTATTTCTTATGGGGAAATTCGCTTTGATATACGTGTGCTTTGGATTACGAGCACATTTACGGAACGAATTATGCTCGCAATCCAAGGTTTCACTGTACAGTCTGTTGATCTCCTATAACACGGTAGTAGTTGCCTTGCTGAATAAAACCGCGTTATGAAAAAAAACGCGTTATAAATAACGTTGGGTAAAGCACAGTCCGCGATAACACGTAAGATGCATACGCAGGCTGAACAAAGACCGGGGCATGGTGGGTATCGTCTTGAATCATCCAGCAGCATCCCAATGCTTTGTGCGATGATGCTACGCCAAGACAGACGTGCAACTGATTATTCCTACTCGCGTGACTCATTTCTGTTCACTCGATCGCATTTTAAGCAATTCGCATCAGTTTAATGAAAAAAGTGTTCCTTAATACATGCATAGCGTTTTAGGAGAACAGACTGTATTTGAACCAGGCCGAGGCCTTGCCTAAGTCGACTCGGCCTTATATGAGTACCTTGTGTGATGTATTTGTCTTTGTGCGTGCTGTAGCTGCAGACAGCTGTACAGAGAGCCCGGGAGAGGCAGCGTCATGGCTCACGGTGAAGAGCGAAGCCTCAGGTGGGGGCTGAGCGCTGCTACCCCCCCTCCCCCCACCTCCGCTCTCTCTCTCTTTAATTTGCTCACCGCCGTCGCCTCGTTGCGTTTCTCCAAACGCAAATCTCAAGTTCAAGTCCTGGCCTCCTCGCCGTTGTCTAGAGCAGACTCAATTGGACAGCGGTGCCGGTTTGAAATCAAATGCACCCCCCGCAGGCCACACAGGGCCTACGAAAATGAAAAGCGTAATAATCATACAGCGTTACCGAACGTCGGCTGTATTAAAACAACAATAGTATAGCTAAATTCCCATCAACAACCCACGTAATTTCGATTTAAAGCTTTCGTGACTACAGGGATTCATCTTCTTGGTTCTTTTGGTAAAGTCCCGTAGAAGGTAAGTAATAAAATAATACAAATTTCACATAAAACAATTCTCACGACGTTTCGGCCACAACGCAAGCAGCCGTCCTCAGGTGAAGAACAGGTCTGTCATAAAGACAGCGTCTGAATGAACACCACCACGCTTGGCAGCGTATATTTAAGCTGCGTTGGAGGGGGAAGAGTGCCTTGACAAAGGAATTTGCATATCAAGAGGAATGTAAAAACACCTAAATGAATGAAATGATTTGTATAGCTACTCACTCAGTGCCGCGACTGCTCGCTTCCTGCTGCCTGCCACCTCTTTGTTTGGACCACTACATCGAAGTTTGAAACAAGTGGACTGGACTCTTGCCAGCTTTGTTTTTCTGTGCGCAGATCAAGCATGTTGGCTTTCCATTTACCTCCACAAACAAATTAGAATTCTTCCACCTTTCTTGCAGAATTCTACGCTCCTTATCGACCTTTTCTTTAATATCATAATTGGCCTATAAGACTTATAAGACACTTCAAAAAAATATTCCCACGCATTTGAATTTTTTATTTTAACTGCCATTTGAAACGGATTTTGCTGCTGGAGTGAGGATAGTCGTCATATCGGTATGAAGTGCGTGCATAGAACCAGCGTGAGGCACTTCCTCGGATTTCTAGGGACAGAGGTGGTGGCGGAGGGATCAGTGTACTTCTGCAGATGTCTATCACACAGATAAACTAAAACTGAACAGTTTTTATATCACAAAGTAAGGCCCACTTAGCTATGTAGCTCTTTTTGAGAAGGAGATCTGCCCACAAGTGATAACTCAAAAAAGTGGCTTATCTCATGGAAATGTATAGCAGCCAAATACTCTAAACGCACGTTTCTAAATCTGGAGGTGAGACCTGGAGGGGAAACCTGGAGGAGCCGGAAAGAAATCCACGTGACCACGGACAGAGAGACACGCAGACTCCACATACACAGCAGGCGTCAGGGTCGGGATCGAACCCACGACCTCCTGTATACCAGGCAAGGTAGTTAACATCTCTTAGCCACCAGATAAAGTTGCCGTGGGGGGGACTGGGGCTCTGTGTGCAAACATTGCAGTGGGCAAACCGGGTGACGGCGGCTGGGGGGGGAGGATGTCTGGGCTCGGTCATCGAGAAGAAAGAGTTAGAATGCATGGGAAAAGAGAGTTCATTTAATTTCTAACTGCAAGGCACGCCAAAATCCCCCATTTTAAATTCAGGTTGAATTCATGTCGAAGCTTTAAAATATTCTATAAATAAATTATAACAAATTTAAATAAGTGGTAACGATTAAAACACTTGGCAAGCCTGGAGGAAGGGGGCTTGGGGTTGCCGGGTCCGGCCCGCGTCAAGTGTTTTGACACCCCCTGATCTAGAGCTTAGAATACCTGCTGGTTATGTCCGTTAGGCGATTTAATGTAGCCAATAATTTTTCCGGTCGCATCTTTCTCTCAAAACTTTTCAGCTTCAGCCCAGGGGTTGACAACCAAAATAAAATAAAACGCAATATTTCAAGCGCCACAATATGCATCAAGGTGAATACGAAACAGCGGTCCTTAATAAATAAACGTCACGAAGCAGTTACTCAAAGAGCTGCCGCATGCAGCTGCGAGCCACAAGTTGCCGACCCCTGCTTTAGTCATGTGTCTTTAGACTTCTTGAACTGCTTGTTCTCTCCTTCTTTTGTTCTACCCCATTCCCTTCCTCCTCCTGCATACGTGTCTGGGCACTCCGACGTGTCACGGGTGCATTACAACATACGGGGAAGTTATGTTCCCACGCTCTCCCCTCGTTAACGCCGAACACCCAAGAGCCACGTGCCCCCACATTTATTTTTTTGTCGCTGCAGAGGATGGAGTGGATGGTGCCAGCTTCCCCTGTCTGGTGTGCGGCCGCGAGTTTGGCCGCCAGAGATCTCTGCGCCAGCACGAGCTGTGGCACCGGCGCACGGCGGTGGCCCCTCACCCGGAGGGACTCGGTGACGACGATGACAACGTTACCGGCGCCAGCCTCCCGGGCCAGCCAGGCTCCCGTGCCACGGAGAGGCTTCACGGGTGTGCCGTCTGCGACAAGGCGTTCAAGCGGAAGCGATACTTGATAGTTCACCAGAGGACGCACACGGGTGAGAAGCCATATGGCTGCACCGAGTGTGGTAAGGCGTTCACGCAGAAGGGCCACCTGCGCATGCACCTGATGTCCCACAGCGGTGCGAAGCCGTACGCGTGCGGCGTGTGCGAGAAAGCGTTCCCCAGGAAGGGGCATCTGCTGGTCCACGAGAAGACGCACACCGGCGAGAGGCTGTACGTGTGCACGGTGTGCGACAAGGAGTTCTCTCGCAAGGAGCACCTCCTCGTGCACCAGCGCACGCACACCAACGAGAAGCCGTACAAGTGCCTCCTGTGCGAGATGGCGTTTAGGCAAAAGAAGTACCTGCTGATCCACCAGAGGAACCACACGGGTGAGAAGCCCTACACGTGCGCGGTGTGTGACAAGGCCTTCAAGAAGTCAGAGTACCTGCAGATCCACCAGAGGACGCACACGGGGGAGAGGCCCTACAAGTGCGTGCAGTGTGAGAAGGCATTCACGCAGAAGGGCGACCTGCAGAGGCACGAAGCGATCCACTCGGGAAAGAAACTGTTTGAGTGCCCCGTGTGCGGAAAAGCGTTTAAGCGCAAGGACTATCTTGCCATCCACAAAAATAACCACGGTGTGGTGAAGGGCGAAAAAAAAGCAAAGGTGAAGTGAACCTGGGGAGAGATTCCCAGACTCGACAAGGACGACGGCAAGATGAAGCTGCCCTGTCCACTCTTGCTGTGTTTACTCCTTCTGCCTACGCGTCACATGGCTCCTCGTGCAGTCAGAGCCACTTGCCATGGCTGATTCTCCCTTTCCCCGCATTTCAACACCTAGGAGACTCACTGCAGGTCTTTCCCTTTTAACTTGCAATGTGCAGATGTTTTTGTCGAGAAAACATTTTTTAAGAGGTGGAGTGTTCTTACATTCTGCACTGCAGTCAGGGTCTCATCGCTGGGTTTGTAGGCAAAGGGATTGCAGTCCACTCATTGGTGTTCTGCTGCGTTGGCCTGGAGTCTGTGATGTTTGCGATTGCTGGGCTAAAGTATTCTTGATGGGGGGGCTATTGCACCAACAATTAATGTAGTGGGTGAACTGACTGAGCGGAGGTTGTGCGAGTATCCTACTAGTGACTGGGATTGACAAGGATGGACCCAAATGCACAAGTGGTATCCCCGAATCATGGAAAGACTGGTTGGGGCCCCATATCCTCAGTAGCAGCTCTGCGTCGCACACTGAGGCTTCAGGAGATGCAGTCGATGGCTCAGGGGACACATGGAGGACACGGAGACGGCACTGGTGTGCATGGAGCCAGGGGGCTCGTGCAGAGGAAGAGGAGTACGTGGCCCCAGTGAACGCAGAGCCTCAGGGACTCCAGCAGGTGGAGCTGTGATGCTCTTGCTAAGAGGCTTTTCTTGCATTGGGATGGGAGTGCAGGTGTTTCCTCCTGCTGTGGTATATGGAATGTAGCGGACATCACGAATATGTTAGAAGCCACACCGTTGCCTTGAGTGTGGCAAGTTAGACTCCTGAGTCCTTAGACTTTTCATATAGATCCAAAAGGACTAGTTTGGAAAATACAATTCACAGGCATGTCCTCATTCAATGATGATAATTTTCCATGTGCTAACATGAGATTGTATTGAGAAACATGGACAGAAACTATCGTCCTATTTGGTGTTTGCAGAATGTTTTTTTTATGGAATCAACAATTATCTTATTCCCTTCCAGTACCATTGTAATGGCTTGTCATGTTATAGTGCTCTAGGATTTATTGTTAGCTCAACTCTCCTCCTTAAAACACTTCTGCTTTGTGTTCATATACAGATTTCATCACTGGTGTTTGGAACGCCATTCTGGTATTTATTGTCCCACCATTCAAACTCGTTGTCTCACTGTTGTGCGGCATTACTGTAAGCCTGGTTATAGCCCTGTTAAAAGCATGTCTACGTTTCACTCTGGAATAAGGTCCAATGAAAATTCTGGTCGCACCCACCAGGCCACAATAACCAAATTGTTGCTTTGTAAGAATCCATATGAAGTGATTGTCACGTGCTTTTAATGCTTTAATAGTTAAGTCTGAATGTATTTTGGTTGTATAACTAATATACAACATTTAAATATGAGAGCATGCGTTGGGGCACCCATCTCACGTTCAAACCGGCAATGTGTAGTACGAGTGCCTTTTTAAAGTGTAATGTCACTCATAATCATGCAACGTCGTTAACACTTGCATTATGTGGTGATGTCGGCCAGTCCTCACTGCATTTAAAAGGAAAGGGTTGAGCCTATGGATAAAGATGCTTTGGTCACCATCGATAGACCATGTGTCACTGCCACTGACAACACCTCCCAGATGGACAACTGTATGGCTTTTGATTTAAAGCTTTCGTGACTGCAGGGATTCATATTCTTGGTTCTCAATAAAATAATAAAAATACAAAACAATAAAATGCTCACGACGTTTCGACTGCAACACAAGCAATCGTCATCAGGTGTGAAAAACACAGCAAGAAATTTGAAAAAAGTGGCGGTTATTTCTTAACGTTAGCACCACGAACAGCGATTTTGGCAGTTGTTCAGATGGACGAGTCCATCTATGTTCGGAAAAGAGGAGGTGGAGAGGAAGAGAATGGAATGTGGTCTGAAAGTCACCGTAAGCGTGAACACAATCAATTAAGACCCGAAATGGTTTATCAAATCCTTCCAATGATTGCTAAGCCAGAATCCATCTTCTTGGTTGAAATTGTCTCTGTGTTTGTATATATGGATAGCCTCATGAACGAATCTCTCATGGTAGCCAGATGGCTTGCAGAGAACCTCTGTCTTGGAGAACCAATAATATAACTGTGGCTCTCTAATTGCTTTAATGTAATGCCTCAATGTGTTCCTACACTAAGGTGTTGCATTGGAGAGGAGTATTTAAATGCAAGTGATGTGTTTTATAGATAAATGGGGCATTGCATCATGAGGTGCAGTGAAGTCTGTCCTGAGTCAACTCTGTCCATCGCAGCCAACTGCAGTGGCAGTGGACGACGTGCCTCCTAAACCCATTATGTGTTTGAACATTGTTCAATGTGGTCCACAACCGTGATTGGAGAGAGAATCCCGGTTCATCAATAGTCGGGTCCTCAATTATGTTTTTGTTTGCCATGTTTGTAGCTGCCCACCATTCAGACCAACGAGTGTGGGTGTCTTTATTTCCAGCTGCCAGAGTTGAGGTGAGTATCCAGATTGGCTTCCTGGATTTAAGCCTTGGGCATGGGAGTTCCTTTATACCTTGGTGGAGCGGTAGGGTGAAGTTTTCCATGATGTACTCCATAATCGCCGTGGTATCACTTCGGATGTTGGCTGGAGCGATGTTCACGAGTATAGGAATCCACAGGAGGAGAATGGACTTCAGAATGCCGCTGATGATATGAAGTGCAGTATTGATTTCGTTGTCGATGAGGTTTGTGTGAGGGCTGGCCCTCCACTCCGCTGCAGAGTGGACCAGGTCCTGCGTTGATATCTTCAACATGTGGGCATCACTTCCTCATGTTGTTCCCGCGAGTTTCTGGATATTGTTCACTTGTGCTTTTGTTGAAATTTTCGCTTGTTCAAGGTGGTGCCGGTAGTTGAGCATTCAGTCCAGGGTAACTGTGAGGACCAACGTCCACCACACCGCCCTCGCTAGGCAAGTGAGACGCGTCATCCGCCCATTCCACTCCCTCCTCCACCGCGTCGGTTAACTCCCGCCGGGCCTCCGCCGACTGAGTGACGGGGCCCCCCGCGCTAGCGCCCTCACCGAGGGACATACTCGTGCTGCTGGCTTTGGAGCCACACGGAGTTAGACCACATGCCCGTGCACACCGCAGCTATCACTAACAAAGTGGGCCGTGAATGTGCTCGCACCTGCATGCCATTACCTCTAAACGCATGCCCGTGCACACCGCAGATATCGCTAACACAGGGGGCACTAACTCGCTCACACCTGCGAGCAATTACCTCTTAATGCATGCACACACCGCAGCCCTGCGTTCATTCTCGCTGCGCAGTTCACCACGCAGTCGCTCCACACATCACAGACACCACACCTATGCTCTGTGCTAACTTTTATTCTCAGCGCAAACCACGCACTACCCGGCGGGAATATTTTGCGAGAAGAGCCTAGCCTAAGTCCCCAGTCACTCAAACGCCCTACCACGTACCTCGTAACTGTACTCACGGCATCGCACGGACGCTGTGAGATGCGGAGGGAAGCGGACAAAAAAGCATTGCCTATCACTGCCTTGGACCGTGTTCGCGAACACAAGGCAGATCTGAAACACGGTAGGACCAATACCTCTGCCGTTGCTGATCATTATTTTAACGCTGTGGGCTCGCACAAAATAGATTTTTCCAAGATCAAGGTACTATGCTAACCCACCGGCTATCATCAGAAATTTGTTCATGAAGCCATCCAGATATATAAACACAGACACAACTTCAACCGAGAAGATGGGTACAAACTGAGCAATCATTGGAAGGAGGTAATTAACCAAGTAAAGTCTTAACTGACTGTTTCCATCCTACCTGCCTATGTCAGCTGTTATTTCCGACTCTCTGTGTGTCTCTCTCTGTCTCCCTTTCACCATGTGTACCTCTTGCTCTTAGGGATTTGTTCCTGTTGCCCGGCTCTGACATTGACATGCTAATCTCTCACATTTACATTTACGTACAAATTCCTTCTCTAGCTCCACCCACTTACCCTGGGGTTGGGCCCACCAAAATCCTATATAAACTCTTGTTGCAGCAGCTCTTTCTCCTACGTCAGAATTCCTCCTGCTGTGTTTGTTTCACACCTGATGACGGTTGCTTGTGTTGGGATCAAAACGGCATGATCTATTATTATTTTTTCTCCCTACGTGACTTTACCGAAAGAACCAAAGAGTATGATGGCATACTTCGCTCTGCCATTGCGCCTCGTCAGTCCCTACTTTCCCAGTGGTGTTTGCTCCTTGGTATTTTGAGGAGTGCCATTTGCGGAAGCAAGAACTTTGGAGGAAGGAACGTTGTTGGCCCATATCTCATTGCGATGTTTACCGGAATCTCTGGTGGCTTGTCAACAGGATTACTTAAGGGCAGTGTTTCTGGCCAAAACATTTTATTTCCAGGAAAATTTACTTGGCAAGGAACCACCCAGCTGAGCTATTCAGGATGGTCGACAGTTTGTTACATCCTAATTATACAATTGTAGTAACATAGAATTGGTCACTACGAAGCCTAGCGCTGGTTGCTGGAGGAGAAAGGGATCTGCAGTTGCAGCAACCGTCTGACAGCAGGCCACGTGATAAACCAGAGAGGGATGTCGGGGAAAGGTTACAGAGGGGGCATGGGAGGGAAGCCCGGGAACCCGCTTATAGGTTCTAGAAAGGGGGCATGGCTGGGGCGGAGCAAGGCCACGCTGGGATGATAAAAGGGGACCCCGAGCAGAAGCTCGGGGCTGTTGCCTGGAGTGGGATCCCGTTGTGCTGCTGGAGTCTTCGCCGTCGTCTACGTCTTCACCTGCTCGGCGTCGTCAGTCAGGCAGTCTGCCAGCTGTCTGACGGTGAGCTGGAGTTACTCTGTGTGGACTGTCAAGGCTGTTAATAAATAGTGCCTCCTACTCTTAGTGTCTCTGAGTCAATCACTACACAATCATCAGGATTATTCCATCTGTTGAGCGATCCAGAGATTTCCATCAGTTTTTTTTACCAATATTGACTCTTTGGTTCTTTCGGTAAAGTCACGTAGAAATAAATAAATACAAATTTTAGAATACGACGTTTCGATTGCAACACAAGTGTAGTGACTGGAAATGTCATTGTGTTGTGCCGGGCTTGAGGCCACGACGGGATGTATACTGTTGTGTGTACACCCCGCACACGAGGTGTAGTACCAGCCCTAGTGGGTGCTTGGGTGAGCGCTGATTAAGCACGGTGGCACCACGCACAGCGTGCATTGCGGGCTCCCGTTGAGAGAGCGAGAGTGTCAGCCAGCTGGGGTTACGTTGGGGGCATGATACTCTGGCTGACCTGGGGACACGTGACCAGATGATACTGGAGGGGGGCCACCGGTGGAGGGGGCTAATGGGTGGTCACATGGTCCGGGAAGAACTCTCGAGAGCCTTCGGGCAAGGGCGAGAGAGATCGAGACGGTGGGCAGGGCGAGAGGCGGAGCCAGCCCCAGCCCCAGCCCGGCCCGATATAAGGGGGGCCCTGTGAGGGGCTCGGGGTTCTGACTGTTGGAGAGGCAGTATGTTGTGCTAAGAGAAACGTAATTCTTAAAGTCTTAAAGTCACTTTATTGTCAAGTGTGTTACATGCATAACATACAACACAGATGAAATTACAGTCCTCTCTCTTAGTCCCACGGTGCAACCAAGCAATTAAAAAACAATATATAATCACAATTAACAGACATAAATAAACAATAAACAATCGGCGATCAACACAAAATAAGTAATCTAAATGTAATAAACTTAAAATAAACAGTCGAAAATTTTTAAAATGTAAAATATTATTTAAATTAAGTATTTAAAGAAATAAGATATTTAAACCAATGTGGTAGTGCGATGTAGTGCAGTGTGCAGTCCAGAGATCAGAATGTACAAGTCAATGTGAGTGTTTTGAAAATGGGTTCAGGTGACAAATGGACGTCGGTGGCGCGAGGAGGGAAATGGTGGTATAGCAGGGAGGGAGTTGAGTTTCCTGACAGCCTGGTGAAAGAAACTGTCTTTGAGCCTGCTTGTCCTGGCTGGAAGACTCCGCAGTCTCCTCCCTGATGGCAGCAGGCTGAACAGGCTGTAAGATGGGTGAGTGGGATCACCTGCAATCTTTATTGCTTTGCTGGTGATGCGGTTGTTATAAATGTCAAGAAGAGGGGGGAGAGAGACACCAATGATCCTCTCAGCTGCTCTCACTATGCGCTGCAGAGTCTTGCGGCAGGACACGGTGCAGGTGCCGTACCACACGGTGATGCAGCTCGTCAAGATGCTCTCAACGGTGCCTCTGTAGAAGGTGTGCATGATAGGGGGCGGGGCTCCTGCTCTTCTCAGTTTGCGGAGAAAATACAGGCGCTGTTGGGCTTTTTTGGCCAGTGATGCAGTGTTGTGACTCCACGACAGGTCTTCAGAGATGTGCACACCCAGGAACTTGGTGCATCTCACCCTCTCCACTGCAGCACCGTTGATGGTTAGCGGAGTATGCTGGGTGTGCACTCTCCTGAAGTCCACGACAATCTCCTTCGTCTTCTCAACATTCAGGTGTAGATTGTTGTCCTTGCACCACGTGGCCAGCCCGCGCACCTCACTCCTGTAGTTTGTCTCATCACCGTTATTGATGGCACCCACCACAGTTGTGTCATCCGCAAACTTAATGAAGAGGTTGGAGCTGAATGATGGTGTGCAGTCGTGGGTCAGCAAAGTGAAGAGGAGGGGACTCAGCACACATCCTTGGGGGACCCCTGTGTTCAGTGTGATGGTGCTGGAGATGTTGCTGCCAACTCGAACTGCCTGTGGTCTCCCTATCAGGAAGTCCAATAGCCAGTTGCACAGCGAGGTGTTGAGCCCCAGGTGATCTAGTTTGTTGATGAGCTGCTGGGGAATGATTGTGTTGAATGCTGAGCTAAAGTCGATGAACAGCATTCTGACGTAGGAGTCTTTAGTCTCCAGATGGGTGAGAGCTGAGTGAAGGGTAGCGGAGATGGCGTCATCGGTTGAGCGGTTAGACCGATATGCAAACTGGAAACGGTCCAAGCCCGGGGGAAGGATAGACTTGATATGTTGTAGAACTAGCCGCTCGAAGCACTTCATAAGGATGGGAGTGAGTGCAACCGGGCGGTAGTCATTGAAGCAGGCGGGAGATGACTTCTTCGGGACCGGGATGATGGTGGTAGCTTTGAAGCACGTGGGTACAACAGCCTGTCTCAGCGAGGTGTTAAAGATGTCGGTGAAGACATCTGTGAGCTCCTCCGCACAGTCTCTCAGGACACGACCCGGAATGTTGTCAGGGCCCTGGGCTTTCCTTGGGTTCGTCCTTCTGAGGGATCTCCTCACGCTATCTGGGGATAGCGTCAGCACCTGATCACCGGGAGGTGGTGGAGTCTTCTGTGCTGGAGTGCTGTTGTCTGCCTCAAAGCGAGCGAAGAAGTCCTTCAGCTGGTTCAGCAGAGAGGTGGAGCTGTCACAGATCTGCGGAGAGGGTTTATAGTCCGTGATGGTCTGCATCCCTCGCCACAGGTTCCTGGTGTCTCTGCTGTCATTGAAGCGGTCGGCGATCCTCCTGGAGTAATGCCTCTTGGCCAATCTGATGCCTCGCGACAGGTTGGCCCTGGCTATCTTCAGGCCCATCTCCTCGCCTGCTTTGAAGGCGGCGTTCCGAGCCCTCAGGAGCCTGTGGACTTCCCCTGTCAGCCATGGCTTTTGGTTGGCCCGAATGGAGATGGTTCTGGTGACTGTGACATCCCCCATGCACTTCCTCATGTAGGAAGTGACGGTCTCCGTGTACTCCTGGAGGTCTACGGTGTTGTTGTAGGTGGCTGCCTTTCTGAACATGTTCCAGTCGGTGGTGGAGAAGCAGTCCTGGAGTGCCTCCGAAGACCCCTCAGGCCACACGCATATCCGCTTTATAACTGGTTTGGTGACTTTAACCAGCGGCCTGTACGCTGACGTTAGCAGAACAGTGGCATGATCAGAGGCCCCAAGGTGGGGGAGGGGACGGGCTTTGTAGGCACCTTTGTGTGTAGTATAGACATTGTCCAGGATATTGTTTCCTCGTGTGGGAAAGTTGATGTGTCCCTGGAGTTGTGGAAACACGATCTTGGGGTTGGCATGGTTGAAATCCCCAGCGAGAATGAGGAAGGCATCTGGGTGGGCTGTCTGCTGGTCACCGATGTGTTGATGGAGTTCATACAGTGCCTCGTTCCTGTTGTTTTCGGAGCAAGGGGGGATGTATAGTGCCACCAACAATATGGCACTAAATTCCCTCGGCAGATAGAATGGCCGGCATTTAATTACCATAAACTCCACCGATGATGAGCAGTGTTGGCAGACCACAACAGCATCGCGGCACCAGGCATCGGTGATGTAAACACAGAGTCCCCCGCCGCGAGTCTTCCCCCCCTCGACGAGCGCTCTGTCCGCCCCCCCTCGACGAGCGCTCTGTCCGCCCGGTAACATGTTAGCCCGGCTAGCTGAATGGCATAGTCAGGGACGCTGTCGTTAAGCCATGTCTCCACAAACACAAGGACACAGCACTCACTCACAGTCCTGGAAGTTGTACGAAGAAGGCGGATATAGTCCAGTTTGTTTTCCAGCGAGCGTACGTTGGCCAGTGTGATGGTCGGGATAGCCGGCCGGTGAGGGCTAGCCGCTCGCCTAGCCTCGATACCTCCGCGCTTTCCCCTCTTCTGCTTCCTCATACACCGCCTATGGCGCTTCCACTGTAGGCTGGTTGCAGTAGTAGGGGTCGGTGGTAGAGCAGGCCTCTGGAGCAGACCGCAGTCGCGTAACTCTTCCGCGTCTGCTGGGTTTATATCCATAAGTATGGTTCTTCCGATGGCGAGCAGAAATTCACGAGTGTATGTGCGCCCTACGTTTAATCGACGTGATAATGACGAACAAATGCACGTAGATGGATAACACAAAAAACATAAAAACACCGATCTGATGGGAGAGAGAGGAGCCGCTGCATGTATCCGCGCCGCCATGATGCCCATGTAATCAACCAGGCTATGCGTTAACTGTGTTAACCGACTCTGTTGTTGCATTGCATTACACTTCCTAATTTTACTAAATTTGCTTTCTCCGTGCTTGTTTGTAAGTCTATTGTCCAGGGTCATCCGCCCGCTATGTGCTTGTTGGTTTAGAAGTCCAGTGTCGCTCCTCTGCCCGCTATGGGCAGGAATTCCACACAACTCTCTCATTGTTTTCTACCCCCCCCCCCTCTCTATTTAAGGCCGCGACACAGAGGTGTTGTCTTTCTGTGTCTATGTGTGTGTCCCTCCGTGTCTGTATCTCTCAAATTTAGCATTCTTTGGAAGAACGTTAATCAACCAGGTAGGATGGTGACTGTTGTGTTAGCCGACTCTGGGTTGTATTGCATTATGTTTCTAAGTTTGTGCTGTTTTTTCTCATTCATTCGTAGCTGATGATGGTTGCTTGTGTTGCAATCGAAACGTCGTATTCTATTATTATTTTATTTTGTTTATTTCTATGTGACTTTACCGAAAGAACCAAAGAGTAATTCCTGCAGTCACGAAAGCTTCGAATCTAGTTTCAACCACCTCTACGGGGAGGATTTCCCCTGTTTGTTTCACACTTAACTTCTAATTTAGCAATCTTTGGAAGAATGTAATCAACCAGGCTACGTGTTAACTGTGTGTTAACCGACTCTCTGTTGTTGCATTGCATTAAACTTCCTTAATTTTACTCAATTTGATTTCTCCGTGCTTGTTTGTAAGTCTATTGTTCAGAGTCATCTGCTGCTATGTGCTTGTTTGTTTAGAAGTCCAGTGTCGCTCCTCCACCTGCTATGGGCAGGAATTCCACACAACTCTCTCATTGTTTTCTACCACCCCCCCCCCCCCTCTCTATTTAAGGCCGCGACACAGAGGTGTTGTCTTTCTGTGTCTGTGTCTTCTCTACTTGTGTCTGTGTCTCCGTGTCTGTGTTTTGTCTCCATCTCAAATTTTGCATTCTTTGGAAGAACGTTAATAAACCAGGTAGGATGTTGACTGTTGTTAGCCGACTCTCTGGGTTGTATTGCATTGTATTTCTCAGTTTGCTATGTTTGTTTTCTCATTCATTCGTACCTGATGATGGTTGCTTGTGTTGCAATAAAAACTTCGTATTCTATTATTGAATTTATTTATTTATAAGTGACTTTACCAAAAGAACCAAAGAGTAATTCCTGCAGTCACCAAAGCTTGGAATCGAATAAGATTGATTTCATCCGCAATATACTCGGACCCCCAGACTGTCTCATGGTCAGCCTCACGGCAAAGACTCCTCTAGTTCTGGATAGGTTTGCCCCAATTTCTTCAGCCATCTTGCAACTTGCTTCTGGGATGAATTGGACCACCTGTGATTTGGATCCCTGCCCTTCATGCCTCCTAAAGGAGTCATTTGAGACAGTAGTCCAAATACTTAAATCATAAATTCCTCCCTTTCGAATGGCAAGGTGCCTGTGTCCCTTAAAAAGGCACTAGTGCGACCACTTATGAAGAAGTCGGGACTGGATGTTGATGTATTATCAAACAATCACCCAATCTCCAACCTCCCATCTTGGAAAGTTGTTGGAGGTGGTCTCAGCCCAGTTGGAACATTGCCTTGAGTCTGGTCGTTTATTTTTTTCATAATACCCAGTCCAGCTTTCGAGCTGGTAAGAGCATAGAGACGGCCCTCATTTGTGTGGCTAATGACCTTCTTCAGTCCATGGATCGGACAGATATCTGCCCTTGTCTTGCTTGATCTCTCAGCAGCTTTCGACACAGTTGACCATGCAATTCTGCTACAGCGCCTGAGAACCATGGCAGGAATTGGTGGAACTGCCTTAGAGTAGATTGCCTCTTTCTTGTCAGGAGATACCACAGAGTGTCTATGGGTCCCCATTTGTCACCTGAAGGGCCTGTCCTGTTTGAGGTCCCGCAGGGGTCTGTTCTGTCACCCCTGCTTTTCAACCTATATGTTCAGCCGCTGCGGGATATTATCCGGAGGCGGGGCCTATGTTGCCACCAGTATGCCGATGACACGCAGATCTATGTCTTGCTTACTGACAAACCTGGGTTTGCGTGTCTCTGCATTGCCTGAATATCTGTCCGAGGTAGCAGCAACATTGCTGGATAAAATTTTTATTTTTAAAAGTTTAAACCTGACGACCGAGGTAATGATCGTTGCCTCTGATTCTCAATTCAGGCTGGGCCAGTTCGATATCTAATTTCCACTTATTAACAGGGTTCAGATTCGTGCCTTTCCCAAGGTATGCAACCTAGGGGTTCGATTTGACCGCAGCCTAAAAATGCGTGCACAGATGGCGGCTGTGATCAAGTCTGGTTTCTTTCATCTCCGCCAACTCCGTGTTTTGCGCCCTTTCTTTTCAACTCGTGCCCTTGAGTCATTAACCAATGAATTCGTATCGACTTGCCTCGACTACAGTAATGACCTTCATGCAGGACTTGCACTTATCTTTTTGAGGGCGCTTGAGTTAGTGCAAAATGTGGCAGCCCAAATTCTGAGGCGTGTAGCCCGCATTGAGCACGTTATCCCCACTTTCTGCAATCTGCATTGGCTTCCAGTAAGCTTTTGCATACAGTTTAAGTTAGCCATTCTGGTCTATAAGCTCTGTATGGTCTTGGACCAATGTACCTGCGGGCCCAACTGATCTGTCATATGACTGGGGTTTATATACTACGCTCTTCAGAGTAGGACCGACTATCCCAGCCTCGGCTCTTGCGCTCAACGCTGGGGAGACGGGCCTTCTCAGGTGTTGCCCCAAGAATATTAATGCCTTGCTGGCAGTGATCCGGCATCCTACGAGCAACAGTGTGCTTAGGAGGGAGTACAAGGCTCACTATTTTCTCTATGGCTTTTACTTAAACATTATTTCCTTGTCTTTGCATTTTATTTTAGTGTACATTGTTTTGATACATTTCAAATAAATACAGTTTACGGTAGGCAGATTTATTCCGAATATTTGTTCGAGGTAGCAGATTTACTCTGCCTACCATTAGACTTACTGTAAAGTATCGCAATCACACTTTGCCGGGCATTGGTGGTTATGGTAGTGGCCTGTAATCCAGCACTGTGGAGGTAGCAGTGAGGATTGGTGGATCACACAACTATTGTGAAACTCCCTTCCCATGGGCGTCCAAGATATGCCTTACCCTGGCTCGTCAGGAGGCAGTACAGCAAGTGAACTAATCATTATGTTTCCATCTGTACGGAGATTGTGTTACCTCCTCGTGTGCGTGGATGTTGTCTGGGTGCTCCGGTTTCCTCCCACATGTATCATTAGTCATCAATTGGATGAAAACATCTTAAAATAAAACCCTATGTATGTATGTTGAACTTCTGTCGCATGGTACGTAGCCAACTGTGCCAATTGTAGGTGCATGTTCCAATCAAGGAACATGGTGAAAACGAGTCATATGACTCAGTGTCGCTGTCATGAATGAGGACAATTTCAAATATCGACCCTCCTTCTTCCCTTGTGATGTACACGTACTGCTTTATGTACAAGTGAGTTTTGATATAGTGTAAATCCACAAATGTGATACCCCTCTTGAAATTGTGTCCCGCTGAAGATCAGGACACGTCTTTACATGCCCTGATCTTAACAAATGCATCTAGGATGCGTACAGTACCTAATAAGGACATTTTTTTCTTTGTACGAGTCTGGTTCTACCGGAACACTCAAATCACTGAATAGAAATGGACCAAAGAAATTCTTGCTCTTACACTGCACTCTCTTAATGTTGTCAAGCAAGATATTCCAAGTCTCGGTAATGTCACCACTTGAGGGTAGTACGGGCCGTGACTTCGAAACCAGTAATGAAGCAGCGCATTGCTCACTACGATCAGCGAGCTGGGACGGCAGTGGCTGCGGAGACCTGCAGGTTGATGAGTCACTGTTGTATCAGAGGAATCTCGTACTTATCTGCATCTTATTCGTCTGCGTTTCCCCACTGCGATCTCCTTCCATTGAGAGATCCACACTGAAATTTGACGATGAATGTACTTTTCTCCTGGTAACCCGTTGCTGCTGTCACATTCTCAATATCGTCAGAATATCATGAAACTAAACTGAGACCTTTGGGAGAGTCTTTACATATACAGCTCTGCATCAATCCACTGCCCAGTGAAAACCATGGAGGTTGCGACCAGACTTCAGCAATGCGGTGTAGAGGAGATCAGGGACACAGAACCAGCTCACATATCACTCAAACTGAGTCATTGCCAAGAATTGGATACCAAGGTTCATGGTGCAGTGCTGTAACCACTAAGCACTGCAATTTGGAACTGCTTCGTTACATCTGTAATATGATGCACCCGGTGGTAACTGTGCGATGGTGATAGGCTCTGTTGGCCTCAGCCCGCAGCCAATGGGACGTCGAGCCAGGGGCGTAGCCCTGGGGCTGTATAGCAACATCTAGAAGGTTCCAGGGGTGACGCTTATGATTGGCTGTGTGGCATCACGTGAGCCAGGTGATATAAGGGGTGGAGAGAGACAGCTCGTCTGCGCCTCCGGCACGGCAGCGGCCACGTGGCAGGCCGGAGGCTGACTCCTGAATGCCGTTAGCCAGCAGTGTGAGGGAGCGAGGAAAGTGAGCGAACGCCACGCTCGAGTAATGGGAGTAACGGGAAAAAGGAACCCAGCGGTGTGAGAGAGCTGTGTAAATGAAGAACAAATAAAGACAAGAGATACGATATCGTACGGAGTGGGTTTATTACACATCCATTGGCAACGCATTCACAATGGATAACCTTGTGCAACTTAATTTTAGCCAAGCATTGAGTTGAAGTAAGCACACGCACACATACCGCATGTGTGCATAGTGGACAGACTGCTACCACACGGATCCTCTTGTGGTTTCTGAGCAGTTTACATTGGGCTAAAAAAATATCCCTTTTCAAGCTTGGGCATCCCCCTTTGAGTCAGCAATGTCACAGCACAGATTGGGAATCGCTCTCACAGCAGTGCAAGAATTGTCCCTGCTACCAGCACCCAGCACATCCAGGTTGCTCTCCCAAGAGCCTCATAGCTCCTCCTTTTGTGCTGCTTGTCACCCTCCTCCTGCTCCTGTTACTGATCCTCCCACTCTCCACGAGCCCAGTGGCTCCACGCACAGCGGCGCCGTCTCGGTGTCCTCAGTCCATCCGTCCCCCGAGCTACCGGCTGTGTCTCCTGAAGCCTCTCTGTGCGAGATGCGGAGTAACTGCTGGGGACATGAGCCCAGCCCACCCCACCCCTCCCCCCCTCCATGGTCCGTCCGGGCAACACCACTCGTGCATTTGGGTCTGTCCTTGTCGATCCCCAGTCCCCCGTCACTCTGCTGGATTCACATCTCTCAATCAGGAGACTCGCACAATAACTGCTCGGTCAGGTTGTCGTCCACTACATTGTTGGTGCAACAGCCTCTCCACTTTACTCCAGCAATCTCACACATCGCAGACTCCAGCCCAACGTAGAAACATAACACATTCCTGCGGAGGGAGCTGGTAGGAACGTTGGGTTGCTCGGTCAATGGCCAGGGTCAACGGCGGCGTGGTGTATTCCGCAAATATGGCCGACTGTGAGGGCGGGCACAAGCCGGACGGGAGTAGGTTAAACGTTGAGTTTTATAAGGGCATCACGGGGTGACCAGCCCCTCCCCACCCAGCCCCACCCCTCCCACCCCCCACCCAGCCCCTCCCCTCCCCACCCAGCCCCACCCCTCCCATTTTTTGATGCACGACGGACGGACACAATAATCCCCTGTGGGCTGGTGTAACCAGGAGGTTCCTACCAGTATCAGAGACCAGACTGCAAGCCCATTGCCTACAAATCCAGCAATGAGACTGATAGGCAGTGCAGAATGTGACAACGCTCCACCACGTTAATAATACATTTAGTTACAAAACATCTGCACATTCCAAGTTAAAAGGTAAAACACCTGCAGTGAGTCTCCTGCTGGAGAAACGTGGGGAAATGGGAGGATCAGGCATGGCGAGTGTCTCTGACAGCACGATGAGCCACGCGACGCGCAGGACGAGTAAGCACAGCAGGGGTGGACTGGGAGGCTTTATCTTCCGTCGAGTCTGTAAATCCCTTCCTGGGCTCACTTCACCGGAGTTTTCCCCTTCTGTGGTGCGTGGGTCCATTGGTGGATGAGCAGGTAACCCTTGCGCGTGAATGCTTTGCTGCAGACATGGCAGCTGTACGGCTTCTCCCCAGTGTGAATTGTCTGGTGCCTCTGCAGGTCGCCCTTCTGCACAAATGCCTTTTCGCACAGGGCGCACTTGTAAGGCTTCTCCCCCGTGTGCGTCCTCTGGTGGACCTGCAAGCATTCGGACTTCTTGAAGGCCTTGTCACACACCGTGCACACGTAGGGCTTCTCGCCCGTGTGGTTCCTCAGGTGGATCAGCAGGTACTTCTTCTGCGTGAACGCCATCTCGCACGTGGGGCACTTGTACGGCTTCTCGCCCGTGTGGGTCCTCACATGTCTCTGCAGGTCGCCCTTTTGGACGAACGCCTTCTCGCAGAATGTGCACCTGTAGGGTCTCTCGCCCGTGTGGGTCCTCCGGTGCCTCTGCAGGTCGCCCATCTGCACAAACGCCTTGTTGCACTGCGCGCACTTGTAGGGCTTCTCACCCGTGTGCGTCCTCCGGTGGATCTGGAGGTACTCGGACTTCTTGAAGGCCTTGTCGCACACCGCGCACACGTGGGGCTTCTCTGTCCGCCCGGAGTGGTTTCCCTCGTGAAACTGCAGGTACTTCTTCTGCGTGAACGCCTTCTCGCACAGGAGGCACTTGAACGGCTTCTCGCCGGTGTGCGTGCGCTGGTGCACGAGGAGGTGCTCCTTGCGGGCGAACTCCTTCTCGCACACCGTGCACACGTAGGGCTTCTCGCCGGTGTGCGTCCGCTGGTGAATGAGCAGACGCTCCTTCCTGGGGAACGCCTTCTCGCACACGCCGCACGCGTACGGCTTCGTGCCGCTGTGCGACCGCAGGTGCATGCGCAGGTGGCCCTTCTGCGTGAACGCCTTGCCGCACTCGGCGCAAGCGTATGGCTTCTCGCCTGTGTGCGTCCTCTGGTGCACGACCAGGTACTTCTTGCGCTTGAACGCCTTGTCGCAGATGGTGCAGCCGTGCAGCCTCTCCATGGCGCGGACGTCCGGCTGGTCCGGGAGGCCGGCGCCGGCGTTGTCGTCATCGCCGAGTCCCTCCGGGTGAGGGGCCACCACCGCCGTGCGCCGGTGCCACCTCTCGTGCTGGCGCAGCGATCTCTGGCGGCTAAACTCGCGGCCGCACACCAGGCAGGGGAAGTTGGCGCCGTCCATTCCGTCATCTCCGTCATCTCCGTCCTCTGTGGCGGCAAAAAAAAATGAGAGGGGCGTGTGGCTCTAGGGTGTTCGGCATCTGTCCGGTGCTCGATGAGCTGCATTGGCTTCTGGTTGCCGAATGAAGACGTTATTATAACTTGCTTGCCACAAATGAACCACAATACCTTGGGATCTTGTCAAGGAACATAAACCATTATCAGGCAAGCTCGGTCATCCTCGCAGCAGCGGCTTTTCGCTATCCATCGAACAAAGATGGTCAGTGCTATTGCGCGCTTTCGGATGTGCTGCTGCGGCCATCTGGAACACTCTTCCTCCCGTAATTAGGAGGTCACTGGAGCTATGCACTTTTAAATCATCATTTAGATTGACAAACACATTTTTTTAAAACTGCTTTTTGTGTTTAGTTTGTTGTTCTTCCCCTGCACCTCTAATTAGCACCGTTGGCTATGTACAATGCGAAAAAAGTTGAACATGCATGAACGAGGCACCGGATGCCCTAGTACAAGCAGTGGCCACTCCGTGGTTCGCAATCCACAGGGGGGATGATCACACGGGATTTTGTCATGGATCTCAGGACAAGTCAGAATGAACACTAACATAAGCGCACAATAATCTCCGTTACAGCCCATGGCAAATACAAATCTCCGACTTGAAAGTAACACATTAAACATATAATAACTTCGACCAATACATGGTGCTGGTACTTTGTCTAAACAGCCATGACTTGTTATTCGTGAGGCATATACATTCCGGAGATGTTTGTGAATAGCAAATGTTGCAGATGATACCCTAAATAAATACATAGATACGATATTTAATACATGAAAATTATCATAATAAAACATCACTTCATCTCATCACTTTAACGCATCACATTCTCATCACTTTATCTCTTTCTCTCTCTCTTGATGCAGTAATCGTGTCGAGTTACACTCGCGATTCGCGGACAGCTAAAATTGCGGATGGTGGGTTGGTGAATAACGAGCAGAACGCCACGGTACATCACAGGGTCAAATCCATCTGGGTGATTGTTGGGTTGGGAGTGTTCTGGGTGGATCGAGGAAGAAGCCAACTGAAATCCAAACCAGAATGGATCGCAGCAGTACTCTATAACTACCTTGATGAATGTAGTTTGAATAGTTACCCCGCCCCTGTGCCTGATCCAACATGGTTCTGAGAAATAAATGTACAAATACAGTAGATCACCGATTATAATCTGGAAGCTTCGGGGGGGGGAAGGGGGCAAAGGGGCATCGGATTATCAAAAACGGCAGAATCACTACTAAGCATTTTTAAAAATAGTTTATTTTTGCAGTCTTATATGAAATTATGTTTTTAGGTGTTGTTATATGTTTTTTTAGTCTTTCGAATTTGTTTACTATGTGAAATTGGCATAAACATACAAATAGACAAAAATGGATATCCTATTTTTAAAAGTTACTAAATTTACTGGACCGAACTTACCACTCCAATCTCGAAGACTCTGCATGTAGTGATGTATATACGTGCAGTATCTTGATCGTTTAAGTTGCTGTATACAGTGTATATCTACTGTACATATTTGATACTGAAATCAAGCATAGCTACTTTTTTGTCACGTACGGTGCCGATCGCTGGACTAGTTACAGCTTTTGGAGAGATTTTGCCGGTTTCACCGGATCAGCCTGGGACCGCCGGATGTTGGGAGCCGGATAATCGCGCATTGGATTATAATCAATGATCAACTGTAATGAACATACAAATTTTAACCAATTGTCCATTTTGTGGAGTATCCTAACTAGCTCGTAACTGCTAGCAAATAAAAACTAAATGTTGACTTAAAGCTTTCGTGACTGCAGGAATTCATATTCTTTGGGTGTTTGGGTAAAGCCACGTAGATAGGTTAAAAGAAAATAACAGAAAACTAAGACGTTTCCATTGCAACACAAGCGATCGAAACATCGTAGTTTTTTGTTATTTTCTTTGAACATATCTACGTGACTTCACCGTAAGACCCAAAGAAAATAAAAATGAATTCAACAGATACTCTGCATGCGTGACGTAATTTGTCTGTGCTCGCTGGTTACTCTTGGAAACCACATTGTTTTTACGATCACCAAGTTTAGAAAGGTATTTTATATCACCATTGGAACCTCATTTGTCAGTAGCAAAATATGATAATTGGTTTTTTACCCTTTTATCTGGCAACAAAACTGACACCTTTTTTACAAGGAGTCATGTTTTCATTAACCACAATACCTGCAGTCGGAATGCAAACAAAAAACATAACTCTGATAATGTATGCATTGTCCTTGAAATTGATTGGTCCACACCCGAGACAGCTTTCCTTAGAGCCTAGTCTCACATGGTGTTGGACCAGATGACGCCAAAAGGCGCACAACTCAAAGACAATGCACCATCAGAGTATGAGAGCTCGGGGTAAGCATTTACACCATTGCAACCTCATTTGCCAGTAGCAAAATATGATAATTGTTTTTTTACCCTTTTTATCTGGCAACAACAAAACTGTTGCCGACAAAACTGTTGCCAGATAAAAGGGTAAAAAACCAATTATCATATTTTGCTACTGGCAAATGAGGTTCATGACTCCTTGTAAAAAAGGTGTCAATTTTGTTGCCAGATAAAAAAACAATTATCGTATTTTATATCGTTCTAGGTTAGGATATGGATTTACATTTTATCGTAGTTATTTTATATCGGCAGATTCATACATCACTCTCACGTATAATATAACTTCACACGTTTTATAAATCACCTCCTCACGTACCGCCGGTTGAGAACCACTGCTTTAGAGCATACACGAGTAAACAACTATTTAAACTTTCTAAAGTTTATTTTACTTTGCCAGGTAAAGCCCACTGAGCTGTATAGCTTTTTTTCAAAAGAGACTTGGCTATCACAAATGATAGCTCAATGAAGTTGATTATCATCACGTGGAATTTACTCTAAACTCTATACGACTGCAGCTGGAGACACACGCACACACCAGCAGGCATCGCCAGGGTCGGGATCGAATCCACGACCTCCCGAGTCACCTGGCTCCTCACTATTATTGGAGTCGCCCTCCAGCTCCACCTCCACTTCCGCCCAGGAGCCGTCCCCGCGTGCGTCCTGTTCCTCCACAGGCCCTCCGTCACCGTCAGCAGCATCGCGCTCCTCCTCCTCCACTTCTTCCTCATCATCTGGGTCGGTCCATGGAGGGGAGTGCAGCAAGGTTAGAACGGGGCGCCAAGAAGCAAGATCAGGCAGGCAGGTAGGTTGTCAAATTGGTAGATTTATGGGTTATTTTGGCTATCCTGTAGGTATAAAATAATATGCGGAATAATATCTGAGACCTTTTTGGCAGCATCCAAAATGATTGCCTTTGTACAAAGGATAGGTTTTACCCTTTCTGGCAATAAAACAGGAGGCGTTAAGCTGTTCAAACAGCAAATAGATACCTTTTGCAAGGAATTAAGTCTGCATTGACTTCATGTATTCATGGTGAACATGCAAGCAAACATGCTCTGAAAATATATGCAGTTCTTGAAACTGATTGGCCTACACCAGAGACAGCCTTCTTCCATGCGATCAAGGAGAGAGACACAGCAAACTCCAAGTACACAGCAGGCATCAGGGTCGGCACCGAACCCACAACCTCTTGTATAGGATCGGGACCAAACCGACGACCTCCTGTATATCAGGAAGCGTGCGAAGCAGTCGATGATCCATGGATTAAACAAATCACTGGAGAAGTCAGAGTAGAGCAGCAAGAGCAGTCTGTGCTGAACGCTGTCGCAAGATGTCACACGTTTGGCACCAAGGCTCCTTCACTGCCTTTGTGCGATGAACGAATGAGTAGGTGAGATAACATCTCACCACCAAATAATGCGCTGAGTAGTCGCTTGCTTTAAATTCCCGTCAGGTGTTGAGTATTCACTCTATGGAGTAGACTCTCAATTATCCGGATAATTAAAAACCGCAGTTAATCCAAAAAATATAATTTTCCGCGGTTCTCTATACCATAAACCATTAATATAAGTATACATTATGTTTAAGCTTCTCACGAAATAAATGATTGGATAAATCACTCAAAACAAAGCACAACTGAGATTTCGATTGTTACACTTTAGATTTAGAACGAATACTAATGATCGACCGATCGATGCACATGTTCAGTAAGACTCAGCCCACTAAGTGGAGACCAAAGCCATGCCAAACAACATCAATACAACTCTAACCACAGTTGTAAAGATGTGCAATTACTGTACTGTAGAGGCGATCACCACATGGATTTCGGATTAACCGGAACGCATATTTGGTCGGTTTAAGCACGTGACTTGTAATAAACATTTACAAGAATAACAATGTAGAACTGTTGTTAGAGTATTAATTTGAGCTAAAGGGAAAATCCACGAGTTATTAATTTACGTTAAAATCTCAGGTGCGCGGTTAATCCGCAAATCAGATGAACCACATGCGGATAATCGAGTCTACAGTAATTGAATTTGGCTGCTGTGAAGGCTGTGGACGGGTAGATCTCGGTCCCCACCTGAGGCTTCGCTCTTCACTTTGACTCCCAGCCACGCTGCATCGCCCGAGCTCTCCACACAGCCGTCTGTGGCGACCACACACACACACGGACTGTAGGGGCAAGTGCTGTTCGCTAGCTGCACCGATGAAGCTCGGCACGGCACATGAGGGGATGGGTGGCCAACACCACGACCGCCCACCATTGTCTCCCTAGTGGCGATGTTTACACACCGTGCCGGGTACTCATTTGAAGCCTAGTCGAGGCCCAGGACCGGTTCAGATAATCGTCACTGATGTTGGCCGTGAGCGGGAATCGAACTCGGGTCGCTGGGTTTGTAGCGCAGCGCGTTAACCACTACACGACTGCTTCCCACCACCATCAAGAGTCATACCACAGTCGTTATGTGTACAACAGGAACATGATCACCTCCATCACCATCAACAATCTTATTGAAACACATCACCGTATCACTCACCATCATCACCTTGTATCAATGAGAATCAACAACCAGCATCGCCATCACCATAACCTACATTACCATCACCACCATCACCATTACAAGTGTAGTGACATCGAGGATCTCACGGTGTAATGCCGGCTATAGAGAGGCACGGCGTGCGATGTATTGACATCGCGGGCACCACGTATACGTGGGTGCAGTACCGGCCCTAGAGGGGCTCGGTGAGCACTGACTGGGAATGCTGGGTGGCATCACGCTCTGCGTGCAGTGCCGACCCCTACAGGTTAAGGTGTGAGAGTGCCGGCCATGGGAATGGGGTTACTAAGGGCCGTGGCACTCTGGTTGACCCCGCAGGACACGTGACCGGTAAAGTCAACACAGGGGCCCCCAGGTGGGGGCTAGGGGTGGTCACGTGTCAGGGCCGAGATCCTGCTCGAGGGTTCTAGAAGGTGGTCGTGGCTCAGGGCGGAGCCAGCCCCCCCACGGAGGATAGAAGCCGGGTCCCCGAGAGGGACCGGCTGCTGTGGTCATCCTGAAGAATCTACGTTTTCTACGTCCGAGAAGAGTCACCAACACGTGGACCTGGACCCAAGCTGTTGTAGCCACTCCCAGTGTGATTAGTGTAGTTAGCCTGGTGGTCCACCACCATATCTGGTAAAGGGGCAGTTACCCCTTTGTGTTGGTATCAATAAATGTGTTACCTCCAAAGAGTACGTCTGCGACTCAGTTGAACTCACTACACAAGCACCACCATCACTATAATCACAACCACCACCGTTACCACCAAAGACAAAAATCCCCCGTATAGCCTTTTACAGACTGTTGGGGGCAAGTGCTGTCAGCAAGCTGCACCTATGAAGGTTGGCACGAGGCACGAGGGGGTGGGTGGCCAGAACTAATGGAGCCACGGTGGCAAGATGTTAACTACCTCGCCTGGTATACAGGAGGTCGTGGGTTCTATCCCGACGCTGACGCCTGTATATGGTGGTGGTGATGGGGGTGGTGGTGGAAGAGGTGGTGGTGATGATGTTTGACACTGCACCAGGTAGTCATTGAAGCCGAGTCGACTTAGGGGAGACCTGGGACCGGTCCGCGTATTTGTCACCGATATTGGTCGTAAGAGGGGAATCCAACTCGGGCTGCCGAAATCGTCACGCGGTGTGCTAACCACTGCGCCACCGCTCCGCACAGATCCATACACGAGCACGCGGCACGATAAGCCGAGGTAAGTAGGGTGAGGGCATTGAGTGTGGTGAGTGTGGTGAGTAAATGGGGTGCGTGAGCATGGTATAGTGAGTAGGGTGAGTGTGCCGAGTGGTGAGTGAGCGGGATGCGTGAGTGTCATGAGCAAATGAGGTGAGTGAGGTGAGTGAGTGGGGTGCATTAACATGGTATCGTGAGCAGAGTGAATGTGGTGAGTGTCCCGAACAGGGTGAATGAGCGTGGTGAGTGTGCTGAGCGTGGTGAGTGTGCTGAGCGTGGTGAGTGAGTGATGCACAGTATTTGGCTATAGCGTACACAAACGCTGGGTACGAGGTAAACAATCGTAATAAGTGACATTATCAGTGAGCATGGTGCAAAAGTGTGATGAGTGTGGTGAGGGAGTGTGGTGTGTAAATGGGGTGAATGGGGTGAGTGGGGTCAGTGTGGTGAGTGAGCATGGTGAGTGAGTGTGGTGAGTAGGGGGTGAGTGGGGTCAGTGTGGTGAGTAAGTGTGGTGAGTGAGCATGGTGAGTGAGCATGGTGAGTGAGTAAAGTGAGTGTGGTGAGTAGGCGGTGAGTGCAGGGGGAGGAGGGGCCCTCACCCTCCAGCTTCACCGCCGCCTGCGCCCATGGCGTCTGCTCCTCCTGCTTCACGAACGCCACCTCAAGCGCAGCAGCAGCAGCTGGAGGAACCCAGGGGCACACTGGGTCCATCTCCATGGAGACCTGAACAGAGACAGCCGCTACACCAGAGACACCTGGACACAGAAACAGCCTCTACACCACAGAGACACCTGGACACAGAGACAGCCTCTACACCACAGAGACACCTGGACACAGAGACAGCTTCTACACCACAGAGACACCTGGACCCAGAGACAGCCTCTACACCACAGAGACACCTGGACACAGAGACAGCCTCTACACCACAGAGACACCTGGACACAGAGACAGCCTCTACACATGGAGACCTTGACTCCACTCGTTGTTAACGTCGCTCCATTGCCCTTCATTGTTGTTGGAGGGCGACTGCCTCCAACTGCCCAGTAGCATCCTTCACGAGCCTCTTCCACAGAGGTCGATCTTGACACCGCTGGTACCGGTCATCGGCAAGTCCACTCAGCTCTACATCCTTCTGTACCACATCAGTCCATCTCGTATCAAGCCCATGCTGCACCCGTTTAGCTCCCTCTATCCGGCCAAACAGAAGCTGCTTGAGCATGCGGTGGCTGGGCATGCATGCGGGCTACATCAGAAATTGTGTTGATACTGCAGGAGAGCTATGAAGCTCTTTTTCACAAATGTCCAGTAGGGGCGGGTCATAACGTTACAACAACAAACAATACAAAAACATGATAGGAGTGCTAAGTATAGGAAAGGTAAAAAAATAACTTTAAAAAAGGTACAAATAAAACTAAACGATGTTTAATCTCACCAGGTAAAGCCCACTGACCTATGTTAGAAGTGACCTGGCCACAAATGATAACTCAAAGAAGTAGTTTATCACGTTGAAATTTATAGTAGCAAAATAATCTAAATAATAACATGACCCAGCCAAGGCAGCCTCGCCTGCCGGAGCTCAGCGATGGGACTATGTCCTGATGTCTCAAGGAACTTTGAGCTCCTCACATTGTAATCCAGTCTGGTCAAACCCAGGATGGATCGTAGGCAGGCAGGCCAGCCTGAATGTTTCAAACCGGCGCAGATGTTCCTTTGAAGAGCTGCATGTTTCGCAAGCATTAGAGGACATGACTGGCCGAAAATACCCGCACATCATATGGAGCAACAGGCCAGGTAGCTTCCATACAGCAGCATTACACAACTGATGAGAAGACCATGCCGGTCGATTGATTTGGAGCGAGACCTCCGCTGCCAAACCAGAGCTGGTCATAAGCCACACTGGCCAGGTATAGAAACCCATCCACTCTCTCCAAAACTGCCCCATCGCTCATGGGCAATGCAGGGGGTGAATGGTTTGATGACCCAAAATACACAGGCAGGTGCTTTGTTTTGGTGGGGATAATGGTATTCACAGTATTACCTCGATATGCGAATATTCGATGAACGAAGTTTTAATATGCAGATTAACCATGCACATGAGATTTTGACATAAATTAACAACACTTGGATTTTCCCTTAAGCCCTAATTAATCATCTAAACACAGTAATACAATTTAACACGTAGGCTTTCGTGACCAATATCATCCATAAGAGGTCTTTAGGGTTAGATCGCGTAAATATTTTATGTGTCGTTAAAACCCGCCACCACCCGACACAACCAATTAAGTAAGGTTTGTCACGTAAACAGAACATGCCAATACACACAATGGACAGGAAGGACAAGATCAAAGGGCTCGCATAATGCGCATGCATAATTTACATTGACGCATCAATTCCCCCCCCCTCCACACTTTGCGCAAGAGCGCAGAAGCGTGGTCAAGACATCTACGCCTCTATATAAGGAACGAAACAGGTGGACTTCTCCACAAATCTGGCTGTCGCCTGATGAAGCTAGTTGTAATTACTGGCGAAACATCGTACTCAGATTGTAAATGTTGTGGCTTGGCTTTCCAACACACCGGTGTGCTGTACTCGTGACGAATTGGCCACGTTCTGTTGACGTGACAACCCTTGCTAGACGGCTGTGTTGGGTGGTGGCGGGTTTTAACGACACATTTATATATTTACGCGATCTAACCTAAAATACCTCTGTTATGGCCAGTAATACAACATTGTTATTCTTGGAAATGTTTACTACAAGTCATGTGCTTAAACCGAACAAATATGTTTCTCCGGTCAATCCAAAATCCACGTGAGCGCCTCCATAGTACATAATATCTTTACAACAATGGGTAGTGGAGTTTGATTGATGTTGATTGGCGGGACTCTGCTATCATCCACTGCGTGGGCCGAGTCTTCTGCTGAGCTGGTCGATCGTTAGTATTCGTTATATATCGAAATGTTTCCTCCTTTGTTCATTACCAGACTACATTTTCCACGGCAAATTGATATATTTGGATTATCCACGATTTTTAACTACCCGAGACCATCCTCCCTGTCATTCGCGGGGATAATTCCCCTGTATAGCTATGGATGTGTAGAGGAAGTTCGGGACATCCTCACACACAAACACCACACAACCACGGGTTAAGGGTCACGGGAGCACTGCCATGCACGACGCGCAATCCGAGTGGAGGACACTCTGATCAGATTGGTGCGAGAAGGAATATAACAAAGGGCGGGAAAACCCCGAGAAGGGGATTGGTAGAAAAGGGGGGAGATGGACTATTTAAGGGAAAAGAGTGGGAGGGTTCGAAGTTGGTTTTGGATGGGAAAGTGTGGTGTGACGTTGCCTTGAAAATAAAGATCCTTAACCAGCTCAAGTCTCCTCTTCAGATGTATTCCCCATTATATCCATG
Organism: Lampetra planeri; assembly: GCF_965212315.1. Taxonomy (NCBI): domain Eukaryota; kingdom Metazoa; phylum Chordata; class Hyperoartia; order Petromyzontiformes; family Petromyzontidae; genus Lampetra; species Lampetra planeri. Next base: position 2,733,527 of record NC_136177.1, on the reverse strand, counting down.
GTAAAAACAAATAGAATACATTGAAATTAGTTCATACATGTTACAATGCCCCCATCTACAGTAACTACACGAATAAGAATACAATTATGAGATGCGGCTCCTTGGAGCGTTCGTTTACATTCATCTCGGCCAATCAGCGTTCAGCAAGGCACCGCGTCACAGGGCTGTGGAATTTGCTGGGCAATGCAACCTAACGGCTGCACCCAACGTTTTGCTGGTGAGTGTGAATATCTTTTACCCAAGGCAGTAATTATAATATACTAGCTGTACTACCCGGTTTCGCCTGGGACTTGGATCCACCACGCGCGGCGGCCTTTGTCTCCCCAGTGGCGATGTTCACACACCACAGCAGTTACTCGTTTAAGGCTGAGTCGACCTAGGGGACGCCCGGGAGCGGTTGAAATAATCGTCACCGGTGGTGGTCGTGAGCGGGAATCGAACTCGGGTCGCCGGGTTCGTAGCGCAGCGCGTTAACCACTACACTACAATGCGTTACGCTTCCACATGCGCGGGTCACATGGCAGATTTGACGGCACAGCTCACTTGCCGTGCAAAAAAATATATGCATTATTGAGCTCCCCCCCCCCCCCCACAAAAAAAAGTGTATTTTTATAATTTTTGCATGGTGTACAGTCTGGAAAGTACCCACATGGCAAATTTCAAGTTTGTTGCATGTAGGTAAGTACGCTAAACATTTTGAACAGACACACATAATCACAACTTTGCCTTTTATATATATGGAGATATTGGGCAGGACACATGCCCCCCAATATTCAAATATGCTCAAAATGTCCCCCCCAAAATATTGCTATAAAATAGATTTCTGTTTATATGATTGTGGTTATGGTTGTACTTTATGAATCCCTAATCTCTGTCATTGCATACAATGAAACAAGAAATGGTAAAAAAAGGTAAAAACAGAGCAATGTAATACAATACACTATTAGACATTATTGTAAAACATAAATAAAAAGTGCATTCTATGTGTTAGTGAATTTATTAATATTTTAGCCAGGAAATTATTTTTCAAATTTAGATTTGTTTTCAAGATTTGGTCCCCCCCAATGTTCACTCCATGGCTACGGCCTTGCTTTTACCACGTTTATCTTTTTCGATTTTCAATCTTATATAAATGGTCTTGTGTTTACAATATGATTGGTAAGTTACGAAGTGTCTACATCTGTATAACATCAGTTACTCGTGGCAAGTTTCCACATAGGTCTCGGCAAGGTAAGGTAATTTACCTTTTTTACCGGGTAAAAGGTTAAAGGTAAAGGGTAAAGATGTCCACATGCCAAGGGGTAAGGTAAATGGTAGGTAAAGGTAGCTCGGAAGAATTACCCGGTAGGGTAAAGGTAGCGCGAAGTATTACCCCGTAAATACGGTACCTAGTTTACCACTAAAAGCTCCGTGACGCAATCCGTGGCCTCCATTTAATAAGTAATATAAAAAAAACTTTCTTAAAAACACGCTTTTATTAAATGTACTAGTCATGGCAGAACTCAATGACTCCAGGAAGTGGCCCCGAAGCTTGCTATAGCGTAAGGGACCGTGGTGATTTACAGCCAACGTCAGTTGACCGTGGACAATTAGACCCAAGCCGAAACATAACATATACAAAAAGGATATTATGATAGAATATAGTGTTGTCATCAGTATGACATAAGTATACCAAGTTTGCAGTCGATACCACATTAGGAAATGGGTAAAAAAAAGTGTTACAACATTTGAGGATACAACGATGACAACAACGACAACAATGACAACGACGACAACAACAACGACAATGACAACAACGACAACAACAACGACAATGACAACAACAACAAGCGTGTAAAATTTGAATCATCGAGAGTATTCTATATGAATAAAGCGCTCTACCTTATAGCATTTACCGTTATAAACCTTGTTCATGTGTAGTTCCCTAGTAATTACCCTGTAATCGGGTAATTTATATGGGGTAAGGGTAAAAGGTAGGCTCGTTGCTTTTTACCTTTTACCTTGTACCTTACCTTCTAAAGGGTAAAAGGTAGGGTAGAGTGATTGTATTGTGGTAAGGTAAAAGGTAGGATAAAAGGTAGGCTCGTTGCTTTTTACCTTTTACCTTACCTGCTAAAGGGTAAAAGGTATGGTAGAGTGATTGTATTGTGGTAAGGTAAAAGGTAGGGTAAAAATAGGCTCGTTGTTTTTACCTTTTAACTTTTACCTTACCTTGCCGAGGCCTATCCACATACAAACGAAGCTCCAGGATCCGCTTCGTATATCGAGGTATTTTCTAGAGCCACCACCACCACTATTAACCATCCTAGGGGCCGTCCATAAATAACGTCACGCACCTAGAGGGAGCGGGGGGGGGTCAGACATTTGTGACGATGTGTGACGAGGGGGGGGAGGGGGTGAGAAATGTGACGTCACATCAAAATGCGCAACTTTAAATAAGTGTAGACAACACGTTCTACTTATCTTCTTGGTTCTTTCGGTAAAGTCACGTAGAATGGAAATAATAAAATAATAAAAATAAAACATAATAAAATAATTTCACAAGTAGTACTAATCGCATATCTGCATTTCCCATAAATATGCTAAAATTCATTTTGATATGCAAATTATTTTGTCAAGGCGCTCTTCCCCCTTCATCCCAGCTTAAATAGACTCTCCAAGCCTGGGGTGTCATTCAGACGCTGTCTTCTCGACAGACCTGTTCTTCGCCTGAGGACGGCTGCTTGCGTTGTGGCCGAAACGTCGTGAGAATGATTTAATGTTTTATTTTTATTATTTTATTATTTCCCTTCCACATGATGACTTTACCGAAAGAACCAAGAAGATGAACCCCTGCAGTCACGAAAGCTTTAAATCGAAACGTTCTACTTAATTAAATATACTTTTTAATAAATGTTTTCTCCTACAACATCAGAGTGCAGCGCCACATTAAATACGCACTACAATGACAATAGTTTAAAGCGATTTTAAGCATGTTTTTTTGGGGGGGGGGGGGCAGAGCTTTGTGACGTCATATTTGAGGGGGGGGGGTCACACTTTTTGTGACGTCGTGTGACGAAGGGGGGGGGGGTCAAAAATCGTCAAAAATCGCGTGACGTCATTTATGGACGGCCCCATACTCCAGTCGTGTGTAACAGGAGCATGATCACCTCCATCATCAGCATCGTTATCAATAATCTTATCTAAAGACATCACTTGAGCACTCACCATCATCACAATTTACCAATATGAACATCAACAACCAACATCACCATCACTGATCACCACCAAGACACAGCTTCCCCAGGTAGCCTGTAACAGACTGTAGGGGCAAGTGCTGTTAGCGAACTGCACCATGTGGCCAGCACCTTTGTCTCCCTGACTCCACATCGCTACACCAGGTACCCATTTGAGGCTGAGTCGACCTCGGGGATGCCCAGGACCGGTTCAGATGATCGATATCATCGCTTGTTGGTGGCCGTGAGTGGGAATCGAACTCGGGTGGAACGGATTCGTAAGGCTCCCCATATCACCATCGTTACCATCATCACCACCGTTACCATCACCATCGTTACCATCATCACCACCGTTACCATCATCACCATCGTTACCATCACCATCGTTACCATCACCACCGTTACCATCGTTACCATCACCATAGTTACCATCATCGTTACCATCATCACCATCGTCACCACTGTTACCATCACCACCGTTACCATCATCAACCCCCCTTACTATCATCACCACCATCACCATCGTTACCAACATCACCAACATCACCACCGTCACCGACACTACTCACAGTGAGCGCGGCTCCGTGATGAGAGGAGCTCCCTGGGAGGGAACTGTGAGGGAGTGGTGAGGGAGGTGAGGAAGTGGTGAGGGAGAGGTGAGGAGGGGAAGAGATGACGGAGGTGGTGAGGAGGTGAGTTGAGGGGAGAGGTGAGGAGGAGGTGTTGAGTGAGGGCCGTAGCCACGACCCTGACACTGGATCGATTCGCCACCTGTCAACATCGATTGGCGATTCCGATTTCGCCATTTGGTTAAGCGAGGAATCGAATCGCTGTCCGCGTCAAAAGTCACCGACATCGCTCGACGTGAGTCGATTCCTTAGGTCGCACGATTCCCGCTCACGACGCCAGGGCGACGAAATCTATCGGAATCGAATACCTGGATCGGTTGGGGCGATGAATCGCTCAACCGATACTCGTCCCCTGTTACCTCTCGCCCGTTACCCACTGGTCTCGCGAGATTCCTCGTCGTTACCCACTGCTCTCGCGAGACTCCTCGTTACCCACTGGTCTCGCGAGATTCCTCGTCGTTACCCACTGATCTCGCGAAATTCCTCATTACCCACTGCTCTCGCGAGACTCCCCGCCCGTTACCCACTGCTCTCGCGAGATTCCCCATCGTTACCCACTGCTCTCGCGAGACTCCTCGTCGTTACCCACTGCTCTCGCGAGATTCCTCGTCGTTACCCACTGCTCTCGCGAGATTCCTCGTCGTTACCCACTGCTCTCGCGAGATTCCTCGTCGTTACCCACTGCTCTCTCGAGACTCCCCGCCCGTTACCCACTGCTCTCGCGAGATTCGTCGTCGTTACCCACTGCTCTCGCGAGATTCCTCGTCATTACCCACTGCTCTCGCGAGATTCCTTGTCGTTATCCACTGCTTTCGCGAGACTCCCCGCCCGTTACCCACTGATCTCGCGAGATTCCTCGTTACCCACTGCTCTCGCGAGACTCCCCGCCCGTTACCCACTGCTCTCGCGAGATTCCTCGTTACCCACTGTTCTCGCGAGACTCCCCGCCCGTTACCCACTGCTCTCGCGAGACTCCCCGCCCGTTACCCACTGCTCTCGCGAGATTCCTCGTCGTTACCCACTGCTCTCGCGAGAAGTCAGCGCAAGGAGCGAGGTGAGTGCTGAGTCAGTCAGCGCAAGACGCGAGGTCGACTAAGCCTCAAATGAGTACCTGGTGCGGTGTGTAGTAAACCTCGCCACGAGGGAGACAAAGGCGGTCGGGCGTGGTGCTGGCTACCCACCCCGTCGTGTGCCGTGCCGGCCTTCATAGGTGCTGCTCGCTTACAGCACTTTGCCCAACAGTTTGTTAAGGCTACATGGGGGATCTTTGTTTTCTTTGGTGTTCATGATGGTGGTGGTGGTGATAGTGATGATTTGGTGATAATGGTGGTGATTATGATGATGGTGATGATGGTGGTGGTGATAATGGTGGTGAGGGTAGAGGAGCGACGCTCACAACAATGAGCGGAGTGCCGGGCGGCTAAAATACAGCGAGTTGGCAAAGTTGGCACAGTGGAAGGGGGGGCACTGGTGGTAACTACCATCATCTCAGCCAACGCATGGCACCTGGGTCTGTCCCGAGACCTCCTGTCAGCGAGCCTTCAACACTCCACGTGGCCTCAAAGTGCACCTGGCCTGGCACAGGCGCCGTGAGACGTCACTTGGCGAATGGTGGGTATTGGTGGTGGTGGTGATGATGTTGGCCTGGTCTCAGCTGACGATAGTTGCAAGCAAGAGTTTCAACATCGCTTGCAGCTGGGGTTCGCATCATACCCGCCTCCTCCTTCTGATGCTGAGGGTAAATAGGTGAGGTATCAGGACTGTGGCTCATGCAGCTGCAACGGCTGCATTGGGTATGCAGTCCAGACCAAGGGTGGCACAGTCGGGTTTTTTAGAATCGGGTTTAATTGTCTTTATATGAAACCCGATCATCTGAGATTGGGAGAAATCCGGTTTATTTGGTTCTAATTGCAGAACCGCACTTTGCCAACTTCTCAACGATGGGCTTCATCCATTCCAAGCTAAGGAACTCACTGGCGCCCACGATTGTGGAGAAGCTCGTGTTCATCAAGACCAACCTGCCCGCCGCATTCTACGACTACCCCGTGCCCGACGGCCCCGAGTACGATAGCAGCAACGACGAGGAAGCAGCCTAAGCCTTGGATCAGAGTTTCGTATTCATTAAACCAGGTTTTAATTCCCCGAAATCGGGTTTAATTGTATTAAAGAAAAAACCCGATGCCTGCCGCTGGAAAAATCGGGTTTTTTCCACCCATGGTCCAGACCTCCTCAGAGACGCTGGCTGAAGGAGGAGGTGTTCCGGCTGGTAGAGAAAAAACGACAGGCCCACTCCTGTCTACAACATCCAACATCGGAGAATGAGGAGGCTTACCGCAGCCTTCGCTCAGAGATTCGGAGGGCCGTGCGGAGCTGCAAGGATGAGTGGTGGGCGCAGGTTGTTCAAGAGATGAAATCTGCCTCAGTAGCCCACAATTACAAATCACTATTTAATTCCATCAAAAAATAACCTGCAGCACCTCACCTATCAACATGCTTAAGGGAAAGGACGTTAATCTGACCTCCGACCCCCAGGAATAGATCTGCAGGTTTGAAAATTATTTTTGTGAGGTCTTGAGGGAGGGGAATTCCCTCAGCCCAGACAACATCATGGGGCAAGGTTTGGACGACTCTGCTAAAGCTGCCGAGCCTCAAATATTGGCAGAAGTAGCCACCTCTTCTGAATGGTTGGCTGAGGTGCCATCTGTGGAGTAAGTGCGAGGGGCAATCCGAAGTCTGAGACCAGGAAAAGTGCCTGGCAGAGACGATTTCCCAAGCTAAATGCTGAGGGAGGATGGCATCTGTGTGCAGACTGCCCTACATGAAATCATCACAACTGTCTGGACGACATGATAGGTTCCGCAGGATTGGAAAGATGCCCTGGTGGTCCCTGGATAGGTTGTAGCAACTATGGGTGCATCTCTCTTCTCACTGTGTCGAGAAAGGTCCTGGCAAGGATTATTCAATATCGCCTTCTCAGGCATGCTGAGGAGAGGCTTGTGGAGCCCCAATGTGGTTTCAGACCAGGGTGGCCCTGCACGGATGCCATATACTCTGTCTTTCTGCTACAGCAGAGGTGTAGGGAATTCCAACAAGGCCTGCATCTCTGCTTTATTGACCTGGTCAAGGCCTATGATACCATCAACAGGATAGGGCTGTGGGCAGTTCATCATGCTTTCGGAGTCCCAGACTCTCGGCTCACAATTATTAAGGGCCTTTATGATGGTGGACAGGCCTAGGTAAAGCTATGTGGCCAGGAGTCGGAGCCATTCCCTGTTCACCTTGGGGTGCGACAGGGATGTCCTCTGGCTCCCACATTATTTAACATCATCTTTGACCACGTTGTTAGAGAAGCTTTCCATTGCTGTACCGGAGGAATTTCCATCTAGTACAGATACAACGGGAGGCTGATCGATGCCCGGGTGCGGTTGTGGGATGGCTCCTTATTGGTCAACCATAATGATCTGGTGATTGCTGCTTACTCAGAGGAGGAGTTGGAGGCGCTGCTGCTGAACATGCAGTGTCCCACTAAGAGGTTGGGCCTTACCAGCAGCCCCACTAAAACTAAGCACCTGCCTGGGTATTTTGTGCCACCAAACACTCCACCCCCTTCAGCTCCCAATTGGTGATGGAGCAGTTATGGAGAGAGTGGAGAGTTTCCCATACCTGGTCATTGTGCTTATGACCAGCTCCCGTTTGACAGCAGGGGTCTCACTCCGAATCAGTCGGGCAGCATTATTTTTTCATCAGCTGCGCAATGCTGTGTGGGAGCTACCTGGTCTGTAGCTTCGCACAACGCTTCGGGTCTTCTCGGCCACAGTCATGTCCCCCCTTCTCTATGCTTGTGAAACGTGGACCCCTCTAATGGAATAATCTGCGCCGGTTAGAAACATTCAGGTTGGCATGCCTACGATCCATCCTGGGTTTAACCAGGCTAGATTGTGTGAGGAGCTCACAAATCCTTGAAAGATCTGGACACATTCCCATCAGTGAGCTCCTCTGGCAGGCAAGGCTGCGTTGGCTGGGTCATGTCGCCCACCATACCCAGCCACCGCGTGCCTTAGTAGCTTTTTGTTTGGCCACATAGAGTGGGCTAAATGGGCACAACATGGGCTGGAGAAGACATGGACTGATTTGGTACAGGAGAATGTGGTGCTGAGTGCACTTGCCGACAAATGGTATGAGCGGTGTCAAGATTGGCCTCGATAGAGGAGGCTCGTGAAAAACGCTACGAGGCAGTTGGAGGTAATCGCCCTCCAGCAACAACGGAGGGCAGAGGAGCGATGCTCACAACAATGAGCGAAGTGCTGGGTGGATACAATTCAGCAAGTGGGCACAGTAGGAGGTACAGCGGGTGCATCTACCAGTCATCTCAGTCAGCCAACCCATGGTACCTGGGTCTGTCCCGAGACCTCGTGTCAACGAGCCTTCGACACTTCCCATGGCCTCAAAGTGCACCTGGCCTGGCACGGGCACCATAGTGACGTCACCGTCACTTAGTGGTGAATTGGTGCTCGCTAACAGCAATTGCCCCAAGAGTATATTAAGGCTGTATGGGGGATCTTTCTCTTTGGTGGTGATGATGATGGTGGTGATGGTGGTGGTGACGGTGATGATGGTGGTGATGGTGATTATGTTGGTGATGGTGATCATGGTGGTGATGGTGATGATGGTGTTGATGATGATGATAATGGTGGTTATGTTGGTGATGGTGGTGATGATGTTAGTAACCACACATGGGCCTCCCCCAGGCCGACTCAGCCTCAAATGAGTGGACGTTGATGATGATGACGACGATGGGATGCGTGTGACGTTTAGGATGATAACAACAATGAGAATACCGAAAATGCTGATGGACAGATAATAATGTGGCGGAGCTGCGGTGGCTAGGATATGTTAACTACCTCGCCTGGTATACAGGAGGTTGTGGGTTTGATCCTGACCCTGATGCCTGCTGCATATTTGGAGTTTGTATGTCTCTCTCTCTCTCCCCGTGGTCGCGTGGATTTTTATCCGGGTCCTCTGGTATTCCACTCAACATTTAGAATCGACATCCGTTTTAAGAATATTTGGTTGCTATAAATTTCCACATGATAAGCCACTTCGTTGAGCTATCATTTGTGATAGCCAGGTCGCTTCTGAAAAATAGCTACATAGCTTAGTGGGCCTTACCTGGTAAAATTAAAAATAGTTCAGCTTTTGCGCGGTGAACGATGAGTGAGCGAGTGTGCGTTCCCTTCCGTGCAGCGGCGGTAACGGTGGCGGTGGCTGCCATGGAGGCTGGCTCTCTGTCCCTGCCGCTCTCCGCTCCCTCCCAGCGCCCGAGGGTGAAGCATGAGGATGCAGCCTGGAGGCGGCAGTCTCCACCCGCAGATGGGACGCCGTGGAAACGCGAGGGGGACGGCCGCGGTGAGAAGCACCCCTCACGAGCACCTCCTGGGGTCACTAGGAGCCACCGCCACCACCGCCACCACCGCCACCACCACCACCCCCACCACCCCCACCACCAACCTTACCACCACCCCCACCTCCACCACCCCCACCACCACCACCACCCAACCACCACCACCCCCACCACTCCCACCACCACCCCCACCACCACCCCCGCCACCACCCCCACCACCCCCACCACCCCCACCACCAACCCCACCACCACCCCCACCACCACCACCCCCACCACTCCCACCACTCGACCACCACCACCCCTACCATCCACCCCACCACCACCACCCCCGCCACCACCACCACCACCCCCCCCACCCCCCCACCACCACCCCCCCACCCCCACCACCAGTACCCCCATCACCACCATAAATATAAAACTAAAAACTATTTTGTTTATTTCACCAGGTGTAAGGCCCAATGAGCGATGTAGCTCTTTCTCAGACGTTGCCTGGCCATCACAAGTGATAGCTCAACAATCTGCTGATCGTCATGACGTGGAAATGTATAGCAGCGGCAAAATACTCTCGATGTGTGACGTTCATTCTAAATATGGGGCAAAAAACGGGAGGGCCCGGAGAAGAAACCGCAAGACCATGGGGAGAGACACAAGCAAACTCCAAATATACAGCAGCAGGCGTCAGGGTCGAGATAAACCCACGACCTCCTGGATACCAGGCGAGGTAGTTAACATCTCTTAGCCACAGTGGCGAGAGACAGAGAGACACGCAAACTCCAAATATAGAGCAGCAGGTGTCAGGGTCGAGATAAACCCACGACCTCCTGGATACCAGGCGAGGTAGTTAACATCTCTTAGTCACAGTGGCGAGAGACAGAGAGACACGCAAACTCCAACTATACAGCAGCAGGCGTCAGGGTCGAGATAAACCCACGACCTCCGGGATACCAGGCGAGGTAGTTAACATCTCTTAGCCACAGTGGCGAGAGACACGCAAATTCCAAATATACAGCAGGCATCATCAGGGTCAGGATCGACCTCATACCAGGCGTGGTGGTGATCTTGGTGAAGCAACGTTGCGTGCGTTAACTCAGTCGCTCCCCTCTCTGCCCTCCTCCGTAGAACCGATTGTGAAGAACGTGCATGAGCGCAGGGCCGGCTGTGACATGTGGCTGGAGGTGAACATGACGCGCGACGGCTTGGCCCAAGGCAGGTGGCGCTCCCTGCTGCTGCTGCCGCTGCCGCTACTGCTGCTGCCACTGCTACCACTGCTGCTACTAATGCTACTACTGCTACTGCTGCAGCTGCTACCGCCGGTGCAGCTGCTGCCGCCGCTGCTGGATGTAGCACGATGCCGTGCGGTGTTTTGTAGTGGACGTGCACATACCCTGGCACAAGCGCCATGGTGACGTTGAATGGTGGCTGTTGTTGTACCCAGGGAGTAGGAGAGGGTTATTCGGTGTCTTTTGAGAACGGAGGCAAATATCCACCAAAGAATGAAGATAGGGTTCGTACATCAGCACATCACTTACTACCCTTTGACTCCACCACCACCACCGCTGCTGCCATGCATTGCCAGTCTCCACCCACAGACGCGGCGCCGTGGAAAGGCGAGGGGGACTGCCGCAGTGATAACCGCCTCTCACGAGCAGCCCCTGGGCTCACCAGGAGCCTCCACCACCCCCAACAGCACCACCACCACCATTACCCCCAATTTACAACTGAAAACTGTGCGACATTCTGCTCCCCGCATTCACACAGTGGGCCGTCGCGTAAACACGCCCCGTCGATCTTCTTGGTTCTTTCGGTAAAGTCACGTAGAATGGAAATAATAAAATAATAAAAATAAAACATAATAAAATAATTCTCACGACGTTTCGGCCACAACGCAAGCAGCCGTCCTCAGGTGAAGAACAGGTCTGTCGTGAAGACGCGACAGACCTGTGAAGACACAACAGACCTGTTCTTCACCTGAGGACGGCTGCTTGCGTTGTGGCCGAAACGTCGTGAGAATTATTTTATTATGTTTTATTATTTCCATTCTACGTGACTTTACCGAAAGAACCAAGAAGATGAATCCCTGCAGTCACGAAAGCTTTAAATCGAAAAACACGCCCCATCGATGTTCGGAAGCAGCACACACTCCCTGGTCGCACCTGAAGCGGTTTATCTGCACCCATTGGCGCCTTGGGATGATGCGATGTGCGGCTTGAACACGCGTGGTTTAGAAGCCACTTGCCGTTTCTCCCGACACTGCCCATTGCAAGGTGCGCCTGTGTGTTCAGAGTCGGTGCACTTCGCTCTTTTGATCCTCAACAGGTGCTGGCTGCAGGAGCGTTGATCGCACATCTACCAGGCTTCCCGTGAAGACTGAAAGTAAGTCGTCATCCCTCCCATGGTGATTCTTCTCCCCCCGATGATTCCTAATCTGAACGACAAAGAATTTTTCAGGTCCACGATGTGCGTGACATGTAAAGTATTGTAGCGTATTCTTGGTTCTTTCGGTAAAGTCACGTAGAATGGAAATAATAAAATAATATAAATATCAAGCAATAAAAATCTTTATTATTAAAAATCTTTATTATTTTTTATTGTTTTATATTTATATTACTTTATTATTTCCCTTCTACGTGACTTTACCGAAAGAACCAAGAATATGAATCCCTGCAGTCACGAAAGCTTTAAATCAAAATTTAGTATTGTAGCGGTTAGCGCTATGCTGCGCTACTAACCTGGTGACCCGAGTTTAATTCCCGCTCACGGCCAACACCAGTGACCATTATCTGAATTGGTCCTGGGCCTCCCCTGGGTCGACTCTACCTCAAATGAGTACCTGGTGCGGTGTGTAAACATCGCCACTGGGAAGAAAAAGGTGGCTGGGCGTGGTGCTGGCTACCCACCCCCTCGTGTGCCGTGCTGGCCTTCATAGGTGCTACTCGCTAACAGCACTTGCCACAACAGTCTGTTAAGGCTACACGGGGGATCTTTGTCTTTGAAGTGTGCAGCTGCCCCGGAAGCAAGGGAGCCTGTTCTGCGATGTTACTGAGCCTTGGGTTGTACCAGGCAGGTTAAGATAGCTGCCATCACCCCACATCTCTTACAATACTCCCTGTGCAGTAACAGTAGATAGGTGAGTGGGTCCCTAACTGGCCACATTATCACACCCCCTCCTTCCCACTTCCTTGCAATGTGGTCAGTGTTGACACAGCAATTTAGTTTGTAGAATTTTTTTAAATATATATGTGTCAGCTTGACAGCTGTCAGTGCTCAGTGATATACAATTTTAGTGCCGGGTGCCACGACACAGTGGTGGGAGTCGCTGAGGAGCCCTGCGGAGGTGTGTGCAGGCGTGCCCACGTGAAGTAGTGGTGAGAGGACTATATTCTTAGGTTTTTTCGGTAAAGTCACGTAGGTAAAAAATGTTAATTAATAAAAAAAAATCACGACTCTCTCTTGGTGAGAGGCACCGGTACTGCATGTGCCGCTGTTGCTGCCCGTGGCGGGCAGGGCTCAGAGGGTGTGCGCTGCTCAACTAGGTATGCAAGCTGATGGAGGGGTCCTCCAGGCCGGCGAAGACACTTACGGCGGTGGCGGTGACCCACGTGCATGGCTGGGAGAGGAGACGCGGGGGAACCATATGGCTCCGTGCCCGTTTGCCGAGGTGGAGGTGGAGCTGGAGGACACGGGCGATGGTGAGCAGCGGCGGCACCCGTGCGGTCATCCGTGGTCACGCTCTTCTTGGGCGGACGATGCCAGGGGCATGGGCGGTGGCTAGGGAATGTTAAGTAGCTCACTCGGCATGCAGGATGTCATGGCTTCGATCCCGACACTGATGCCACCTGTGTTTATTTGGAGTTTGCGTGTCTCTATCCCTGTGGTCGCATGGATTTTTCTCCGGGTCCTCTGGTTTTTCCCTCCACGTTTATAAACGTGCATTTCGAGTGTTTGGCTGCTACAAATTTCCACATGAGCTACTTGGTTGAGATATTGTTTGTCATAGCCAAGTCACTTCTGAAAAAGAACTATATAGCAGCTCAATGGGCCTTACCTGGTGAAATAAAAATTAAATAGTTTAAATAGCAATAGTAGGGGTGGCATGGAATGACGGCAAACGTTGTCCGGTGGAACGCGGGGAGAGGACGGGAGAGATGTGCAGTGCAGGTGTCATCGTGTGACGTCGCTGTACATGTGACGTCACTGTGCGTGTGACGTCGCTGTGCGTGTGACATTGCTGTGTGTGACGTCGCTGTGACGTCGCTGTACGTGTGACATCGTGTGTCTTCGCTGTGAAGTGTGACGTCGCTGTGTGTGTGTCGTTCAGGGCGGAGTTGGGCACCCACGCTCCAGTTCCACTACGTCTCACCTGCGCCTGCATCTCAGGAGGTGAGCAGGACTGTTGCTACATTTTTTAGATGCGTTTTTCTGGATTTTGTTGTTGTTATTCTGTCTCTCACTGTTCAAATAAACCTACCATTAAAATTAAAGACTGATCATTTCTTTGTCAGTGGGCAAACGTACAAAATCATCAGGGGATCAAATACTTTTTTCCCTCACTGTGTGTTTGATTCTTTATCTACAGGCATTCCTCTACTTACGAACGCCCGACTTATGAACGCCCGACTTATGAACGCCCGACTTATGAACGCCCGTACTTAAGAGCCAACTTCCATGAAATAGAAACAAAAATAGCCCCAACAGTCTGTTAAGGCTTACACGGGGGATATTTGTCTTTGAAGTGTGCAGCTGCCCCGGGAGCAAGGGAGCCTGTTCTGCGATGTCACTGAGCCTTGGGTTGTACCAGGCAGGTTAAGATAGCTGCCATCACCCCACATCTCTTACAATACTCCCTGTGCAGTAACAGCAGAGAGGTGAGTGGGTCCCTAACTGCCACATTATCACACCCCCTCCTTCCCGCCCCGTTGCAATGCGGTCAGTGTTGACACAGCAATTTAATCCCACTGCATTTCTGACCAACACCACCTAGCCAGTGAACTGGAACACGTACACCACGTGTGAGTGGTGCATAGCGGGATAGGCGGCTCGGACAGAGAACCAACGCAGACGCGTATGACCTTGGCGCCATGTTTCATTTATTTCAAGTTTCATTTATTAGGTGTAGCCCTGTGAGCCATTCAGCTCTTGAATCGGGTGCAACCACAACAAACAAAAAAAACATGAACAAGAAAACATCTTAAAGTGACTATGTGCAAACAGAAAATCCAAGAAAAGACAGCAAAATATTGCAGAAAAAGCACCGTACACCAACACTGTGCAAAAATCCCAGTGGTATGTGGTGCGTCAGATAGATAGTCAAGTACACTCAGGGTCTCTGGAGTGGCATTCACGAGGGGTTTCAGGCCCAGGAGGGAGGATTCAATGCTAGGTAGTATATCGGTGCCGGACATCACATTGTACAGATCGGTTATTTTACCATAGAATGTCCAGAAGATGTGAATGTAGGTTTGGATGGTGCCCGGGGGGCACGTAGGGCAGTCTGGGGATATGGTCTGGGAGAATTTATCCCTCAGTTGGTTAGTGGGATATGTGCCATGTAGGAACTTAAATTTAATTGTCCTGAGAGGAGGAGGGGGGGGGGTGGTCTTAGACCTTGCCGGGGTTTGTGCCAAATTCGTTTCCAAGAGTGATGGGATCGGGCATCCGTATGGGCATTTAAATGCGGTGCATTATTGTGTTCCGACTTACGAACCATTCGACTTACGAACGGGTCTCAGGAACTTATTAGGTTCATAACCAAGAGGACTGTTCGTACATACATTTTATATGGCTGTGTTAAGTGGTGGGAAGTGGTGGCACAGTAGTCAGCACACTCCACGTAAATTCTCGACCATGGTTTGCATCAATTGAGAGTGATAACCGTACCTGTATGTGGATCGCCCCCGTGTCGACTCAGCCTTAATTGAGTGCAGAGTGAGGTGTTTAAAGCATTGCCATTTGGTGACGAGATGTTAACCACCACGCCTGGTATGCAGGAGGTTGTGGGTTCGATCCTGACCCTGACGCCTATATATGCAATGCTTTGTTACTCGGGGTTCCAACCAAAGTCTTGGGCCTCCTGCAGCTGCTCCAGAACGTGACTGCCAGGATGCTCATGCAAACCTCATTCAGTGAGCACATTTTTAGCACTATAATAAAATATCTGCATTGGCTTAAAATTTAATTAAGGGTCCAATTTAAAGTGTTGCTGCTAACATACAAGGCCTCAAATGGCCTTGCACCATTTTACATTCAACAGCTGATTCACTTGCATGTACCGTCACAACATCTCTAATCCTTTAATTTACATCTCCTCCATGTGCTGAGCATTTTCATGCGCTGCCCAAAGTCTATGGAACACCCTGCCACCTGTGGTGGGACAGGCAAGGTCACTAACCTTGTTTACATCTGCTCTAAATACTCACCTGTTTCGCCTGGCCTACACTTTCCATGTATGATGAAATCTGGCTTTCGCCTGATGAAGCTAGATTTCAAATCTGGCTCTCGCCTGATGAAGCTAGTAGTAATTACTGGCGAAACGTCGTACTCAGTTTGTAAATGTTGAGGCTTGGCTCTCCAACACACCAGTGTGCTGTACTCATGACGAATTGGCCACGTTCTGTTTACGTGACAACCCTTACTAGTTGGCTTTGTCGGTTGGTTGCGGGTTTTAACGACACATTTATATATTTACGCGATATAACCGAAAAGACCTCTATTATGGGTTTAAATGTATGTACTGTATTTGTATTTGGGTGATTTGTTCACCTCCCTTGTACTTTGCACGACTATCGTTTTTTGTACTGTGTTGTAACGTTCTGACCTAGTGCCCCTACTAGACATCCGTGAAAAAAAGCTCTATAGTTCATCGGATTCCTCTTGCAGTATTAATACTTATTCTTATGTCAGGTGGCAGACGAGGTCTTGTGTGCAGAAATTATTGCCTGAAGGCAGCCCGTTTTGGAGGCACCTGTTCATCAACTCTTGTCAAAAGCATTTGAGGATAAGCTTCCCTTCAGCTTTGGACATTGAGCACAAGATATAGGTCAGGCATTTAGCTCTTGGGGATCTGTTTTGGGTTTTCAATACATTTTGGAATCACAGTTTTATTAGCCATTTGGGATAAGCGAATGGTCATGCAGCATATTCTTGGTTCTTTCGGTAAAGTCACGTAGAAGGGAAATAATAAAATACGTGACTTTACCGAAAGAACCAAGGATATGAATCCCTGCAGTCACGAAAGCTTTAAATCAAAGGTCATGCAGCACTTGAAAAACATGTGCGGCCATGAGAGTGCAAACTATCCTGTGTGGATAAGGAATTTGTTGTAAAGAAGATCTTTGACTCACAGCTTTGTTATGTTTAAGTTGACGCCATCTCCTTGTTTATTTGTTACTGCTACAATCATGGTCGTCATGATGGCCACTCTCAGCATCATCCTCATCGTTGTCTCCTGGTTGATCTGCTCTCGCTACTAAAGTAGCAGGTTCCAGGACATGTAACAATTCTCAATGTTGATTCCTGCAGTTGTGATAACTTTCATTAAGTCGTTATGAATGATCTGATAAACTTCTATTTGTACATGTCGTATGTAATTGATCCATGATACATGAAGTTGTCATGCAGTGCACGTGCTGCAGGCTGTCTGATATTGATGAGTAATTCGTTGTTAAAGATGATCTTAGGCTTGCAGCCTTGCATGGTTCAAGTTACTTAATGGCCTCCATTGTGCTATCCAGAGGTGAGAGCTGTGTGCCGCTATGTGAGTTTTTATATTTCACGTGCAGTCGTAAGAGATTGTGGGACTTCCTCAGGGTCTGAATGAATTGCCCCCCGCCCCCCACCCAACCTCCCCCTCCGCCGGACTGGCCGTGCCAGCGAGGATCCAGGCTGGCAATGCGGCGCCTCGTGAAGAAGGTGCGGGGCCCCCGGGTCACGCGGTTCTCCCCACGCGAGATGCTCACCCTGGCGCAGGAAGCGGCCCGCCGCGTGGGGCCCCTCTACGGCCATGGCGGCGCCCTCGCCAACGCGGCCACGCGTCGCCGGGCCTGGGCCGAGATCGCCCACGCGGTGCGGGCGCACAGCATCTTCCCCCGCACGCGCGACCAGTGCCGGCGCCGTTGGGACGACCTCCGGCGGTGGGCCAAGAGGAAGGCCCTGCGGGCAGCCGGCAGCGCCGAGCTAACGGGGATCAAGCGGCTGCCGGTCGGGGTTGTGCTCACCCGACCAGAGGAGCTCGCCCTCGGCACCTTCCCCGAGCTGTCCATGGAGGGGCTCGCCGTCTGGGACGTGGGGTGGTCCGCACGGGGCTCCGTCGACCGCGGCAATGGGGCAGAGCCGCCTGCTATGGTGGCAGCGGGGGCCGACGCGTGGCCGGACGAAAAGGCTGTCGACCTCCTGGTATTGGGCCCCGTGGCACCGCTGGTGGGCGGCCCGCTGCACTACGCGGCGGCGAAGTCGACGGAAGAGGGAGCAGACGAGTCGTCGTCTATCTCCGATGTAGAGCGGCGTGATAATGTGGAGGAGGAGGAAGACGAGGAAGAGGAGGAGGAGCGGCAGGAGGAGGAGCTGGCGGAGAGTTCCGACGAGGCATGGGCGGCGAGAGGCTCCTCCTCTCCGCCCGTCGTTGTGGGTGGACGCCCCCTCGCCCCCATCTCCAGCACGGAGAAGTCGTCCGCGCTGCCCTGCCCAGCCCCGGCCACCATTTTTCCTCTTCGGTTCCCCCCCCGTGTGTCCCACAGGGGCGCGCATGCAGCGGCCCCTCCCCCACCCCAGGCCCCGACCCCTCGCATCGACGTGACCACGCGTGAGCGTGATGCAACTGAGCGTGACTCCACCGCGCACGAGTGTGACGCGACCACGCGTGAGCTCGGCCGACCCGTGGGCGAGCTGCTGTCGCGACTGGACGCACTGGCCGAGATGCAGCAGCAGCTCGTGGCCCAGGGCCTCGAGCACCTGCGCCTGCTGAGGGAGCAGGCCGAGAGCCAGCGGCACGCCGAGCGCCACCTGGGCTCCATCGCCGCTGCCCTGCAGGAGCTGGCAGCGATGAAGCGAGCGGGGGAGCCGCCACAACGGCCACCCGGTGGAGGCGCTGGCAACGGAGACTCCGGCCCCGGGCCCCTGGGAGGGCGAAGCCGGAACTGGAACAGGGCCCGTGGACGGGACCGGGACAACCGCAGGAAAACAGGAGCTGGTTTTAACCTGAGGACCCGGCAGAGCTACCCTGGACCCTGACTCCAACCTCCACTTCATGTTTTATTCAGCTTGTCTAATGCCAAGTGATTTGTTGTTTCTCCAACAGGGAGAGGCTTCTGCGAGTTGTGTCAGAGTCTCTATGAGCATCCTTAACTGCGACCCCACCTGGTACAATTTTCAACGACGGCTTGATGCCATCGAGCTGTGCCTACCATGAACATAGCGATTAAGTGCTTTATATGAAAATCTAGAAATCGCAAGATATTGTTTTTAGTTGTGTGTGTTGACATGTATATATGGACGTTGAACTTTTTTCGGCAACCTTGCTAATTTGATGTGTGGGTGAAGAACAAACTTAACACAAAATGCAGTTGTAAAGAAATTAGTTTCCAATCTAGATGATTTTAAATTGCATAGCTCCAGTGGCTTCCTAATATTGGAAGGAAGAGCGTTCCAGATGGCTGCAGAAGCGCATCTAAAAGCGGCCGATGCGGTGACCGTCTTTGTTAAATGGCTCGCCGAAAGCTAATGCTGCGAGGATGACCGGAGTGTGTAATGGTTTATGCTCCTTGACGACCACCAGCCCACAGGGGATTATTGTGTCCGTCCGTCGTGCATCAAAAAATGGGAGGGGTAGGGCTGGGTGGACAGGGGAGGGTGGGGAGGGGCTGGGTGGGGAGGGTGGGGGGTGGGAGGGGTGGGGCTGGGTGGGGAGGGGCTGGGTGGGGAGGGTCTGGGTGGGGTGGGGAGGGGCTGGATGGGGAGGGGCTGGGTGGGGAGGGGCTTGGTGGGGAGGGTGGGGGGTGAGAGGGGTGGGGCTGAGTGGGGGGAGGGGCTGGGTGGGGAGGGGCTGGTCACCCCGTGGTGCCCTTATAAAACTCAACGTTTAACCTACTCACGCCGGCTTGTGCCCACCCTCACAGTCGGCCATATTTGCGGAATACACCACGCCGCCGTTGACCCTAGCCATTGACCGGGCAACCCAACGTTCCTACCAGCTCCCTCCGCAGGAATGTGTTTTATGGCAAGCACTTGATGTGTAATGACTGCGACCTTATAACGTCTTCGTAGGCCATCCGGAAGCCAATGCAGCTGCGCGAGCACATGAACTTTACAACGGTATTTCACATATCCGTATTTACCCGATTGAGATGAAGAAACCTTGAATATCGTTGGCTTGCTTTTGCAAGCCACATAATTGTTGACTCCAGAAAAGCTTTCACTTTAGAATCCATCTGAGGTTGAAGTTCTTTTGGGACGGAGCTTCTAGTTGATGTCTGGCTCCTCTACCTGCATGCTGTGTGCATGAATCACTGCGGCATTGATTTAATTTCCTTGTTTTTCTGTTACTGGACCTGTCATGGTTGTCCCAACGGCCACTTTCATCACCATCATCATCAATCTCTTCTCGTCGCTCTGCTCATGTAGCACATTACTGGACATATAATAAGGCATAACATCGAGTCCGACATATGTGATGACATCCATTGAGTCGTTCACGAAGCAATTCCATACATTTTGTATGTAGAGCTGGCAACCACTAGGAGGCTCTGCAATCAAAATGGCAAAAGCAAGGATCCTCAAACGTAATCGCAAACCTGTATGGCGACATGGTTAGTTGTGAGAACGGGCACTCGACCATCAAGCTACCTCTCCTGCTTGTCTCAGCTGTTGTCATTGTCACGACTGTTGCATTTAAAAGCAATCTGGCTTGACTCCACATCCAATATCTTGGATTTGTTCTACATGTCTGGCCGCTCGATTATCCACTCTTGATTAGTGGACTGAGGTCATCTAACTTGGGTCACTGCTTGGTTTAAAACCAAGGTCTCAATGGTGCTGAATAGGTGAGTTAATCCGGTGATACGAACCCCTTAAGTTACCTAGCTACATATCGCGTGTGTTTATAATAAATATATTTTATATATGGTTAATTTGGTCACGGTTTTTTTTTTTGTTGTGACTGGATTATAATCAACTCTCACAAAGATCTAATGGATTAATGCACCAACTATTCACCATTGCCGTTACAGAGAATATGGCTTGGATTTGTGACGCATCTACCTGTAAAATGTATGTATGTTGAACCTCTTTTGCACTTTATGTAGAAAACTGCTCATCAGAGGTGCGGACGAGGGACAACAGCCTACGTAAAAAGCAGTCCTCAATAACTGAGTTTTTCAATGCAGATTTAAAGTGCACAGTTCTAGTGAGCTTCTAATGTCAGAAGGGAGATTGTTGCAGACAGTTGCAGAGGCACCGCTAAAAGCACGCAATACCATGACCATCTTCATTTTGTGCGTAGTTGAACGCCACTCTAAGGACAACCGGCGTCGTGCGATGGCCCTTGACAAGCTCAGAAAGTTACTGTGGTTCGTTTGTAGTGAGCACTTTGTGTGTAATAAGCACGACTTTGTGATATAGTCATTGAGCAACCGAGTGCCAATGCAACCGCTACGCTTGGATCTTGCAGTACCCATGGCAATTAGTTGTGTACACTATACTGGTAGGAACCACCTAGTTCCACCAGCCCACAGGGAATTATTGTGTCCGTCCGTCGTGCATCCAAAAATGGGAGGGGTGGGGCTGGGTGGAGAGGGGAGGGTGGGGAGGGGCTGGGTGGGGAGGGGCTGGTCACCCCGTGGTGCCCTTATAAAACCCAACGTTCCTACCAGCTCCTTCCGCAGGAATGTGTGTCCCTCGTTATCCGCGAGGGATACGTTCCGGAGATCAGAATGGTTTATTTGATCAGAATCTTTATTTAGACTGCAGGAGGAATCCGACGAGCTATGAGGCTTTTTGTCACAGACGTTCAATAAAGGTGGGTCAAACAAACAATACCAAACACAATAGGAGTTAAAAGTATAGGAAAGGTAAGCATATCACTGAAACAATATTTATATTTGTTTATTTTGCAAGGTAAAGCCCACTGAGCTATTAGCTTCGTTTTCATTCAAGACATGGCCACAAATGATAGCTCTACGAAGCGGCTCATGTGGAAATGTATAGCAGCCAACTAATCTAAACGCATATTTTTAAATATGGAGGGAAAACCCAGAGGACCTAGAGAAAAAATCCACCCGACCACAGGGAGAACATGCAAACTCCATATATATACGTATATATAGCAGCAGGCGTCAGGGTCTGGATCGACCCCCCGACCTCCTGCATACCAGGTGAGGAAGATGACATCACACCACCGTGGGGCCCCTTACGTACTTCTAGATTTGAAGCTTCTAGATTTGAAGCTTTCGTGACTGCAAGGATTCATATTCTTAGGTTTTTTCGGTAAAGTCACGTAGGTAAAACATCAAATTTAATAAAAAATAAAATAAAAGTCACGACGTTTCGGAGGCAACACAAGTCTCCGTCATCAGGTGGGACCGTCACAGCCAGATTAGCTGCATCAAGTGAGGCAATGATTCAAGATGCAATCCCTTAAAAGCAAGTTGAGGGGGAGGAGAAGGGGCTCATCAGAATGTGGTAGCCAATGAATGGAACGTATCGGGAGGGAGGGGGGCGGGGCTCAAAGACAGCACGGGGCGCCAGGCACAACGCATCGGGAGGGGGAGGGGGGCGGGGCCAAAAGGATGTGCTCGACGGCGCGAACGCGGCCGCTGCCGCACACGCCAACGCATTGGACAGAGAGGGGGAGGGGAGGCCCAATACACATGATTGAAAGGCACGAAAATGCCCATGTTTATACCAATGCTGGCTGAACAACGAAGAGAGAGCACTGTTAAACACTGGGGATGTTAACACTCGGTAAAGTAAAGTAAAATAGTGCCTGTCAGATAAGATGGTCCAAAAAAGTGTAACTAAGTCTTTTTTGCGTGGTTGATAACATCTTTCCAATGATTACTAAGTTTATACCCATCATCACGGTTGAAATTATGTCTGTGTTTGTATATTTGTATGGCTTCGTGTACAAACCTTTGATGGTAGCCAGGAGGTTTGCAGAGAACCTTGGTCTCGGAAAAGACAATTTCATGAGAGCCCACAGAGTTGTAGCAATGATCGGCAACGGCCGAAGAATCAGTTCTGCCGTGTTTCAGATCTGACTTGTGCTCGTGGACACGATCAGAAACATGACGTTTCGTTTCTCCAATGTAGCAATCACCACAAATGCAACTAAATTTGTAGACTCCAGGATACTGTAAGTCAGGAACGACATCCTTCACAGATGGAATCAGATCACGGATTTTATGCACTGTACTGAATCGGACTTGGATCTTATGTTTGTTTAGAATTTTGGAGATCTTTTTGGTTACGCCTGCTATGTATGGTAACGTGATAGTTTTGGTCGGAGTTTCATGTGGCTGTTTCTGTGTGGTGGGAGAGACAGCTTGGCGGATAGTACGGTCAGAGTATCCGTTCATCCTGAGGGCCCGATGTACATGTCTTAATTCACCGGTCAGGTGGTGTTGGTCAGAAATGCCATGGGCTCTGTGGTATAGCGTTTTGATGAGAGAATTCTTTTGAGATAGGTGGTGGTGGGAATCCGGTTTCAAGTAGGAATCTGTGTGGGTGGCTTTCCTGTAGACAGAATGTCCCAAGGATCCATCAGGCCTCCTCTCAAACAGAATATCCAAGAATGGTAGTTTACCGTCTTTCTCCACTTCCATGGTGAATCTGATGGATGGGTGTCTAGAATTGATGTGGTCCAAGAAGTGGTTCAATGCTGGGAGGCCATGTGGCCAGATGACGAAAGTGTCATCCACACATACCTCTTCCACAGGGAAGGACGCAGGGTGGATGTCTGGATGGCGTCTGATTCAAACTTTTCCATGAACATGTTGGCTATAACTGGTGACAAGGGGGAGCCCATAGGGGTACCCTCATTCTGTTTGTAGAAGGTGCCATTCCAGGTAAAATAGGTGTTGGTGAGGCAATGCCTAACCAGCGCAGGTACATCAGAATTCAATCCATGTTGGACTAAGTCCTCAATTATTGTTAGGGTGTCCGGTACTGGGACTTTGGTAAACAAAGATACTACATCAAAGCTGACGAGGATGTCATCAGGGGATAGTACCATGTCCTTAACCATAGAGACTAATTGGGTTGAGTTGAGTACTGCCGAAGAGGTCTTGCCTGTGAAGGGGAGCAGAGTATCTGATAGAAAACGGGCTAGTTTGTACATAGGAGAGTTTATCGTCGACACGATGGGTCGTAGCGGGGTGCCTTCCTTATGGATTTTGGGAAGACCATAGAGTCTGGGAGGTCTTGCCGCCGATGGTTTTAGAGAGGGACGTTTGCTTGGTTCTATTAGGGAAGTCTAACTCGTGATGATACTGTTGGTTTTCGTCGTAAGGCTTTTAGTGGGATCGTTTTTAATTTTGGAGTAACTCCCATCATTAAGAAGGTCCAGGATTTTATTGTTGTATGAATCTTTATCCATGATGACCGTGGCATTGCCCTTGTCTGCCGAGAGGATGACTATATCATCTCTCTTTTTTAGGTCCGCGAGTTCAGAGCGTTCATTTTTGCTGATGTTGCTAGTGGGTTTCTTAGCATTCTTAAGAATAGTAGCTATTTCAGCTCTTGCTACATCCGCATGGATGTGTCCTATGCCTCTGAGGGCTACATCAATCTGAGAAATCATATCCTCTACTGGTATATATTTAGGGGTGACGGCGAAATTTAGTCCTTTGGCCAGTACCGTTTTTAGATTGTCAGAAATTGGGATGTTACTCTGATTAATCACGGTCTTGTTAACATCCAGCTCTGCGATGTGTGGCTCTGGTTTCTTCTTAGATAGGAGGTTGAATTTAGAAATCAGGTTAGCTTTGCAAAGCCTCCCCTCCCCCTCTCTGTCCAATGCGTTGGCGTGTGCGGCAGCGGCCGCGTTCGCGCCGTCGAGCACATCCTTTTGGCCCCGCCCCCCTCCCCCTCCCGATGCGTTGTGCCTGGCGCCCCGTGCTGTCTTTGAGCCCTGCCCCCCTCCCTCCCGATACGTTCCATTCATTGGCTACCACATTCTGATGAGCCCCCTCTCCTCCCCCCTCAACTTGCTTTTAAGGGATTGCATCTTGAATCATTGCCTCACTTGATGCAGCTAATCTGGCTGTGACGGTCCCACCTGATGACGGAGACTTGTGTTGCCTCCGAAACGTCGTGACTTTTATTTTATTTTTATTAAATTTGATGTTTTACCTACGTGACTTTACCGAAAAAACCTAAGAATATGAGCCCTTACGTACGTAAAAAATGTAAGTATATGAGTTCAAATTGCATAAGTACATAAATTCCCAAGTTTTAAAAAGCAGTAAAACAGCAAAAACTGTCCCAGACCATACCAAGACAACACACAGTCCCTCAATAAAATTGTATGAATGTAACTCGATACATTGTTGAGAATTACAAATCACATTTCAAAACGTGACTAGCAAGCACTAATCTACCTTCGCATATTTTTGTAATGCGAGCATAAACGGGGTGGTTGCTGGCCTCCGCGCCAATCACACGGCCCGGAGCATTGGGGGGTGGAGCCTGGTCGGCGGAGCGTGTGGGAGGAGCCACTGCTCACCTCGGCTCAAATGGGAGACGAGGTGAACGGGGGGCGGAGACAGGGGAAGTACGGGAAGGAGGAGTCAGGGTCACGTGATGGGAAGGATATAGGGAGAGAGCCGGAAGAGATCAGGGAGTTGGCACGGAGCGAGAATAGGGGAAGCCACGCTGGGCAGTGCGGGAGATGGCGCCATCTGCCACGTGGTGGAGCGGCGCCATCTGCCACGTGGTCGAAGACCTACGCACACCGTCGGCCAGCGGTGTGCGTGGGGTAAACGGGGCTAGCGGTGTGTGAGGGCCTAGCAGAGTGTGCGGGGGACACACGTGGCTAGTGAGTGACTAGCAGAGTGTGCGGGGCACACGTGGCTAGTGAGTGACTAGCGGAGTGTGCGGGGCACACGGAGCGAGCGGTGTGGCTGGCGGCGTGTGCGGGGCACACGGAGAGAGCGGAGCGGCCACCAGCGAGTGCGGGCCACACGGAGCGTGCGCGGGGCGCGCGGCGGTGGCGGTGCGGGTCCGGCCGTGGACCAGCGGGGTGCGATACGAAAAACCTAAATAAACGACAACGGAGACCAAGAAAGCCTGACAGAGTCGTTTATTACATTTTTTAAAAATTAAGGTTTATGATGTTAAGGGAGGGAACAAGGTTGTTCCAAAACGTTGGTGTTGCAATGGCAAAGACTTTGGCACTCTTTCCAATTCTTGGTCTAGGGATAGTTAAGAGGCAATAAGATGGACGTCATAGGTTTATTTGGTTTGGCAATAGGGTTAATTAATCAATTAGCTAAGAATAGTACATATTTCCTAATAAGGAGTTTATGGATGAACAGGGCCCATTGTAGATTTCTTCTTGAATCAAGTGATGTGAGATTCGAGTTTAAGTAGAGGTTACAATAGGTGGGTCTGTATGGTACATCCAGTGCAAATCGAAGAGCAAAATTACAAAGTGGGTTTAGTCTCGATTTAAAGCTTTCGTGACTGCAGGGATTCATATTCTTGGTTCTTTCGGTAAAGTCATGTAGAAGGTAAATAATAAAATAATATAAATAAAACAATATTTCCCTTCTACGTGACTTTACCGAAAGAACCAAGAATATTAATCCCTGCAGTCACGAAAGCTTTAAATGAAATTTTTGTATTGTAGCGGTTAGCGCTATGCTGCGCTACTAACCTGGTGACCCGAGTTTAATTCCCGCTCACGGCCAACACCAGTGACCATTATCTGAATCGGTCCTGGGCCTCCCCTGGGTCGACTCTACCTCAAATGAGTACCTGGTGCGGTGTGTAAACATCGCCACTGGGAAGAAAAAGGTGGCTGGGCGTGGTGCTGGCTACCCACCCCCTCGTGTGCCGTGCTGGCCTTCATAGGTGCTACTCGGATCTGTAAGCGTCATCACCGTAGTGGTAGAATGATAGCTTCAACAATTTGCAGGCGTAATCGATTCGGAAAACAATGTTTCTATATAAAACCCAAGTTTTTTATTACATTTTCTTTGAGTTGGAGTGAGTTTTTAATCCATCAGTAAATCCAAATGTTTGAAGCACTGCGATTTGTACTATGATGTTGTTTCTGACATCCGTAATAGGTGAAGAGAATTCAATTCGATTTTTGTTTAAAGAAAATACCATGATCTTTGTTTTTTTTTTTGGTTTTAGGATCAATTTCAGTGATGACATTTGATGTTTAATTAAATCGAAATGAAGATTTACCCAATACTAGCATGGCAGTGTCATCAGCAAACATATTTAATTCTAAGTGATTTAAGTTTAGTCCAAGATTGTTTAAATATGAGAAAAAAACTGGAACCAGCACGGAACCTTGGTTATTTTAATATTTGTGAACGAGATTTTATCAATGTGTACCTTTTGAGAGCGAACTGAGAGGTATCTCTTAAACCACTTTACTGTAGTCTGAAAATGTTAGTGGACAAAGTTTTGTGTGTAGAATCGTATGATCAACAGTGTCAAAATGCTTTTGGCAAATCGAGGAATAGTAGACAGCAGTAGTGGCCCTTTATCCAGGTTACTGAAGAGAACACATTCTGTGGAGGGAGCTGGTAGGAACGGGTTGCTCGGTCAATGGCCAGGGTCAACGGCGGCGTGGTGTATTCCGCAAATATGCCCGACTGTGAGGGCGGGCACAAGCCGGCGTGAGTAGGTTAAACGTTGAGTTTATAAGGACACCACGGGGTGACCAGCTCCTCTCCACCCAGCCCCACCCCTCCCTCCCACCCCCCACCCAGCCCCACCCTCCCCACCCAGCCCCTCCCCACCCAGCCCCTCCCCACCCAGCCACTCGCCACCCTCCCCTCCCCACCCAGCCCCTCCCTGCACGACGGACGGACGGACACGATAATCCCATGTGGGCTGGTGTAACCAGGAGGTTCCTACCAGTAAAATTGTATACATCCACCATTGCTGTAGTGGTATAGTAATCCTCTTGAAAACCAGACTGTTTACTGTGAAGGAGATTGTGAGTTTTTAGGTAGCAGTTTATTCGTCATTTAAGTATTTTTTTCTATTTTAGTAACTGGTGAGAGAATAGAGATTGGTCTTTAACATATTAAGTCTTCTTTGGAGACATTTTTATATACTGGACGAATAAGAGGGGATTTCCACTCTATCGAAAATGTACCTTCACTGAGAGGTTGAACATGTGTGTCAGTTTTGTTGCCAGATAGAAGGGTAAAAAACAATTATCATATTTTTTACTGGCAAATGAGGTTCCAATGGCGTAAATGCTTACCCCGAGCTCTCATGCTCTGATGGTGCATTGTCTTTGAGTTGTGCGCCTTATGGCGTCATCTGGTCCAACCCATGTGAGACTAGGCTCTAAGGAAAGCTGTCTCGGGTGTCGACCAATCAACTTCAAGGACAGTGCATACATTATCAGTTATGTTTTTTGTTTGCATTATGACTGCAGGTATTGTGGTCTATGCAAACATGACTCCTTGTCAAAAAAGGTGTCAGTTTTGTTGCCAGATAGAAGGGTAAAAAACTAATTATCATGTGTGAGGGGTTTATTGATCTGCCACAGCCACGAATGCAGGCAACTCGTCTTCTCCCGTGGATGATGGTGTATTCATTGATGATAGTTTATGCAATAGATCTAGTTCAATTATGGGACTAAACGAGAAGTATGGACGATGACTTTTACTAGCATTTTTAGCTTTCCTCTGTTTTCAACTGAGCTGAAAGAAAGTCTTGGGATTTTTTTGTGAATTTAGAATAGATTGGTGGTCGTAAGAAAATGTAGCATGTTATACTTGGCGAATACATATATTTCTTATTGTTCGATAATTAAGCCATTCGTGAAGCTTATTTGATGTATTTGCATTATTTATGGCTATATCTGTAGTTTTTATTAAGAAATGTTCGGATCAAACCAAGGTGGACGGTCAGCCTTTATTCTGAACCTTTTTTAAGAGGGCATGTTTGTAAGTTATTTTTAGGAATTGGTTCTTAAAATGTGTACCAGCTTGGAGAGTGTCATATAACAATTATTGAAGGTCATTTTGTTTAAAGACCATTTTACAATTATTATATGAGGTGTTTTCTTTTTTTTATGACGAATACCAAATATAATGGCATAGTCACTGAGATGGTTATCTAAGGCTCCCACTTTTTAAAATGTACTGGGTGAATTTGTAAGTAGGATATCAAGGATGGACAAACGATCTGAGGTTTTGAGATTGGGTCTAGTGGTTTAAGTAATCAATTGATTTTGATTGTACTCGTTTTTAAACTCGAATGCATCATGTAGTAGGTTTAGCCAGTTCAAAATTAGGTCCCCTATGATCAATAGTTCACATTTTGTAATGGGTGAGATAATTTTATCCGGGGATTAATTCGATATTTTACTGTTTGGTGGTCTATAGCAACATGAACTCTTCCTCACAGGTCAGGAATCTCGTCCCAAGCCAGAATAAAAAAGGATAAGGGTCGGCGAAAGGGTGCCATCAAGAAACATAGCTGCCAAATTCCAAAGCAACAAAGGGGCTGAGAATGGCAAATGAAGAGATCGCAGTATGGACATGGAATGTGAGAACAAAATGTAAAGATACAGGTACGACATCCTAGGCCTGGCAGAAACGAGATGGATAGGAATGAGGGAGAATAAAGGGGGTGAAGTGATCTGGTCAGAGGAAGAACAAGTGCACACCAAAGCAATCGGGTTCTTCTTGAGCGCAAAAGCCAAAGTGTCATTATCGGGTCACAGACTGGTTAGTCCAAGAGCAATTGTAGTGGACTACCCCAAAATGTCCGTCATCACAATATATACACCAACATCAGATAGCACAGAAGATGTTATTGAATAGTTCTATGAAACGCTGGAAAGCACGTTAAAGGAACTGCCTGGGAAAGAAGATTACTGTGGGAAACTAGAATGCAAAATCTGAGAAGGGTAACACCGGATGGGAATGCATCATGCAAAGGTACGGATATGGAGAATGAAATGAAAGAGGTGAGAAACTGCTAGAAATCGCTTCACATGATGTGCTAACATGTACTACTAAGTAAATGGACATGGACGGCACCGAATCTAAACATACGAATATGATAGATCTGGTAATTATCTCGAGACGCTAGAAAACATCAGTTCGATTATGCAAAACATTCCAAGCGGCCGATGTGTCATCAGACCACAGCTCGGTACGATGCAACCCATGACTAAAACTAAAATGTATATCCAAAATGCAATATGAGAAGAAGAGCAACATCGAGGGACTCGAGAACACGGAGACAAGAAGGGAATTATGAAGAGGCAATGGCAAGTTAAATCAGGGGGGCAAAATAGAACCCCTCAGTATAGAGAGCAAGGCATTAGCACGAAAGAAGATAGTCTAGCAAGCAGCATAAGCAACAATACCCTTAGTTTGAAGCTTTCGTGACTGCAGGAATCTATACTCTTTGGTTCTTTCGGTAAAGTCACGTAGGTATAAAAATAAAATAAAATCAATCGCGACGTTTCGGGCGCAACACAAGCGTCCGTTTCAAACCTTTTAAAACAGTTTGCATCACCAGCAGGCCATGCTTTCCCACCTGATGGTGGACGCTTGTGTTGCGCCCGAAACGTCGTGATTTATTTTATTTTATTTTTATACCTAGGTGACTTTACCAAAAGAACCAAAGAGTATGAATACCCTTAGTATTACAATCCGAAAAAAATAATTATTTGTGTCTTTTGGTAAAGTCATGTATATAGACTTTACGGAAAGACCCAAAGAATATGAATTCCTGCAGTCTTGAAAGCTTTAAGTGTTGTATCTATGCCCTGTTTTCCGTTATTAATATTAAGAATAATTAAGAAAAAAAAATGTCTATATATATATTTTTTTATTAAACAATGAAAACAACTCACTTCTCCTCACAAGCACACCAGGAATCTATGAACATGGAGGGTCATTAAAATGATAAGAATTCGGTCACAGAGAGGTCATAGACATCCAGATGGACAAAAAGATCGATGGACTAACCTCCCAAGACATCTTGAGATGCACGGAGGGGGTGCAGAGTAGAGAAAAACAACTTTTGCAACTCGCGTTTTCCTTAAACGTTTTCCGTACCGAAAAGTAGAAACTTAACAAAAAGAATTAACCAACAAACAATAGGGGCTTTTTATTAGTAATTCCCTTGTATTACTCGTATTCACCGTATATATATATTATTTTGTATTGTATGTTTCTATCTACCTGACCAAAAAAAAAATTATAATTACGAATTCCAACAGTTAAGGAAGCGTAAGTGGAAACTTAGTTGCACTTAACCTCAGGACATTAAAATATAACTCAGAATAAACACCAATCTCGGGAGAACTAAAATTGGCGAAACCCTTAAAATAATGATGTAACGAGGATCATTACGAATATTCATTAAACATAGACGAATGATTACCACGATACTAAGACCGAAGGAACCCATAAGAAATATCAAGAATAAACGTAACACACAAGACCACATACATCTCCTCGACCACCTTTGTCTTCCAGCGGGGTCTGGCCTCTGAATGAGCCACGCGGGGCAAGCAAGAAGGGAGCAAAAAGGTCACAAGGGGGGAGTTCGGGCTAACATTCCGAGAACATCTGTTTTTTCTGTTTGTTTTCTCTCGCAAGAGACGCGGAGAGAGGAGAGGGTGTTCACGTTTTGAGTTAAACACGCGCAGGGTGCTCCGACGACAGAGCACGGCCGTCTTTGTCTCCCCGCAGCACGGACAGCAAGATTTGCACACGCGAGCAAATAACATTCCCCACCCCTCCTTCCAGAATGATTACACAGCTGTGTCTTTACTAATAAACACGCACACGACACACAACACACACGGACGCAGATGTGTTCACCCCCACAGGAAGATATATGACACGGCCTTTTGAACAACTCGGAAAAACTGAGTGGATTTTCCCGATATAAGCCGAGGAAAAATCCATTCAAGGTAGATCTCCAGGGCTTCGGCCCCATCACCGATCTCCACGGGGCTTCGGCCTCCATCTCCTCTCGTCACCGCCAACGAAGAAGCTCTTTCGTCATCCAGAAGGACGAGGTTCGCGGGGTGACGACGTGCATCGCCAAGCCAAAGTGCTCGCCTGCTGTTCACGAGTGAACAAGTCTCAACCCCCCCTTTCCGTGCCGCCACGCCGAGGTGCTCGCCGGCCGCACACGAGCGAACGAGCTCAACCCCCCCTTGACGTGCATCGCCAAGCCAAAGTGCTCGCCTGCCGTTCACGAGTGAATGAGCTCAGCCCTTGCCGTGCCGCCACGCCGAGGTGCTCGCCTGCCGCACACGAGTGAACGAACTCAGCCCTTGCCGTGCCGCCACGCCGAGGTGCTCGCCTACCCGCGCAAACGAGCGCGGCCGCGCCGTCAGTCATCGTACGGGGTCAGCCGAGGGAGGAGCCGGAAAGCGAGCCGCTCACCGCAGCCACGCAAGCAAGAATGTCCTTCTCCGAAAGTCGTTCGTACCCACAACTTCCCCCCCCCCCACTCATAGACCCACACACGCACGCATCGACGCCCCACTCATCTATGAGACTATCGATTTCACCCATACCATCGTATCAACCCTGGTCAATTATCAGAGGACTGATTGTCAATTACATGAGCCATCAGCTGGCCATGAAGAATCGTGGCCCATCGAGTGATTAAGAGTCCGTCGGTTATAAGAGTGAGGTTATTTTCCTCGCCTTTTTCTCTTGTTCCGCTCATCGCCTAGGCGATCAATAGATTCGTCGAGGCAAACTCAAACTCTCGGAATCCTCATTACGCATCGACCCGTATATAGAGAGAGAATATCTTGTCAAACCGGTTTTCTTTGTCGGGGAATCTCGCCGAGGAATTAATCAAAGCAGAGCCGATACTCTCTCTCACAACACGCATCCACCCACCCTTGTCTCAAACATTTAGTTAAAAGGATTTTATACTTGCCGATGAATCTATTGACATATACTTTCGCCTCTGGGATATAATCAGTTGCTTTTATTGCCTTCATACAAATCGTCGCATGTCTGTTTTAAAACTCCGCCAGTCGCCGGTTGTGCTCGATACATGGGGGAACTACTGAGATGTCTGGTGGGAAAGTAGAAATTACGGTTGTTAGAAGAGTCTAGTCATTCAATTTCGTTAAATGCATAATCTCGCCAATGAATAAGTGCTTTTAGTCATTCAATTTCGTTAAATGCATAATCTCGCAAATGAATAAGTGTTAGTCATTCAATTTCGTTAATTGCATAATCTCGCCAATGAATAAGTTTTAGTCATCTATTTTCGTTAATTGCATAATCTTGCTCATGAATTGATTGACGCATGTTTGACCTGCATGCTAGGATGTCACATGTTTGTTTAGAATAAAATTGTTATCACAGAAGCATATCGAGTGTTCCTTCCAAGTCCATGCAAAACTGTCTTATTCCTAAGAACTGTAGCCTGTGATGAGATATGGAACTGGAGACCTAAAATAACATAACACACACTACGATAATCTATAAATGTTTAATCAATGATAATCGTGTTATCCTGATTGATACAACTCTGGATAAACGAAACTAAACTCAATTATCATAACTGCTCACATTAACATAATTGCAAGCATCCGCATAAATTACTACGATTATCTCCGTGATTATCATAATGTATGCATATAATTACACACATTATCATAATTTATGCATATTAATACATACATTAACATAATTAATGCGATTTGCGCATTTTTTGGAAAATTATTAATTTTTTATTATTTTTATCAAAATTTCATAACCCAACACATACAACATAAGTCAAGATTTAATTGAAAGTCGCACAGGAAAGAGAAAAATAAAGATAAAGGAATCGGATGAGATGGCGACTAAGTACAAAAAAACATATGCAATGGGGTAAGGGCATTGGTAAGAAAGGAGAAATGGCTAGAAAAGCAATGTAGCGACATTGAATACTATGCTGGAGAATACAAGACCAAGGAGGTGTACAAACTAGTCGAGCACAAAAAGGAAATTGCAACCAAGGCAAACGGCGATAAAAGTCAAGAATGGTAAGATCTTGATGGACAAATAAAAGACAAAAAAGAGATGGACTGAGTGTTGCAGCTATTTGTAAAGGGATACAGATCAAGAGAACAAAGAACTGCGAGATGAACTAGAAACGATGCCCCCAGCACTGAGAGATGATGAAAAGGATAACATTGTATGAAGTAGAAAAAGCAATACAACATTTGAAGAAAAAAAAGTCCAGGAGTGGATGCCAACAGTGGAAAAATTATTGAATATTGTAGACTGGAGGAAAATAATGAACAATATGGGAGGTGCCATTGTTTAAAAAAGTATAGGGGGTGGTGTGTGTGATGGCTGACGTGACAGTGCGCCTCGGGTCCCATGCCCTCGTAAAGAACACAACGGCGATGATGCAGTTGGCGCAAATCAGCTGTAAGGTGATGGTGGCTCGCGGGGCAAGGGCCAAGGCGTGGACGCATTCAGTAAGCAGCTGGGATGGTTCCTCGCCAGATGTCATGGTGCTGAATCGACAGGCGCCTATGGGAGATTGGCGAGAACAGTCAGAGGATGACCTTCATATGTCACTTGATTATACTTTCACCCTTGAACGTGCATGTCGCATGTTAAGTCCGTGAACTTTATTCAGAACTAAATCTTGTACGGCGCGCAAAAAACATATGCAACATGTTGCATAATTCGTGGTTGCTGGGTAAACAATCTGTATGCTATATTTGTGTGCGTTGCAGCGTGGAACGGCTCCACTCCCAAGTGTGGTCCTGCCATGATGTAAAAGCTGACCAAGTGGAAGAGATCGAATGCAGATGATTCTCATAGAGATGACACCATGCACTTATGGATATGTGAAGAGGTAGCACAAAGTTACTGGGAGGAAACAGGAGGTGCACCCACCCACAAAAGCACACTATTAGAAGATAAACTCACAACGTAACTTTTTTTTACCAGTTTTAGTGGATAAGTTCTCAAACCTCATCAAGTGTGTCTCGGGTTCCAAACCCTCGCACGAACACAATGGCGATTATGAAGTTGGCGCAGATGAACAGCAAGGTGATGGTGGTGAGCAAGGCAAGGGCCAAGGTGTGGACGCATTGGGATGGTTCCTCGCTGGGTAGACCGGCGTCTATGGGAGAATAAGAAAACAATCAGAGGATGACCTTATTTTGTTGAAGCAAGCGTAGGCTTTCGCCTTTCAAGCAGGAGTCATTCTATTTTCTTGTAGCAGGCACTGAAGATGGAAATCAAGTGGCAGCTGTTCGCATCTGATGCGTCTTTGCCAGATTTAAGGATGGCTTTAGTTTTCAAAGCTTTCGTGACTGTGTATCTGTCTATGTGTCTCCGTGTCTGTATTTTGTCTCTCTCTCAAATTTAGCGATCTTTGAAGAACGTGATCAACCAGGTAGGGTGTTGACTGTTATATTAGCCGACTCTCTGTGTTTTATTGCATTACATTTCTAAGTTTACTATGTTTGTTTTCTCATTCAATCGTACTTGATGACAATTGCTTGTGTTGCAATCGAAACGTCGTATTCTATTGTTATTTAATTTAATTTCTTTCTACGTGACTTTACCAGAAGAACCAAAGAGTGATGGTTTTAGTCTTAGCCACTTTCCACCCCCTTGGCACCACGCCTGCGGATTGGGCGTCCGTGAGGAAAGTGGCTAGCCATTTTTCTGCTCATGGTCCCAAGCTCTTGATGAATTGCAGAACAGGACCCTGCGGGGTGGGCTGGTAAGAACGAATAACCAAAGAATATAAACATAATGTATTATTACACTTGTTAAGCCAGGAAAGCCCCACTGAGTCAAAATGTTTTTGTAGGGTCCTGCCAAGTGTTTGCAGTAGGGGGCGATGTTGCTACACCTAATCGGACGATAAGAAGGGAGAGATTGAGGCCTAGTTATAGGCTTTAGGCCTAGCTGTAGGCTTTAGGGCGCTGTGAGTTAATTTTTAATTTAAATGTTTTAATGATTTATGTAAAAGCTTTAAATTTTAATGTTTCTATTTAAAAACATGAGGGAATGTAACATTGTTAAACATAACTCCCTTTCACACACGCGGGGGTACGATACGAAGGGAGAGTTTCAGGCCTAGTTCTAGGCTTTAGGCCTAGCTGTAGGCTTTAGGGCGCTGTGAGTTTTTTTTTATTTAATTTCAAAGTTTTAATTAAAAGCTATCTCAGGGAATTATTAGGGCGCTGTGAGTTTTTTATTTAATTTCAAAGTTTTAATTAAAAGCTATCTCAGGGAATTATAAGGGAATGTTACACGTGTTTAGCCGGGAAAGCCTCATTAATTTAAATGTTTTAATTAAAAGCTACCTGAGGGAATTATAAGGGAATGTTACACTTGTTTAGCCAAGATAGCGTCACTGAGTCTAATGGTTTTTGTAGGGTCATGCCAAGTGTTTGCAGTAGGGGGCGATGTTGCTACCAGGATAGCGTCACTGAGTCTAATGGTTTTTGTAGGGTCATGCCAAGTGTTTGCAGTAGGGGGCGATGTTGATACACGGACGGACGGACGGACACATTAATCTATTGGTGGTCTGGTCCACTTCGTTCCTACCAGTATAAATCCCCTTGTGGCCTTCCTGCATTCCATTGATGAATTGCAGATAAATCCCCCTGTGGCCTTCCTGCATTTCACCTGGACAATACCAGCGTCTGCCTCCTCCATTGAGAAAGGATCATGGAATGTGGACTTTGTTGGGCAGCAGTAGAGAGTGCGTGAGAGTTTTTTGTAAACATGATGTATTATATTCTTTAGGTCTTTCGGTAAAATCACGTCGATAGCTTCAAAGAAAATAACAAAAAAACTACTACGTTTCGATCGCTTAAAGTCAAGATGATGTATTATGTTTTCTTTGTCGATCAGCAACGTCTTTAGGGTGGAATTGGGGAGGTACCCGGCTTGTCTGCTCTTATTTTGATGTTAGTGCCTCGACTCTTTCACGCCACCTTTGTCGTCTTGCTAAGTCCTATGGCTTAAGCACACGTTTGTGGTCCCCTGTTTTTGATCAGCATTGACTTGTCGAAAGGTTGTTCACTTTATGGAGACCATCGGGGTTTGAAGGCTTTTCTAAAGCCTTTTGCGATGTGCTTGTCTTGTGCTGCTGTGCATGATGTCAGTTGTTCACCTCTTTAATAATTGACATTATAGCCCCACAGGGTGTGGTGGCGATTGAAGCTTCCAATATGAATGGTAGGGTGGTGCCGACGGTGCTAGTGCTGGACATGACCACTCCATGAAGGCGTGTAGACATTTTGACCACTGTTAAGTCATTGATTTTGAATGGCGATGTCGTGGGGTGAGTTGTTGCGCATGACGTGTACTGAGTGGTTCAAGTCGGTCGTGACAAAGGTCATATTTCGGATGGTGGCTTGTGGAAACGAGGGTACATTTTACCAGCACCGGGGCATGGATATGAATAGTCTATGAATGCAGCAACATCTCAAGACGCTACATAGCTGTGAAGGATATGCAATCCAACTCATCTGCATTCGCAAAGACGATCCACAAGGCTCTACCTCCAGTCAGTTCGAATGAGAGCACACACCATGCAACACGCAGAATTCATTTAACTTTTCTCACCTTCCACCGTTCACGAGTAGTACCACAGACACCATTCCTCAGCCCGTGTATTTCCCTGATAGGAGGCTCAGTACCAATACTCACTGTTATAAAAAAAATATGGTCAGACCATCGAGTAGCTTGGGGCTCTCAGAATGATGGACCTCGTACTCATCTGAATTTTAACAGAACAGGTCACATTTCAGTATTGTGACCAAAAAATTGTAAACCCCTGTCCTTACCTTGTATCACCAAATTGGTTCCTTCCAAGACCTCAAACGGAATTTTCCGCGACTCCATGTGTAATATGATTCGGCAGGAGTACGTATTCTGGTCGCTGTGCCTCACGCCATTGATCTGTAGAGACGCCTCGCCTTTGTCAGGATTCCCCATCAGGGTCAGGCGGTTCGTGAAGAGCTCGTGGACATGGGTCTGGTTGTCCGTCCTTTCGAAGATAGAATCCCTGAAAAATGTTCCAATTCTCCATATGACACTGATGCTGCTCGGCTTCTCGGATTCAGGGAAAGCGAATCTGCAGGGAAGAGTGGTGGAGCCTCCCTCTACAGCCTCCACAGCCCTCTCTACGCACACCTCGTAGCTGTTCGAGCTGCTGCAGATCTCCCCAATTCCAGCATCTGCGGGTGACAGGGAGGAAGGTGGAATTAACACATCCACGGGTTGTGTGGTAGAGAGCAGCGTTTTCACCAGCACAGGTGACTCAAGCCTCTGCACAGCCACACGTGACTGGACAGTCAGAATCAGAATATATATTTAGACTGGAAGAAGATATTCAGAGGAAGTGAAAAAAGATACATTCGGGGGGTCTTGGCAGGTGCATCGTAATGAGACATCATTACAACAAGGAGCGCCACAGTGGAGAGATGTTAACTACCTCGCCTGGTATACAGGAGGTCGTGGGTTCGATCCCGACCCTGACGCCTGCTTTATATTTGGAGTTTGCATGTCTCTCTGTCCCCGTGAACACGTGGGATTTTTCTCCAGGGCCTCCGGTTTTTTCTTCCACATTTAGAAAACACGCGTTTCGAGTACTGTATTTGCCGGCAATACATTTCCACGTCATGATACGCCACTTTGTTTAGCTGTCATTTGTGGCCCCAGGTCGCTACTGAAAAAGAGCTCTATAGCTCAGTGTGCCTTACCTAATAAAATAAAAGAAAACTTTATAGTTTGTATAGTATTATGTGAGATTACAGCATGAGAGTGGGTTCGTTTTGATCCCACTCATGAGAATGATGAGAAAGATTAGGTTTAGGGCACGGTGAGCTCTGAATGATCAAAGCAAGTACACGGGTGACACTTGCTTGCTAGACAACACAGACAACATCAACCGCCATTCGCCATTAAGTGGCGGTGATGTCACCACGGCGCTTGTGCCAGGCTATGTGCACTCTAAGGCCACGTAAAGTGTTGAAGGTGCGCTGGCAGGAGGTCATTGGACAGACCCAGGTGCCATAGACTGAGACGACTGGCAGATGCACCACCTGTGCCCCTACTGTGCTAACTTGCAGTGTTTTAGCCACCTGGCACTCCGCTCGTTGTTGTGAGCGTCGCTCCTCTGCCCTCCGTTGTTGCTGGAGGCCGACTTTCTGCAACTGCCTAGTAGCGTCCTTCACGAGCCTCCTCCACAGAGGCCAATCTTGACATCGGTGGTACCGGTCATTGACAAGTCTATTCAATTCCATAGCTCTTGCACCACATCAGTCAATTTCTTCTCTCGCCCATGCCGCGCTCTTTTAGCCCCCTTTACCCGACCAAACAAAAGCTGTTTGGGCATGCAGGCTACATGACCCAGCCAACACAGCTTTACTTGCCAGAGGAGCCCACCGAATGGATTGTTACACCCAGGATATATCGTAGACAGGACAGCCTGAATGTTTATATCTGGCGCAGATGTTCCATTAGGGGGTACATGCTTTGCAAGCATAGATAATAGAGGGCATGATCGTGGCCGAGAATACCTGAAGCTTTGTGTGGAGTGACATAAAAGGTCGCTTTATGCAGCATTACACAGTCAATGAAAAGAATGCTGCTCGACTGATTCGGAATGAGACTTATGCTGTCAAACTGGAGCTGGTCATAACCATGCTGCCCGGGAATGGAAACCTCTCTATGCTTTCCACAACTACCTCATCACTAATGGGGAGTTCAGGGGGTGGAGTGTTTGATGACACAAAATACGCAGGCAGGTGCTTAGTTGTGTTGGAGCTGATAGTAAGGCCCCACCTCTTCTTGGTTCTTTCGGTAAAGTCACGTAGAAGGGAAGTAATAAAATA
Source organism: Lampetra planeri (assembly GCF_965212315.1). Classification (NCBI taxonomy): domain Eukaryota; kingdom Metazoa; phylum Chordata; class Hyperoartia; order Petromyzontiformes; family Petromyzontidae; genus Lampetra; species Lampetra planeri. Next base: position 2,694,230 of record NC_136177.1, on the reverse strand, counting down.
ATAAAAATAAAACATAATAAAATAATTCTCACAGTGAGAATTATTATATTATGTTTTATTATTTATTATTTTATTACTTCCCTTCTAATAATACAAATAAAACATAATAAAATAATTCTCACAGTGAGAATTATTATATCATGTTTTATTTTTATTATTTGATTACTTCCCTTCTACGTGACTTTACCGAAAGAACCAAGAAGATGTATCCCTGCAGTCACGAAAGCTTTAAATCGAAAGGCCCCACCTCTTTTAGTAACATGCTCCAGGGTAAACAGCAGAGCCTTCAACTCCTGCTGATTGCATTGTGCACACAAATTATCATGCAACCTTCAATGGACCACTGCTAATACCACGCAATCAATTCTTAAGCCTGGGCACTGACAGCTGTTTTCTCACGAGTCCAGCAAACTCGATCCGTGGGTCAGCACCAAGACCCAATGCTGCTATCCAGCTCAGAAACACGGCTCAGACTTTCCGGCTCCTTTGAAGACTCATCTGAAAACAATGGGTTTTCAATATTTCAGTATCGTAGAAATGTGTTAATCCTGGTTCTTACATTGTACCACAAAATCGGTTCCTTCCATGATCTCAAAAGGAATGATCAAATCATCTATTTATAGGTGTTCATGCCAGTTCTTACCTTGTATGATTAGATTGGTCCCTTTCGTGATTTCAAACGGCATTTCCTGTGACTCGGTGTATAACATTATTCGACAGTAGTACATGTTCTGGTCGCTGCGCCTGACTTCCCTAATCTGTATCGAAGCCTCGCCTTTGTCAGGATTCCCCATCAGAGTCAGGCGGTTCGTGAAGAGCTCGTGGACAAAGGTTCGGTTGTCTGTATTCTCGAAGATGGAATGCCCGAGAAAGTTTCCAATTCTCCATATGACACTGATGCTGCTCGGCTTCTTAGATTCCGGGAACGCGAATCTGCAGATAAGATTGGCTGAGCCTCCCTCCATAGCCACCACAGCCTTCGTTACGCACAGCTGATATCCTTGAGAGTTGCTGCAGACCTCCCCAACTGCAGCATCTGTGGGTGGCAGGAGGGTGGGATTGGCACAGTTGTGGGTTGTGCGCTAGTTAATAGAGCCAACACCGTCTACTGCTCCACCAGCACGGGTGACTTAAGCCTCTGCGCAGTCACACACCACAATATACATTTTGCTAAGGCAGAGGCAGTGGAAATATAGATTTATATTTTGGATTGGTGCAAGCGTTTTCTCATGACAAGTTTGCAGCATGCGAGCTAAATGGTTTGTAGTTGCACAAAAGCCTGACGCCCATACACAGACACTTGTGGCACTTCATGGACACATCAACAGGCACTGTTGCTGTGTCGCAGACACATTGGCATGCACACACACATAGAGTGACAGACACGTGTAGTTCTTTCTACGTGACTTTACCGAAAGAACCAAAGAGTTATTTTGATTTCTTTCAATTTTGATAGATTCTTTAATTAGTCATGGCCAGTAGTAGCTGGTTTTGCACAGGTGGCTTAGCTGGAAGCGCTGTCGAGCAATTACGAGAGGAATATGGGAATGGCCTGCTGGAATGCGCTAAATGATGCCCATACAGCCTCTGACTGCCAACTGTCATCATCAATTGCTGGGCTGTTGTGGCATCCTCAGTGAAGATTAGTCGGCTGCCTAAAAAATGTGCATGATGGGACGTAGACCTGTATATGAACATACGGTGAGACGTCAGAATGATTTGATATTAAGCATGGGTGTTCATTAAAGACGTATTATCACCTACGTTGTTTGATGGTATGATTGCCTATGTATTTACGAACACCGTGGATGCAGTTAGCACAGTAGTGAACCCATAATAGAGGAAAAATTAAAGTGACGTACATAAAGTATGCAGAAAATGCAGGTTTGTTGGCTAGGATCTTGACAGGAGCCGTGCAGATGTTGGCCATCTTAGGTACCGAGGGTGGACACTGGGGCCTGAAGTTAACTTAACCCGACGTTAATGGCGGTAGTTATAAATGGGGCTCCTGTGCTAGGATCGTAAGTCACTGTAGGAAAAGCGAAAGTTGATGTAATAAAAAACGTTGTGTACTTCGGCAGTAATGTCCAGATGCGAGGGGCGGTGGTCGGGCTTTTTAAGACCCACTTTGGAAGAAAGATCAGTATGAATGAAGAGAATTGGGTGTTTGGGGCAGCAGCATCAACAACAAACAGCAGCAGCAACAACAACAGCAGAAGCAATAGCAATAACAGCAACAACAGCAGCAATGACAGCAACAGCAGCAACAACAACAGCAGAAGCAATAGCAATAACAGCAACAACAGCAGCAACAACAGCAGCAACAACAAAAGCAATAACAGCAGCGCAACAACAGCAGCAGCAACAGCAACAACAGTAGCAACAGCAGCAACGACAGCAGCAACGACAGCAACAGCAGCAGCAACAACAGCAGCAACAACAGCTGAAACAACAGAAGCAAAAGCTACAACAGCAACAATATAAAGAATAGAAACAACAACAGCAGCAGCAACAACAGCAGCAACAGAAGCAACGACAGCGACAAAAATAGCAGCAACGGCAGCAACAACAGCAGCAACAACAGCTGAAACAACAATAGAAACAACAACACGGCTGCAGATCTGGTCAGTTCTTCTTCACGGAGGAGTGGCTTCATTGCCATACTGCTGCTGATGTCAGGTATCGAGCAAGCCAAACCCTGGACCAGGGCTCCTCAACTTTGATTGCTCAACGCACGATCTGATCAACGATTGTGGATTCGACTGCACCGAACGGATACGCCATGGTCCATCACCACCGTCGTGGGAAGCCTGGCCGTAGCAGCGTGCATGGTGGCAGGATCGCACTGATTTACCGCGAAGACATCTGCTTGAAAGTCATGAGCGACTCATCAACAATCAACGTCAGTCGATTCATTTGCAGCTCGCTTAGAAACTAACATTACTGTTGTTCTTGATGTACTCATGCCCATCCGAGCAAGCACACAGAGAATGTGGAAAGCGGCGCAGTAACTGTCTGTCACCGGAGGCGATCACTGCGAAGTAGAAGCAGAGGAGTCTGGAGCATCTTTGGAATAAAACTTGTTTCGAGACTGCCTGACTCGCTTACCGTGCCACCCCTAGATCGACAAACCAACTTATTATTGATTCTCGCAGATAGTTATGTGCTCTGGGCGTTAGTGAGTTGGCTTGCGACTCCCGTGCTCCGTGGCGCGTCGTGAAGGGTCTGCTGCACTCCAACCACCTATCAATGAGTCAACTCTGTCTGTGCACAGTACTTGCTATGTTCTTCGCCATTAAAATAGTGACGATCAGGACGGCTGTTTCTTACTTGAAAGTATCGCGTTTTCCCGGTCTGACATCTGGGTTTGATCAACCAGGAACCAATGCAAAACTCGAGACCTTCGCACCAACGTCGATGGCAGAGGTGACAATGTTTATCGCACGGCTTCCAAATAAGACATCGCTGCTCAACACCACCAGCAGATCGTGGGTTCAATCCCTACCCTAACGCCTTTATATTTGGGTTGGCATGTCTATCTCCCTGTGGTCGAGTGGATTTTTCTTTGGGTCCTCCAGTTTTTCTCTCATTTATAATCAACATAAAGCATTCAGAGTATTTGGCTCTAATAAATATCCACAGGATAAGCCACTTTGTTGAGCTATCGTTTGTGATAGCCAGGTCGCTCAGAAAAAAGACCGATATAGATCTCGACCATGGCGCCAGTATATTTGTAGTTTGCATGTCTCTATCCCCGTGGTCGCGTGGATTTTTTATCCGGGCCCTCCGAGTTTCCCTCCACATTTAGAAACATGCATTGATATTATTGAGAATATTTTGCTGCTATAAATTTCCAAATGATAAGGACATTTGTTGATCTATCATTTGTGGCCAGGTCGCTTCTGAAAGATAAGTTAATACCTCAGTGGGCTTTGCCTGGTAAGATGAGGATAGTTTCGTTTCATTTGTATGTGGTTGGGTAATTTGTTTACCTTTCTTGTATTCTTCACTCCTATCGTGATTTGGTATTTAGTGAGTTGTCAAGTTCTGACCCCGTTCCCCTACTGGACATGTGTAAAAGAGCTTTATAGCTAATCGGATTCCTCCTGCAGTATAAACATTCTGATTTGATCTGAGTTCGTTGGCTGAGCATGTTAGGGAAAAAAGGGTTGATTCTTTGGTGCAAGTTCCAGTTAAGTGTATGGCGGCGCCATTTTAAGTGGCCAGAGGGGGGCAAAGGGTCGATTCAACTTGCAAATCATTGGAGTCGCCATGCTTTGGAATCTCGCTACATTGAGCTCCAGTGCCTATGCTGCGATGTGGGTGTTGAAGTCTAAGCAGTGCCCTCACAAATTTACCCTAGTATCCCCTTGCAGATAGGCACGGGATTCTCACTGGATTCAGTTGAGGTGTCAACTTAGTTGCATGACATAGATTGTTCAGAGGACTAAAGTAATGGGCCAAATATTGATATGATTTTGAAAAAACACGTGATTACATTTCTGTTGTAATATTTGTTATGCTCGTTCTCACCTTGTATCACCAGACGGGTCCCTGTAAAGGTCTGGTATTTAATATCCCCTGACTTCATGTGTAATATTATTCGGCAGTAGTACGTATCCTGGTCGCTGTGCCTTACACCACTGATCTGTAGAGAAGCCTCGTGTTTGTCAGGATTTCCCATCAAGGTCAGGCGGTCTGCGAAAAGCTTATGGACAAAGGTCTGGTTGTCTGAGTTGTCGAAGATGGAATACCCGAGATAGTTTCCAATTCTCCATATGACGCTGACTTTGCTGGGCTTCTCAGATTTCAGGAAGGCGAATCTGCACGGAAGAGAGGCGGAGCTGCCCACCATGGCCTCCACGGTCTTTTCGATGCACATCTCATATCCGTGATTATTGATGCAGTCCTCCCCAGCTCCAGCATCTGCATGGGAGAGGGGTACAATCGGCACAGACGTAGTGATTCAATCACAACCGAAAATACTCACACGACGTTTTGGACACAGCGTGCACACGAACAGTCCGGGAAGTAAAACAAGCCCTCTGATTGGTTACTTAACTGGCCTAAAAGGAGATTGTTTAGAGTCATGAAATTGAACGGATTTGGAGGAGAAATACAAATAGAAAGAGCGGGAAACGGAAAATGATTGACAGGAAGTACGGTTGGAAATCCATTAGGGAAAGTGGAAGGTGATTGGCTGGAAGGAAAGCAGAAGGTCAAGGAACTTTCGGCAAAGGGGCTGGAGGCGTTTATTAAGCAGAATTGAGAGAGTTCGGGACGCTTGGAGAAAAGGGAATCTTTGAAGAGCTGTGTGTATCATGCTGGAAGAAATAAAGACTCCTCTTATTAAAGACTTACTATGTCAGGTGTTACTACACAGCAAGGCCGTAGCCATGGAGTCAACATTGGGGGGGACCACATTTTCCAGGGGGTCTGGGGGTCCCACCCCAAAAAAAAAATCTAAATTTGAAAACTCATTTCCTGCCATTTCCTGCCTAAAATAAAATTAAAAAAATCCACTAACACATAAGATGCACTTTGTATTTATTTCTTACAATAATGTCTAATAGTGTATTGTATTACATTGCTCTGTTTTTTCTGTTTTACCTTTTCTTGTATGTAATGGCAGAGATTATGGATTAATAAAGTACAACCAACAGGACCCTGCGGGGTGGGCTGGTAGGAATAATACTTAGTACCGGTACAGGGATATCGACCGGGTATAGAGGAGTTAAAGAAAAAATTACTGTATTCTAGTGTAACGTTAATTAAAAGTGTTTGTTTTGACAAGAAACGCTGTGAGATTTAAAGACTCGTAGTCTTTCATTTCCAAACGATCACATCTGAGATTTATTGACCTTAGATGGGGAAACTCGAATGCATTTACTAGTATAAAGGTGAAATAAAATAGAGGGAATAAACGGCACCTTGGTGCATTTTATGTCGTCTACATAGAGTTGAATAAACGGGCGTTTGGCATATTCATATAACAGTACTACATTGAGCAGTGTTTGTTTGGCACTTCGAGTTTTTATTCGCGCGCACGACATGGATACCGAAAACAACCACGACTTTGAAGACCCCAATGGTTGTCTGGACGCCCACGTTGAAAAGATGCTTGCTGAAACAGAGACCGCATTTGCTGCTGGAACCCTTTACAAACTCGCAGTGAAAAGCGTCGTTTCCATGGACCCAGAACCAACCGCAGTTGGTGCTGCTATAACGGTAGCATCGCCACCAAACATGCAGCCAGCAGCTAAATAATCAAAGATTGCAGCACAAGTAGAAATACTTGCGTGTGAATACGATGTAGTGAACACGACAGAGATGTGGTGAACACGGCAGAGATGTGGTGAACACGGCAGAGATGTAGTGAACACGGCAGAGATGTAGTGAACACGACAGAGATGTAGAGATAATAGTGAACACGACAGAGATATAGTGAACACGACAGAGATGTAGAGATGATAGTGAACACGGCAGAGATGTAGTGAACACGGCAGAGATGTAGTGAACACGGCAGAGATGTAGTGAACACGGCAGAGATGTAGTGAACACGGCAGAGATGTGGTGAACACGGCAGAGATGTGGTGAACACGACAGAGATGTAGAGATGATAGTGAACACGACAGAGATATAGTGAACACAACAGAGATGTAGAGATGATAGTGAACACGACAGAGATGTAGTGAACACGACAGAGATGTAGAGATTATAGTGAACACGACAGAGATGTAGAGATGATAGTGAACACGGCAGAGATGTAGTGAACACAGCAGATGTAGTGAACACGACAGATGTAGTGAACACGGTAGAACTATAAGCGAGTGAATAGCAGCAGCGACGAGGCCTCTCGCTGCCTCTGCTCTGCCGCTGCCGGGCTGCAGATTCATCCGAGTCAGGTACCACTGCCAATATGCACAACAATAAACGTGCTGCGTTTCATCTCTGTGTTAATAAGCCTGCTGCACTAGGCCTCACGAAGCCTGCCGCACTAGGCCTCGTGCCGTGCTTTTCGTGCACAAATAAGGCGATTAAATGTATCTCGTCTCTGTGTTAATAAATGTTTCTTGTCTCTGTGTTATAAAAACGTGCTGCGTTTCAGTAAAATAATTGTTTTTAAATAAACGTGCTGCGTTTCATCTCTGTGTTAATAAGCCTGCCGCACTAGGCCTCACGAAGCCTGCCGCACTAGGCCTCGTGCCGTGCTTTTCGTGCACAAATAAGGCGATTAAATTTATCTCGTCTCTGTGTTAATAATTGTTTCTTGTCTCTGTGTTAAAAAAACGTGCTGCGTTTCAGTAAAATAATTGTTTTTAAATAAACGTGCTGCGTTTCATCTCTGTGTTAATAAGCCTGCCGCACTAGGCCTCACGAAGCCTGCCGCACTAGGCCTCGTGCCGTGCTTTTCGTGCACAAATAAGGCGATTAAATGTATCTCGTCTCTGTGTTAATAAATGTTTCTTGTCTCTGTGTTATAAAAACGTGCTGCGTTTCAGTAAAATAATTGTTTTTAAATAAACGTGCTGCGTTTCATCTCTGTGTTAATAAGCCTGCCGCACTAGGCCTCACGAAGCCTGCCGCACTAGGCCTCGTGCCGTGCTTTTCGTGCACAAATAAGGCGATTAAATGTATCTCGTCTGTGTTAATAAATGTTTCTTGTCTCTGTGTTAAAAAAACGTGCTGCGTTTCAGTAAAGTAATTTTTTTTAAATAAACGTGCTGCGTTTCATCTCTGTGTTAATAAGCCTGCCGCACTAGGCCTCACGAAGCCTGCCACACTAGGCCTCGTGCCGTGCTTTTCGTGCACAAATAAGGCGATTAAATGTATCTCGTCTCTGTGTTAATAAATGTTTCTTGTCTCTGTGTTAAAAAAGCGTGCTGCGTGTCAGTAAAATAATTGTTTTTAAATAAACGTGCTGCGTTTCATCTCTGTGTTAATAAGCCTGCCGCACTAGGCCTCACGAAGCCTGCCGCACTAGGCCTCGTGCCGTGCTTTTCGTGCACAAATAAGGCGATTAAATGTATCTCGTCTCTGTGTTAATAAATGTCTCTTGTCTCTGTGTTATAAAAACGTGCTGCGTTTCAGTAAAATAATTGTTTTTAAATAAACGTGCTGCGTTTCATCTCTGTGTTAATAAGCCTGCCGCACTAGGCCTCACGAAGCCTGCCGCACTAGGCCTCACGAAGCCTGCCGCACTAGGCCTCGTGCCGTGCTTTTCGTGCACAAATAAGGCGATTAAATGTATCTCGTCTCTGTGTTAATAAATGTTTCTTGTCTCTGTGTTAAAAAAACGTGCTGCGTTTCAGTAAAGTAATTGTTTTTAAATAAACGTGCTGCGTTTCATCTCTGTGTTAATAAGCCTGCCGCACTAGGCCTCACGAAGCCTGCCGCACTAGGCCTCGTGCCGTGCTTTTCGTGCACAAATAAGGCGATTAAATGTATCTCGTCTCTGTGTTAATACATGTTTCTTGTCTCTGTGTTAAAAAAACGTGCTGCGTTTCAGTAAAGTAATTGTTTTTAAATAAACGTGCTGCGTTTCAGTAAAGTAATTTTGAAGCGAAGTTTAAAGTTTTGCCGTGATGCGCCGGAAGCGACGGCCATCTTGTTTAATTCACATATCGCAGGGGGAGCGGGCGGCCATCTTGTCAGACAGGGTCATTCCAAGTGTTTGCAGTAGGGGGCGATGTTGATACACGGACGGACGGACGGACAAACGCGGACGGACGGACGGACGGACAAACGCGGACGGACGGACGGACGGACAAACGCGGACGGACGGACGGACAAACGCGGACGGACGGACGGACGGACAAACGCGGACGGACGGACGGACAAACGCGGACGGACGGACGGACAAACGCGGACGGACGGACGGACACATTAATCTATTGGTGGTCTGGTCCACTTCGTTCCTACCAGTATAAACACAATCATATCAACAGAAATCCATTTTATAGCAATATATTGGGGGGGGGGACATTTTGAGCATATTTGAACATTGGGGGGGATGTGTCCCCCCCAGTATCTCCATATATATGAAAAGCAAAGTTGTGAATATGTGTCTGTTCAAAATGTTTAGCGTACTTCCCGTCATGCAACAAATATATATTATAATTACGGTCTTGCTACACAGCTATGATTTGCAGTTATGATAACAGCATGAGCCCTCGCTATCCACAGTACCATCAATATGGGTGACAACAACGACAACAACAGACAGAGCGAGTTAAATAAAAGCGTGTAAGAAGACAAAGATTTCCTATAGTGTGAACAGATTGTTGGAGACAAGTTATGTTAATGAACACCTTTGAAATTCGGAAATGGCACTCGAGGGGTTGAGTGTGTGAGAGAGGTGTAGATCTCCCCGTTGTATCCGAACACGTCCACCACCCACGTGGCTCGGCTGCACGAACACGCCTCTTGAACCATAATAGAGGTGCTTGGGTTTGATCACGGAAATATAAATGTGCCATTAAACCTGCCACCACCCGACAAAGCCAATGAGTAAGGTTTGTCACGTAAACAAAACTTGCCAATTAGTTACTCGCTCAGCACACCGGTGTGTTGGAGAGTAAACCCACTACAACATTACAATTGTCGGGTGGTGGCGGGTTTAATGACACATTTATATTTACGCGATCTAACCCGTAAAAAACCTCGAATAGATAACATTGATCGCGAAAGGCTACGTGTTAAACGCCTCTATAATAGCACCAACAATCCTAAGGTAACCCCCCCCCTGGGGGCCCCGTGACCGGAGGTAGAGACCCCAGACCCCCAAGGGGTGGTAGGGTCTGGGGGGATGGGGGCCAACGGCTGATTCCAGACCCTTCCAGACCCTTCTGGAAGGTTCTGGAGAGGGTGTGGTTAGGGGCGGGGTAAGCCCCGACCTGGGGATAAAAGCCGGCCCTCTCAACGGGACCGGCAGTGTTCGCCAACTCAAGACCTGAAGACGTCGGAAGACCTGAAGACTAGGCCAGCACCCTGGGACCCTCAACCGAGGCTCTTGTCAGAGCCGGGTTGTAGCAGACCAGTGGTGAGACCCGTACCCTGGCTAGGTCGGGTCAGTGTAGCCTCCCTTAGCGCCCGTAGCGGAGGACCCGTGGGTAGCGTAGCTCGGGGTTTGTAGGACACGCTAGAAGAGAGGCTGTACCTCCCTTAGGATATCGGGTTGAAGGCGCCATACCCCTTCGTGTTACTGAAACTGTTGTTATTGTAATAAACGCGTTGCCTCCAGAAGACGTCTCCGCGAAGTTATACACACAACACAAGTGTAAACTATGTTTTAATGATGTACTTATGCGATTTGTATTCATATGGTGTATTCATATTTATGTATTTATATTTAGTGACTTGCTTAACCTTTCTATACTTTGCACTCGTGTTTTTTGTTATATTGTTGGTGTAACGTTCTGACCCTCCCCGACTCGCATCTGTGATTGCACAGGATCTTCCCAGTGAAGACCTTCACGGCATGTAAGCAGAGCACATGACTACATCTCGTCAAGGAGCATAAACCATCATCACGTGAACTCCGGTAATCCTCACAGCAGTGGCTTTTGGCTCGCCATCGAACAAAGACGATCACTGCCATCGCGTGCTTTCAGATGCGCTTCTACGGCTGTCTGGAACGTTCTTCCTTCCAATATTAGGGAGCCACTAGAGCTGTGCGGTTTAAAATAATCTAGATTTAAAAATAATTTCTTTAAAACTGCTTGTTGTTGTGTTTAGGTGTCCTTCCCCCGCAGCTCCGATTCGACAGTTGGCTATGTACGATGTGAAAGAAGTTCAGTATACATACGTAATTCACGGCATTATACACTACTCTACTGTACAATACACTACACTGTACACTCCTATATACAACACCACTATACTAAATTGAAAACTAATTTCTTTAGAGGTGCTTTTTACATTTCGTTTGTTGTCCTTTCTCGCACCTCCGTTAAGCCAGGTTGGCTACGTATCGTGCGAAAGTAGTTCAATATACATACGTATATGTGAAACGCACACCATAGCCTCAATGTCAACCACCACTCCTGGCATCTGCATACCATCCAAATGCCAGTGTCAGCATCTACAATACAACTCATGCTATTAGGGCTGACAGCGCAGCTACTGATTGACACAGGGGTCAAAACTACGTGTTACCAAGTGAATCCTGGACATGTTGAACACGTTGACAAAGAATATCTGAACAGTGAGTGGGATATTATAGGAATTCTGGACGTACTCAGACTAATGGCACTTGTACTCAAATACATTTGAAAGTAGTCAAATATGAATGGCTGTATTTGTAATTTCGTTAATGTCCTTTCTTACCTTGTATCATCAGATGGGTCCCTTTTGTGATTTCAAATGGGGCATCGTGTGACTCCGTGTGGAATATTATTCGGCAGTAGTAGGTGTTCTGGTCGCTGCGTCTCACGTCCGTGATCTGTAGCGAGGCCTTGTGTTTGTGAAGATCTCCCACCAGGCGTAGGCGGTTCCTAAAGAGCTCATGGACAATGGTTTGGTTGTTCGTGTTATCGAAGATGGAAACCCCAATGAAGTTTCCAATTCTCCACATAACACTGATGTTGCTCGGCTTTTCAGACTTCAGGAATGCGAATCTGCAGGGAAGAGTGACGGAACCTCCCTCCACGGCCTCCACAGTCCTCGACACGCACACCTCGTAGCCTTGAGAGTTGGTGCAGGCCTCTTCAGCTACATTTTCTGTGGGTGATATGGACAGGAGTGTGGAATTGATGCAGCCGTGGTTTGTCTCGTAGAGAACAGTGTGAGACAACACCGTCTACAGCTCCACCAAGTTCACATCGCTCTCTCTCGGGACCTTTCATCGCTTGTCCCTTCAGCGTTATGTTCTTACCCTAGCCCCTCCCCTATGATCCTACCGGTTCGCCCCCCTATTTTTCCATGCCCATTGACATCTTGGGCTAAATGGCCCCTAGGCTTCTCAGGTCACATCTATTCCCTGTATGTACGTTGAACTTATTTTGCACCTTATGTAGCCCACCGTGCTCATCAGAGGTGCACTGGAAGAACAACAATCTAAACACAAAAAACAGTTTTAAGGAAATAGTTTATCATTCTAGATGTCGGTAGGAAGAGCTGCAGAAGCGCAGTATTCCTCGTGCCTACCTTTGCTGACTCTTACTCTCATGTCCTCAGGTGCCATTGCCCTTCCCCTGTTGTACTCACCTGACCCTGTTGTCCTGACCCTGTTGTCCTGACCCTGTTGTCCTGACCCTGTTGTCCTGACCCTGTTGTCCTAACCTGGCTAAATCCCCTTTGTCCTTGGATGCCCTGGCTCTCACGTGGCTGTCCCCAATGTAACACTCTTCTTCCCGTATTGTCTTCAATGGCCGCTGAGTGTGCGCATGAAAGTTTAGATTGTGATATCTGAGGGGATCAGCCAATGTTGGCCAGCTGCAAACATGCACCTCTCTTTCTGTACGCACAATGCAATTTTACTGATTTCACAGACATTGACTATCAGTGCAAGACGGCCAATACATATCCTATATAACATCTGTGTCGTCACTGGACGGCCACGACATCAAAACAAACAGCTTATTGGGCCCTTCCTGTTGAAATAAAAAAAATCTAAATTTAGTTGAAAACCCACGATTTAGTGCCATTCCCTCGCTCGCCCATTTCTCTTGGCCAATTGCTAGCAGGGGTAACCAAGCAACGGGGGAACAGGGGTGGAGGGTGACGGGGACAGGGTCGGGGAGAAGAAATAAGGCCCCACTGTAGACCCGCCCCTCCACACATTTCCCTGCTGCAGGCGGCCGGCGGAGAACCATAGAAGAGGTTGGTCATTGCCGGAATCCGACTAATAGCACGTGGTGGAACCCTCGTGAACAGAGGTCACATCAAAACTTACGAGAATATCATTAGGATTAAGCTTAATATATTTAATTATATTTACGAGATGTTTAGAGTTTTTAATGAACGAAGAGGTCCCACCAATGTAGGGCTGTATTTGTTTCGTTACGTATTGTGATAATTTGTACGTAGCAGAGCCTATTGTACTAACTATGGGTCTTAATGGAACTTCAGGTTTGTGAATTTTTAGTAGCCCATAAAGTCTTGGTGGTTTTGATGCCCTTGGTTTGATCAAGTGCTGTATTGCTCTTCCTTGGGAATTGATGACTAAGCAATGATTGCTGTTGTTTTACGTTCCAAGGTGCTGGTTGGGTCTCGTTTAATTTTAAGGTAGTTACCTTCATCGAGTAATTTTTTTATTGTATTATCATACAGTAGTCCTCACGGGGCACCACAACAGTTGTTCGGCCCTTGTCAGCAGCAAGAATTTGGATATCTTTATTTGCTGTCAATTCTCTTAAGTATTTTGCTTCACTGAAGTTAATATTTGTTTTTGGCACTTTGCTGTTCTCAATAATGTTGTCAACCTCGTTCCTAGTCATCTCAGCTTGATTACGAGGGAGATGTCTAACTGCTGATTCCACTTCAGCAATGATCTCATCGACAGGGATTGTACGTGGGACAACAGCAAAGTTAAGACCTTTAGACAGGACTGAAACCATATCGCTGGATAATTCAACGTTAGTCATGTTGATAACCGTTTTGTTTATGAAATGTTTATTTGTAGTTGACGGTTGTTTGTTAGTTAATCTAGCAAATTTGTTAATTTGGGTAGTGTTAGTTTTGTTAAATATATTATCAGCTGATTGCTGTGTAATTGTGTCGATTATATTCCAGTGATCTGTCGAGACACTGTTACTCATTTTTACGTGTAAAGACATTAGTGATTTAGAAGTGTGACTTAATTCACTTCTACGTCGTACTCAGATTGTAAGTGTTGTGGCTTGGCTATCCAACACACCGGTGTGCTGTACTCGTAATGAATTGGCCACGTTCTGTTTAAGTGACAACCCTTACTAGTTGGCTGTGTCGGTTGGTGGCGGGTTTTAACGACACATTTATATATTTACGCGATCTAACCCAAAAACCTCGATTATGGATATTGGTCGCGAAAGCCTACGTGTTAAAATGGGTTAAACTATACCGTTGTATAGAAGTCTCAGACAGATGGGTGTTGTACTCATCTTAAATATAAACTTTTATTATCATTTATTAATCCCCGCTCTTACCTCCTATCACCAGACTGGTTCCATCCTGGGTCTCAAACGGGATTGTCCGTGACTCCGTGTGTAACATTATTCGGCAATAGTACTTGTCCTGGTCGCTGCGTCTCACGCTTCTGATCTGTAGAGAGGCATCGCGTTCGTCGGGATTTCCCACCAGGGTGAGGCGGTCTGTGAAGAGCTCTTGGACAAAGGTCTCATCGTCAGTGTTATCAAAGATCGAAGCCCCGAGGAAGTTTCCAATTCTCCATATGACACTAATTCTACTGGGTTTCTCAGAACTCGGGAATCGGAACCTGCAGGGAAGAGTGGCAGAACATCCATCTGTCGCCTCCACAGTCTTCTCCACGCACATTTCATAGGCTCCAAATATGGTGCAGGTCTCCCCAGTTTCAGAATCTGCAGGCAGTCGCGGAAGGGGGGGATTGACACGGGTGTGGGTTTGGGCAGTAGAGAACAGCAAGAGGCGGCACCATTTGCAGCACCACCATCACGGTTGACTCAAGTTTCTGCGCCACAACAGTCGTTTAAATCATAAAAAGAGAGCAGTGAAATGAACGTATTGGGGGATGGGAACAGGCGCTTGCTGATCACCTGCAGTGTGAGAGGTCGGCTGTTTGCACCATTTGGGACAAATCCCTCGCCACGAGCAAATCTGTAACACGGTAACATATGCGGGCAGTTGTGTGTGAAGGCTGCAAATAAGTGTAAATTATATCTTTGGGACCTTTTTGCGAGTATAAAAAATTTGGAAAATGATTGGCCACGTACGGTGCGAATGAAGGTCAACATACATATTCTGTATCTCTTCATCCTAATTTTTGTCACGAATCATTGATCACGGGAGTTTCGTATTGCAATCACCACTGCAACATAGAGTTGATGTTTTGATGCTGCTGCCCACATCTACGTGAAATGCATACTCCTGCAAGTTCCTCAGTGTCACGGGCCACCTCTCCCACAGGCTACCTTGAACGTTTAAGGCATTGAAAGAATCCAGTGCACCAAATGAACCCTTTACCATGTATATATGGTTCAAAATTTCAACAGAAATACAGTACACAACTACTCCTAACGGACCGAATATGTTTTCTTTCATATAGGCGATCGCTTTTTCTTTGGCATCCTTTACCTGAGACAACATTCCTCCTAGTACATCTCCACTAGTATCCATTTTCAAAATAAATGGCTTCTAATATTAGCATGGTATCGGCAAGACTCGATAATTACAACTCACTATTCTAGTAAAGTAACGTAGAAGGGAAATAATAAAATAATAAAAATAAAACATAATACAATAATTCTCACGACGTTTCGGCCACAACGCAAGCAGCCGTCCTCAGGTGAAGAACAGGTCTGTCGGGAAGACAGCGTCTGAATGAGCAGTTAAGTTCATTTCAGTTCATGTATTAGGTATAGCCCTGTGAGCAATTCGGCCCTTGACTCGGGTGCAACCGCAACAAACAAAAAACATGAACAAGAAACATCTTAAAGTGACTACGCGCAACAGAAAAATCCAGGAAAAAAACAGCAAAATCTTCCAGAAAAAGCACCGTACATCAACGCTGTGTGCAAAAATCCCGATGGTATGCAAGTCAAACAATAACAACCATGAAACAATTTAGATTAAAGTTAATAGTCTAACTCTGTACAACAACAAATATGGAAAACAGAAGCTAGCAAAACAACGTAACAGTGATCATAGGAACTGTGATTCAAATTCAACAATAAACGATATACATAAAATCTACGATAAAACGTTGCAGCCATATACGGCAGCATGAGTCACTCCTTAACAGCAGGGGTATCAGTAGCAGTATCAAACATTTTTCAATGCACCTTTAAAGATCAGCACACTATAATCAAAACTCAAGATCATACTTTGCAGCGGTCAACCTTGCAACATTTGATTTGAGGCCATTCTGAACAGCAGTGGCAGGAGCGGCTCTACCCCGGCGTGTTACCTGCAGCGTGACCTGAGTGAAGCAGCAGCAGCAGAAGCGTGGCAGGGATCAAGGAACGACGCCCCCAGCCCATGCCTCTCTCTCTCCGAACGAGCCGCGGGGTCTGACAGAGCCCCGCGCAGGCTGCCTCGAGAGAATGAGGAGCGAAGGTTGAAGCGGTGAAGAAGTTTCCTCCCCTATATATGTTGGTAGCGACCTCACTCAGGAAACCAAGGTGGTTGAGTCACATGTTCCGCGTGGGCGAAACTCTCGGCTCAATGATAAATAAATAACACAGGCAGGTTGTCAGTTTAACATGTAGTCGGCTTTCGGGATCAATATTATAAAGGTTTTTGGGTTGATACTCATACTCTTATGTTTTTTCGGTAAAGTCACGTAGGTAAAAAATAAAATTAAAATTAATAAAAGTAATAATAGAAATAAAATAATAAATCACGACGTTTCGGAGGCAACACAAGTCTCCGTCATCAGGTGGGACCGTCACAGCTAGATTTACTGTATCAAGTGAGGTAAAAATTCCAAGATACAAGTCAAGGGGGGAGGAGGGGGGAAGGGGCTTATCTGAATGTGGTAGCCAATGAATGGAACGTATTGGGGGGGCGGGGCTAAAAGAGAACAACAGGTGCACATGCTAAAGGTGCACATGCTAGAAGAAAACGACAATGCACATGTTGTTCTTGGGTTGTCGTTAGTATGTTATCAAATAATTCAGAATGGGTTATGTTAATGTGATAATATGCAGTACATATTGCCGATTGGATTAATCATTATATGATGACCTGTATAGGCATGCAGTGAAACGGTGTATTACTTAATAATATTCACAGAGCCTGGAGCTATCAGAACGGTTAAAATAATTTGTATTTTTATCTATTTAAAAAATATTCTTTAATTAGTCTTGTCCAGTAATAATACGTTTTACACAAAAATCCACTTTATCAAAATCAATTGAATGTCCTTGTTGGCAAGCATGTTCTGCAACTGCCGACAGTTGTGTTTGTGAGTATATTTAATATATTTGTGGTGTTCTTTCAGTACTCAGGCTAATCTTTCGTCCCATCTGACCAAAATACCTATTTCCGCAGGAGAAAGTCAACTAAACCGGTACACGCTGTCTGTTGATAGCGTCGGTAATTCATCTTCAGTAGCAGGCATCAGTGTTTGTATTTTACGTATCGTGCCAAATCTTACTTGGAATTTTTGTTTTCCAGAAATCTGGATAGTTTATCAGTTAGTCTTGCAATGTACGATATTTTAATTTAATTTTCAATTTCAACGATTGTGCTATTTGATTTGGTTATGGCATTGAATGCCCTGTTGATTTCAATTGATTCAATTTGCAGCAATTATTTAACAGATTTAATCTCACTCCTCAGACTTTCACTATTTTACACTTTCTTAGCCCGATATATAGGCGTCTTGATGAGAGAGGATTTATGTGCGTGGTGGTGGTGGTGGTGGTGTGAAGCTGCACTCATATCAGCGTCAGAGTGCATTTCCTTTTGGTAATCGCTGCGTATTATTTTTATGTTTGGGCCAGGTCTGAGCAGAATATCCAGGAATGGGAGAATTATCTACCTCCACTTCCATGGTGAGCTGGATGGATGAGTTTTGCCAGTTGAGATCATTTAGAATGTCAACACGTTCCTTCGGAGTGGGCAGGTAGGAACTTGGTTGGACAGCACATTCGTGCACGACAGACACATATGCACGACAGACAGACAAATAATTCCTGGTGGGCAGTGTGGAACCTGTTGTTCCTACCTGTATTAAGTGTATATTTACCGTGTGGCCAGACCACTAATGTGTTATCCACATATCTAGACCAACTGGAGGGTTTTAATATATTTGAAGCTAGTGCTCTTGCATCAGAGTTTCCATTTACAAATGTGCAATGATGCACTTTGATCCACTTAATTTATACGATTACATGAACTACTCTGATCTTCACACTTAATAGGTATTGAATAATGACATAACCTTACTCTATTTCAGACAGAAAACAGGAAGACTTCTTCACAATTATGCCAAATCGACGTAATTCAACACACCGGTGTCCTGAAATTGTAACTAATTGGCACGTATTTTTCACGAGACAACCTTACTAATTGGCTGTGTCAGGTGGTGATGGTGGGTTAACGATACATTTGTATCTTCGCGTTCTAACCCAAACGCCTCTATTATGAACAGACGGCTGTGTTGACTCAACATGCATTCGCTGTGCTATTTCTTCATTTGACACACCTCATGAACTGTTCCTGCTGAGAGAATGAAAGAAGAAGTACAAATGGAGAGGAAGACTCAAGAAAGGTAAAGGAACCGATAATAGCTAATATCAGCGCTGAAATCTGGAGAAAGGCATCTGGCATCTGGATAAATGAATATCACCTCAGAAGGCTGGATCGCATAAGAGGACATTACTACTTCTTTGGTGCACAGCAGGGGATAGGCATCACCCACTTTGTTTAAGCCACGGAACAGAAAAAACACGATAATTTCTTCCTAACATACCACCACCCATCAAACAATCCATCGAACCTGGCAGTCAGAAACATCATCCTTTAACAATTGTCATATGCCGAGTGACGCAAATTCTGCCAACATTTTTTGTTGAACGAACCACCTCCATGTGCATTTTGCAGAAACATACCCCAGGGAACCGCCAGTCCGCGCGTCAATGTGAAACGCCAACAATAAAAACGATAGCGATCCAGGCAACTTCCTCTATCATCTTGTATCCAACCACTGCCACCAGGGAGTCCGAACCGTCATTTTGGCAAGGCACTTTATTTTTGCCTGGACAGAAAATATCCCACGGTGTAGCCTTAACAGACTGTTGGGGAAAATACTGTTAGCGAGTAGCACCTGTGAATAATGCCGGAACGGTACGCGAGTGGGTGGCTGACCAACACCACACCCGGCGGCCTATGTCTCCCTAGTCACGATGTTTACACACTGCACCAAGTACCCATTCGAGGCTGAGTCAGTGGAGGCCCCGAGCCGATTCAGGTAATCATCACCGGTGTTGGCCATGATCGGGAGTCGAACTCGGGTCGCCGGGTTCATTCTTACAAAATGCACTCCGCATTTAAGCAGCCTCTTAAGTGCAAAGTCTTATCTTTCAGTGTATTCAGAGACAAAAACCCGCGTAAAGCCTGTAACAGACTGTTAGGGCAAGTGCTGCTAGCGCGCTGTGCCTATGAAGGCCGGCAGGCCGGCACGGCACACGAGGGATGTGGGTGGCCAGCACCACACCCGATCACAGGCGTTGTGCATGCAAAACAACTGATTTTTCCACCTCTGTGTGTGTGTTATGAAACCCACTGCCATCACTGCTCATATCAGTCGGTCACATTTGCTCAAATGCGTTTTGAATCGTGACGTTCGACATGAGGACGACGATGAACTTCTTCACGTGATGCTCGTGGGTTTTTGGTGCGCACAGGCGCTGTATGTTGCGCGCTGCGTGAAACCTAACCGGGCCCCCCATCGCGTGGAACTCTCTTCCAGACAGCCTCAAGAACAAAGGCCTCCAGTTCAGCCACTCTTCAAGCGAAACCTGAACACATTTAATGTCCACAGCGCGTGAGAAGGCGCCGTGCATTACAGATGTTTTGAGCGTAATTCGACATTTCTCAAATTGCATTGCAGACGTTCTAAGCACAAAACGGGATGGTACCAAATGACATTTCAAAGTCATTGTCTGCGTCTTCAGCTTTGGTGTGCATTGAGGTCAGATGGTTGTAGTGCTTTACATTGGAGAGAGGTGGATGTTTGTCTTTGTGCTCTACAGCTGGAACTCTCTGCACAATCACGCCAAAAGCTCGTCCACAGTGGCAATTTTCCATAATTTAGCTTTCTGATTTTATTCTGGCATCTTAGCTTATTTTACCGTTTAATTGTAAATGTTTTCATTTTCATATATTTTTTTTTATTACACGTGAGTATTGCTTCATCTTTACTTGTGTAGAGGGTTCAACTGAGTCGCAGACGTAGACTTTGGAGGCAGCGCATTTATTTTGTTCCAGCACACGGGGTAACTTCCCCTTAACAGACTAACAACCTAGGCTGGTGACCACCCGGCTAACTACACTAGTTACTACACTAGTTACTACACTAGTTACCACGTAACTGTTACTACGGACCCGGGACCAACAGCATCTGCCCGGGTCCATGTGCTGGAAGACTCATAGAACGGAGGTCGCAGACGAAGGGTTTCTTCCCGGGATGAACAACACCGGTCCCTCTCGGAACTCGGCTTAGATTCTCTGCGGCGTGGCCGCATTCGCCCTTGGCCACGACCACCTTCCAGAACCATCGGGGAGGACCTGGGTCCCAATCACGTGACCCCCCTATCCCCCTGTTGGGGGCCCCTCTGTCACCTTAACCGGTCACGTGTCCTCCCGGGTCAACCAGAGTGCCGTGGCCTCGCACGACCTTCCCCTTTGGTCGGCACCCACACACCGTGTTCTGTAGGGCCGGCACTGCACTTACAGCGTGGTGACATCCAGCGATGTCACTACACTTGTAGCAAACTGTCTTGAAACCTCGTGGTATATGAAAGGTGCTCTACAAATAAATATTACAGTACCATTTTTCTATTCATATTCTTACGTTTTTTCGGTAAAGTCACGTAGGAAAACAATAAAAATTAATAAAAGTAAAATAAACATAAAAGAAAAAATAAAAATCACGACGTTTCGGAGGCAACACAAGCTTCCGTCTTCAGGTGGAACCGTCACAGCACGCTTGCTCTATCAAGTAAATGAGAAATTCCATGAGATCCGACCTTGTATATGTAATGCGAGCAAGGATTGAGGGGGGCGGAGTCTGGGTCACGTGAGGAGAGGGAGGAGTTAGGGTCACGTGGGGGAGAGGATTTAGGGAGAGAACCGGAAGGGGATCGGGGAGTTGAGACGGAGTGAAACGGGAGGAGGCCACGCTGGGCAGTACGGGGAGGGTGGCGCGATCGCCACGTGTTGGGAGACCTCTGCACCGTCGGCCAACGGTGTCAGGGCGCAGGGGGCTAGCGGGCTGTGGAAGGCTGGCTGCAGAGCGGAGCAGTAGTGGGGCTGCAGAGTGGAGCAGCAGTGTGGCTGCAGGGCAGAGCAGCAGTGTGGCTGCCGAACGGAGCAGCAGGGTGGCTGTGGAGTGATCGACGGAGGAGAAGCGGGCCTGAGCGAAGACGCCGTGGGAGCGAGATTACACGAACCCAAATAAAGGACAACGGAGATCGACACTGTGAAAGAGTCCTTTATTACATATATATATTGGTTGAGGGGGGGAGGAGCCAGGGTAGGCCCCTGGATAGGAGTTTTTTAAATCCTTTATATTAAGTTCACTTGCTTGCTTGCTTGCGTGCTTGCGTGCTTGCTTGCTTGCTTACGACTGTGCAAATCCTTCGGTCGTTTTTAACCCACTTCCCGTGATCCAATCGAGCTGACATTTTGCACACAGACTCGTTGTGTGACAATTAATTTTCGTGAAAAACTTTTTCCAAAATTTTACACTGTTTAGGGAAAAAAAATTAAATATTTAATTACCAATTGCTTAATGGTGGCAGACAATCATCTGACCCATAGGTGGCAGCCATCTCAAGCCAGAGGACGAGAGGACTCTAGCCGCCCGTTTCATGATGACGCAAATGTTGACTAACCACATGGCATGAAATCCCTGCTCCCCACGCTGTACAGTGGAGACTATTTATACAGCAGTTAAATTGAAGCCGCCAGGTTCTTGAAAGTGGTAAAACGGGTCAACGCTAGTGCCCTCGGGAATATACGGGGCATGTCAAGAGGTGATCTTACATATAAAGGATTTATAGTGAAAAACTTTGTTTTTACGGGTTAATTTTTTTATTATTATGATAAGGTTGGTGCGGCTGAAGCCACGGCTAGTCTACATAACAAATGACTGAGCCTTTTTTTTAATGTAGACTGGTTGAGAGGGGGAGGTGCCAGTGTTGTTAATGTGCAGCTGCTGCTAATGGGACTGAGCCTTTGTTATGTAGATGGTAAAAGCAAAAAAGCAGGTCAGGAAGAAACAGCCTCTTGCTTATTAAATTACTATTCATATTAAAGCTATTTAAACTAAACTGTTTTTTTTTTATCAGGTAAGACCCATTGAGCTGTGTAGCTCTTTTTTAAAAGCGACCTGGCCACA
Source organism: Lampetra planeri (assembly GCF_965212315.1). Lineage (NCBI taxonomy): Eukaryota > Metazoa > Chordata > Hyperoartia > Petromyzontiformes > Petromyzontidae > Lampetra > Lampetra planeri. The sequence goes on along the minus strand of NC_136177.1, from coordinate 2,671,984 downwards.
GACGATAGCTCGACGAAGCGGCTTATCACGTGGAAATGTCTCAGACAAATACTCTAGACGCGTGCTTCTAAATGTGGAAGGGGAAAACCGGATCTGGATAAAAATCCACGCGACCAAGGGGAGAGCACGTACACTCCGCATATACAGCAGGTGTCAGGGTCAGCATCGAAGCCACGACCTCCTGTATACCAGGCGAGGTAGTTAACATCTCATAGCCACCGTGATGATGATGAGAGAGAGAGAGAGAGACGCAAACTCCAAATATTCGGCAGGCATCGTCAGGATCGAACCCACGACCTCCTGTAGACCAGGCGAGGTAGTTTACATCTCATAGCCACCGTGATGATGATAAGAGAGAGACACGCAAACTCCAAATATACAGCAGGCAGCGGCATCGTCAGAATCGGGATCGAACCTACGACCTCCTGTATACTAGGCGAGGTAGTTAACATATCGCCACCGTGGTGCCCAATAAAATAATACATTTTACCATGCCTCACACTAACAGCGGTAACCAGACCCGCCCCCCCTCCATTCTGGTCTTGACACCTGATTGGCTCCCAAGTGACACAATCGCATTTATCCCTCTATTTAAAACAGAAACAGGAGGAGGATTTCTCCACAACTCTGGCTTGCTGGTTGTTGCAAGGCCGTAATTATCTCCATATATATGTAGTGTGGTTCAAGGAGGCTTGGACGACGTAGTCGGAGGCACACTTATTTATTAAACACAGTTGTATCTACAGGCCGAGATTTACAACACTTGGAGGGGTATCGGCCCCTCCACCCGTCTAACTGGGAGATCGACAACCTATGTCACAGCTAGCCTATTCCTAGGTCCTCCACTATCGGGCTAGGGGAGGCTAGCTAACCCAGCCCTGGTTAAGCTGGGATTATGGCACCCTGAGTTCCCAGACCGGCTCTTACAAGAGCATCGGCTCTGGACTCTTGGGGCCACGCCACTGGCTGGCCTTGGTCGGTCCTGAGAAGGACAGCGATCCAAGAGAGTCCCAGGGCCTATCTAGCAGGTCTGCTTGCTTCTCTGGTTAAAGCTGAACACTGAACCCCGAGCCCTCTGGCTCACCGCCTTATATAGCAATTCCCCCCTGAGGGGTGGGGCCGTGGGGGATCCCAGCGCCGTATTAGCCCCCCAGGCTAAACCGCACGGACGTCGATGTAAGCACCTGCTCGCGTACAGACATAGCCACGCCCAGTGTGTTTGTTTCCCATCCGTATCAACTCTATAACACCCCCTCCGTAACACCTCTACATCACCCCCCCCCCCTGTACAGCCCGCAGCCGTCCCGGCTGCAACAAAATCACACTAAAGATGTATGCCCCCCAAATCCGTGTGTGCCTCACGAAACTTTCAACAATAACAACAATAACAACAAAAACAACCCGACGCACCCCCCCCCCCCCGATTAAATACCCCATCCCGTAAAACCAACATATATACAAGTACCCAGGACGCCCCCCCCCCCCCCGCAAGGGCCCCCCAACGGCCGACCTCACAAAAGTCTGCGCGTTTTGGCGTGCGTTCTTGTGGCGGGCCCGTCACAAGGGGCAGCCCCAGCTTGCCCAGTGGCGGGTGTCAACAGTCCGGGTGTGAGAGTGTCTGGCTTCGCTGCTGAGCGACCCCCGACCCCCCCTGAAGGGGTTGGCGGTCGTGAGCACCTCACTCCTGGTGCACCTGGAGGTGGAACAGTCGGTGTCAAGTCAGGCGAAAGCAGCGAAATCGGACTCCGGGAGTCGGTGGACCCCTCACATGTTTGGCCACGCGTGTGTGAAGTAGGAACATGGGCCGCAACGAACGGTTTCAATCTGGAGGGGTGCACGAACCACCGACGCTTCCCCCATTTGACACGCACACATTGTGGCCGCAAAACCTGCACCACTTCCACGGGCCCCCGCCACGGCCGCACCAGCTTAGACGAGGTCACCAGTGGTACTTGGGGACAGTGCAACCACGCCTTGTCACCCGGTTTCCACTGAAGCACATGCGCCCGACCCAGCCTGAGCCTCTCATTAGCCTTCTGGCGGAGTTCCGAATTCTGCATGGCCGCCTCCCGTGCCTCCGTCAATTTAGTGATGTTGAATTTAACATGTTCGGTCAATTTAGATTCACCATGCGGCGTGGAGATCTGCAGCTGAGTCGGAACAGGTGGGTTAGGCTCGCGGCCGTACATTAGGAAGAAGGGCGAAAATCCGGTCGCCGCATGGGGAGCCATTCTGTATGCCGCTAAAACCCCCGGAATCTGAAGGTCCCAATCGGTCTGGGATTCGGAGACCTGTTGGGACAGCATGGATGTGATGGTCCGATGCAGACGCTCCACCATCCCGTCAGTTTGCGGATGATATGGGGAGGTACGAATCTTTTTCGTTCCCAGGAGCTCGCATACTTTGTGGAGAAGTTTTCCCGAAAATGTTTTACCCTGGTCGGTCAGCAGCCGCTCCGGAGCACCTTTGTCGAGGACGTAGCCCTGGACAAAGGGCTCCGCGATGGCTGCTGCCGACTGGTTGGCGAGGGGCCAGGCCATAGGCCATCGCGTAAAATATTCTACCCCGGTTAACAGGTATCTATTTCCCCTAGGTGTAGCGGGCAATGGGCCCAGAATATCCAATGCGACGAGCTCATTAACCCGGGAAACTGTGATAGACTGTAACGGTGGGTTAGATCCCCTCGCTGGTGGCTTCCTTTGCGCGCACTGAGTACATGAACCTAAAAGATCATCCACATCCCTTGCCATGCCCGGCCATGAAAAATCCAGCTGGAGCATGGCAAGGGTTTTGTGAGTGCCCAGGTGAAGGAGTCGTTCGTGCGCAGCCCACACCACTCTACCCCTCAATGCGGAAGGCACCACCAGCCGGTGTCGACGGGATTTCCCGTCCCAGTGCATCAAAAGACCCTGGACCAACCCCCACGAGTCGACATTTCCCCCCCCCCCCGCACAACTCCCCCGATACGACGGCGCAAAGCGAGGAGAGAGGTGTCCTCCATTTGGAGGCGTCCCCACTCCGAAACAGACAACCCCAGCAAGGAATCCCTCCCTTGTTGCTCAATAGGGCGCGCAGTCGAAGGCGCGTCAGCGGCGGCCGCAAGGACCGGATCAGATATTATCTCGGCCTCGCTGTGCACTGCGTTGCACCGCTAGTCGAGTAGATAACCATGTGTTCAATAAACCCTCGGAGCCAGGATGACCGTCCAACTTCGATCGTCATTTATTGATTGTAACAGGTAAAACTGGTGAGAAAACACAGATACAGCATCTGTTATAATCCGGAAACACCCACACAATGAACACCACAGCATCAGAACATTGTCTTAGATAACAATAGATCCTGGAAGGACCAGGCCCCCACATTACCCCTGAACAACTAGACAAAGGCACAAGCTGGTGCGTTGCATACAGGCACATAGTGTATTCATCCCACTGCACCCCAAATGTACAGCATTACACTTAACACTAAACTGTGGATGAGATACTTCGTCATCACTCTCAGGATCGCAACATAGGCACAAGTCTGACTCGACCTACTAAATCACAAGTAACATCCACAATAAGGAAAGTCACAGGCTTCGTTACTAACTAGGCCTCGTATTTACTACAACAACTTAACGGCACCATAAAGGCATTTACATTGCTATAACGGTCATTCCAACATTACAACAGCATTTCCAATATTATAGGAATATAAACAACTTACAGATAATGCTTCTTAAGCTCCCACAATGGACAAGTGCGGCTGTGGTCTCACTGAGATGCGATGCGTGCCGCCATCTTGACTTATCTGTGTAATGGCCGACGCCCGCGTGGTACAGTGGAAATCTAACATCGTCACTTCCTGGTCACGTGACCAACATTAGCATCAAAAAACAGGAACTTCCTGTGAACGCACGCTCCACATCTGCCGTGAGGCAAGACACTCCCCGTCTGGTATCTAGGAGATACCACCATTTATTTCCTATCTCATAAACAAGTGTATAACAACTTCAACGGGTCGACTTATTTGTCCATATCTTTGCGAGAGAGAAGTAGTACTATCTCGACTATTGGCCTGATGAAAGTTCTTGCGACACCTTGCTTCGCAATCATAACCTCGACCTTTCGAACTTTTCCATCGGCACTTGGAATCGACTTGAGGATGCGGCCCATTGGCCACTCATTCCGTTTGGCTTGGTTGTCCTTCAGTAGGACGAGGTCGCCTTCTTGGATGTCTGGTCTATTAGACTGCCACTTGTTGCGCACTTGGAGTGTCGTAAGGTACTCGTTTTTCCAGTGACGCCAGAACGTGTTCGCGAAGCTCTGCACTTGTCTCCATTGACGTCTGTAGAGGTCTGCAGTGCTGGCCTCCTCGGTAGGTGCTGTGAGCACATCTGTCTTCTGGGTAAGAAGTGTAGCAGGAGTCAAGATGAATGGTGACTCCGGGTCGGTTGAGACGGGGATCAGGGGTCTTGAGTTAATTATGGCTGAGATCTCGGCCATGAGAGTGGTCAAGACCTCGTGAGAGAGCCGTGTGGACCCGACATCACATAGCATGGAGTCGAGAATGCGTCGAGCAATCCCGATCATGCGTTCCCAGGCTCCACCCATGTGCGAAGAGTGGGGAGGATTGAAGATCCATGTGCAGCCTTGGTCACTAAGGTATTTCCTGACAGAATAATCTTCGACATTCTCCGTATTGATCTTAAGCTCTTTACATGCTCCTATGAAATTGGTTCCACAATCAGAACGGAGTTGCTTGGCTGGCCCTCTGATGGCGAAGAACCTCCGGAGTGCATTTATAAAGCTCGAAGAGTCCATGGACTCGATGACTTCGATGTGCACTGCTCGTGTACTCATACAGGTGAACAGCACTGCCCAACGTTTGCTGTTCACGAGCCCTCCTCTGGTGCGGCGGGAGATGACTGTCCACGGTCCGAACACGTCAATCCCTACAGAGGTGAAGGGAGGTTCCACACTGAGTCGATCGGCTGGGAGGTCTGCCATTTTCTGTTCTTCCTGTTTTCCACGTAGCTTGCGACACCGGATACACTTGTGGATTGTGCTGGCGATGCACCTCTTTGCTCCAACGATCCACAGCCCTGCAGATCGGATTGCTCCTTCTGTGAAGTGCCGACCTTGGTGCTTGACCTTCTCGTGGTAGTGGCACACGAGTAAGATTGCGATGTGGCTCAGGCTTGGGATTATGAGGGGGTTTCGTTCATTCTCATCTAATTTTGCATTCCCTAGCCGACCACCAATCCTGAGCAAGTCGTCTTTGTCCATCCCGGGGTTTAGCTTCCTGAGGGTGCTGACCCTAGGAAGGTCTTCTCCCTTATTAATGGCCTTGATCTCACTTGCATAAGCTGCCTGTTGCACACAGCGGAAGATTGATTTCCTTGCTCTGGAAAGCTCGTCTTCAGTGCGTGGCACTGTGCAGTAATGCCATCCATTGCAGCTACCAGTGGTGCCTCTCATCGGGCGATGGAAGCAGTCTACGATATGCGTTAAATGTGCTATCGCTCGCACGAGCGTCGTCCATTTCGAGAAATGTTCAAAATGGTGTGGACTCAGTGGACTTCTTGGTCGCACATTTGTTACGAAAGTTGTCACTAGAGGACGAATCTCCTTGTCGGACTCGGGCTCTAAGAGTCCAAAGGTCTCCTTGGTAGTACATGGGCCAACGTCACGTCGTAACAGGAACGCTGGACCCGTCAGCCAGATGGTTTGATTCAGCAGAGATGCAGGGACGGACCTAGTTGCGAGATCTGCTGGATTCTGGTCAGTTGGAACGTAATTTCATTGCTCCGGCTGCGTCGATCTCCTGATACGCTCCACCCGGTTGCTGATGTAGGTGTAGAACCTTCTGGTTTGGTTGTTTATGTAGCCTAGTACGACCTTACTGTCCGTGTAGAACTTGACCGCGTCCAGTTTGACGTCAAATTCGTCTAAGATCAGTTCCGCCACCTCTGTAGCAAGAATGGCTCCACACAGCTCGAGCCTTGAGATGGTATGTTCCAGTTGTGGGGCCTTGCCGTGGAACTCCTTCCAGAATTCCCACTCGGACGATAGCTCCGAGTCGAGGAACAGAGAGGCCACGGTCACAGCGACCACCGCCACGACAACCAGCAGAGCGACGAGCAGCGGCTTCACCTTAGTCTTCTTCCCGTCAGTCAGGACTGGCTTGGAGAAACGTGGAGGAACAAACTCCAACGAAGACGGTGGATGCACAAGCGAAGTCATGGTGGTTTCTTCGTAAGTCTGCACGGTACAGCCTTGACTTCTCTCGCCGAGTTCCTCTTTCAGCGTGAAGTGGTTGGGGCACGGTTTGAAGAGCGACGTGCGTCCATTCGTGAGCACACTCGTTCTGAATGTGCTAATGTGGTCTGGTTTGTGGGTCCCATCGAGACAAACGTCACCCACGATGACCCATCCTAGATCGAGTCTCTGGGCGTAGGGAGCGTCGTGAGGTCCATTGCGTTGGTTACGAACCTTGTGGACTCTCAGCATGTCCCTGCCGAGCAGAAGTAAAATCTGTGCCGCGTGATCCAATGGCGGGATGAACTCTGCTATGGGTTTCAGGTGTGGGTGGTGACGTGCAACTTCGGGCGTGGGAATCTCACTCCTGTCGTCCGTTATCTCGTTGCACTCTGTCACCGTAGGAAGGGCTAGCTTCATGGTGCTATCTATGGTTTCCACCATGAGGCCGCTCGCTCTTCTTCCCGCTGTCTCCATCAGTCCTGAGCATGTTCTGAGCGTGTATGGAAAGGAATTCCCACCTACACTTAGCTGATCAAAGAACTCTGACCTTGCCAAAGACCTGTTGCTCTGGTCGTCCATTATGGCGTACATCCTTACTGCCCTTTCAGGATGTCCTTTGGGATAGACTCGGACGATGCATATCTTTGAGCAAGATCTTCCTTTGAAGCCTTCTCCACAGACTTCTGTGCATTTGGTTGTGATTGACGAAGTGAGTGCGGCGGTCTCGCCTTGCTCCCCGCCGTGCTCTGCTTCGGGATCGGAAGCCTTAGTGCTACTGGGTTTCGAGTAAAATGTGTGCAGAGCAGTTGCGTGTTTGTCGCTGCCACATTCCTCGCACTTGATATCTGCCTTGCAATTCCTTGCAAGGTGGTTAGTAGAAGCACAGCATTTGAAGCACACTCCAAATTCTTTCAGCATGTTCTTCCGCTCTTCCAATGGCTTCCTCCTGAACTCACGGCATTTCTGGAGGGAGTGAGGTTTATCATGCAATGGGCATTGCTTCTCTGGATCCTCTATCTTTTTCTTTGTGGTGGTTGCCTGGACGGAGTTTGCGAATGTCGCAGGAGAGACCTCAGTCTTGTGTACGGAAATTGGCACTCTCGCTGTTCCTCGTTTCGCCGTTGTCCTTTCCATTTTTGGGAGATCTGGACTGGAAATCCCCGTGGTGCCAAACATGAAACTCGGGTCATTTCTAGTCTTAGCCAGGTTGCGGATAAACTTTGAGAAAAAAAAGAATGGGGGGAATGCAACCTGATGCTCTGACTTGTATCTTGAACCCGCTGTTCTCCATTTTTCCTGCACGTCAAATGGCAATTTCTCTACGATGGGGTTCACGCCATGGTAGGTATTCAAGAAAATGAGACCTGGTAAGTAGGGATCAGCCTGGGCTGATTCAAGCTCCATCAAAAGATCTCCAAGCTCCCGTAACCTTTTATTGTCTCGACCAGAGATTTTTGGAAAGTTCTGCAACTTCTTGAAGAGAGCCTTCTCAATGGTTTCTGGGCTTCCATAGCACTCCTCGAGCCTCTCCCACACCGCATGCAGGCTTGAGGCGGGGTCGTCAATGTTTGCTGACCGGATCCTCTTTGCGTACTCTGCAGATTCATTTCCTAACCATTTCACCAACAGGTCGAGTTCTTCACTTGCAGAGATGTCTGCATTTCGGATTGCATTCCTGAAGGTAGATCTCCAGGCTCGATAGTTTTCAGAGTGGTCATCAAACTTAACGAGTCCTGTGTTTATTAGTTCGCGGTGAGCCAGGTACCTAGCAAAGTCCCCTAGTCCTGCTGATCCAGAGTGTGTCCATATTGGCGCTTGTGAGGTGCTATTATTTGCTGCATTGCCTTGCATGCCGTCATTTGCGATGGCGTTGGACTGTGGGCCCAAAGGGTTTCGATCACGTTGGTTGGATCCCCTTATGTGACTGTCTGGAATGTGGGTCTGACTTTGTGCATCCACGTCTGACCCCACGTGCGCGACGCTGAGTTGGCGACTAACTGCCAGAGCGGGATATGCATTTCCACCATTCCTGTAGACAGCATTCATGTTCATTCGGAGTGGAGATGGCAATGCCTGAACGTCCACCCTTTGTTCAGTATGGTTTGGTGGAGGAGCATTGATGCATTGTTCAGACCAATCCAAAATATTTTTTCTGGTGAGTTGATCACGGTCCTTGACAGGTTTCTGAGTGCCAAACTCACTCCAATTCTCTTCCTTATCCAGGTTGGCTGCTGCCTCGAGCACCTCTGCCTGGGCCATTGCAGCAGCTGCTTCCCTTTTGAGTTGTAGGGTGCTTAACTTAGCATCCAGCTCAATTTTCTTCCGTGTGGCAGTAGCCACTAATGTACTCTCTTGCTCTTCAAGCTCTGCTTTTTCTTGCTCTGCTTTCTTCCGTGCGGCAGCAGTTGCTAAGCTTGCTTCTTCTTGTATGCGAGCCTTTTCAATTAGCATGGCTTCCTCTTCAGCCATGTAGGCGATACGGGCGTTTGCTGCTTCTGCTGCGGCGCGTGCCTGAGCTGCTGCCATACCAGTAGATGATATATGTGAGTGTGCTGAGGCTTTAGATCTTGTGGTGAACCTGGATGAGACAGAGTGCTGAGATCGTGTCTCTCTTAAGCCCTCCACACGGTCCATTGCATCTTGTATCACTGCCTGCACATTATCATCGAGTAGTTCGAGGAAGTGCTCTTGTCTGCGCACTCCCTCAATGCCCTCATCTGTTTTCACCTTCATCAGGAGGGAGATGTATCTATTTGCCAGGAGCTTGTAGCTTGAGCTGCTCACATTCACTCGCTGGATGGCCCGCTGAATTGAAGCCACTGTGTCTGAGGCATTTCAAGCTTCAGATAAATCTGCTTCAACCCGGTTCCATGCCCGTTGTATCCTGGCATCAAGGTCCTGTTTCTCAGCCTCATAGCTTTCCAAGGCCCGTTGCGTCAACCTGACCTCCCTCTGGGGCCTTGAACTCCCTTGGTCCTCTTGAGGCAGGATGGGAGATCCTGGATTGCTTGGTTCACCTTCTTCAGCATCTCTCCCTGCTGAACTGTGGCTTTCCATGCTGCGATGCTTGCAGCACGATTTTAATGTAGACTCGTTGCAGAGCTCCTTGCTTGTTGCAGGCTGACTGCAGGGCTGGCTGCAGAGCTGGCTGCAGGGCTGGCTGCAGAGCTGGCTGCAGGGCTGACTGCAGAGCTGGCTGCAGAGCTGACTGCAGAGCTGGCTGCAGGGCTGGCTGCAGAGCTGGCTGCAGTACTTCTTGGGAGCTTTAAGAAGAGTACCTTTTTACTATCTTTTTACTATCTCGGCCTCGCTGTGCGCTGCGTTGCACCGCTAGTCGAGTAGATAACCATGTGTTCAATAAACCCTCGGAGCCAGGATGACCGTCCAACTCCGATCATCATTTATTGATAGTAACAGGTAAAACTGGTGAGAAAACACAGATACAGCATCTGTTATAATCCGGAAACACCCACACAATGAACACCACAGCATCAGAACATTGTCTTAGATAACAATAGATCCTGGAAGGACCAGGCCCCCACATTACCCCTGAACAACTAGACAAAGGCACAAGCTGGTGCGTTGCATACAGGCACATAGTGTATTCATCCCACTGCACCCCAAATGTACAGCATTACACTTAACATTAAACTGTGGATGAGATACTTCGTCATCACTCTCAGGATCGCAATATAGGCACACGTCTGACTCGACCTACTAAATCACAAGTGACATCCACAATAAGGAAAGTCACAGGCTTCGTTACTAACTAGGCCTCGTATTTACTACAACAACTTAACGGCACCATAAAGGCATTTACATTGCTATAACGGTCATTCCAACATTACAACAGCATTTCCAATATTATAGGAATATAAACAACTTACAGATAATGCTTCTTAAGCTCCCACAATGGACAAGTGCGGCTGTGGTCTCACTGAGATGCGATGCGTGCCGCCATCTTGACTTATCTGTGTAATGGCCGACGCCCGCGTGGTACAGTGGAAATCTAACATCGTCACTTCCTGGTCACGTGACCAACATTAGCATCAAAAAACAGGAACTTCCTGCGAACGCACGCTCCACATCTGCCGTGAGGCAAGACAGATATCACATTCGGAGGCCTGCAATGCCCCGAACCCAGGAGGCATGCACACTCGGAGGTGGTTGGTAACCGTGACAGAGCGTCTGCATTCGTGTGGTGAACGCCTTTACGATACGTAGTGTCAAAATCGAAATCCTGGAGAATCTCCAACCATCGAGACAATTGTCCCGATGGCTGTTGAACTCGCAAGGCGTACTGCAGTGCCGCATGATCTGTGCGGACGGTAAAATGACGACCGTACAGATATGGGCGATACTGTTGAATGAATTTAACGATTGCCAATAGTTCCCGACGGGTAACACAGTATCTTTGTTCCGACGGAGACAACACCCGACTGCCGTACGCTACCACACATTCTACGCCATCAACAACCTGCGAAAGCACGCCCCCAATGCCCGTGTTGCTTGCGTCCGTATCGAGCAAAAAGGGTTTTGTGAAGTCAGGATAATTCAATGGCGGAGCCCCCACTAGAGCGTCCCGGAGGGAGCGAAAAGCAGCCTCCTCCTTCTGTCCCCAGTGAAACCTGATCCCCTTCGATGTTAAGGCATGTAAGGGCTTTGCAATTGTCGCAAAATCAGCGACAAAGCGTCGGTAGTATGACGCGAATCCAACGAAACTCCTGACCTCCCCCACGGAGGTGGGAGTCGGCCAGGAGCTGACACATTGCGTTTTGGCGGGATCAGTAGCAATACCTGAGCGTCCGACAATGTGGCCCAAATACCGCACCGATTCGCGTAGCAAATGACATTTCTGGGGTTTGAATTTCAAATTAGCAGCCCGCATTTTGAGGAAAACCGCACGCAACCTCTGGAGGTGTTCATGGAATGTTTTACTGAAGACGATGACATCGTCTAAATGAATAAAACATGAATCCCATTGCAACCCAGCCAAGACCAATTCCATTAATCGCTGAAAAGTTGCCGGCGCTGAGTGGAGCCCCATCGGCAGGCGGTTAAATTGGAAAAGGCCGTGCGGCGTACGGAAAGCAGTTTTAGGTTTAGATTCGTCATCCAGAGGGAGCTGCCAGAATCCTGAAAGCAAATCCAATGTGGAGAAGAATCGCGCCCCTGCCAAGGCATCAAGCGATTCATCCATCCGAGGAAGCGGGTATGCGTCGGCTACAGAAATTTTGTTCAGCGGACGAAAATCGACACAAAAGCGCAATGAGCCGTCATGTTTTTTAACTAAGACAATCGGCGCACCCCAAGGGCTGGTAGAAGGGGATATAATATCGGCGGCTAACATGTCATCAACGGCCGATTTGACATGGTCCTTTTCGGCGGGACTCAACCGAAAAAGATTTTGGCGTATTGGCGCGCTATCACCCGTGTCAATATGGTGTCGCAGCAGTTTAGTACAACCCAGATCGTATTTGTGTTGACTAAAAACTTCGGAAAACTCGCGCAGGAGGATTCGAAGCCTCTCACGCTGTGAGTCGGACAGGTCCGATGATCCCGCACAAAGCGCATCGAGCCACCCTTCATCACGGTCCACATGTGGTTGCAACGGAGGAGCAGTGCTCACGTGACTAATGACGGGTTCCTCACAGGGTACCGGCGTCGCGTGCACAAGCACGGTCCCTTGAGGAACCACAGTCGTACGCGATCCCACATTGAGAACCGCGATGAAAGGGTCCCCGTCCCCTTTCACAATGGTCTGGGCCGTTATTAAGTCAGGTCCGTTAACTCCGGCTCTAGATGGTCCCAACAGAACCCCCTAGTCCCCAATCCCCTTAGCAAATGGTCGACGCAGCCTAAGAGGCAGGAGCATCTGAGCTCCCGGCGGTACGCGTACCATCCTCGCAACCAGCGCCGGTACCGTCGCAAATGCCGTCCGACCCATAGAGGGGGAGGGCAGGAACGTAACACGTCGGCCCGACGGGAGTTCAATGCAACCCTGGTCGACTAGGATACGAATCGGCATTTTGGCCAAGAAATCCGTCCCCAACAGGCACGGAACCGCCAGCGATGAGGAGACTAATATCGGGCCGGAAAATTTGATGTCCCCAATACAAATTTGCGCGCGGATCTGTCCAATAATGCCCAGTGAGCCCCCATTAGCAGCGTATCATGGAACATCAACGGGGAGCAAGGGACAGCTTTGAACGGGGAGAATGTTATAAATCAATTCGGAAACAATAGTTGCCGATGCTCCCGTATCAACTAGGATCCGCACCTCAACCCCGTCAATATGCCCCACAACGACCGACGACCCCGACGACGCGGCAACAACGCGATGGGCCAACTCGGACCACTGGCCCGGTTGGAATGCACTCCCCACAGTGGCACGTTTCGGCGCAACGACAGGCAATTTACGACCCCCGTCCGTTGCGGTGCGTGAGTGTGTGACAGGTGTGTGCGTAGACCAAACATGTGGGGTGCCACGACTCGCCGGAGTTTGCTGGTGAAGCTTGGGTAGAGGCGCGACGTCCTGCTGAGGCATCGCCCCGCGCTGTCGAGGAGCCCGGCATCCTGAAGCCACATGGCCCTGGAGGCCACATTTGTAGCAGCGCGTGAGTGCTCCAGATGACTTGGGCTGATCCTGGCGGCTCGGTCCGTCCCGAGCTGGTCGTACTCCGGATCTCCACTCCGTCGGGCGATCGACGGCGCAGATTTCTTCTGATGGGAGGGTGGTTGCAGCCACGGTATGGCTGGCCACCGCCTTGCTGGCCTTGCGACGCTGGGACAGCAAGTTCGCGTGGATGTGTCGCGCGGCCCGCAGGGAACACATCTCCGTGTCGTCTTGCGCCAAGACGACAATGTCCAACTCGTCCGCTAACAGCAGGATTTTCTCCGTCACCATGGCGTCCACCCCTTCCTCATCCATCCGCGGGAAAGCCGTTTTCGCCAGGGCCAGGAGAGCTGTACGGTACGCCAGGGGCGACTCCTTGGCGCCCCGCTGGCGATCGTAGAACAGCTGTCTGCAGTCCGAAGGTGGTCCATAGACTGCAGCCAGGAGTTGAAGTGCCATCTGCAGCGTGGCGCGCTTCACTCTCGTCGCCGAGGTGAGGGTAGCGAGGGCATCACTGTCGCCGGCAGCGCGCGGAGTGCTTCGTCATCCGTCCATTGTGCCATCTCTTGGTGAGCGAGAAAGCGTCTTTGGAAGCCACCCCAGTCACCGTCTTCGCCCACGAACTCCTTGAGAGGTGGTAAGCGCTGTTGTAACGCGGCATCCGCAGTCGAGGATCGCTCTCTGTCGTTTCCGTCACTCCGTACGGTTTTGGCGGGAAGGGCGTGTGGCATCGGCGGTCGCTTTGTTGGTGACGCGCTGGCCGCTCCTGACGACGTGGCGGCTTCTGTTTACCGAACGTCGGTCACGTGACGTAGCCCGGCCCCGCCCTCAGCATTCACTGTACCCATGGCGAAAAATTCGAATTCGGGCCCCGTGGAAATGGCGGGAACCGGCGCTGCATGTCGGCTGTCATTGCTCCGTGCAGCTCCTCCAGCCCCCAATCGAGTAATTTCTTCCAATGTGGCGGCTGCTGCGTAAAGTAGTTCCGCCAGTCATGAATGAGCCAGCCACAGTCCATCAGCCGACGGCCCCATCCGTCCTGACGTTGCGGTGTGGGTGGACTTGGCCCTGGCTGCTCGGAGTCGCCTTCAGCCATCTCGGGCGCAAAGTCGGCCGTGGTTTCCTCCGCCTCCGGTTCCCTGGTACGAGCCGTTCGTCTCGTGTCCATCCTTTTAGAAGACCACTTCTGACGCCAGATGTAGTGTGGTTCAAGGAGGCTTGGACGACGTAGTCGGAGGCACACTTATTTATTAAACACAGTTGTATCTCCGTTTTTGGGTTTAGATCGCGTTATTTATAAATGTGTCGTAACCCTCCACCACCCGACACGGCCAATCAGTAAAAATGTGTCACGTTGACAAAAGACAAATAGTTCACTGCTTTAGCCCACCGGTGTGTTGAAGCCACAACATTTACAATTTGAGTACGACGTTTCGCTGGTAATTGCATCCAGCATCATCGGGCAATTCGCCAGAATTCAGAATTCTGGCGAATTGCACGATGATGCTGGATGCAATTACCAGCGAAACGTCGTACTCAAATTGTAAATGTTGTGGCTTCAACACACCGGTGGGCTAAAGCAGTGAACTATTTGTCTTTTGTCAACGTGACACATTTTTACTGATTGGCCGTGTCGGGTGGTGGAGGGTTACGACACATTTATAAATAACGCGATCTAAACCCAAAAACGTTGATTATGAATAACATTGGTCGCGAAAGCCTACGTGTTAAACTGACAGTTGTATCTACAGGCCGAGATATACAACACTTGGAGGGGTATCGGCCCCTCCACCCGTCTAACTGGGAGATCGACAACCTATGTCACAGCTAGCCTATTCCTAGGTCCTCCACTATCGGGCTAGGGGAGGCTAGCTAACCCAGCCCTGGTTAAGCTGGGATTACGGCACCCTGAGTTCCCAGACCGGCTCTTACAAGAGCATCGGCTCTGGGCTCTTGGGGCCACACCACTGGCTGGCCTTGGTCGGTCCTGAGAAGGACAGCGATCCAAGGGAGTCCCAGGGCCTATCTAGCAGGTCTTCTTGCTTCTCTGGTTAAAGCTGAACACTGAACCCCGAGCCCTCTGGCTCACCGCCTTATATAGCAATTCCCCCCTGAGGGGTGGGGCCGTGGGGGATCCCAGCGCCGTATTAGCCCCCCAGGCTAAACGGCGCGGACGTCGATGTAAGCACCTGCTCGCGTACAGACATAGCCACTCCCAGTGTGTTTGTTTCCCATCCGTATCAACTCTATAACAACCCCTCCGTAACACCTCTACATATATAAAAGGCAAATTGGTGATTATGTGTGTCTATTCAAAATGTTTAGCGTACTTCCCGACATGCAACAAACTTTAAATTTGCCATGTGGATATTTTCCAGACTGTACACCATGCAAAATTAATTAAAATACACTTTTGTTTTTTTTTGGGTGGGGGGGGGAACTCAATAAGGCATATATTTTTTGCACGGCAAGTGAGCTGTGACGTCAAATCTGTCATGTGACCTGCGCGTGTGGAAGCGTAACGCATTGTAGTGTAGTGGTTAGCGCGCTGCGCTATGAACCTGGCGACCCGAGTTCGATTCCCGCTCACGGCCACCACCGGTGACGATTATTTGAACCGGTCCTGGCCTCCCCTAGGTCGGCTCAGCCTCAAACGAGTAACTCGTGTGATGTGTGAACATCGCCACTGGGGAGACAAAGGCGGTCGGGCGTGGTGAATCGAAGCCGGGTAGGAAAGCTAGATATAATATATATTGGGGGGGACACATTCCCCTCAATATTCAAATATGCTCAAAATGTCCCCCCAATATATTGCTATAAAATAGATTTCTGTTTATATAATTGTGGTTATGGTTGTACTTTATTCATCCCTGAGCTCTGCCATTACATACAATGAAACACGATAAAATAGTAATAGGTTTTTACCCTTTTATCTGGTACAAAAACTGACACCTTTATACAAGGAATCATGTTTGCAATTACCACAACACAAGAAAAGCAGTCTCGGGTGTGGACCAATCAACTTCAAGGACAGTGCATATCATTATCAGAGTTGTTTCTTTTTGTTTGCATTTTGACTGCTGTATAAAGGTGTCAGGTTTTGTACCAGATACAAGGGTAAAAACCTATTACTATATATTGCTACTGGTAAAGGAGGTCTCATAGTGAGAAGATAAAATAGAGCAATGTAATACAATACACTATTAAACATTATTGTAAAAAAAAGTCTGTCCTATGTGGTAGTGAATTTTTTTATATTTTAGGCAGGAAATTTGTTTTCAATTTTAGTTCTTTTTTTCTGGGGGGAGCCCCACACCCCCTGGAAAATTTGGTCCCCCCCCCAATGTTGTAAATGTTGTAGTGGGTTTACTCTCCAACACACAACCGGTGTGTTGAACTAGTAACTAATTGGCACGTTTTGTTTACACGGCAAACCTTATTCCTTGGCTGTCGGGTGGTGCGGGTTTAACGACACACTTATATTTACGCGATCTTACAAATAAAAAACCTTATGGATAATATTGGTTTCAAAAGCGTTAAACTGACAACGTTCAAACGTATGTATATTGTCAATGAAAAGTCGTTCATGACCGGATTTAACCCCTGGGCGATCGCATTTGAAGCCTATGTAGTAATTCACTTCTTGAAGTGAAACCTTCAAGCGAACGTTTGTGCAATGCATGTGTGTGGTTCACCAGAGCGAAAAATGTGCTGACAAACTGTACCTCCTCGGGGTGATTGTGGTGGTGCTGTGTGCATGCTCTCCATGCGATCCCACCACCACGCACTCGCCTAGTTTCCACTGACGTAGGTGGAAACCTCAGTTTTTTTCCATGAAATAGTTATTTTTAAGTAAAAATAGGCTGAGTTACTTTCCAAAGTATAACTCCGTGTCTTTACACGCCACCACAGACGCAGTGAGTGAGCTTACGCATAGTTTTTATTAATATTATTACAATAGTACATAACGTTATAGCGTGTCATTTGAAGGAATGTGTTGCGTGCAGATTATGTCACAGCGTCACGCAGTGGAACGGGTTGCAGGAGCGAGTGATGAGTGAGGTGTGTGCACGTGAGGAGATTTGACACACGACCAGGAGCCTCTTCTTCCATGTGTGTACTTGTGTGTGGTGTATCCGTGAGCGAATTAAAATCAAACCCCGAGCACAATTACAGCACTTAGCACAACGTAGTCTCTGCCAAACAGGGCCCAAACAATTATATTTACATATGACCCCTCTTTACATCACCTCTGCAGAGCAAGGCATCGACGCAAACTTCTTAAGAAACTTTAGAGTTATTTGTCAACCCTTAGCCCCATCTCAATTTGTAAGACCCGGGTGCTATGAAGGGTGTGTAGGCAGGGTAGGGATGTTTCTCTGTGCACAACGAGCAGCAGCAGGAGTTCCAGTGGCCTTCTTCCCAGACATGAGGGGAGCCACATCCTCTCGCACTGCCTAATGCTCTCAGTCGCACGCACATCCTAGTGCAATGAGTGTCTCCGACACGGTAAGTAACTTCGGTTGTTTATTCAATAAAGCTCGGTACAGCCACGTTGTCTCCGTCTCTTTCTTTTACAGACGTCCACTTCTCTTGTGGCTATGCTGCCCTGAGCCACGTGGCGCTCACCCGCTCACCAACGCACCACTTGCTGATGGTGCGCTCGGGAGCGGCTGAGCGGCTGGAGGACGAGCCGCCACGTGGCTGATAGGGATGGCGGGGCAGCGGCGGCGGGGAGCTCCTCTTCAGTCTTCAGCACCGACCCCTTGCGTTGCTCTGTCTTAGCCTCCGGAGGCTAAGCCCCGCCTCTGGCCACGCTTAAGAAAACCGCGATGATTTAGACCATGTCCGCATAGCCGGTCCATCCGCCAGCGGCGGAACAGGAACACTGGACGGTGGGAGCAACGGTCCAGCAGAGGGCGATCCAGCCGGATCCCCCGCAGATGGGCATGGGGGAACGGCGACATCCTCCGGACCCACCATCACCCTCAAGGGCACTGTGGCCGGCAAAGAAACAGGCTGCGGAAGATCAGCCCCGATACCCGTGTCACTGGCATCAGTGTCAAGGATGAAGGGGGACGAAAAATCAGGATAGTCGAGAGTAGGCGCGTCCGACAAGCGGTCACGAAGGTATTGAAAGCAGCCTCGTCTTCCGGGCCCCAATGGAACCGCTGATTTTTGCCCATAAGCGCATGCAACGGCTTCGCGATAGACGCGAACCCCGAAATGAACTGGCGATAATCGGAGGCAAAGCCGACAAAGCTTCGGACATCTACACTCGCAGGGACCGGCCAATCACGTACACACGCCGTCTTAGCGGGATCGGTTGAAATACCATCGGCACTCACAATGTGACCCAAATACCGGACTGAAGTCTGCAAAAGATGACACTTTTTGGGTTTGAATTTAAGATTAACCGAACGCATCCGTTCAAAAACAGCGTGCAGCCAGAGGAGGTGGTCCTCAAATGACCGGCTGAACACGATGACATCGTCCAGATAGATTAGGCAAGTGTCCCATTGGAGATCGGCCAAGACAAGTTCCATAAGTCTCTGGAATGTGGCAGGAGCGGCATTCAATTCCATCGGCAAACAATTCAAGTGAAAAAGACCTTGCGGAGTACGGAACGCAGTCTTCTGCCTCGAGGACTCATCGAGGGGCAGTTTCCAGAAGACAAATCAAGTGTGGAGAAAAACCGCGCTCCAGACAAAGTATCCAAAGAATCATCCATCCGAGGCAGGAGATATGTGTCCGCTACGGAAACCTTATTAAGGCGCCAAAAGTCCACACAAAACCGTAGGTTACCATCCTTTTTCTTGACCAAAACTACAGGAGCTCCTCACGGACTAGTGGATGGTGAAATAATGTCCACAGCCAACATGTCATCAACAGCGCAGTGCACGCTTTCTTTCTCCGACAACTCCATATGATGCAGATTAAACCGAATGGGGCTAGCATTGCCCGTGTCTATGTGATGAGACAACAAGGACGTCCGACCCAAGACGTAATCATCCTTGCTGAACATGTCCGAAAATTCGGACAACAAAAGGCACAATTCCTCACGCTGAGCCGGTGACAGTGATGCATTTTCGGCACACAAGTTGGCGATCTACCAATCGTCCGTCGAACATTTCTTACAGACAGCGCAGACAGCCTGCGCTGACGTGTGCTCCTCCCGGTCGGTAAACGCAGTGGTGGCGTGAGCGAGGATAGTGCCCGCTGGCACGACAACATCGCCAGGCCCCCCATTCAAAACCTGCAAAAACGGGGCCTGACCCGTTCTAAGGATGGTCTGAGTGCAGACCAACGTCAACCCTCGCGTAGCATTCGAGGGCGTCAACAAAACCCCATTCACCCTGACGTCGCAACCGATGTGCTTGCGATAGATTTCAGCTGCACCATCTCTACATAACAAAGGCTCAGTCAACCATTCTACACAACAAAGACTAATTTCCTGGCAGCGATTTCAGCCGCATCACTTCTACATAACAAAAGGCTCAGTCCCATTTGCACGCACCTTTACATCATCGGCATCTAGTTTACACAACAAAGGCTTATTCCTAACAGCGTGCTTCAGCCGCACCGAACCTCACAAAAATAATATTCAGGGCCTACCTTGGCTCCTCCCACCCTCAACCAGTATATATACAAGGACTGTTTTCTTGGAATTTCTCTCACTTGATACAGCTATCGTGCTGTGACGGTTCCACCTGAAGACGGAAGCTTGTGTTGCCTCCGAAACGTCGTGATTTTTTATTTAATTTTTATTTTACTTTAATTAATTTGAATTTTTTTACCTACGTGACTTTACCGAAAAAACCTAAGAACATGACGATGGCCTCAACCAACGCCTGAACCGTATCGGCGGATGCCGGTTGCGACAACGGCGACGACAAAAACCGCAATGTACGACCCGACGGCAGCTGAATACAACCTTGGTTCACGAGGATTTTAACCAGCATCCGAGACAAAAAATCAGTGCCCAACAGGCACGGCATGGCCAACATGCACGAAATTAACATGGGCCCGGACACGTGAACCTCCCCAATAGCGATACATGCGTCAACCTAGCCAATGATGTCCATACTACTCCCGTTAGCCGCAACGCACACATCATACACCGGCCAAACACACGACGCATGGATATTCAACAGCTGGAAAATGACATAGGAAATAATCGTAGCCGAGGCCCCCGTATCAACCAAAACGCGAACATCAACACCCTGAATAGTGGCCGCGACTGTCGATGATCCCGCCGCCGCAGCAACAACTCTACGAGCCAATTTCCTCCATTGCATTTGTGAAGCCGGCCAGCCCTTAACAATGTGTGTTACGCAGCGAACCTTCCCGATGCGATGAACCCGTCCCGGTGACATGGGATGAATGAGATGGTGAACGTGCTCGGGTGCCCGACATGTGCTAACTCGCCTGTGTGGAGGGACGTGAAGGCGGACGGTCGGCTGCCGGGGACACGGGCGGTGATCCAGACGGTAACGCGAGATGAACACGGAACTCCCTGGAGTAATGGCCCACCCGGCCACATCAGTAGCATGTGACCGGAGGCCGCCGGTGCAGCAGATCGTCGTCCCGGTGCGGTCGGTAGATGCCTTGATAACGTCGACCATCCTTGCGACGCTGGTTCCAAGGAGCAACAGCCCCCACGGCATCGTCCGCCGACGGCGCCTCATCAGCGATGACAATAACCTTAGATGGACAACAGCCAATGGGTTGACGATCTTTAGCTGGATCCTCCGTCCATGCCGCCATCTGCGCCCATCGCTTCAAATTCTCATGTGCGTTGAGGTAACGCGCGGCCCACAAGGACGTCTTAATTTCGTGGCCGCACGTGGGAAGGACGACATCCATCTCCCTGGCCAACACCAACATACGTTCCATCACCAGCGGATCTAACTGCTCTTGTTTAACGTCGGGGTAGGCGTCAACCGCCAAGGCCATCAAAGCGCTTCTGTAGGCGAAGGGCAACTCTGAGCTCCCCCGCCTACGGTGCTGAAATGTTCTCATTCTGTCATCTGGCGGCTCGTAGACCTCCGCCATCTCCGCAAAAGCTTGGGTGAGCATCTTCTTTTTCTCCGGGGGAATGGAACGCGTTGTATATATTGGGTCTTGAAAAATTAAGAAAAATATTAAAAATTAAATGGAAAACTGTGTAATTATCCAAAATTATGCTAATTTATGAAATTATGATAATTTGTCTTTGCCTCGTTGTCTAGGGTAGTATTATCAATCGGGCTAATACAATGATTCTTGCTTTAACTTTTACTGATTATGTTTTAGTGTTTGTCAGGTCTCAAGATTCAGATCTCACCGCAGGATACAATTCTTATAATATAGATTATTATGCATTAACTTAGGAAGGCACCACTCAGACTCTTCTGTGTTGAGCAATTTCAATCTCTAAACAAAAACATAACACTCTAATACGCGAACTCTCATGCTAGGAAGGTCAACACAGTACTCCTGGATATGTCCTCCTCATTGATCCATACATTTAACCCTCAATGATTGCGTTTGTTAAACTCGGTAACAGTATCATCGGTTAATTCCTCCGCGTAAAAACGAGCATACACGGCGATGGGAAAAAGTCCTTAAAAATTAAATGTGACAATATTCATATGAACAGCAATAAAGAACATGTCCCGAAAGCAAAAGTAGACCTCAGTGAATTCATTGGTAATATTATGCAATTAACAAAATGTCTTGGAACAATGGTGTGCGGAAGTGTGCCTGCTTGTCTAGCAAATGCTTATCAATTGGCTAAGGCTTCAATCAATTCGCGGGCAAGATTCTGTGATCAAAATAAATTTTAACACAATAGTCTTCCTGCGAGTGTGTAGATTCGCAACATAGATGTTTCTAAATGTTTAGTTTCATCAATGAATGCATTGGTACATATTATGCAATTAACAACAAGAATGACTCAAATACTTCTAAACGACCGTATCTAAGTAACTCAATAGGCAGCAATGCTTTTCATGATCAGCTAATAGTTGACACACCACCTTAGGATGGCCACCCTTTTTGAAACACAAAAAGAACTTTGGAGTAATCTTATTAGTCCCGATATGTGCGTTATGTGTGTTGGTGTATTGTTTCCTTGCTCAACTCTTTGTGTTAAGCAGACGCCGAGGTGGGGCTTTTCTTGTACCAAAATTTAGTTGATTCCCTGCTGAGCGATAAGTTGTGTGTGTGTGTGAGCGTGTCATACACACGGTGCTCTCGCTCTCTCTTGGCGATGCTGCAGGCCAGTCTCCTGCTGGATGAGCTGAGTCGGCACGACGCTTGTCTTTGAAGGTGCCCGATTGCGCTCGCAACTGGTTTGCAGGTCGCCGGGGCCAGCACTCTTGCTCGGCTGCCCTGGTTGCTCACTCTCTCTCCTCTTCCGTGCTCTCTGGCGATGCACGATTGCGCTTGCAGCTCATCCGCTGGTTGCTGGTGCCGACACTCTTGCTCGGTTGCCCTGGTTGAGCACTCTCTCCTGCTCTATGCCCTCTGGCGATGCACGGTTGCGCTCGCAACTCGTCTGCAGGTCGACGGGGCCGACACTCTTGCCCGTTGCCCTGGTTGAGCACTCTCTCCTGCTCTATGCTCTCTGGTGGTGCACGATTGCACTCGCAGTTCGGCTGCTGCTGCTGGTCCTGTGCGATGCTCGCTTGGTCGATGCATGGCGCTTTTCCGCCCTTTCTCCAGGTTGATTGCTTGTCGTTGCTCGTCACTCTTTCTCTCTTGCTGCAGCTACTGGTGGGAGCTGTCGGCGCCGAATTCGTACCACCTTGGGTGGAATGGGGCTCCCACGAGTGCTGCTGAGGGCAACTCAATTTTGGCGCGAAACAGGTCCCGCTCCATTGACAAAATGGCGGCCGCCAGCCGCGCCACACCCGCGCTGGATAAAATGGCAGCCTGGTCCCAGGTGAGCACGGCGGCGGAAGGCATCCCGACCGCCTGCAGCTCCTGCGCCATGGCTTCTCCAGCGGGCACAGCCGCAGCAAGCTGCGCGACGGAAGACAGCAGCTGTCTGCGGTGCCCGGTGAGCTCGCACCACCCCTCCTTGGCAAGCAGCTGCAAAGAACTGGCGGCTGCTCCCATTGCTCCGAAGGCACCGTTCCCACGGAACACGTGACTGGGGTCCCGGACTCCGGGGCTTTTGGGGGCATAACATCCTCGCCGTTCTCCAACGACACTACAGGTGGGTTCTTCCTCTTCGCACCTTCTGTATTCTTGTACACAAATGGGGATTATACGAACCCTGCGTGGGCGCACACTATATATATTACACACAACCGTCTACTGTCAGCAGCATTATATAGCTAGTACAGTTGGCAGGCTGTCTAGCTAGCGGTGCCCAGTGATGGTGAAGATGGCTATGACGATGGTGACGAACAGCAGATGGTGAAGATGGCGGCGACGATGGTGACAAACAGTAGCACGGCGAGGGGATACACTTTCAGCAACAGCCCCGAGCTCCCAATCAGGGCTCCCTCTTATGCTTCCGGCGTGGACTTGCTCCACCCTGGCCACGCCCCACTTCTAGAACCTACTTGCAGGTTCCCGGGGCTTCCAGATGGACCCCTTCCTGAGCATTCCCTTAGTTGTCTTCCCCCCCCCCCCGCCCCGTATATACTGTCGCCTACTGACGTGTGTACTGCCATACGCTGTCAGTACCACTTTTCGTCAGCAGTCAGCGCTATTACTCTACACCTGTGTAGTGAGCAACTTCTGACACGTCTAGTGGAATGGTTATTTATTGAGAGCACACAGGGCGATACACTTCGTAACGCAGCTACACCTAGGCTGTCCAAACACGAAGCCCATCTTTGTCCTGCGCTGCGCTGGCTGGTTGACGAGCACAGCTGGTCTTGCAGAAGAA
Source organism: Lampetra planeri (assembly GCF_965212315.1). NCBI lineage: Eukaryota > Metazoa > Chordata > Hyperoartia > Petromyzontiformes > Petromyzontidae > Lampetra > Lampetra planeri. The sequence goes on along the minus strand of NC_136177.1, from coordinate 2,648,238 downwards.
TAGCCACGTGGTCGACAGCAGCGACGCAACCAGGACCCAGACCCCACGCTAACAGCCCCGAAGCTCTGGTTTGGTGCTCCTTATATCTGCCTGGCATAGCCAAGCTCCACCTTTGGCCATGCCCCCTTTCTAGAACCTTCTAGATCCTTCGGGATGGTTTCCGGAGCTTCTCGACTGACTCCGCCCTTGACCTTTACCCCAGATATTCCCCTTCATAATAAGGCATTATGTAATGCAGCTATAACCCTAATTACCCTTACAGGCCAGCAGGTGTAACACTCTGTGGCCGTAAAAAAAACGTGTAGTTGGACTTACAAATAAATCGACTTACAAACAGACCCCTGGAACCTAACTCCAAAATGCAGGTTTTTTGGGTTAGATCACGTAAATATATAAATGTGTCGTTAAACCCACCACCACACAGCCAACCTAACTCGGTCATAAGTGGAAGAGTTCCTGTAACACTCTGTGGCCGTAAAAAATATATATAGGTGTTGTTGACAAATGTGTTGGCTTCTTCTGGAAGTTACCTTTGTCACGCACCCTGCACTGCCCGTGATAGTTAGAGCGCTGTCTACCTCCACATGCATGCCGCCGTACGCACTTTTCCCCACTCCTCTCTGCTAAGAACTAAGACCACTCTGCGCTCGAGCACTACGTGTGCCCTGTATGTCCCTCGGGAACTCGGCAGACCCTTGCGCCTCCAATCAACCAGTGGTCGCGGACCCTTATTATTTATTTGGTCATAAATCCCCCCCCCCCACCCACAAAATATAAAAGGCACGTGGAATGTCACACTTTTGAAAGGACGCTTACGTTTGTTTCTTTATAGAGTCTTTGAACTGAAAGGAAACCACTTCATAACGTGGAAATGGAAATGTATAGCAGCCAAATACTCTAAACGTATTTTTTCTGAATGCGGAGGCAAAAACCGGAGGGCTCGGAGAAAAATCCACACGACCACGGGAGAACACGTAAACACAAAATATACAGGGGTCAGAGTCAAACCCACAATCTCCTGTACACCAGGCGAGGGAGTTAACATCTCTCTTGTTTCCCTTTGGATGGTCAGAGGTGTGGCGCTGCAAGGTACTCCTTTGATGGAATTAAAGAGTTATATCCTCAGTAGCTCGCACCAGTAATCCGTGCTGTGCTATATGGCTGTGGTAAACCTTCTCATTCTCGTATGTGGGACATTGTAGATGGTGGGAGTAGGCCGACCACATTTCTCTCAACTATCTGGAACACTTCCTCTGTGAACTGGAATCTGAACCGTGTTGAACCCAATCCCATCATTATTATCATCACCCCCACCATCACCTCCACCACCACCAATGTCACCTTGTGCTATAATTGAGCCCCATGCCACATCACTCGGGAAGTCTTCAGTGGATGAGATTGTGGAAAAACCCACCACGCCACGTGATGGTGAAACATGCACAAGCTAAATATGATTTGGGATCTTTCGGTAAAGTCACGTAGATAGGTTCAAAGAAAATAACAAAAAACTACGACGTTTCGGTCACAACACAAGTGGTCGTCATCAGGAAAAGGGGGGTTAGCTTCTAAAGACAACTGCTTATAAAGGTTTGAAATGGGCGTTGCCCAAATGTCAGCAGCCAATGCAAGTGGTAGGCAGCGACCGCGGCGGTGATGGGTTTTCCACCAATCAAAGGGCTGCCAGGCAAAAATTAGCATGTCAATAGGTGGCTATGCTAAATCATCTCAACTCGCAATGGAAGTGGAAGCTGACAAAAGTCGACCATTTCTGGATATTCTGCTCGGACGGGGTAGAAATGGTAAAATAACACACAATGTTTCCCGAAAGAAAACGCATAATGACACCTATCTGAATGCAGAGTTACACCATCACCCCGCACAGAAATCTACTCTTATCAAGACGCTCATTCAACGAGCTAAGAAAATGTCAGATGGTGACAGTCTGAGAAGTGAAATTCAAGATGTTAAAGAAGTGATGCAAATGAATGGTTACAATGATGCACAAATCAACAGGGCATTGAATACAAAAACCAAATAAGATAACAAGAGCATTGAAACTGCCCAAGTATTTAAATCGATCAAAATATAGTATATTGCAGGAGTAACTGATAAACTAGCCAGATGTTTGAAGAAACTTAACATCCGAGTCAGATTTGGCACGGTATATAAAATACAGAATTAATATCTGGTACAAATGATGTATGACCGAAGCTATCAACAAAAGGTGTGGACAGGATTAACTGCACGTATGGTAAATGCGATGTTGGCCAGACAGGACGAATGATAACCACGAGACTAAAAGAACATCAGAGAAATATTAAATTATCCCAAATACAACTGTCAGCAGTAGCAGAACACACGTGCCAACAAAGACACTCAATTGATTTTGATAATGTTGACGTTTTGTGCAAAACTAACTACTACTGGCCAAGACAAATTAGAGCATTTATCGAAATTGAAAGAAATCAAAATAACTTTAACTGTTCGGATAGCTACCGCCGTAGTGCCTCGTGGAAGCGAATCATCAAACAATACATTATTTGAATGCATGTCTACAAAGGGCAGCGTACTTCAATAGGGATTACCGTTGGTAGGGCTATTTTAATAAACACAATAGACCGGAAGGACAAGTTCAAAGGGCTCGCATAATGCACATGCATAATGTACGTTGCCTCAGTAATCCCCCCCCCCCCCCCCACATTGTGCAAGAGCGCAGCTGCGTGGTCAACACATCAACGCCTCTATATAAGGAACGAAACAGACTTCTCCACAAATTTGGCTGTCGCCTGATGAAGCTAGTTGTAATTACTGGCGAAACGTCGTACTCAGATTGTAAATGTTGTGGCTTGGCTCTCCAACACACCGGTGTGCTGTACTAGTGACGAATTGGCATGTTCTGTTTACGTGACAACCCTTACTATTTGGCTGTGTCTGTGGTGGCGGGTTTTACCGACACATTTATATATTTACGCGATCTAACCCAAAGACCTCTATGATGGACGATAAATTATGATACTAATTTAGTTGTTTGTTCAGGAAAGCCACACTTTAGTCGTCGGACTTTTTCAGAAAGGTCCTGCCACATTGGGGGTTTATTGATTTATTTATAGATGTTTTCGGACAGTTAATGATGAGTTGTGTTTATTATACTGTTCGTGTGGGAGGAAAGTAGACCACCCGGGAGAAAACCCATGCCTTGTGTGAGGGGGCAACACTCTATCCCCCATACAGATGTAAACAGGAGATTAGTCAACACTTTGCTGTACTGCCTGATTCTGGCATGCCAGGGTATGAAACTTCCTCAACGCTGCACTGCAGGCAGCTACGTGTAGCGATATCTCGGCAAATGACTTGCTGCACCCCCAACAATCAGGCTTCCGTGAAAGTTACTGCACGACATCCACCAAGTTCTCATAAATGTTGCCCTTTTAATTTATTTTTACTACAAAAAAGCCCAATACAGAACGCGAATGTCGGGGAGGTATAAACACAATCCACTAGCGAGGGACGAACCCGGGGCCAGGAGCCCTTGGAGTAGGATCCGGCAAAATGTTACTGCGTTCACTGGGAAATGATTGGAAGCCAAGTATTTTTAAAAGAGATTTTAAGTATTGTTTTAACAGAACCAGAATATAAAATAATATCCATGCACCGAGTGACTTTGTCTATGTTACACATCCCCTAGAGCTACGGCCACCATATGTTTACCGAGGAAGTGTGACATCAGGAGTTCAGCCCCCCCCCCGGCCCCCATTTACCTGTCCGCTCACGCTGGGTGTAGGAGAAACGGGGACCATTTCGAATCATACTCCTGTACTTTCCCCTTAAGTTTATGGCTGAGGTGCTCCATTCTCGCGAGAGTAATGCATGTATCGTGCCATAGCTTCCATGAAAGGGGTTCATAGTTTTTTTCTCCAATTGACAAGGATGGTCGAGCGTGCTGATGATGTTTTGACACCCCACTGGGTTTCAGACTCCACAGAGTTGAGTCACGGTGGCTTGGAGATGTTAATTACCTCATCGTGGGTTCGATCCCAACCCTGATGCCTCTATACTTGGAGTTTGCATCTTCTCCTTGTGGTCGCGTGGATTTGTCTCCGGGTCCTCCGGTTTTCCCCTTTACATTTATAATGCAGCGTTTAGAGTATTTGGCTGCTATACATTTCCACGCGATGATAAACCACTGCGTTGTGCTATCATTTGTGGGCAGGCCGTTACTGAAAAAGAGATATGTAGCTCCGTGGGTCTTACCTGGTCAAATAAAACAATTGTTCGTAATATGCAACCAACGCATCGTAGACTGACATTGATATCATCACCAAGAAAAAAATACAAATTGGCTTTCTGTACAAAAATGAACGTTGTTGTCCAACCACGTTTCGCTTAGATTTGGTAAATGCGACCATTCCACCATCATTCGACTACTGCGAGATCATTTCACGAATTAGCCTCTAGTACATGGTTAAAATACAGCTAAGCCACTTTGCCAATTTAGCTCTTAGATTTTGCTTTGGACGCCCCCTAACGGACTGTGTTCGCAAATTGTACGTCTCTCAATAACCGCATAAATTTCGATTTAAAGCTTTCGTGACTGCAGGGATTCATCTTCTTGGTTCTTTCGGTAAAGTCACGTAGAAGGGAAATAATACAATATTAAAATAATAAAACATCATAAAATACAATTCTCACGACGTTTCGGCCACAACACAAGCAGCCGTCCTCAGGTGAAGAACAGGTCTGTCGACAGACCTGTTCTTCACCTGAGGACAACCGCATAAATATCGAATGGTGCCCTGTTCGTGAACAAAGTCTTTCTTAACAAGGCGGCAGAATACTTGATGGATGTGTTGACCCCACAGGAAACAAACGTAATCCTAAAAGCTTACTTACTTCCTATTAAATGTCTCTCAGTGCTCGACAAAAAAAAAACTAAACTATGTTATTTTATTTTAGCAGGTGAGGCCCACTGTACAGGAAACACGTGATTCTGAATCTGGGGGGAAAACCGGAGGACCCGGAGAAAAATCCTCACGACTACGGGGAGAGAGACACGCAAACTCCAAAAATACAGCAAGCGTCAGATTTGGTATCAAACCCACGACCTCTTGTATACGAAGCGAGGTGATTCACATTTTCACGAAAACAAGTTTTGTTAAAAAGGGTGCCTCAGGGTTTCTCCTAAATGTACCAACGATCATCATGTGGCCGGGTCTTAACCGCATATCTGCTGCCTTTCCGCTCCTCTGTTGTTCCTCCTCGCGTTTCTGGGCCGCTCCCGCCTCCCTCTCTGCCTCTACGAGATCGAGCGAATACTGGACGGCACGGAACAAGTTGAAATCGTTATTATACATTTGCTATCACTTGTCTGAAAACAGCTTCCTAAGATGCAGTGTGACTCTTTCCGGCGTAGATTAATAGCTTTTAAACAAAGAAAAGTAATCAATTAAAACAACGCGGGTTTTGGTGATGAGATGCGGTTCTTTTTTGACTCAATGCATAGCTCGCAGCATCGCGAGGAACTCCGCCACGTCCACCAGACAGATCAATATCGGCCCATGCCCTGCGGTGAGTGTAATGATGATGATACTGATAGGAACCCACTGGTTCCACCAGCCCACAGGGGATTATTGTGTCCGTCCGTCGTGCAGGCAGGGGCTGGGTTGGGAGGGAGGGGCTGGGTTGGGAGGGGCTGGGTGTTGAGGGGAGGATGGGGAGGGGCTGGGTGGGGAGGGTGGGGACGGGCTGCGTGGGGAGGGTGGTGCTGGGTGGGGGGTGGGAGGGTGGGGCTGGGTGGGGAGGGGCTGGTCACCCCGTGGTGCCCTTATAAAACTCAACGTTTAACCTACTCACGCCGGCTTGTGCCCGCCCTCACAGTCGGCCATATTTGCGGAATACACCACGCCGCCGTTGACCCTGGCCATTGACCGAGCAACCCGACGTTCCTACCAGCTCCCTCCGCAGGAATGTGTTAATAATGTAGTGGCATCGTTGAGCGCTGTACGCGATTGCCACTACTTGTAGCCTGTAATAACGGCCTCGAATCAACAGGGGGCAGAAGGGAGTATAATGGTGATGAATCAGGCCGTTGGGCAGAGGTCGCAAACGGGTTTTGATTCCTTACCCGTACCCGGCCGCACCAGGGTCGCAAACGGGTACCCGTACCCGGCCGTACCCGTACCCTACCCGTACCCGGCCGGGTATCGGGTAGGGTACGGGTATCGGGTACCTGATTGCGACCTCTGGGATGAAGCCATGTTGCAGGCGCGGGTGGGTTGATTCTAGGAACTTGAATTGTGAGAAGAGACAAGACGTTGGGAAATGAGTGACAAACGGTGACTCACCAGTGACTCACGGCCTACCCGTACCCGTACTCGGCCGCACCAGGGTCGAAAACGGGTACCCGTACCCGACCGGGTACGGGTAGCTGGGTATCGGGTAGGGTACGGGTATCGGGTACCCGGTTGCGACCTCTGCCGTTGGGTCAACGTAAACCCCGAGGCAGCTCGGGACCAGAGGTACAAATCTCCAGACCCCCAGGAAGGGGGATGGAGGATAACGTCACTCCCCAGGCCCCTCCAGTTTGTACCAAAAGGGAGGAGTGGCTAGGGGCGGAGTGAGCCAGAGATCAATATAAAAGACGGTCCCCTGAACGGTACCAGGAGTCATCGTTACCTGAAGACTCAAGAGCCACCCTGGAGCTGCCACCTTGAAGACCCGAAGCAAAGAGCCCAAAGGGCAGAACCCGAACCCCTGGCTAGGGTCGGGTCAAAGCTTAACCAGCGAAGAGGTTAGAGCGTAACCAGTGTTAGGGCAGGCTAGCCTGGAGGGAATACCTCGCTAGGTATTGGGTGGAAGGGGCCGTACCCCTTTGTGTTATTGTAATGTTGAAATAAACGTGCTGCCTCCAGAAGTGTGAAGTCCTCTCAAGTTTGTACCCACTACAATTATATTGAACGCGCCAGATTTGGCAGGCAAGTCAACAAACTCAGAGGCGCCAAGCTCAGGGCGGCTTGAAAGCCTGGCCCAAGAGATAGAGAGAGATGCCTTAAGTTGTTACTTAAAAGTCAGAGATGCATTTGCGTTGCGGATGTGCAAAGGGATGGGGACAGATTCATTTCCGGCCCACATCAGTGGCGACCGGCATCTGGACTGAAAGATAACCTCCGCCACAGCAATTACTACTATTAATACTACCATACTATTACTACGACTACAATACTATTACTACTACTACAATACTATTACTATGCTATTACTTCTGTTTTTATTGTACCAGGTAAGGCCCACTGAGCTGCGATGTAGCTCTTTTTTCAGAAGCGACTTGGCTATCACAAATAACAGCTCAACGAAGTGGCTGATACCATCAGGTGCAAATTTATAGCAGCAGCCAAATACTCCAAACGCATATTGATTCTTAACGGACCCGAAGAACATCCACGCGACCACGGGGAGAGAGAGAGAGACATGCAAAATCCAAATATACAGCAGGCATCAAGGTCGGGATAGAACCCTAACCTCCTGTATACCAGACAAGGGAGTTAACATCTCCTCGCACCCCAATTCGCACTGACCAGGATGGTGAAGTATGGTTATACGCCCAAAGCTGTGTGGAGACCTCCATCCAGAAAATGTACCGACAAATAGGTTGTGAGCTATTGTTGTGCGTACAAACCGGAGTGCCTTGAGATAACCCGCACACACGAACGGGTACTACTCACGGTGCGTGTGAATGGGTATCCATTGTAATTGTTTTCAATTAAACTAATAATACAATCTATATATAAAAGGGAAATTTGTGAATATGTGTGACTGTTCGAAATGTTTAGCATACTTCCCTATATGCAACAAACTTGAAACTTGGCAATTGGGTAGTTTCCAGACTGTACACCATGCAAAAAGTATAAAAATAGACCTTTGTATCTTTTTTTTGGGGGGGGGGGAGGGCGCGATGTGACGTCACATCAAAATGCGCAACTTTAAATAAATACAGACAACACGTTCTACTTAATTAAATCGACTTTTTAATAAATGTTTTCTCTTACAACATCAGTGCAGCGCCACATTAAACACGCACTACAATGACAATAATTTAAAGCGATTTGAAGCATGTTTAATTTTTTTGGGGGGGCAGAGCTTTGTGACGTCATATTTGAGGGGGGGGGGGTCTGACTTTTTGTGACGCCGTGTAACGAGGGGGGGGGGGTCAAAAATCGTCCAAAATCGCGTGACGCCATTTATGCACGGCCCCTAAACAGATATACGTTTTTAGTCGCGATTTAAAGATGTATGTCTCAGAAGTCCCCGATACCTCGAAGGGTAAAAGGAGTCCCGGAGTATGTGTGTGCCGCAATTGCAGAGGCATCGTCACCCCAAGTGTGAAGCCGAGACTGTGGGGGCAGTGAGCAATGCACAATCTGAGGATCTTCTTCATCTTGATGGAATATACGCGGCTTGAAGGTCACGAATGTAGGCAGGAGCAAGTCCATTTGAGGCCTATGAATGCCAACAAGAGACTCTGACAATCAACACGAGTACGAGTGACTCAGACATGAATCATGTGTCCATTGCATTTTACTTGAGGCAACACTTGCAATGGGCGGATACACTATCGCCTCGCGTGACTAACGATGACCGCTTGGGATGCGACGAAGACTCGGCGACATTGTTTGGAGAGGTCTGCAATGTTAAAGTTCCCCTTTATGCGTTAGTGGTGGGGGATGGGGGGCGGTGGTGGGGGATGGGGGGGAGGGGTGGTGGGGGCAGGGGTGGTGGGGGTGGTGGTGGGGGTGGTGGTTGGGAGAGGGGTGGTGGGGTGGCCTTCAGACCAACCACACTGCAGTACAGTGCAGTGTAAGATTAATTGTATTTTGCAGAGGAGAGTTCGTATTTAGAACAACAAAGTGATCTTCTTGGTTCTTTCGGTAAAGTCACGTAGAATGGAAATAATAAAATAATAAAAATAAAACATAATAAAATAATTTCACGACGTTTCGGCCACAACGCAAGCAGCCGTCCTCAGGTGGATAACAGGTCTCCTCGACAGACCTGTTCTCCACCTCAGGACGGCTGCATGCGTTGTGGCCGAAACGTCGTGAGAATTATTTTATAATGTTTTATTTTTATAATTTTATTATTTCCATTTTACGTGACTTCACCGAAAGAACCAAGAAGATGAATCCCTGCAGTCACGAAAGCTTTAAATCAAAATTTAACAAAGTGATCAATACATTTAACATTAACTCTCTTTTCTTCGCCGTGTCTGCTTCAGTGTGATGTTTACTTTCCTTACAAATCAAAGCGCTATTTCGCCTCTTCAAGCAGTCCAACTTCCCTAAAGCGTTTCACTCGTACAGCAGATGGCACCACATTGGGAAACGCCACCTCAGTCGCCACTTCCCAGAAATGCATGCGCTGGGCATAGAACCAAAAAACCTCAGTTTACGCCCAAAATCCCATTCTATAATATTGAACATCGTGGCAAAATAAACCCTCAACACGGGGCTAGACGAGCCATGGCCCTCCTCTGCTGTCACTCCATCTCAGAATGTCGCTGTGTATCAACACAAGAGCAGCTCGGTTATTATCGGAAAGAAGAAAGAATATGGGTTATAATGAGCTCGGCTGTCATTCACCCTCTACCCCTGTGACTCGTCCATAGACAGAGAGATGGAGAAAAGAGGAAGTTATAACCCCATCTGCCTCTCTCCTTGGACAACAAGCTCACACCACCTCACAGCCCCTCACATCCCTATCCAAGAGTGCAAACTGCCCAGCGAACACAGATCGAGAAGCACGCACCAGATGGATCGCGTGGATTGCGTTAAAGTGCCTGAAATCACGTTTTTATGCATCGCTGAAACTAGACTCGCGTCTAGAAAAACACAAACTCAATTGGTATTGATAACTTAAATTCCGCAAGACTGAACAGGCCTTCGAAGATGGGCGCTGGTATAGTCTACGTACACCAGCGACAACGCATGTTGAGGATCACCTCAACGCCCTTTAACTGAATATAACTCTCCTCGGGAACCAACACATCATTATTTATGGAACTCTTTTTGGCAGTATCAAAACATCTTAAAATATTAGAATAGGGTTGACTCTTCCTGGCAATAAAATGGGTGTTAAAATGTTAAGATGTTAATGCAGACGTGATGCCTTGCAGAGGTATCTGTTTGGTGTTTGAACATATTAACTCGGCTCCTGTTTTATTGAGAGAAAGGGAAAAAAACTATTCTTATTTTTCAGCAACACATTCAACACGGGGCTAGCTATCAAAAAGCTGTGGTTTCGAGTTGCTGCTACTTCTGCTGAATGCTGTTTCTGCCTCACCTGAAGGGGAGTTGATTATCACTGCTGACGTGAACTGGAATAAATCCTCCAACTGAAGCTCTTGCCTTTAAATTTGAATTCAATCTGATGCATCCTAACAAAAAACACAAAACCCTGATCACTCATAAATCCTTTGCGTCCTCGTGTCAAATGCTCCAGAAAAGTTTTTTAAGTTGGGGACTCATCTTAGTGACCGCTCGATATTTGGAATTTCGACATACAGGAAACTGCTGAAACATCCACGTGAAATTATATTTAAACGCTCTGTGAAATAATTTGACCATCAGGTCCTTCATCCACGACATCGACAATTCTGACCCACCTCACGTCTGTAAGATTGTCATATTGGACACCACTCGGTATGTCTTCTGATTGTGCCTCCTTTCTATGTTGATAACCATGCCTGCTTTTGAAAAGTTAATATTCAGGGAAAATCAAGCCCCACTGGTTCAACCCATAAATTGCACAACTCATCCACTCCAAAGGGGTGTGGACTCTAACTGAACCAAATATTGCATCCTAAGGAAATGCTGTACCAAATTATTCTGGTAGAATAATTGAGTGGAACACAAAGAAAAGTAAAGTGGAGTTTTGTTTCCAAAACAAATATTACTGGATGGCAAAGAACTGCTCATAAAACAAGATATTGGCAATTGATTTAATTCTCATTTTGGATCAATAGGGCATCTCTTTGACAAAAACATCAGAATGAAATGTCTATAAATACACCATCGTTCAAATCACTCACTAACCATGAAATTGTTAGTTGAAGTTATCATCTATACTTGTTTTTTAGTCTCATATCTAAAATGAACGTACTGTATAAATTTGCATCAATTAAGGCGTCATCATCCACGGAAGAAAATTAGTTGCCTGCATTTGCACTTGTGGCTGTGGCAGATCTCATCTATAAACCCCTCACACAAATTTCAACCTCTCACTTATCCAAGATATATTTCCACTAGAGTGAAATTCCACTCTTATTCGTCCAGAATATAAAAATGGCTCCAAATAAGAGCCTAATAATAATAGACCATACTCTTTGGTTCTCTTGGTAAAGTCACGTATGAAGAAATAATAATAGATCACGACGTTTCGATCGCAACACAAGCAATCGTCATCATAGACCAATTTATATTCTTTAACCAGTTACTAAAATATTCCAAAACTCAGAAACTGCCACCTAAAAAGTCACAATCTCCACCAGAGTAAACAGTCTGATTTTCTAGAGGATTACTGCAGCACCATAGCAATGGTGGATGTATTCAATGTTCTCTTCAGTCACGTAGATAAAGGCCACGACTGCTGTGCACTATTCCTCAACTTAGATTTGAAGTTTTCGTGACTGCAGGGATCCATACTCTTTGGTTCTTTCGGTAAAGTCACGTAGGTATAAATAAATTAAATCACGACGTTTCGGGCGCAACACAAGCGTCCGTCATCCGGTGGGACAACCACAGCAAACATGCCCTTTTATCATTCCTCAACTTGTCAAAAGCCTTTGACACTGTGGACCATACGATTCTACTCACAACACTTGGTCAACTAACATTTTCAGACAGTACAATGGCATGGTTTAAACGGTACCTCTCAGACCGTTCTTGAAAGTTACCTGCGTCCAATTCTATTCTCATGATAACAATCTTGGACTAAACTTAAATCACTCAAAATTAAATCTCTTTGCTGATTACATTGGCATGCTATTATCGGGATCAATCTGCGAACGAAGTCAAACAAAATCTCCAACACGACTTCGACTTCATTTAACATCAATTCCCATCACTAAAATTGTTCCTAAATCCCCCAAACATGAAGATCATGGTTATTTTTTCAAACTAAAATCCAATTTCATGCCTTTTACCTATTACAGATATCAGAAACAGAATCATTGCACAAACATAGTGCTTCAAATACTTGGATTTACTGATTGAAAACTCACATTCAAACCCAACATTGATCACATCTTAAATACAATAAAATACAAATATAGGGTTTTTATGCAGAAACAAACAATGTTTTCCCATTCTATTCCACATGCAAATTGTTGAAGCTATCATTTTATTATTGCCACTGTTTGACGACTGTAACGGTGCTGACAGATCAGCTACGAATGAACCACTAAACAGACTAAACCCCATATAACAATAGGTTTCACCATTTCTGTCAATAAAACAGGTGTTCAGATGTTAAAACACCAAAGATAATCCTTTTTCAAAGAATCCTGTCTGCATTAACCACACGTGAACATGCAAACAAAAACATGCCCTTTTATCATGCTGCTCTTGGATTTGCGCTGGATGCACCATGCAGGAACCACCATTGTGACCCCTACTTAAAAGTCAATCTTTCGTCGCTATATGCAAGAAGAAATCTACATTGGGCCATGTTCATCCATGAAATCCGAATTAGAAAATCTGCACTACACTGGGATAATTCACCGATCTCCACTGCCGCTCGTCACTGTCTCTCCCCGTATTGGTTTCCTTAGAGCTCCTAAAGTATCTGATTGGTTCTCCTATACGCCTACCCTCTTAATCGCCCAGCGGAAAGTGTCTCTGCAGATGGCGTGTAATCCAGCACTGTGGAGGTGAGGTTTGGTAGATCGCATAAATATTAGGAAACTCCCTTCTCGTGGGCATTGAGGGCACTACGGTGGCAAGATTTTAACTACATCGCCTAGTTTACAGGAGGTTGGGGGTTCTATCCCGACCCTGACGCCTGTATATTGTGAGTTTGCGTGTTCTCCATGTGATCGTGTGCATTTTTTTCCGTTTTTTACCGCCACATTTGAGGAATATACATTGAGAGAATTTGGCCGTATTAATTGTCCACGTAATAATCCACTTCGATGAGCTATCATTTGTAGCCAGGTCGCTTCTGAAAAAGAGCTGTATCGCGAAGTGGGCCTTATCTGGTAAACAAAAAAAAGTTCATAGTTCTTGGGTGCTATACCCTGGCTCGCAAGGAGAAGGCAATGCAGCAAATGGACTAATGCTCATCTGTTTACATTTGTATGGGGATAGAGTGCTGCCTCGCTTAAAGCGTGGGTTTTTTTTAATGGATCTACGGTGTCCTCAAACGTGAATAATATGCACACATCGTTAATCGGCTCTAAACATCTTCAAACAAGGATCCCGATGTGGCAGGATGCTTCTGAAAAAAGAGTTCCTTGGATAATTAGGTAAATTATTATTGAAATGTATCATCATAATTATCCTCATCCAATCCTCGAAACCCAGTCACAACACACGATGGGTTTGGGTTCAACACGATCGAGATTCCAGTTTACAACCTCCTCCTTCACAGTCGTGATCCATCTCACTACCACATTATAACCGAGCCCTGTCTCAGAGCGACCCACATCCTTCGCCAACGCACAAAGGGGGAAATGTGCAATCATAAATTCCGTGTTTATAGAGCCAGCGTTAGAGGCAGGCGACCACTTGGCAGTGCAGGGAACTTCCCCATGCACGTTCAGTGCCCCGTCTACGAGGCAGCCTGCGCGGGGCTCTGCCAGACCTCGCGGCTCGTGCGGAGAGAGAGAGGCATGGGCTGGGGGTGCCGCTCCACGATCCCCGCCACGCTTCTGCTGCTGATGCTGCTCCACGCAGCTCACGCTGAAGGTAACGCGCCGGGGGTGGTGCCGCGCCTCTGCTCCCTCCACGAGCCCCCGCCTCCCCGAACAGGGGACCCGGCGTCTCGGTCACTCTGCGCTTCGATGCGACGAGCGGAACTTTCTGGACAACGCTGGGGGGTGAATCAAAGTCGGTGGAAAGGAACTGAGATATAGTTGCAGGTTTCATTGAGGTGATAATCAAAGTAGATAATCTACTCCATCCTGATAGTGGAAAGTTTTCGACCAGAGAAAAAAAAATGACATTACGGAGGAGCCAGTTGTTTGTTACTCAGCGGCATAAATTCAGTGAATGTTCATTAGGATGCAAACACACCTCCGATGCCCGATTGCTACCGTGATGCGTTGGGGCAACAGCTCGTCCCAGCGCACGTCTTGTCAGGGTCTCAGTGCCCACGCCGTCCCTTGCGAGATCGCGTCGCCTTTCTCGAGGCGCAGGGGGGTCACAGCGACGCATTACGACGTGGGGGGTGGGAGGGGCTGTGCGGGACCCCCTCGTTTCCCCCGACTCACATTTATGGAAAGAGCTACGGATGTATCTGTAACCCGTGTACAATAATATGTAGGCGTATTACTGTCTATATCATTTAAGTTGAAGACAGTGTCACAGTGACATTGTTAGTAAGAAGGTGTAAAGGTACAATGCTCACTATTAAGTTATCGTGATAATGGCTTTCATGCGCATGTCAGTATGAAGCAAACAGCCTGCTGTTCAGTAACAGACAGCAGCAGTAGCGCTACGAGATGTTACGCTGTGTGAACTTTTCGGCTTTATAGGTTCGATGATTTCCTCCTAGGGGGTGGTGGATCCGGCAACTTTACACTGCTCTATTGATACGATAGCCAGATGCCCTAATCATCAGGCTTGGTCCATGGTAGACCACAGGTAATTTCTGAGTGTATTAAAACAAATCTGAACATGTTTGTACTTTCGATTGAAAGTTTTCGTGACTGCAGAGATTCATGTTCTTGGTTCTTTCGGTAAAGTAACGTAGAAGGGAAATAATACAATAATAAAAATATAAAAAATAAAATTCTCACGACGTTTCGACTGCAACACAATCAATCATCATCAGGTGTGTTGCAGTCGAAACGTCGTGAGAATTGTATTGCTTTATTAAATCCTTTATATTAAGTTCACTTGCTTGCTTGCGCGCTTACGACCGTGCAAATCTTTCGGTCGTTTTTTAACCCACTTCCGGTGATCCAATCGAGCTGACATTTTGCACACAGACTCGTTGTGCGTGACAATTTATTTTCGTAAACATTTTTTTCCAAAATTTTCCACTTTTTTGGGAAAAAAAATTTCATATTTTATTTAAAATACCAATGTGATCAAAATGAAACGCTTTCTCAAGAAAAACAGAAATGAATAATAAAATAAAACCGATGTCACGCATATAAAGGATTTATAGTGAAAAACTTAGTTTCTACGGGTTAATTTTATTTTTATTATTTTATTATTTCCCTTCTACGTGACATTACCGAAAGAACCAATAATATGTTTGTACTTGCTTATCTGTTGATTCGGGGCCCCCTTGTGGCCGACTGTGCACCCTATGCGTCGCATAACGCTGTCACATTTATGAAACTCGGTTTAATTTGACGAGGTAAGACCCACTGAGCTAAGTAGCTCTTTCTCAGAAGCGACCTGCCGATCAAAGATGATTGCTCAACAAAGCGGCTTCTCATCACGTGCAAATGTATACAGACGCAAACTCAAAATATATATAGTAGGCGCCCCCAGGGTCGGCATCGCAGCAGACAGATACTCTGAACGTGCAGTGATGTTCATTATGAATGTGGAGGGGAAAACACCGGAGAAAAATCCACACAACCACGGGGAGAAAGACATTGCAGACTCCACATTTGCAGCAGGGGTCGGGGTCGAACTCACATTTCGCTGTATACCAGGCGAGGGAGTTAACATTTCCCAGCCCCCACGGCTCCCTGCAAGTTGCTGTGTGTTATTCCAATGGAGTAATTTGCAGGAACATTGGTGGGTTCGGTCATTAGCGGTTACACTGCGTGTGGCTTTTGTTAAGCTTTGGGAGGAAACTGCAGAGACCCGGAATAAATTCGTAGAGAAGAGGGGGAAGAACATCGACACGCCACACGCACACCAATTCATTTACCCGCTCACAGATCCCCCGTATAGCCGTAGCAGACTACTGAGGCAAATTTAACACGTAGGCTTTCGCGACCAATTTTATTCATAATCAACGTTTTTGGCGAATTGCCCGATGATGATTGATGCAATTACCAGCGAAACGTCGTACTACTCAAAAATTGTAAATGTTGTGGTTTCACGATTCAACACACCGGTGGGCTAAAGCAGTGAACTATTTGTCTTTCGTCAACGTGACACTTTTTTTTTGCTGATTGGCCGTGTCGGGTGGTGGAGGGTTACGACACATTTATAAATAACGCGATCTAAACCCCAAAACGTTGATTACGCTGAGGCAAATGTTGGACCTATGAAGGCCGGCACGGCATACGGTGGGCTGCGTGGCCACGCCCGGTCGCATTTGTCTCCCTAGTGGCGATGTTTAAACATCTCATCAGGTAGACATTTGAGGCTGAGTCGACCTAGTGTTGGCCGTGAGCGGGAATCGAACTCAGGTAGCCGGGTTCGTAGTGCAGCGTGCTAACTGCTACACCACCGCTCCCCACTCTTATCCACTCACACTCACTCGCTCACACTCTCATCCACTCACACTCACTCGCTCACATTCTCAACCACTCACACTCACTCGCTCACACTCTCATCCACTCACACTCACTCGCTCACACTCTCATCCACTCACACTCACTTATACCCTCATATTCACACTCACTCACACCCTTCCCCACTCACACTCTGATTCACTCATCCACTCACACTCACTCACCCTTTCTCCCACTCACACTCTCATCTACACACACATTTGTTTTTGTATCCACTAACACTCTGCAGGACAGGGGGGAGACCACACAAACCCCCACACAGGGAGGCGCTCGACCCCAGGTGCTCCTTGCTGTCAGGTACGAGCGTCATCACTGCCGCCCAAAGGCCGTGTTCACGTATCCCGCAGTGTGGGCAGGCGCGCAGCGACGCATTGCAACGTGGGGGTGGGTGGGGGTCGCTGTGCAGAATCCGACTGTGGGCCCCCTCCTTTCTCCCGACACACTTTTACTGACGTAACTTATGGATGTCTTTTTTTTACCCGTATACAATATTACTACATATAATTTTAGTTGCTGCACCGTGTATTGGTTTCGAGGAAGACAGTCTCACAGTGACAATATTAATAAGAAGATGTAAAGGTACAATACTCACTATTAAGTTATCGTGATTCTTGCTTTCATGCGCATGTCAGTCAGCAAACAGCCTGCTGTTCAGTAGCAAACAGCAGTAGCGCTGCTAGATGTTACGCTGTGTGTATTTTTCATTTGGAACAATGTTTTTTGTTGGCATTCAATGTCAATTATTGAATAAAAAAAAATATTATCTGTTGATTCGGGGTCCCCCTCGTGGCCGACTGGACCCCGATGCATCGCATTACGCTGCCAAATATCCACCCACCCACAGCTGCGCCCCTGAGTGTGAGTAATGTCAGGTTGCATGAAAGGCATCGTGGGAATGACTGCATCGGCCAACGTTTTAATTACAAACCTTGGAACACACACAACACACACAACAGAGACACAACACACACACACTGCACACACTGCACACACTACACACATATAACATACACATGACACACACACACAAGACACGCACACAAACTAGCATAAAAGTGTTTGCTTTGATGATGGTTGCGTCATAATGGCGAGTGGTGGGCGGGCACCACCCCAATCCCGCCCCCCCCAGTGACGTCATAACAGACGTCGTTTTGCGCTACACCACGGGGTGCGACACCACGCGGTGCGATACCACGCGGCCAATAAAATTAAGGTTCTCACGGCTAGACGACACTGGACATCCAAAAAGAAAAAAACTATTTTCGACAGACGTGCTTTAGATGCCAATGCAGTGAAGCGTGCAACCTGGAGAGACTGAGCAAAACTACTCAGACGGTCGCTCTACGTAAAAATGCACACTTTTTTGACACATTTCATCAGCCACAAGGCCTTCCATCTGCAAGTATATGATTTCAGCAGCGTTGGGTTCAATACAAGCAAAAACGCTGGACTGGTTTTGACATTCAGTGTCTCATCAGCAGCCAGGTTTGCTTGGACCAGTGCAGATGAACTGCCATGTGTTCGTGTGCAAGGAACCCTCCGTTAGATATGGGTCCTAGTTCAAGCATAAAAGCCATTTAAAGCACAACACAGAATAATCACGAGCATCGTTGCAGAGAATAAGCAACACAATGACACGTAAACAATAACACGTCTTTACATACCTCATCATCCACAAGACACCCCTCTGGGAGTGCATGCATTCAGAAGCGTTGTCTATGAAAGGATCACAAGACAATCAACATAATGGTCCTTGCTGGAATGCACAAACAATACCTAGACATACTCTTTGGTTCTTTCGGTAAAGTCACGTAGGTATAAAATGAAATAAATTAAATCACGACGTTTCTGGCGCAACACAAGCGTCCGTCATCAGGTGGGACAACCACAGCAAGAAACAATTGCTGAAGTGGACAAAATTGGCTGCTGCAACAAGAGGCCACATAGGCAAGAGAAGGGGGGGAGGAGCCAGGGAGGAGAGACAGGGAGGGTGGGAGTGTGGGGTAGGGGGAGTGGAGGCTACAAGTAAGCAACAAACACGGCAAAAAATGTCGGAGCGGGGAGGGGAAGTGGGTGGGGCTGCGAGTGGAAGGGTTAGTAAACTGGAGATGCGAATATGAAGGCAGGCCAAAAAACAGTTATGGGTTTACCTGGTTAATAACATCCTTCCAATGATTGCTCGATCTGTATTCATCTTCCCGGTTGAAGTTATGTCTATGTTTATATATCTGGATCGCTTCATGAACAAACCTTTGATAGCCAGAAGGTGTGCAGAGTACCTTGGTCTCGGAAAAAACTATCATGAGAGCCCACAGCGTTATAGCAATGGTCAGCCACGGCGGAGGTATTAGTTCTGCCGTGTTTCAGATCTGCCTTGTGCTCGCAAACAAGGTCCGAGACATGACGTTTCGTTTCCGCAATGTAACAATCACCACAGGTGCAACTTAGTTTGTAAACTCCAGGATATTGCATGTCAGGAATGACATCCTTCACGGATGGGATTAGATCATGGATCGGACCTGGATCTTGTGTTTTGTTAAAGATTTTGTAATTATTTTTGGTCACGCCAGCTATGTATGGTAACGTGATGGTTTTGATTGGCGTCTCAGGGGGTTGTCTCTCTATGGTTGGAGAAACAGCTTTGCGGATAATGTGGTCCGAATATCCATTCATCTTAAGGGCCTGGTGTACGTGTTCCAGTTCACTGGTTAGGTGGTGTTGGTCATAAATGCAGTGGGCCCTATGGTGTAATGTTTTGATGAGGGAATTCTTCTGTGCCAGATGGTGGTGGGAATCAGGTTTCAGATAGGAATCTGTGTGGGTGGCTTTTCTGTAGACAGTGTGTCCCAAGGAGCCCTCAGGTCTCTTTTCAAACAAAACATCCAGGAATGGTAGCTTGCCATCCTTCTCCACTTCCATGGTGAATTTGATTGATGGGTGTATGGAAATAATGTTGTTGAGAAATTTGTTCAATGGTGGCAGGCCATGTGGCCAAATAACGAAAGTGTCATCCACATATCTTTTCTACAAGGAAGAACGTAGGGTGGATGTCTGGATGGCATCTGTTTCAAATTTCCCCATGAACACATTCGCGATCACTGGTGATAAGGGGGAACCCATGGGGGTACCTTCATTTTGTTTGTAGAAAGTACCATTCCAGGTGAAGTAAGTGTTGATAAGGCAGTGCCTAACCAGCGTAGGAACATCAGGATTCAGTCCATGGTGGACTAAATCTTCAATTATTGCTAAGGTGTCAGGCAGAGGAACCTTGGTGAACAGAGAAACCACATCAAAGCTGACGAGGAAATCATCTGGGGACAGTGAAATGCCCTTTATTAGAGAGACCAAGTGAGCTGAGTCATGTACTGCTGAGGTAGTCTTGCCAGTAAATGGAAGCAAGGTATCAGACAAAAAACGGGCCAGCTTGTAGGTAGGTGAGTTGATAGTGGAAATGATGGGCCGAAGTAGAGTGCCTTCTTTATGGATCTTAGGAAGACCATAGAATCTGGGTGGTCTAGGGGCAAGATGTTTTAGGGAGATCCGTTTGACTGGTTCGATTATAAAAGTCGAACTGGTAATGATATTATTGTTTTTTGTAGTCAGGCTGTTAGTAAGATCTTTGTTGATTTTGGTGTAGCTGCCATAATTTTTGCCGTGCTTGTTGCTTACTTGTAGCCTCCACTCCCCCTACCCCACACTCCCACCCTCCCTGTCTCTCCTCCCTGGCTCCTCCCCCCCCTTCTCTTGCCTATATTGCCTCTTGTTGCAGCAGCCCTTTTGGCCCATTTCAGCAATTGCTTCTTGCTGTGGTTGTCCCACCTGATGACGGACGCTTGTGTTGCGCCCGAAACGTCGTGATTTAATTTATTTTATACCTACGTGACTTTACCGAACAATCCAAAGAGTATGGATCCCTGCAGTCACAAAAACTTCAAATCTAGATTAATACCTAGACAGCCAGGACGAGTATTATGATGTCTCTAGACCAAGGGTGGGAAGCATACGGTCCCATGACTTCATTTAATACAGCCTGCAGTCACGTGACGTATACCACTTGGTAATGGGCCACAGACGATATTTACCACTGACCCGCATCGTATCAAACATATTGGGCACGAGGGTGTTTTCTAGCCGGTAACACTTTTTCTAATTCTAGCACGCTCGCTCACCCCATAATAATACATTTGTGTAACGATTCTGACAATGATGTCGTAAGGGCCACTTTATTGGGACACAGCCACAGGACTGGACCATAGGCTTCGTGCTTTTCTTCAGCTTGTAACTTCCTCCAAACGTCCTCACTCCTCGTGCTCTCCCCTTTTATATTTCTCAGGCCCCCTTTCTGGAACCATCTTGTCCTTGCTTTTCCCTTAGCAAATCCCTCTCCTTCCCCTCTAATGGACACTCTCTGTTTTCCGATTTATCTCGTTAAGACCTTATTCCTAAAATCCCTTTAAAAAATTGCCTCCTGACGAATCACCGTAGAGGCCTCTTTCTACCAGTCGGAAAACTTTGTTTATTTTCAAATAGCCGTTAGGCTGCATATTGGCTTGGGGTCATTTTTCCGTCATTACATTTGTTAGGCGCCGTTTATGGAAAGCAGGGAATAAGACAGATCCATCGGTAAACCACCACAACTTTTAGGGAAATGCAATTTTAAAGAGGTGCATTTTCAGGGCAAATTTAAAATATCTATAAAGATTCTGATTGTCTTATTACAATTGTCAGAGGCAACGCGTTCCATCGTCTTGGAGCTGCACTGGAAAAAGCCCGATTACCACCAGGAACGGGGGTCTGAGCATACGACAACACAGACACTACAAGCTTCATGAAAGTATTATCGGATCGCATTCGGACCCCAATAAAGTAAAGATCCCCAACCTTTTTACTCGATGACAATGGTGCTACGGTGGCTACGATATGTTAACGACCTCGCCTGGTATACATGAGGTCACGGGTGCGATCCCGACCCTGACGCTTTCTGTAGAAACATCCGTTTAGAGTATTTGGCTCCTTTAAATGTCCACGTGATAGGCCACCTCGCTGAGCTTCCATTTGTTGCCAGGTCGCTTCTCCAAAAGAGCTCTACAGCTCAGTGGGCCTCACCTAGTCAAATTAAACTTAGTTTAGTTTCGGTAAAATAAAAAAATGTTTTTAGTTCAGTTTAGACAGGTCTCTCTCTCTATTGGGGTCTTGAGACAACAGGCAAGTGATCGGCCTGCCATGGCTCTCTGAACGATACCAGACACACGGCACACCGGCCCACAATCGCGTGCCGGTGGAGCTGTCACATAGAGTCAGCCCGTGGCGTTCTCCAGCGCACAAACCCACGGCTGGTGTCAATTCCGCCCTCCCTGCTATCGTCCGCAGGTGGTGGAGCTGGGGAGATCTGCACCGAGGGTAACGGCTACAATGTGTGCGTGGCGAGGACTGTGGAGGCCGCGGAGGGAGGCTCCGCCACTCTCCCCTGCAGATTCACGTTCCCTGAAATCGTGAAGCCGAGACGAATCAGTGTCGCATGGAGAATTGGAGCCTTTCACGGCGATTCCATCTTTAACAACACGGGCAACCCGACCTTTATCAGCAAGCTGTTCACGAACCGCCTCGCCCTGGTGGGAGCTCCTCACAAACGCGAGGCATCTCTACAGATCACGAACGTGAGGCACAGCGACCAGAACAAGTACTTTTGCAGAATAATGTTACAAACCTCGTCAGATAATGTTGGGTTCCAGATAATTGAAGGAACGGATCTGATTATTAAAGGTAAGGTTTGTGTGTTTCCACTCCGTCCTGTAGAGTGTGAGTGCATACAAGTGTGTGTAGATGAGAGTGTGAGTGAATGTGAGTGAATGTGAGTGGATGAGTGAGTGTGTGTAGATGAGAATGAGTTTGTGTGGATGTGTGAGTGTGTGTAGATGAGAGTGTGAGTGAGTGGATGAGTGAGTGAATGTGTGTAGATGAGAGTGTGAGTATGAGTGGATGTGTGTGAGTGTGTGTATGAGAGTGTGAGTGAGTGAGTGGATGAGTAAGTGAATGTGTGTAGATGAGTGTGAGTATTAGTGGATGTGAGTGAGTGTGTGTATATGAGAGTGTGAGTGAGTGTGAGTGGATGAGTGAGTGAGTGTGTGTAGATGAGAGTGTGAGTGAGTGTGTGTAGATGAGTGAATGAGTGTGTGTAGATGAGAGTGTGAGTGAGTGTATATGAGAGTGTGAGTGAGTGTGAGTGGATGAGTGAGTGAGTGTGTGTAGAAGAGAGTGTGAGTGAGTGTGAGTGGATGAGTGAGTGAGTGTAGATGAGTGAGTGAGTGTGAGTAGATGAGTGAGTGAGTGTGTGTAGATGAGAGTGTGAGTGAGTGTGAGTGGATGATTGAGTGAATGTGTGTAGATGAGAGTGTGAGTGAGTGTGAGTGGATGAGTGAGTGAATGTGTGTATATGAGAGTGTGAGTGAGTGTGAGTGGATGAGTGAATGAGTCTGTGTAGATGAGAATGTGAGTGAGTGTGAGTGGATGAGTTAGTGAGTGAGTGTGTGTAGATGAGAGTGTGAGTGAGTGTGAGTGGATGAGTTAGTGAGTGAGTGTGTGTAGATGAGAAAGTGAGTGAGTGTGAGTGGATGAGTGAGTGAATGTGTGTAGATGAGAGTGTGAGTGAGTATGAGTGGATGTGAGTGAGTGGATGTGAGTGAGTGTGTGTGTGTATATGAGAGTGTGAGTGAGTGGATGAGTGAGTGAATGTGTGTAGATGAGTGTGAGTGAGTATGAGTGGGTGTGAGTGAGTGTGTGTATATGAGAGTGTGAGTGTGAGTGGATGAGTGAGTGAGTGTGTGTATATGAGAGTGTGAGTGAGTATGAGTGGATGAGTGAGTGCGTGTAGATGAAAGTGTGAGTATGAGTGGATGTGAGTGAGTGTGTGTATATGCAAGTGTGAGCGAGTGTGAGTGGATGAGTGAGTGTGTGTAGATGAGAGTGTGAGTGAGTGTGAGTGGATGAGTGAGTGAGTGTGTGTGTATATGAGAGTGTAAGTGTGTGTGAGTGGATGAGTGAGTGAGTGTGTGTAGATGAGAGTGTGTGTGAGTGTGAGTGGATGAGTGAGTGAATGTGTGTAGATGAGAGTGAGTGTGTGTGGATGAGTGAATGAGTGCGTGTAAATGAGAGTGTGATTGAGTGTATATGAGAGTGTGAGTGAGTGTTAGTGGATGAGTGAGTGAGTGTGTGTATATGAGAGTCTGAGTTAGTATGAGTGGATGAGTGAGTGAGTGTGTGTAAATGAGAGTGAGTGTGAGTGGATGAGTGAGTGAGTGTGTGTAGATGAGAGTGTGTGTGGAAACATTTAGGCTGGCCTGCCTACGATCCATCCTGGGTTTAACCAGGCTGGATTGTGTGAGGAGCTCACAGATCCTTGAAAGATCTGGGCAAAGTCCCATCGGTGAGCTCCTCCGGCAGGCAAGGCTGCGTTGGCTGGGTCATGTAGCCCGCATGCCCAGCCACCGCATGCCTAAACAGCTTTTGTTCGGCCGGATCGAGGGGGCTAAACGGGCGCGGCACGGGCTAGAGAAGAGATGGAGTGATGGACAGGAGGACGTGGAGCTGAGTGGACTTGCCGATGACTGGTACCAGCGGTGTCAAGATCGGCCTCAGTGGAGGAGGCTCGTGAAGGACGCTACTGGGCAGTTGGAGGCAGTCGCCCTACAACAACAACGGAGGGCGGAGGAGCGACGCTCACAACAACGAGCGGAGCGCCGGGTGGCTAAAGCACAGCAAGTTGGTACAGTAGGGGGCAAAGGTGGTGCATCAGCCAGTCATCTCGGTCATCTCGGTCAGTCGACCAGTGGCACCTGCTGGGTCTGCCCCGTGACCTCCTGCCAGCGGGCGTTCGACACTTCACGTGGCCTCAAGGTGCACTTGGCCTGGCACAAGCGTCGTGGTGACGTCACCGCCACTTAGTGACGAATGGCGGTTGTTGTTGTTGTGTGTAGATGAGAGTGTGAGTGAGTGTGAGGGGATGAGTGAGGGAGTGTGCGTATATGAAAGTGTGAGTGGATGAGTGAGTGAGTGTGTGTAGATGAGAGTGTAAGTCAGTGTGAGTGGATAAGTGAGAGTGAGTGTGTGTAGATGAGAGTGAGTGTGTGTGCATGAGTGAGTGAGTGGATGAATGAGTGTGTGTAGATGAGAATGTGAGTGAGTGTGAGTGGATGAGTGAGTGAGTGTGTGTAGATGAGTGAGTGTGTGTGTATATGAGAGTGTAAGTGAGTGTGAGTGGATGAGTGAGTGAGTGTGTAGATGAGAGTGTGAGTGAGTGTGAGCGGATGAGTGAGTGAGTGTGTGTAGATGAGAGTGTGAGTGAGTGTATATGAGAGTGTGAGTGAGTGTGAGTGGATGAGTGAGTGAGTGTGTGTAGATGAGAGTGAGTGTGTGTGGATGAGTCAGTGTGTGTAGATGAGAGTGTGAGTGAGTGTGAGTGAATGAGTGAGGGAGTGTGTGTATATGAGAGTGTGAGTGAGTATGAGTGGATGTGAGTGAGTGTGTGTATATGAGAGTGTGAGTGAGTGTGAGTGGATGAGTGAGTGAGTGAGTGTGTGTAGATGAGAGTGAGTGTGAGTGAATGAGTGAGTGAGTGTGTGTAGATGAGAGTGTGAGTGAGTGTGAGTGGATAGGTGAGTGAGTGTGTGTAGATGAGAGTTTGAGTTAGTGTGAGTGGATGATTGAGTGCGTGTAGATGAGAGTATGAGTCAGTGTGAGTGGATGAGTGAGAGTGAGTGTATGTAGATGAGTGAGTGAGTGTGTGTATATGAGAGTGTGAGTGAGTGTGAGTGGATGAGTGAGTGAGTGTGTGTAGATGAGAGTGAGTGTGTGTGCATGAGTGAGTGAGTGTGTGTAGATGAGAGTGTGAGTGAGTGAGTGTGAGTGTATATGAGAGTGTGAGTGAGTGTTAGTGGATGAGTGAGTGAGTGTGTGTAGATGAGAGTGAGTGTGTGTGGATGAGTCGGTGTGTGTAGATGAGTGTGAGTGAGTGAGTGTGAGTGGATGAGTGAGTGAGTGTGTGTAGATGAGAGTGTGAGTGGATGAGTGTGTGAGTGTGTGTTGATGAGAGTGTGAGCGGATGAGTGAGTGAGTGTGTGTAGATGAGAGTGTGAGTGAGTGTGAGTGGATGAGTGAGTCAGTGTTTGTAGATGAGAGTGTGAGTGAGTGTGAGTGGATGAGTGAGTGAGTGTGTGTAGATGAGAGTGTGAGTGAGTGTGAGTTTGATGAGTGAGTGAGTGAGTGTAGATGAGAGTGTGAGTGAGTGTGAGTAGATGAGTGAGTGAGTGTGTAGATAAGTGAGTGAGTGTGTGTAGATGAGAGTGTGAGTGAGTGTGAGTGGATGAGTGAGTGAATGTGTGTAGATGAGTGTGAGTGAGTGTGAGTGGATGAGTGAGTGAATGTGTGTATATGAGAGTGTCAGTGAGTGTGAGTGGATGAGTGAATGAGTCTGTGTAGATGAGAGTGTGAGTGAGTGGAAGAATGAGTGAGTGAATGAGAGTGAGTGTGTGTAGATGAGAGTGTGAGTGAGTGTGAGTGGATGAGTGAGTGAGTGTGTGTAGATGAGTGAGTGAGTGTGTGTATATGAGAGTGTGAGTGAGTGTGAGTGGATGAGTGAGTGAGTGTGTGTAGATGAGAGTGAGTGTGTGTGCATGAGTGAGTGAGTGTGTGTAGATGAGAGTGTGAGTGAGTGAGTGTGAGTGTATATGAGAGTGTGAGTGAGTGTTAGTGGATGAGTGAGTGAGTGTGTGTTGATGAGAGTGAGTGTGTGTGGATGAGTCGGTGTGTGTAGATGAGTGTGAGTGAGTGAGTGTGAGTGGATGAGTGAGTGTGAGTGGATGAGTGAGTGAGTGTGTGTAGATGAGAGTGAGTGTGTGTGGATGAGTGAATGAGTGTGTGTAAATGAGAGTGTGATTGAGTGTATATGAGAGTGTGAGTGAGTGTTAGTGGATGAGTGAGTGTGTGTATATGAGAGTCTGAGTTAGTATGAGTGGATGAGTGAGTGAATGTGTGTAAATGAGAGTGAGTGTGAGTGGATGAGTGAATGAGTCTGTGTAGATGAGAGTGTGAGTGAGTGGAAGAATGAGTGAGTGGATGAGAGTGAGTGTGTGTAGATGAGAGTGTGAGTGTGAGTGGATGAGTGAGTGAGTGTGTGTAGATGAGAAAGTGAGTGAGTGTGAGTGGATAAGTGAGTGAATGTGTGTAGATGAGAGTGTGAGTGAGTATGAGTGGATGTGAGTGAGTGGATGTGAGTGTGTGTATATGAGAGTGTGAGTGAGTGGATGAGTGAGTGAATGTGTGTAGATGAGTGTGAGTGAGTATGAGTGGGTGTGAGTGAGTGTGTGTATATGAGAGTGTGAGTGTGAGTGGATGAGTGAGTGAGTGTGTGTATATGAGAGTGTGAGTGAGTATGAGTGGATGAGTGAGTGCGTGTAGCTGAAAGTGTGAGTATGAGTGGATGTGAGTGAGTGTGTGTGTATGCAAGTGTGAGCGAGTGTGAGTGGATGAGTGAGTGTGTGTAGATGAGAGTGTGAGTGAGTGTGAGTGGATGAGTGAGTGTGTGTGTATATGAGAGTGTAAGTGTGTGTGAGTGGATGAGTGAGTGAGTGTGTGTAGATGAGAGTGTGTGTGAGTGTGAGTGGATGAGTGAGTGAATGTGTGTAGATGAGAGTGAGTGTGTGTGGATGAGTGAATGAGTGTGTGTAAATGAGAGTGTGATTGAGTGTATATGAGAGTGTGAGTGAGTGTTAGTGGATGAGTGAGTGTGTGTATATGAGAGTCTGAGTTAGTATGAGTGGATGAGTGAGTGAGTGTGTGTAAATGAGAGTGAGTGTGAGTGGATGAGTGAGTGAGTGTGTGTAGATGAGAGTGTGTGTGGAAACATTTAGGCTGGCCTGCCTACGATCCATCCTGGGTTTAACCAGGCTGGATTGTGTGAGGAGCTCACAAATCCTTGAAAGATCTGGGCAAAGTCCCATCGGTGAGCTCCTCCGGCAGGCAAGGCTGCGTTGGCTGGGTCATGTAGCCGCATGCCCAGCCACCGCATGCCTAAACAGCTTTTGTTCGGCCGGATCGAGGGGGCTAAACGGGCGCGGCACGGGCTAGAGAAGAGATGGAGTGATGTGGTACAGGAGGACGTGGAGCTGAGTGGACTTGCCGATGACTGGTACCAGCGGTGTCAAGATCGGCCTCAGTGGAGGAGGCTCGTGAAGGACGCTACTGGGCAGTTGGAGGCAGTCGCCCTACAACAACAACGGAGGGCGGAGGAGCGACGCTCACAACAACGAGCGGAGCGCCGGGTGGCTAAAGCACAGCAAGTTGGTACAGTAGGGGGCAAAGGTGGTGCATCAGCCAGTCATCTCGGTCATCTCGGTCAGTCGACCAGTGGCACCTGCTGGGTCTGCCCCGTGACCTCCTGCCAGCGGGCGTTCGACACCTCACGTGGCCTCAAGGTGAACTTGGCCTGGCACAAGCGTCGTGGTGACGTCACCGCCACTTAGTGGCGAAGGGCGGTTGTTGTTGTTGTTGTATATGAGAGTGTGAGTGGATGAGTGAGTGAGTGTGTGTAGATGAGAGTGTGAGTGAATATGAGTGGATGTGAGTGAGTGTGTGTATATGAAAATGTGAGTGAGTGTGAGTGGATGAGTGAGTGAGTGTGTAGATGAGAGTGAGTGTGTGTGGATGAGTGAGTGAGTGTGTGTAAATGAGAGTGTGATTGAGTGTATATGAGAGTGTGAGTGAGTGTTAGTGGATGAGTGAGTGAGTGTGTGTATATGAGAGTGTGAGTTAGTATGAGTGGATGAGTGAGTGAGTGTGTGTAAATGAGAGTGAGTGTGAGTGGATGAGTGAGTGAGTGTGTGTAGATGAGAGTGTGAGTGAGTGTGAGTGGATGGGTGAGTGAATGTGTTTAGATGAGAGTGAGTGTGAGTGGATGAGTGAGTGAGTGTGTGTTTATGAGAGTGTGAGTGAGTGTGAGTGGATGAGTGAGAGAGTGTGTGTTTATGAGAGTGTGAGTGAGTTTGAGTGGATGAGTGAGTGAGTGTGTGTTTATGAGAGTGTGAGTGAGTGTGAGTGGATGAGTGAGTGAGAGTGTGTAGATGAAAGTGAGTGTGTGTAGATGAGCGAGTGTGTGTAGATGAGAGTGTGAGTGAGTGTGAGTGGACGAGTGAGGGAGTGTGTGTATATGAGAGTGTGAGTGAGTGTGAGTGGATGAGTGAGTGTGTGTAGATGAGAGTGAGTGTGAGTGGATGAGTGACTGAGTGTGTGTAGATGAGAGTGTGAGTGAGTGTGAGTGTGTGTAGATTAGAGTGTGAGTGAGTGTGAGTGGATAGGTGAGTGAGTGTGTGTAGATGAGAGTGAGTGTGAGTGGATGAGTGAGTGAGTGTGTGTAGATGAGAGTGTGAGTGAGTGTGAGTAGATGAGTGAGTGTGTGTAGATGAGAGTGTGAGTGAGTGTGAGTGGATGGGTGAATAAATGTGTGTAGATGGGAGTGAGTGTGAGTGGATGAGTGAGTGAGTGTGTGTTTATGAGAGTGTGAGTGATTGTGAGTGGATGAGTGAGTGAGTGTGTAGATGAGAGTGAGTGTGAGTGGATGAGTGAGTGTGTGTAGATGAGAGTGTGAGTGAGTGTGAGTAGATGAGTGAGTGTGTGTAGATGAGAGTGTGAGTGAGTGTGAGTGGATGGGTGAGTGAATGTGTGTAGATGAGAGTGAGTGTGAGTGAATGAGTGAGTGAGTGTGTGTTTATGAGAGTGTGAGTGAGTGTGAGTGGATGAGTGAGTGAGAGTGTGTAGATGAAAGTGAGTGTGTGTAGATGAGTGAGTGTGTGTAGATGTTGAGGAAGTACTGAGGGCGATCCGGAGTCTGAGACCAGGGAAGGCACCGGGCAGAGATGATCTCCCAAGCGAAATGCTGAGGGAGGGTGGCGTTTGTGCACAGACTGCCCTATATGACATCATAACAACAGTCTGGACCACTGGACGGGTTCCGCAGGACTGGAAGGATGCCCTGGTGGTCCCCCTCTTTAAGAAGGGGGACCGTACCGACTGTAACAACTACAGGGGCATCTCACTCCTCAGTGTGCCGGGTAAGGTCCTGGCAAGGATTATTCAACATCGCCTTGCTAGGCACGCTGAGGAGAGGCTTGCGGAGCCCCAATGCGGTTTCAGGAAAGGGCGGTCCTGCACAGATGCCTTATTCTCTGTCCGTCTGCTACAGCAGAGGTGTAGGGAATTCCAAAAAGACCTACATCTCTGCTTTATTGACCTGGTCAAGGCCTATGATACCATCAGTAGGACTGGGCTCTGGGTTGTTCTTCGTGCTTTCGGAGTCCCTGACCCTCTGCTCACGATCATTAAGGACCTTCATGATGGTGAGCGGGCCCGGGTAAAACTACGTGGCCGGGAGTCGGAGCCATCCCTGTACACCTTGGGGTGCGACAGGGATGTCCTCTGGCTCCCACATTATTTAACATCTATTTCGACTGCGTAGTTCGTGAAGCCTTCAATAGCTGTACCGGGGGAATTTCCATTTGGTACAGATATAATGGGAGGCTGATCGACGCCCGGGTGCGATCAAGGGATGGCTCCCTATTGGTCAACCACGTTATGTATGCCGATGATTTGGTAATAGCTGCTCATTCAGAAGAGGAGTTGGAGACGCTGCTGCTGAGACTGGAGCGTGCCACTAAGAGGTGGGGCCTTACCATCAGCCCCACCAAAACTAAGCACCTGCCTGGGTATTCTGTACCATCGGACACTCCACCCCCACAACTCCCAATTGGTGATGGGGCAGTTGTGGAGAGAGTGGAGAGTTTCCCATACCTGGGCAGTGTGCTTATGACCGGCTCCAGTTTATCAGCAGAGGTCTCACTCCGAATCAGTCGAGCGGCAATATCTTTTCATCGGTTGCGTAACGCTGTGTGGAAGCTACCTGGTCTGTCGCTCCGCACGAAGCTTCAGGTTTTCTCGGCCACGGTCATTCCCTCCCTTCTATACGCTTGCGAAACGTGGACCCCCCTAGTGGAGCATCTTCGCCGGTTGGAAACATTTAGGCTGGCCTGCCTACGATCCATCCTGGGTTTAACCAGGCTGGATTGTGTGAGGAGCTCACAAGTCCTTTAAAGATCTGGGCAAAGTCCCATCAGTGAGCTCCTCCGGCAGGCAAGGCTGCGTTGGCTGGGTCATGTAGCCCGCATGCCCAGCCACCGCATGCCTAAACAGCTTTTGTTCGGCCGGATCGAGGGGGCTAAACGGGCGCGGCACGGGCTAGAGAAGAGATGGAGTGATGTGGTACAGGATGACGTGGAGCTGAGTGGACTTGCCGATGACTGGTACCAGCGGTGACAAGATCGGCCTCAGTGGAGGAGGCTCGTGAAGGACGCTACTGGGCAGTTGGAGGCAGTCGCCCTCCAACAACAACGGAGGGCAGAGGAGCGACGCTCACAACAACGAGCGGAGCGCCGGGTGGCTAAAGCACAGAAAGTTGGTACAATAGGGGGCACAGGTGGTGCATGAGCCAGTCATCTCGGTCATCTCGGTCAGTCGATCCGTGGCACCTGGGTCTGCCCCGTGACCTCCTGCCAGCGGGCGTTCGACACTTCACGTGGCCTCAAGGTGCACATGGCCTGGCACAAGCGTCGTGGTGACGTCACCGCCACTTAGTGGCGAATGGCGGCTGTTTGTTAGTTTGTTTGTAGATGAGAGTGTGAGTGAGTGTGAGTGGACGAGTGAGTGAGTGTGTGTAGATGAGAGTGTGAGTGAATATGAGTGGATGTGAGTGAGTGTGTGTATATGAGAGTGTGAGTGAGTGTGAGTGGATGAGTGAGAGAGTGTGTGTATATGAGAGTGTGAGTGAGTATAAGTGGATGAGTGAGTGCGTGTAGATGAAAGTGTGAGTATGAGTGGATGTGAGTGAGTGTGTGTATATGAAAGTGTGAGCGAGTGTGAGTGGATGAGTGAGTGTGTGTAGATGAGAGTGTGAGTGAGTGTGAGTGGATGAGTGAGTGAGTGTGTATATGAGAGTGTAAGTGTGTGTGAGTGGATGAGTGAGTGAGTGTGTGTAGATGAGAGTGTGTGTGAGTGGATGAGTGAGTGAATGTGTGTAGATGAGAGTGTGTGTGAGTGGATGAGTGAGTGAGTGTGTGTAAATGAGAGTGTGATTGAGTGTATATGAGAGTGTGAGTGAGTGTGAGTGGATGAGTGAGTGAGTGTGTGTAAATGAGAGTGAGTGTGTGTGGATGAGTGAGTGAGTGTGTGTAAATGAGAGTGTGAGTCAGTGTGAGTAGATGAGTGAGAGTGAGTGTGTGTAGATGAGTGAGTGAGTGTGTGTAGATGAGAGTGTGAGTGAGTGTGAGTGTGTGTAGATTAGAGTGTGAGTGAGTGTGAGTGGATAGGTGAGTGAGTGTGTGTAGATGAGTGAGTGAGTGTGTGTAGATGAGAGTGTGAGTGAGTGTGTGTGTGTGTATATGTGAGTGAGTGTGTGTACATGAGAGTGTGAGTGAGTGTGTGTGTAGATGAGAGTGTGAGTGAGTGTGAGTGGATGAGTGAGTGAATGTGTGTAGATGAGAGTGTGAGTGTGTGCAGATGAGAGTGTGAGTGAGTGGATGAGTGATTGAGTGTGTGTAAATGAGAGTGTGAGTGGATGAGAGAGTGAGTGTGTGTGGATGAGACCGAGTGTGTGTGCATGAGAGCGAGTGAGTGCATGAGAGTGAGAGAGTGGATGAGTAAGTGAGTGTGCGTGGGTGAACGTGAGTGAGTGTGACTGGCTGAGTGAGTGAGTGTGAGTGAGTGTGTGAGTGAGTGTGTGTATATGAGAGTGTGAGTGAGTGTGACTGGATGAGTGAGTGAGTGTGTGTAGATGTGAGTGGATGAGAATAATTGGATGATAGTGGATGAGAGTGAGTGTGAAAGAATGAGAGTTAGCAATTGGATGAAAGTTAGTGAGTGGATGAGATTGAGTGGATAAGAGTGAGTGAGGGTGAGTGAGTGTGAGTCGATGAGAGTGAGTCGATGAGATTGAGTTAGAGTGTATGATAGTGAATGTGAGTGAACGAGTGTAAGTGGATTAGAGTGAGTGTATAAGTGAACGAGATTGAGTGAGTGAGCGTGGATGAATGCGAGTGGATGAGAGTGTGAGAGAATCAGTCACTGGATGTGTGAGTTACTGTAGCGAGGGCTAAACTCTGTGGTGAGAGGAGGGGGTCATTGTGGTGAGTGGAGGGGTCAATCTGTGGTGAGTGGAGGGGGTCACTCCGTGGTGAGTGGAGGGGTCCACTCTGTGGTGAGTGGAGGGGTTCACTCCGTGGAGAGTGGAGGGGGTCACTTTGTGGTGAGTGGAGGGGGTCACTCTGTGGTGAGTGGAGGGGTTCACTCTGTGGTGAGTGGAGGGGGTCACTCTGTGGTGAGTGGAGGGGGTCACTCCGTGGTGAGTGGAGGGGGTCACTCTGTGGTGAGTGGAGGGGTCCACTCTGTGGTGAGTAGAGGGGTTCACTCCGTGGAGAGTGGAGGGGGTCTCTTTGTGGTGAGTGGAGGGGGTCACTCTGTGGTGAGTGGAGGGGTTCACTCTGTGGTGAGTGGAGGGGGTCACTCCGTGGTGAGTGGAGGGGACACTCTGTGGTGAGTGGAGGGGTTCACTCTGTGGTGAGTGGAGGGGGTCACTTTGTGGTGAGTGGAGCGGGTCACTCTGTGGTGAGTGGAGGGGTTCACTGTGGTGAGTGGAGGGGGTCACTCTGTGGTGAGTGGAGGGGGTCACTGTGGTGAGTGGAGGGGGTCACTCTGTGGTGAGTGGAGGGGGTCACTGTGGTGAGTGGAGCGGGTCACTCTGTGGTGAGTGGAGGGGGTCACTGTGGTGAGTGGAGGGGGTCACTCTGTGGTGAGTGGAGGTCTTCACTCTGTGGTGAGTGGAGGGGTCACTCCGTGGTGAGTGGAGGGGTTCACTGTGGTGAGTGGAGGGGTTCACTCTGTGGTGAGTGGAGGGGTTCAATCTGTGGTGAGTGGAGGGGTTCACTCTGTGGTGAGTGGAGGGGTTCACTCTGTGGTGAGTGGAGGGGTTCACACTGTGGTGAGTGGAGGGGTTCACTGTGGTGAGTGGAGGGGTTCACTGTGGTGAGTGGAGGGGTTCACTCTGTGGTGAGTGGAGGGGTCCGCTCTGTGGTGAGTGGAGGGGTTCACTCTGTGGTGAGTGGAGGGGTTCACTGTGGTGAGTGGATGGGTTCACTGTGGTGAGTGGAGGGGTCAATCTGTGGTGAGAGGAGGGGTTCACTCCGTGGAGAGTGGAGGGGGTCACTTTGTGGTGAGTGGAGGGGGTCACTCTGTGGTGAGTGGAGGGGTTCACTCTGTGGTGAGTGGAGGGGGTCACTGTGGTGAGTAGAGGGGGTCACTCTGTGGTGAGTGGAGGGGGTCACTGTGGTGAGTGGAGCGGGTCACTCTGTGGTGAGTGGAGGGGGTCACTGTGGTGAGTGGAGGGGGTCACTCTGTGGTGAGTGGAGGTCTTCACTCTGTGGTGAGTGGAGGGGTCACTCCGTGGTGAGTGGAGGGGTTCACTGTGGTGAGTGGAGGACTCCACTCTGTGGTGAGTGGAGGGGGTCATTGTGGTGAGTGGAGGGGTCAATCTGTGGTGAGTGGAGGGGGTCACTCCGTGGTGAGTGGAGGGGTCCACTCTGTGGTGAGTAGAGGGGTTCACTCCGTGGAGAGTGGAGGGGGTCTCTTTGTGGTGAGTGGAGGGGGTCACTCTGTGGTGAGTGGAGGGGTTCACTCTGTGGCGAGTGGAGGGGGTCACTCCGTGGTGAGTGGAGGGGACACTCTGTGGTGAGTGGAGGGGTTCACTCTGTGGTGAGTGGAGGGGGTCACTTTGTGGTGAGTGGAGCGGGTCACTCTGTGGTGAGTGGAGGGGTTCACTGTGGTGAGTGGAGGGGGTCACTCTGTGGTGAGTGGAGGGGGTCACTGTGGTGAGTGGAGGGGGTCACTCTGTGGTGAGTGGAGGGGGGTCACTGTGGTGAGTGGAGCGGGTCACTCTGTGGTGAGTGGAGGGGGTCACTGTGGTGAGTGGAGGGGGTCACTCTGTGGTGAGTGGAGGGGGTCACTGTGGTGAGTGGAGCGGGTCACTCTGTGGTGAGTGGAGGGGGTCACTGTGATGAGTGGAGGGGGTCACTCTGTGGTGAGTGGAGGTCTTCACTCTGTGGTGAGTGGAGGGGTCACTCCGTGGTGAGTGGAGGGGTTCACTGTGGTGAGTGGAGGGGTTCACTCTGTGGTGAGTGGAGGGGTTCACTCTGTGGTGAGTGGAGGGGTTCACACTGTGGTGAGTGGAGGGGTTCACTGTGGTGAGTGGAGGGGTTCACTCTGTGGTGAGTGAAGGGGTTCACTCTGTGGTGAGTGGAGGGGTTCACTCTGTGGTGAGTGGAGGGGTTCACACTGTGGTGAGTGGAGGGGTTCACTGTGGTGAGTGGAGGGGTTCACTCTGTGGTGAGTGGAGGGGTTCACACTGTGGTGAGTGGAGGGGTTCAATCTGTGGTGAGTGGAGGGGTTCACACTGTGGTGAGTGGAGGGGTTCACTGTGGTGAGTGGAGGGGTTCACTCTGTGGTGAGTGGAGGGGTCCGCTCTGTGGTGAGTGGAGGGGTTCACTGTGGTGAGTGGATGGGTTCACTGTGGTGAGTGGAGGGGTCAATCTGTGGTGAGTGGAGGGGGTCACTCCGTGGTGAGTGGAGGGGTCCACTCTGTGGTGAGTGGAGGGGTTCACTCCGTGGAGAGTGGAGGGGGTCACTTTGTGGTGAGTGGAGGGGGTCACTCTGTGGTGAGTGGAGGGGTTCACTCTGTGGTGAGTGGAGGGGGTCACTCCGTGGTGAGTGGAGGGGGTCACTCTGTGGTGAGTGGAGGGGTTCACTCTGTGGTGAGTGGAGGGGGTCACTTTGTGGTGAGTGGAGCGGGTCACTTTGTGGTGAGTGGAGGGGTTCACTGTGGTGAGTGGAGGGGGTCACTCTGTGGTGAGTGGAGGGGGTCACTGTGGTGAATGGAGGGGGTCACTCTGTGGTGAGTGGATGGGGTCACTCTGTGGTGAGTGGAGGGGGTCACTCTGTGGTGAGTGGAGGGGGTCACTGTGGTGAGTGGAGGGGGTCACTGTGGTGAGTGGAGGGGTCACTCCGTGGTGAGTGGAGGGGTTCACTGTGGTGAGTGGAGGACTCCACTCTGTGGTGAGTGGAGGGGTTCACTCTGTGGTGAGTGGAGGGGTTCACTGTGGTGAGTGGAGGGGTTCACTCTGTGGTGAGTGGAGGGGTTCACTGTGGTGAGTGGAGGGGTTCACTCTGTGGTGATTGGAGGGGTGCACTCTGTGGTGAGTGGAGGGGTTCACTCTGTGGTGAGTGGAGGGGGTCACTCCGTGGTGAGTGGAGGGGGTCACTCTGTGGTGAGTGGAGGGGTTCACTCTGTGGTGAGTGGAGGGGGTCACTTTGTGGTGAGTGGAGCGGGTCACTTTGTGGTGAGTGGAGGGGTTCACTGTGGTGAGTGGAGGGGGTCACTCTGTGGTGAGTGGAGGGGGTCACTGTGGTGAATGGAGGGGGTCACTCTGTGGTGAGTGGATGGGGTCACTCTGTGGTGAGTGGAGGGGGTCACTCTGTGGTGAGTGGAGGGGGTCACTGTGGTGAGTGGAGGGGGTCACTGTGGTGAGTGGAGGGGGTCACTCTGTGGTGAGTGGAGGGGTCACTCCGTGGTGAGTGGAGGGGTTCACTGTGGTGAGTGGAGGACTCCACTCTGTGGTGAGTGGAGGGGTTCACTCTGTGGTGAGTGGAGGGGTTCACTGTGGTGAGTGGAGGGGTTCACTCTGTGGTGAGTGGAGGGGTTCACTGTGGTGAGTGGAGGGGTTCACTCTGTGGTGATTGGAGGGGTGCACTCTGTGGTGAGTGGAGGGGTTCACTGTGGTGAGTGGAGGGGTTCACTCTGTGGTGAGTGGAGGGGTTCACACTGTGGTGAGTGGAGGGGTTCAATCTGTGGTGAGTGGAGGGGTTCACACTGTGGTGAGTGGAGGGGTTCACTGTGGTGAGTGGAGGGGTTCACTCTGTGGTGAGTGGAGGGATCAGCTCTGTGGTGAGTGGAGGGGTTCACTCTGTGGTGAGTGGATGGGTTCACTGTGGTGAGTGGAGGGGTCAATCTGTGGTGAGTGGAGGGGGTCACTCCGTGGTGAGTGGAGGGGTCCACTCTGTGGTGAGTGGAGGGGTTCACTCCGTGGAGAGTGGAGGGGGTCACTTTGTGGTGAGTGGAGGGGGTCACTCTGTGGTGAGTGGAGGGGTTCACTTTGTGGTGAGTGGAGGGGGTCACTCCGTGGTGAGTGGAGGGGGTCACTCTGTGGTGAGTGGAGGGGTTCACTCTGTGGTGAGTGGAGGGGGTCACTTTGTGGTGAGTGGAGCGGGTCACTCTGTGGTGAGTGGAGGGGTTCACTGTGGTGAGTGGAGGGGGTCACTCTGTGGTGAGTGGAGGGGGTCACTGTGGTGAGTGGAGGGGGTCACTCTGTGGTGAGTGGAGGGGGTCACTCTGTGGTGAGTGGAGGGGGTCACTCTGTGGTGAGTGGAGGGGGTCACTGTGGTGAGTGGAGGGGGTCACTGTGGTGAGTGGAGGGGGTCACTCTGTGGTGAGTGGAGGGGTCACTCCGTGGTGAGTGGAGGGGTTCACTGTGGTGAGTGGAGGACTCCACTCTGTGGTGAGTGGAGGGGGTCACTCTGTGGTGAGTGGAGGGGTTCACACTGTGGTGAGTGGAGGGGTTCACTCTGTGGTGAGTGGAGGGGTCACTCTGTGGTGAGTGGAGGGGTTCACTGTGGTGAGTGGAGGGGTTCACTCTGTGGTGAGTGGAGGGGTTCACTCTGTGGTGAGTGGAGGGGTTCACTCCGTGGTGAGTGGAGGGCTTCACTCTGTGGTGAGTGGAGGGGTTCACTCCGTGGTGAGTGAAGGGGTTCACTCCGTGGTGAGTGGAGGGGTTCACTCCGTGGTGAGTGGAGGGGGTCAATCTGTGATGAATGGAGGGTTCCACTCCGTGGTGAGTGGAGTGGGTCACTCTGTGGTGAGTGGAGGGGTTCACTCTGTGGTGAGTGGAGGGGTTCACTCTGTGGTGAGTGGAGGGGTTTACTCTGTGGTGAGTGGAGGATTTCACTCTGTGGTGAGTGGAGGGGTTTACACTGTGGTGAGTGGAGTGGGTCACTCTGTGGTGAGTGGAGGGGGTCACTCTGTGGTGAGTGGAGGGGGTCACTCTGTGGTGAGTGGAGGGGTTCACTCCGTGGTGAGTGGAAGGGTCCACTCCGTGGTGAGTGAAGGGGTTCACTCTGTGGAGAGTGAAGGGGTTCACTCTGTGGTGAGTGAAGGGGTTCACTCTGTGGTGAGTTAAGGGGTTCACTCTGTGGTGAGTGAAGGGGTTCACTCTGTGGTGAGTGAAGGGGTTCACTCTGTGATGAGTGAAGGGGTTCACTCCGTGGTGAGTGGAGGGGTTCACTCCGTGGTGAGTGAAGGGGTTCACTCTGTGGTGAGTGAAGGGGTTCACTCTGTGGTGAGTTAAGGGGTTCACTCTGTGGTGAGTGAAGGGGTTCACTCTGTGGTGAGTGAAGGGGTTCACTCTGTGGTGAGTGAAGGGGTTCACTCTGTGATGAGTGAAGGGGTTCACTCCGTGGTGAGTGGAGGGGTTCACTCCGTGGTGAGTGGAGGGGTTAACTCCGTGGTGAGTGGAGGTCTTCACTCTGTGGTGAGTGGAGGGGTTCACTCTGTCGTGAGTGGAGGGGTCCACTCTGTGGTGAGTGGAGGTCTTCACTCTGTGGTGAGTGGAGGGGTCCACTCTGTGATGAGTGGAGGGGTCCACTCATTGGTGAGTAGAGGTCTTCACTCTGTGGTGAGTGGAGGGGGTCACTCTGTGGTGAGTGGAGGGGGTCACTGTGGTGAATGGAGGGGGTCACTCTGTGGTGAGTGGATGGGGTCACTCTGTGGTGAGTGGAGGGGGGTCACTCTGTGGTGAGTGGAGGGGGTCACTGTGGTGAGTGGAGGGGGTCACTGTGGTGAGTGGAGGGGGTCACTCTGTGGTGAGTGGAGGGGTCACTCCGTGGTGAGTGGAGGGGTTCACTGTGGTGAGTGGAGGACTCCACTCTGTGGTGAGTGGAGGGGTTCACTCTGTGGTGAGTGGAGGGGTTCACTGTGGTGAGTGGAGGGGTTCACTCTGTGGTGAGTGGAGGGGTTCACTGTGGTGAGTGGAGGGGTTCACTCTGTGGTGATTGGAGGGGTGCACTCTGTGGTGAGTGGAGGGGTTCACTCTGTGGTGAGTGGAGGGGGTCACTCCGTGGTGAGTGGAGGGGGTCACTCTGTGGTGAGTGGAGGGGTTCACTCTGTGGTGAGTGGAGGGGGTCACTTTGTGGTGAGTGGAGCGGGTCACTTTGTGGTGAGTGGAGGGGTTCACTGTGGTGAGTGGAGGGGGTCACTCTGTGGTGAGTGGAGGGGGTCACTGTGGTGAATGGAGGGGGTCACTCTGTGGTGAGTGGATGGGGTCACTCTGTGGTGAGTGGAGGGGGTCACTCTGTGGTGAGTGGAGGGGGTCACTGTGGTGAGTGGAGGGGGTCACTGTGGTGAGTGGAGGGGGTCACTCTGTGGTGAGTGGAGGGGTTCACTCTGTGGTGAGTGGAGGGGTTCACTGTGGTGAGTGGAGGGGTTCACTCTGTGGTGAGTGGAGGGGTTCACTGTGGTGAGTGGAGGGGTTCACTCTGTGGTGATTGGAGGGGTGCACTCTGTGGTGAGTGGAGGGGTTCACTGTGGTGAGTGGAGGGGTTCACTCTGTGGTGAGTGGAGGGGTTCACACTGTGGTGAGTGGAGGGGTTCAATCTGTGGTGAGTGGAGGGGTTCACACTGTGGTGAGTGGAGGGGTTCACTGTGGTGAGTGGAGGGGTTCACTCTGTGGTGAGTGGAGGGATCAGCTCTGTGGTGAGTGGAGGGGTTCACTCTGTGGTGAGTGGATGGGTTCACTGTGGTGAGTGGAGGGGTCAATCTGTGGTGAGTGGAGGGGGTCACTCCGTGGTGAGTGGAGGGGTCCACTCTGTGGTGAGTGGAGGGGTTCACTCCGTGGAGAGTGGAGGGGGTCACTTTGTGGTGAGTGGAGGGGGTCACTCTGTGGTGAGTGGAGGGGTTCACTTTGTGGTGAGTGGAGGGGGTCACTCCGTGGTGAGTGGAGGGGGTCACTCTGTGGTGAGTGGAGGGGTTCACTCTGTGGTGAGTGGAGGGGGTCACTTTGTGGTGAGTGGAGCGGGTCACTCTGTGGTGAGTGGAGGGGTTCACTGTGGTGAGTGGAGGGGGTCACTCTGTGGTGAGTGGAGGGGGTCACTGTGGTGAGTGGAGGGGGTCACTCTGTGGTGAGTGGAGGGGGTCACTCTGTGGTGAGTGGAGGGGGTCACTCTGTGGTGAGTGGAGGGGGTCACTGTGGTGAGTGGAGGGGGTCACTGTGGTGAGTGGAGGGGGTCACTCTGTGGTGAGTGGAGGGGTCACTCCGTGGTGAGTGGAGGGGTTCACTGTGGTGAGTGGAGGACTCCACTCTGTGGTGAGTGGAGGGGGTCACTCTGTGGTGAGTGGAGGGGTTCACACTGTGGTGAGTGGAGGGGTTCACTCTGTGGTGAGTGGAGGGGTCACTCTGTGGTGAGTGGAGGGGTTCACTGTGGTGAGTGGAGGGGTTCACTCTGTGGTGAGTGGAGGGGTTCACTCTGTGGTGAGTGGAGGGGTTCACTCCGTGGTGAGTGGAGGGCTTCACTCTGTGGTGAGTGGAGGGGTTCACTCCGTGGTGAGTGAAGGGGTTCACTCCGTGGTGAGTGGAGGGGTTCACTCCGTGGTGAGTGGAGGGGGTCAATCTGTGATGAATGGAGGGTTCCACTCCGTGGTGAGTGGAGTGGGTCACTCTGTGGTGAGTGGAGGGGTTCACTCTGTGGTGAGTGGAGGGGTTCACTCTGTGGTGAGTGGAGGGGTTTACTCTGTGGTGAGTGGAGGATTTCACTCTGTGGTGAGTGGAGGGGTTTACACTGTGGTGAGTGGAGTGGGTCACTCTGTGGTGAGTGGAGGGGGTCACTCTGTGGTGAGTGGAGGGGGTCACTCTGTGGTGAGTGGAGGGGTTCACTCCGTGGTGAGTGGAAGGGTCCACTCCGTGGTGAGTGAAGGGGTTCACTCTGTGGAGAGTGAAGGGGTTCACTCTGTGGTGAGTGAAGGGGTTCACTCTGTGGTGAGTTAAGGGGTTCACTCTGTGGTGAGTGAAGGGGTTCACTCTGTGGTGAGTGAAGGGGTTCACTCTGTGATGAGTGAAGGGGTTCACTCCGTGGTGAGTGGAGGGGTTCACTCCGTGGTGAGTGAAGGGGTTCACTCTGTGGTGAGTGAAGGGGTTCACTCTGTGGTGAGTGAAGGGGTTCACTCTGTGGTGAGTTAAGGGGTTCACTCTGTGGTGAGTGAAGGGGTTCACTCTGTGGTGAGTGAAGGGGTTCACTCTGTGGTGAGTGAAGGGGTTCACTCTGTGATGAGTGAAGGGGTTCACTCCGTGGTGAGTGGAGGGGTTCACTCCGTGGTGAGTGGAGGGGTTAACTCCGTGGTGAGTGGAGGTCTTCACTCTGTGGTGAGTGGAGGGGTTCACTCTGTCGTGAGTGGAGGGGTCCACTCTGTGGTGAGTGGAGGTCTTCACTCTGTGGTGAGTGGAGGGGTCCACTCTGTGATGAGTGGAGGGGTCCACTCATTGGTGAGTAGAGGTCTTCACTCTGTGGTGAGTGGAGGGGTTCACTCTGTGGTGAGGGGAGGGGTTCACTCTGTGGTGAGTGGAGGGGTTCACTCTGTGGTGAGGGGAGGGGTTCACTCTGTGGTGAGTGGAGGGGTTCGCTCCGTGGTGAGTGGAGGGGTTCGCTCTGTGGTGAGTGGAGGGGTTCACTCTGTGGTGAGTGGAGGTCTTCACTCTGTGGTGAGTGGAGGGGTTCACTGTGGTGAGTGGAGGACTTCACTCTGTGGTGAGTGGAGGTCTTCACTCTGTGGTGAGTGGAGGTGTTCACTCTGTGGTGAGTGGAGGGGTTCGCTCCGTGGTGAGTGGAGGGGTTCACTTTGTGGTGAGTGGAGGGGGTCACTCTGTGATGAGTGGAGGGCGTCATTCTGTGGTTAGTGGAAGGGTTCACCCTGTGGTGAGTGGAGGGGTTCACCCTGTGGTGAGTGGAGGGGTTCACTGTGTGGTGAGTGGAGGTCTTCACTATGTGGTGAGTGGTGGGGTTCACTCCATGGTGAGTGGAAGGGTCTACTCCGTGGTGAGTGGTGGGGTCACTCTGTGGTGAGTGGAAGTCTTCACTCTGTGGTGAGTGGAGGGGTTCACTCTGTGGTGAGTGGAGGGGTCCACTCTGTGGTGAGTGGAGG
Organism: Lampetra planeri; assembly: GCF_965212315.1. Classification (NCBI taxonomy): domain Eukaryota; kingdom Metazoa; phylum Chordata; class Hyperoartia; order Petromyzontiformes; family Petromyzontidae; genus Lampetra; species Lampetra planeri. The sequence goes on along the minus strand of NC_136177.1, from coordinate 2,606,158 downwards.
GGTTCTCTCTGTGGTGAGTGGAGGTCTTCACTCGGTGGTGAGTGGAGGGGGTCAATATGTGGTGAGTGGAGGGGTCCACTCTGTGGTGAGTGGAGGGGTTTACTCTGTGGTGAGTGGAGGATTTCACTCTGTGGTGAGTGGAGGGGTTTACTCTGTGGTGAGTGGAGGATTTCACTCTGTGGTGAGTGGAGGGGTTTACTCTGTGGTGAGTGGAGGTCTTCACTCTGTGGTGAGTGGAGGGGTCCACTCTGTGGTGTGGTGAGGGGGTCCACTCTGTGGTGTGGTGAGGGGGTCACTCTGTGGTGAGTGGAGGGGTCCACTCTGTGGTGAGTGGAGGGGGTCACTCTGTGGTGAGTGGAGGGGTTCACTCCGTGGTGAGTGGAGGGGTTCACTCTGTTGTGAGTGGAGGGGTTCACTCTGTTGTGAGTGGAGGGGTTCGCTCTGTGGTGAGTGGAGGGGTTCGCTCTGTGGTGAGTGGAGGGGGTCAATCTGTGGTGAGTGGAGGGGTCCACTCTGTGGTGAGTGGAGGACTTCACTCTGTGGTGAGTGGAGGACTTCACTCTGTGGTGAGTGGAGGGGTCCGCTCTGTGGTGAGTGGAGGGGTTCACTCTGTGGTGAGTGGAGGACTTCACTCTGTGGTGAGTGGAGGGGTCCACTCCGTGATGAGTGGAGGGGTTCGCTGTGGTGAGTGGAGGGGTTCGCTCTGTGGTGAGTGGAGGGGTTCACTGTTGTGAGTGGAGGGGTCCACTCTGTGGTGAGTGGAGGGGTTCACTCTGTGGTGAGTGGAGGGGGTCAATCTGTGGTGAGTGGATGTGTTCACTGTGGTGAGTGGAGGGGTTCACTGTGGTGAGTGGAGGGGGTCAATCTGTGGTGAGTGGAGGTGTTCACTGTGGTGAGTGGAGGGGTTCACTGTGGTGAGTGGAGGGGGTCACTCTGTGGTGAGTGGAGGGGTTCACTGTGGTGAGTGGAGGGGTTAATCCGTGGTGAGTGGAGGGCTTCATTGTCTCTGTGCTGTGACTCTCATAGGCACCACTGCCAGTCCTGTCAGCCTTGCCACTGCTGGCACCATGCAGAGTCCCCTAGTCCCAGAGACCGCCGCGGCCGCGTTCCCCACGGCCACGGTCGCTGCCATCTCGGCCCTCGGTGGCCTCCTGCTGGTCGCTGCCTGCGCGGCTGTCCTCGTGTTCCTGTGGAGACGACGGGCCCGAGGTGTCCAATCAGCTGCCTGTGAGTTCATTGCATGGATTGGGATGCTCCGTTTTATAAACACATTCACACACACACACGGATATTCACACACACACACGGATAGTCACACACACACGGACTAACACAGATTCACACACACACGGATATTCACACACACGGATATTCACACACACACGGACCAGCACAGATTCACACACACACGGACCCACACAGATTCACACACACACGGACCCACACACATCCATACACAAGGCAAAGATCCCCTTATAGCCTTCACAGACTGTGGGGGCAAGTGCCGTCAGCGAGCACCTCTGAAGGCCAGCACATGAAGGGGTGGGTGGCCAGCACCACGCCGCCTTTGTCAACCCAGTGGCGATGTCTACACATCACGCGAGGTAGTTAATTTTAGGCTGAGTCGATCTAGGCGAGGAGGCCCAGGATCGATTCAGATGATTGTCCACTGGGCGTTGGCCGTGAACGGGAATCAAACCCGGGTCGCCAGGTTCGTAGCGCAGCGCGCTAACCTCTACACTACCGTTCCACACACGCGCACACACACACAACAAAGACGCACACATCCACACACACACAGCTCTACATGGACTCACATTCCCCCCCCCCCTCCAAGTGCTCAGAGTGAGTATCAGCTATGAAGGGCGGCATTGTGTCACACGAGGGGGTGGGTGGGTGGGTGGTCAGCACCGCTGTCTCCACAGTGCTGATGTTTACACTCTACATCAAGTACTCATTTGAGGCGGAGTCGACTGAAGGGAAAGCTCAAAACTAGTTCAGATATTGGCTCCTGATGGTAGCCGTGAGCGGGAATGGAACTCGTAGCGTAATTCGCTAACCGCTGCGCCACCGCTCTCCAAACGAGACTAGCGGCCCTTCCCCATCCCCCCACGCAGGCCCCCGAACCCCGCCCCTCGGCATGGGAATGTGGAATTTCACGCAGTGGAGCGCGAGATGGCGATGGGCAAAGAGGAGGCAGTGGGGGGGAGACTGAGAGAGAGAGAGAGTGACAGAGGGAGAGAGACTGAAAAAAATGAGAGAGTTGGGATGATAGCCGTAATTTTAGCTGCATTATTGGCTTTGTGTGGTTTAAATGGAGCTTAGAACTACAATTTGCATAAATTGTGGTTTAAATGCATGTGCGCGCAAGGTAGTGGAGTCTAAAATGAAAGTTACAATTTTATATTCATATGGCTTGGTAATGAATGCATACTTTTATGTGAAATATGATGTCACTTTGTCATTGGAAATAAAATGTCTCGTGACAAAAAAAAGAGATAGACTGAGGGAGAGAGACTGAGGGGGAGAGGCTGAGGGGGAGAGGCTGAGGGGGAGAGGCTGAGGGAGAGAGGTGAGGGGGAGAGACTGAGGGAGAGAGACTGAGGGGGAGAGGTGAGGGGGGGAGGCTGAGGGGGAGAGGCTGAGGGGGAGAGGCCGAGGGGGAGAGGTGAGGGGGAGAGGCTGAGGGGGAGAGGCTGAGGGGGAGAGGTGAGGGGGAGAGGCCGAGGGGGAGAGGCCGAGGGGGAGAGGCCGAGGGGGAGAGGCTGAGGGGGAGAGACTGAGGGAGAGATACTGAGGGGGAGATGCTGAGGGAGAGATGCTGAGGGGAAGAGGCTGAGGGGGAGAGGTGAGGGGGAGAGGCTGAGGGGAAGAGGCTGAGGGGGAGAGGTGAGGGGGAGAGGCTGAGGGGGAGAGGCTGAGGGGGAGAGGCTGAGGGAGAGAGGCTGAGGGGGAGAGGCTGAGGGGGAGAGGCCGAGGGGGAGAGGCCGAGGGAGAGAGACCGAGGGAGAGAGACCGAGGGGAAGATGCTGAGGGGGAGAGGCTGAGGGAGAGAGGTGAGGGGGAGAGGCTGAGGGGGAGAGGCTGAGGGAGAGAGGTGAGGGAGAGAGGTGAGGGGGAGAGGCTGAGGGAGAGAGGTGAGGGGGAGAGACTGAGGGAGAGAGACTGAGGGGGAGAGGTGAGGGGGAGAGGCTGAGGGGGAGAGGCCGAGGGGGAGAGGTGAGGGGGAGAGGCTGAGGGGGAGAGGTTGAGGGGGAGAGGCTGAGGGGGAGAGGTGAGGGGGAGAGGCCGAGGGGGAGAGGTGAGGGGGAGAGGCTGAGGGGGAGAGGCTGAGGGGGAGAGGCTGAGGGGGAGAGACTGAGGGAGAGATGCTGAGGGAGAGAGGCTGAGGGGGAGAGGCTGAGGGGGAGAGGTGAGGGGGAGAGGCTGAGGGGGAGAGGCTGAGGGGGAGAGGCTGAGGGGGAGAGGTGAGGGGGAGAGGTGAGGGGGAGAGGCTGAGGGGGAGAGGCTGAGGGAGAGAGGCCGAGGGGGAGAGGCCGAGGGGGAGAGGCCGAGGGGGAGAGGCCGAGGGAGAGAGACTGAGGGATGCTGTGGCATCGACTCTTCTCCCTGCACCCCCCATGAGCCTCATCAAAGCGCTTCAGAAGCGAGTCCTCGACTTCTTCTGGTCGGGCGGAGGACACCAGGTCGCGGCTGGGGTCCTGGCCCTGCCACTGGACGAGGGCGGTCACGGGCTGGTGTGCGTGCAGAGTCAGCTGACCACCTTCCGACTGCAGGCCGCTCAAAAGTTCCTGCACGCTGCCCCTGCACCGGCTTGGAGCGTCACGGCCTCCTTCCTCCTGAAACAGCTGGGGGGTCTGCAGTGCTCCAAACAACTATTCTACATGGACCTGCAGGGCCTCCAACTGGGACAGCTGCCACCTTTCTACAGGAGCGTCCTGCAGACGTGGAGCTCCCTCGCCGTCAGGAGGCTGAACCAGCCGCGATCGGCCAAGGATCTGGTCTTCGAACCGATCCTCAGGAACCCACAGACAAAGCTGCCATCCACCACCGCCTCCCCTGGCATGGAGAGGCGCCTCGCCAATGTGCGGTTCACCAGGATGGGAGATCTCGTGGAGCCTGGAACACGGGGCCGGTGGCTCGGACCAGCAGATATGGCCGCAAAGACAGGGCTGCAGTCGCTTCGGGTGGCTGCCCGGATCCTGGCCGAAGCGAAGGGGGCCTTCTCAGCGGCAGCGGGGAGAACACCCCCCATCAGCGTTGGGGATGACGAGGCCCTTCTCGGTCCACCTCCACCGGAGCTCTCCGTCGTGCCACTGCATCGCCAATGCCGACAAACGAAGGCAGATCACAACCTGTGCCGGCTGGAAGACCTACAGGAGGTGGCCTTCGCAAATGTAAATTGGAAGGTGCTCTACTCCTACATGGTCCGGTTTCACCAACAGGACACCCTGAGGAGCCATAAGGACCATGCCTGGAGGAAAGCCCTGCTCTGCATCTCTCCGGAGAGGCCTCGCTGGAGGCAACTCTACTCCAGCCCGACATACAACCGCATCGGCGACCTCAGCTGGAGCATCGCCCACCGCACCGTCACCACCAACGCCTCCCTGGCACGCTTCACCGACACGTCCCCGGAGTGCCGGTTCTGCGGTAAAGTGGAGATGGTGGCGCACCAATACCTGGAGTGCAAGAGCCTGGACTCGCTGTTCAAGGTCCTGAGAAACATCCTCCTAAAGTTCAGCCTCCACTTCTCCCCGACAGTCCTCATCTTTGGATACCCGAAGAGCAACGGATCCCAACATTTGCATGGGCTGGTCAACGTGCTCGCCGGCTACGCCAAGCTCGCCGTATACAGGGCAAGGAAAGTGGCCGTGGAGGGGAAACGTCCGTACACAAGGCAAAGATCCCCTTATAGCCTTCACAGACTGTGGGGGCAAGTGCCGTCAGAGAGCACCTCTGAAGGCCAGCACATGAAAGGCTGAGGGGGAGAGGCTGAGAGGGAGAGGCTGAGGGGGAGAGGCTGAGGGAGAGAGGCTGAGGGGGAGAGGCTGAGGGGGAGAGGCTGAGGGAGAGAGGCTGAGGGATGCTGTGGCACCGACTCTTATCCCTGCACCCCCCCCATGAGCCTCATCAAAGCGCTTCAGAAGCGAGTCCTCAACTTCTTCTGGTCAGGTCGCCGCTGGGGTCCTGGCCCTGCCACTGGACGAGGGCAGTCACGGGCTGGTGTGCGTGCGGAGTCAGCTGGCCACCTTCCGACTACAGGCCGCTCAAAAGTTCCTGCACGCTGTCCCTGCACCGGCCTAGAGCGTCACGGCCTCCTTCCTCCTGAAACAGCTGGGGGGTCTGCAGTGCTCCAAACAATTATTCTACGTGGACCTGCAGGACCTCCCACTGGGACAGCTGCCACCTTTCTACAGGAGCGTCCTGCAGACATGGAGCTCCCTCGCCGTCAGGAGCCTGAACCAGCTGCGATCGGCCGAGGATCTGGTCTTCGAACCGATCCTCAGGAACCCACAGACAAAGCTGCCATCCACCACCACCTCCCCCGGCATGGAGAGGCGCCTCGCCAATGCGCGGTTCACCAGGATGGGAGATCTCGTGGAGCCTAGAACACGGGGCCGGTGGCTCGGACCAGCAGATATGGCCGCAAAGACGGGGGGCTGCAGTCGCTTCGGGTGGCTGCCCGGATCCTGGCCGAAGCCAAGGGGGCCTTCTCAGCGGCAGCGGGGAGAACGCCCCCCATCAGCGTTGGGGATGACGAGGCCCCTCTCGGTCCCCCTCCACCGGAGCTCTCATTCGTGCCACTGCATCGCCAATGCCGACAAACGAAGGCAGATCACAACCTGTGCCGGCTGGAAGACCTACCGGAAGTGGCCTTCGCAAATGTAAATTGGAAGGTGCTCTACTCCTACATGGTCCGGTTTCACCAACAGGACACCCTGAGGAGCCACAAGGACCATGCCTGGAGGAAAGCCCTGCTCTGCATCTCTCCGGAGAGGCCTTGCTGGAGGCGACTCTACTACAGCCTGACATACAACTGCATCCGCGACCTCAGCTGGAGCATCGCCCACAGCACCGTCACCACCAACGCCTCCCTGGCGCGCTTCACCGACACGTCCCCGGAGTGCCGGTTCTGCGGTAAAGTGGAGACGGGGGCGCACCAATACCTGCAGTGCGAGAGCCTGGACTCGCTGTTCAAGGTCCTGAGAAACATCCTCCTAAAGTTCAGCCTCCACTTCTCCCCGACAGTCCTCATCTTTGGATACCCGAAGAGCAACGGATCCCAACATTTGCATGGGCTGGTCAACGTGCTCGCCGGCTACGCCAAGCTCGCCGTATACAGGGCAAGGAAGGTGGCCGTGGAGGGGAAACGTCCGGCCAGCAGCCTGGGCATCTTCCATGCTCTGGTCGGAGCCAGGGTGTGGCTGGAGTTCCGCCATGCGCGGCTGACCCAAGCCGTGCCGGCCTTCAAGGAGCCGTGGGCGCTGGAGGAGGCCGTGTGCTCGGTGGCAGAAGACGGAGAGCTCTGCATCCAGATATGAGCTACCCGTCGGAGGCCGTTGGACTGCGAGATGGACTGCGTGCAGATGCAGCACTTGTCGTAGTAAAAAAGAGAGAGCGAGAGAGCAAAAGGGGGTAGAGAGAGAGGGGGGCAGAGAGGGGGGGGGCATAGAGGGGGGGGGCGGTTTACATAAAGCAAAGCATTAAAAAAAACGAAATGATGAACGAGCCAATGTGCCGACGACACCGAGCATCTTCTTGTTTCCTCTGATCGTAAAACAAAAGAGAAAGGGAAGAGGTAAGAAGAGCAGAGCGTGAAATCAATTGTGAAATCTTTCATTTAAAAAGGGGGGGGGGGGGGTTACATAAAGCAAAGCATAAAAAAAAACTAAATCATGAACAAAGCAAAGTGCCGACTACACCGAGCATCTTCTTGTTTCCTCTGATCGTAAAAAAAGGGAGAGAGACTGAGAGGGGGATGCTGAGAGGGAGAGGGTGGCCGCGGGGTCGCGAGGCCGGGATGAGTGAGCGACCACATGGGGGTGGCTGGGTGGTGGTGGTGGCTGGGTGGTGGTGGTGGAGGGGGGGCCGCATTCCTCACAGCCCTTGTGAGCCGCGGGCGGCCGAGGCAACTCCACGGGAACCAGCCGCGTCCCAGCCGCGTCAGGAGCTCCCCCCCCCTCGGCACCTGCCACAAATTGTCCAATCAGAAGATCCCCGGGTTTGATATTCCAGAAGAACACCACTTTGATCTTCCGGAAGATTCCAGATTTGTCTTCCAGAAGATCCCAGGTTTGTTCTTCCAGAAGATCCCAGATTTGTCTTCCAGTAGATTTCAGATGTCTTCCAGAAGATCACAGATTTGATCTTCAACGAAGCTCGTGGTTTAACACGTAGGAGGCTTTTGCGATCAATATTATACATACTAGAGGTTTTTGTTTTCAGGTTAGATCGCGTAAATATAAACGTGTCGTTAAACCCGACACCGCCAATTAGTAAGGTTGTCACGTCAACAAAGCGTGGACATTGGTTACTAGTTCAGCACTCACCGGGTGTGTGTTGGAGAGGAAACCCACTTCAACGTTTACAAATCGAGTACCGTGACGTTTAATCGGCAATTACAACCAGCATCATCAGGCCACAGCCAGATGCTCACGAGTCCACTCTAAACCGCATCCACTGCAAACCTTGGCAGTAGATGTCGATGCACAAATGGAAACGTGAAAAATAAACCTCTCCTGTGTGGTGCGACTGTGGCCATTCAGAACAGAGCGGACACCAACTTATAACCACGCAGCCACAAGGAAGAAGAATAATGAATTGTGTGCTTATTAAACCCGGGGAGAAACGCACGGAGTCGGGGTACTATTTTTATGAGGGTCCTGCACACATTGAGTTTTTGTTTGTTGAACTTATTTCGCACCATATATATCCAACCGTGCTAATAGGAGGTGCGGGCAAAGGACAGCAAACTAAACACAAGCAGTTTTCAAGAAATTAGTTTTCAATGTAGATGATTTAAAAGTGGCTTCCTAATATCCAATTAATGATCAGTGTGGGAATAAACTCTATACCCATACAGTTGAAAACAGATGGAGATTAGTCAACACTTTGTTGCACTGCCTTCTCCCTGCGAGCCAGGATATGGCACTTCTACATTTAAACGGGCAGATACCGCTGCCGAGATGGATCCCGCACTGAATGTCAAAACCAGTCTTTCCTTGCCTACACACATCTGGAAGTTCGACAGCATCGCTTCAAGCGGGCCTGACTCTGCTGATGAGACGCTGGATGTATTTGGTTTAAAGTAGTTGTCTGCTATAAATGTCCACATGATGAGCCACTTCGTTGAGCGATCATCGTGGCCAGGTGGCTTCTGAAAAAGGAATCTTCAGAGCAGATCGGTGGGCCTTACCTGGTCCAATAAAAATATAGATCTTTAATAGTTTGTCGAAACCTGTCCACGGTTTTGCGAGTCTTGAACCAATGCTGCTGAAATAATCAAATCTCAGAAGACCGTGTGGCTGATGGGATGTATACAAGCACATATATTTATGTTTTAGGGGCAGTCCATAAATGACGTCACGCACCTGGGGGGGGGGGGGGTCAGACATTTGTGACGATGTGTGACGAGGGGGGGGGTGTTTGAGAAATGTGACATCACATCAAAATGCGCAACTTTAAATAAATATATTATTGTTATAGCAACACTAATTCAAACTTTCGTGACTGCAGTAATCCATACTCTTTGGTTCTTTCAGTAAGGTCACGCAGGTATAAAATAAAATCACGACGTTTCGGGCGCTTGTGTTGCGCCCGAAACGTCGTGACAACACTAATTGTTATAACAACACTCCTACAACATCAGAGTGCAGCGCCACATTAAATACGCACTACAATGACAACAGTTTAAAGCGATTTGAAGCATGTTTTATTTCCAAAATGGAAATATGGTTTTGCGGGAGGGGGGCAGAGCTTTGTGACGTCATATTTGAGGGGGGGGTCTGACTTTTTGTGACGCCGTGTGACGAGGGGGGGGGGGTAAAAAATCGTCCAAAATCGCGTGACGTCGTTCATGGACAGCCCCTTATGCAGAGGGACTGATGTGTGAAGGAGGCAAATGGCGTATTCGACTTCGTGTCGAGTCTCCATAATAATGGACATCGTGTTCTGCAGCGATAGCCATTTCCCATTCAATTGTCACCGAGGAAGCGCTTTTCCACAGACCAGGTGGGCGTACCCACGTTACACCCCACCACACGTAGTGTGACTTGCCAGTTGAACCATTATCACCACTGCCGAGTGGGAAGAGGCGGTGGATGTGTAGGGTGAATGGGTGAGTGGGGGCATTTCAGAAACTTGCTGCCAATGCTTCAACTTCCACGCTCTGCTGTTGCCCGTGTGACGTCACTGCGCCCTTGGGCGGACCCCACGTGAGGGAGAGGAGTGCGGCACATTCCAGGGCTCATGTGGCCTCAGCCACAACACGGGGGGGGGGGTGCGGGAGCCCTGCCACCATTTGCTGCCTAAAAAATAAAAAAATTGGTAATAGCAGACATCGCTCGGTCCATAAGCCAAGAAATTCAGCCCACCGGTCACTCGGTGCTTGCATAAAATATCTCGACACGGTGGCTAGGAGATGTTAACTACCTCACCAGGTATACAAGAGCTCGTGGGTTCGATCCCGACCCTGCCGCCTGCTGTATATATAGAGGTTGAAACGTGTGTTTAGAGTATTTCGCAATACATTTCTACGTGATAAGCCACTTCGTTGAGCTATCATTTGTGGCCAGGTCTCTTCTGAAAAAGAGCGACATACTGTAGCTCAGTGTGTATTACCTTGTAAAATAAAATAAAATGTTTAGAAAACATTTTCACTCCGGTAAACTTCTTACATTTACAATCCGCGTCCGTTGCAACATCACGTGACACATCTCCTTCGTCACTGCATTTGTTCCCTCAGGCACAGTCGAGCCACGCAGGGAGGTGAGGAACGAGGAGCAGGAGATCCCCGCGGATCAGGTGCAGTCGCAATTCCCCTCCTCCCACAGCGAGAGCCGGGTCCTGATGAGGCCCACGTTTCCACTGCCACTGGGAGCCGTGCTAAAGCCGGGTCCTGACAAGGGCACGTTTCCACTGCCACAGGGAGCCGTACTTGACCGGCCCAGTAACCAGGACTGGCCCAGGAGCAGCCCCAGTGCCACGGGTCCCCAGGCACGGAGAAGGGGCTGAGAGATGGTCACACAGTGGGATCCACTGCCGCGTGTACACCTTGGTCACATTACGCGATAGGAGAGAGGTCGTCGCTTCTCGTGCTGAGTGCAGCCGTGAACGCGAGCCCAGATGTGAACTTGGGTGACCTGGGTATGGTCAACCCATATATTGCCCAGGAGCCCAGCGTCAGACTGGCTCTTGGTGCCACGGCAGCTAGGAGGTGTTAACTCCCTCGATTGGTTATGCAGGTCGTGGGTTCAATCCCGACGCTGATGCCTGCTCCTCTATATTTGGAGTTGGCATGTTTTCCCCTGTGGTTGTGTGGATTTCCCTCTGGGTCCTCCGTTTTTTTCCTTCCACATTTAGAAACCTGCGTTTAGAGTATTTGGTTGCTATACATTTACACGTTATGATAAGGCACTTGAGTCATCATTTGTGGCCAGGAGCGACAGTAGCCCTTCGGTTAATGGCAACATCGGTTCACCGTTTTTGCGGTTAACATTTCGCCTCCCATAGGACCCATGGTTTTGACTAACGTTAACATTCCGACTAACGCTATGTTCACATTATGCACGCGGGCGTCAATTTCAGCCAATTCGAGCGCTCGCAAGTGGGATTGAGCCATGCCCTCAGCCAATCAACGATGCCCATTTATGAGCGGTTAAGATCGCGATTGGCTTTGTTAACAGTGGAAACAGGCCGTTCGTTTATTTCTCAAACCACTTCTCCTGGTGAGGGTTGTGGTGGCAGCGTGTCGACTCGGGCGGTCCAGACCTCCCTTTCCTTGGCGACAGACTCTAGCTCATCCTGGGGAATTCCCAGGCCAGTCGAGCGACATACTCCCGCCAGCGTGTCCTAGGCCGGCCCGGGGGTCTTCCCCCAGTGGGACATGCTCAGTAGAATTCCAGGGGCAGTCTACCGGGGGGCATCCTTACCAGGTGCCCGAACCACCTCAACTGGTTGCTTTCGATCTGGAGAAGCAGCTCAACTCTGAGGCTCTCGCAGATCACCGAGCTCCTCACCCAATCACGGTGAACCCGGAAACCCTGCGGAGAAACCTAATTTTAGCCCCTTGTACCCATTATCTCATCCTTTTGGTCATTACCCAAAGCTCATGACCACAGGTGAGGGTGGGAATATAGATCGACCTCTAGACTCAGTGATTTGTAGATTTGTACTTATTTTTCAACTTAGAAGTTAATTCAATGAACAGTTATATCGGTTAACAGTAGTTTTCATGGAACGGATTGACCACGTTAATCGAGGGACTAGCTCAGTGGCCTTACCTGGTAAAATAAAAAAGTTAAGGTTTTAATTTAGTTGCCCGGGCACAGCACACACAAAATAATCCCATGGTACAAGGGCATAGCTCTCACGTAAAAGGCCCTGGGAGAGTGGCCGTAGTGACATCAGCATCAATCGGTCTGCTGGGGCCCAACATTTGGTTCGTCTCTTTGCATGGTCGCATCCTAGAGGCAATTATTAATCACGGATCCTCTTGCCCTACTCACATGTCATTACGCTCATGGTCTCGAACGTTTAACACTGTAGGAGCACTCCCATCTGCTGCAAAATGTAGCCACTACAGCTCCCTAAATCGTATGGTGGTTGTCAAGGGGGTCATTAACTCATAGCTTTGGTCACCAGGGGAGGGAGGAGAGGGCAAGGCACCCCCTGCCACTACGCTTGTTGCACTACTGCTCTAGATGCACGATGGCCATAGTCTACACCAGGGCAGGTTCACAGACGTGTCAAAGCAGGGCCGGGTGGACTCCACCCAAGGCGAGTTGCATTAGAACCAGCAGACGGGGGGGCTCAGAGCTAGGCCGAGTCGGGCACCGGAGTAGCTAGCCCAAGCCTAAGCTGACAATCAAGTTGTGTTGTTGCCCGCGCACGTCACAAGAGCCACCAGGTGCGTGCAGAAGCTTAAGAGCGCCCGACAGCCTTGGATCAGTTATGCCAAAAATGTAACCAAGCGACAGGCCACATTGTATTTATATTCCTGTTAGAAAGTTCAAACCAGGGAATCGTGCGACAAGAGAACAGAGCAGCGTGTGAACTGCTGCAGCGTGTTCAATGTCATCATTGGTGAGATAAAAGTGGACTCGCACGGAGCGCGGGCCATAGGTTTCACCATGGTGAGCAGCAGAGCTCTCCCTTCTCACTCTCCGTGGAGTCCTCACCATGGCTCTGTGCACGCAGGTGCAGCCCGAGGAGATTCTCTACTCCGAGCTGCAGCACGGAGGACCTGGGGCAGCGGCAGCAGCTTCAGCAGCCAGGCCAAGAATGCCCGCAGTGGAGGACAGCTCAGTGGTGTATGCACGCATCCGCGTGTAGCGCGGAGAGACGTGGACCTCGCACAAACCCGACTGACCTTCACAAGTAGACCAACTCCCTCCACAAGTAGACCACTGCTCTCTCCACTGACCTCCATGTGCAGACCACCGCTCCCTCCACCAACCTCCACGTGCAGACCACCACTCTCTCCACTGATCTCCACGAGAAGACCACCGCTCCCTCCACAAGATCACCACTCCCTCCACTAACCTCCACGAGACCAATGCTTCCTCCATTAACCAGTCTTCAGTAGGAATGATGTACACACCCGCCTCTCTAGTTATAATTGCTCACACGGGGTGTGCAATTGTTCAATCAACAATGCTTATGCTATTAAGGATCATTTACTGAAAGGTGCCGCTTATAATCTTTCCCGTTTAGGTTACACACGGTGCCGTTATTGACACGAAACGTGTCAAGCTGTGTTATTGTTTGTAGCTGTGCACCGTTACCAATGCCTTATGAACAGACAACTCATTCCACCCATCCTGGAATTGTCTTGTGTTCATGTGGCAGGGTTTTGTTTGTCCCAGAATCTGTTGGAACTGCTTTGACCTGCATTGTTGTGCATCCCTGTTCGTATTGACCAAGGTTGCCCAAGATATCTGCTTATGTGCCAACAGCAGTGCCCGCTGTAAACACAGACACTCGTGCGTCTTGCTTGAAACACACGAGGAATGCATCTCGGCTTGGTCTGTGGAAAAGCTGGCAACCCTATCACACAGGATTCCCATTAAAAGCTCCCAGAGCAAAAATGTATTCCATTGGTCCTGTGATGAGGCTTGGCGGCTTACAACCAGACACACGAGCGCATGCAAGTGCGTATGTCGAACTTCTTTCACACCATACAGTCATCCATCAAGTGTACATCCACGGGCTCCAGCTGTACGCTTACCAACTGTGGCGAAATGTTAACTCCCTCGCCTGATATACAGGTGGTGGGTTTGATCCCGACCCTGACGCCTGTATATTTGGAGTTTTTATGTTCTCCCCGTGGTCACGAGGATTTTTCTCCGGGTCCTACGGGTTTTCCCTCCACATTTACAAACGAGCGATTTAGAGAGTGTGCCTTTTGGCATCTGGTCCAACACCATGTGAGACGAGGCTCTAAGGAAATCTGTCTCGGGCGTGGACCAATCAACTTAAAGGACAGTGCATACATTATCAGAGTTGTTTTTTGTTTGCATTATGACTGCAGGTATTGTGGTCTATACAAACATGACTCCTTGTAAAAAGGTGTCAGTTTTGTTGCCAGATAGAAGGGTAAAAAACCAATTATCATATTTTTTACTGGCAAATGAGGTTCGTTGAGTGATCATTCGTGGCCAGGACACTTCTGAAAAAAAGCGACATAGCTCAGTGGGCCTTACCTGGTAAAATAAAAATGGTTTATAGTTTACATTTTCGGATTCCAACTTAATATCAGGAATAGACATGTTTCAGCAAAGTTGAAGCACTTCTGAAAGAATATTTTCCAATACTGCTGCTGCATGTTCTTCCTTGTGTAGTGACTAACACAGAGATGATAAGACTTGGAGGCACTTCTTTACTTAACAATGACCATCGGGGTTAACACTTTTAATATTTAGTCCGTCTATTATCGGCGACACCGCTTAGTTAGAACAGTTGGTAAGCTGTTCGACTGGCGGCACCCCGAGATGGTAACGAAGATGAGAATGGTGAAAACTACGAGAATGATGAACACGACGAGAAGAACAGTGACGATAGACTTCAGCAGTACGACGGGGATCCAACTCCTAACAACAGCCCCAAGGTCCCCCAAAGGGGCCCCTCTTATACTGTCATCGTGGCCTCCCTCAGCCCCGGCCACTCCCCCTTTCTAAAACATACTAGCGGGTTCCTGGTGGGCCCCTTCTGTGACATTTCCCCTAGATCCCCCTATCGTGTATATCCTGGCCTGCTGACGTCAGAACTGCCGTACGCCGCAGCTCCCCTATGCCACTACATCATCCCCCCCCCCCCCCCCCCATGAAAAAAAACCAGCCGCCTCGTCTGACAATAATACATGCGCTAATGCAATTTACCTAACAGGGAGGGTTAAACTTCGGGAACTTTTAACTATGAACCCGAACCGCAAGGAAGTGAACAATTTCTGACATCCGTCGGTTTGCCGCAGCCTACGGGCACCGGGAAGGACCCCAGATCAACCAGTAGTCACAGTCCGGCTCGCGTCTGTGGCTACCCGCCAGACGGCGTCGGAACTCAATTGAATGACGTGACGGACAGGGAGCGGTTCATCAGAACAAAGCCACCGGGCCCTCATCTGGAATGGGAATTTTCGTACTGGGGACCGCCGGGACACTACACAAACGGCCTCGGCCCCTCCCGGGAAGAAGATGGCAACCGGTCCCCCACACCCGGTCCGTCCCTCGGAGGTGCCATCGGTGGGTCTCCGGGCATCAGGCGCTGGGATCCTGTGAGGCTGAGGAAGCGGATGTCTGTGGGTTGAAGGAAGTCGAAGGAGAGGAGGGCGATCCGGTGCTGTTCTGGCATCCCCTGGCGATGTGACCCAGCTGGCCGCATTTGAAGCAGGCGGACGTGGACCTCCACGCTGGAAGGGGGTCCCCCTCCCCCTCTCCCGCCGCTCCCCCTCCGGTTGTTGACCCTCGACTCTCCTCTCGCGTGGGCCTTGGACGAACGACGTGCGGGCCCGCTCCGGCTCTAGTGGCGCAGGCTCCGACGCGTCCTCCGGGACCCCCCGCAAAAGCAGCTACCCCGGGCCGCCGCTGAAAGTTGATGTGCGCCTGGAAGCAGCGGGGCCACCTTTAGGGACAGGTCGTCCTCCTCTGTGACGGGGAGAGTGACGCCCAATTCCTGGACCAGCGACAGCAATCTCTCCAACGCTAAGGAATCCAGCGGTCTGCTCCATGCGCTGGTACGCCATGTGGCCCAAGGACAGCAGCGCGCTCTGCGGAAGGCGAGCGGCGTCAAGGCCTCCCCTCACCTCCACAGCACGACCCTGCGGCGCGCGTTGGATGGCGGGTCAAAAATGGCGACTGTTTGCGCGCATGCCCAGTCAGACTCGGGGGTGGCCTCGAACACCACCAGGGAGTCGTCATCTCGCGCCATGGGCAGGGCCCGCAGAGCCTCCGCGTCGGACCACCCGACCAAGGTGCAAGCAGCTTTGATGCGGCACCGAAACGCCGTCCAGTCGCCTCCCGCGGCGACAAACTCGCGGACGGGAGGCAGGTACTTTCATTGGGACAGCGCCTCCGTAGAAGCCGCCGATGGCGAGTCAAATTTGGTGGGAACAATTTCCCGTTCGGACAACAAAATTGGCGGCCGCTGATTGGTACTTAATGGGCATGACATGGGATTGGTTTAGAGGCACGGAATTTGAAGGGACTGGAGGAGAAATACCAATGGAAAGAGTGGGAAAGTGGAAGGCGATTGGCTGGAAGGAAAGTTGGTCAAGGAACCTTCGAGAAAAGGGGCTTGAGATATATATACGAGGGGGAAGTGGTAGACCTCAGGACACTTCGAGAACAGGGAATCTTTGAAGATGCGCGTGTCTCGTGCCTGAAGAAATAAAGTCCGACTGTTTAAGACTGTCTGGTTTTACTACACATGGAAGGGTAGCTTCTTATGCACATGATCCACCAACCCTCGCCGCTGTCTCTACAGCGTGGGATGTCAGGCAGCCACGTGCGTAGCCACTACCACCATCACCGCCCCGGCGGTGATCCTGTCTATGCTGAGCCAGAGCAGATATCGGAACCACACAAGGTGGAAAAACGTTTCAAATTCATTTACACAGCTAATAGGAGTGAATAACTTGATGTAACCCCACTATATCACAAGAGTCACCATGGAAGTTACTGCTGCTGGCCACACGATGAGATTAAAAAGCACTTCATGCCACCTCCCATGGTAACGACAAGTGCAATGTCTGGCCTGGAGCTCGTCGACGAATTTGGTGGGAGAGAAGAAACAGGACGAGGTATGTGATGGCGAGAGAGCCGTGAAAGAAAAGAGTGCAGTAGTCCCTCTTAACGTTTTTAATGCCGAAATAACTGTTAAACCGAATGTAGGAATTACATGTTAAAAGCATTAATCCGTTCCAAGACGATCGGAAGTTTAACTTTTTCACCCTAAAAACATAGTTTATTGTAACATTGAAACACTCAATATTTCTAAAAACATTAATGCACCTGCATAACATAAACATAGCGTTCATCACATTTGTAGCGTTCGTCGAAACCACGGGAGTCCCTATTCACACCATACGTAGTCAACCGATGCCATTTAACCGGGGGAGACTACTGCAGTTCAGTGTTGAGCCGCACTTCAAGGGTGGAAGGTGTGGTCGACCTGTGGGAGCGAATTAAAAGTGTGAGAAGAAAAGAGGATGAGAGTGGAGGAGAGAGAAGGAAGAAAAGAGAGGAAGAGAACAGGAGAAGAAAAGGAGATGAGAGAGGAGAGAGGTAGAAGAGGAGAGAGGGGGAGAGGATCCCTCGCGTCCAGCGTTGGTCTGCAGATTAATGAATCCCAACCTCGTCCGGCGGGACCTGCACACTCCAAATCACTGCCAGTGCCGAGGCCACACTTGACACCTTGTGCCAGGGGCTCTCCACGTGGACGCCCTGCAGAGAACTTCTCAATTCCTCTGTCACAAGCAATGCCCAGGCTGGACAGGGGGGGCTGATACCGTCAAGTTTAGAGAGTTCATGGTCACACTTCCACAACCAAATGACCGCTCGGATTCTTTCTGCATTAAGAATCAAACGCTCAAGGTTGACTGCAAGGCACTGACGGAATCTCTGCACAGCATGCAAGAGGCATGCCCGCCCACCCAGTGCGGCATCACCTCCCAGGGCCACTCAAACAGAGGGCGACTCTCGCTCCAGTTTGAAACGTTCTCACCCAGTGGGAAGACAGTATTGGCCCAGATGGGTGGACCAGGCGGTGACTTCCCCCCCACGTGGCTTTGAGAAAGTTATCGCGTAAGCGTCGTGAGGAGTGAATAGGAGCGGCGACACAAATGCATGAGACCGGTCTCATGTTGAGCCAAGTTTGTTTTTACTCCCAAATTCACGGACACGCGACTCCCGCACTCAAGCACTACCCTAGACGCAGCACAGCGCAACAAAAGCATTAAAAATACACCAACACTACATTTGACCAACATCAATACAGAACATTTCTAAGACTACACGCGCCTGCATACACCGGAGCACATTGCACGACTGCACACCATCTGTCTCCCCAGGTGCAGATGAGCAGCGGCTCGCGATCCTTCAACCCCATTAGTCCCCGCGACCCCCACGCCGACCCAGGCGCTACTGGTCAATCCCCTTGGCTACAACCACCACCCCCCCTCCACTACAATCACCCCTGCCATACCCCCGCCCCCCCCCCTCCTATGCCCAGTCGTCACGCAGGAAATGGGTTAAAATGTGGCGCAAGCGTGCGTGTGAAGGCTGGGACTCCGCGACGATACTATATGTAGTGGCCCCGATGACTACTGGGAAACTAGAAGCGAACGAGCAACCCACATCCAAGACGTTCACCACTCACCGAAACGCCATCTCTCTCCAGCAATGTCCATCATCGGTCCCCGTACAGTGACCACCGCCGCCGCAGCAGGCTCTCTTTTGCAAGAGGGTCCCTTCTCAGTTGGTTTGTTTGCACGGGTTCATACCTGTAGTGTGGCTCATCAAGTCACCGGGACATCAAAGTCCACGTGAAGTCACACTCGCGTCCTCTATAAAGACATGTGGAAACTACACTTTTCCATAACAGGACCTCATTGGCCAGAGGATTGAGTTAACACACAGCCTCTTCATCGCAAGCCAAACGCTATACCCTCTGCCCATACTCGACATCTCTGCTTTGGCTTGCACCAATACAGTGGATGGGAAATCCTCTCACCACAATCCCTGCCACAGGACACAACTCCTCTATACTCAGCGGGCTTGAGGCGATGTCGACGTTATCGTCATCCTTTTCTAAGCCTGTATGTATATGTACGTTTAACTTATTTCACACCGTACGTAGCCAACCGTGCTAATCAGAGTAAGAATGTTTGTTATTGCCCACTCTTATGAGTCCAGTCCATCACGAATGTGCATTAATCACACATTGCAGAAGGCTTTCTGAAACACTGTTTTGAGACTGTTGCAGAACTGGCTCCGACTCAGGGATGAATCTCGAACATGAGCTGGCAGTGTGTACCACGTCTTTGGCCGGGAGATCCCAAAACTGCGCTGGCCGTATCACACACAATTTACACGCGGGTACAGCAGCAGGTCACCCCGAGCCGCGGATCGTAGTCAGAGTCGATTTGGGTCTGTTGAAGCTGGTAAGATAGGATGGAGCAGATTGATGAAGACTCTTGAAGACAATTAAGCATAATTTCTACACAATCCTGTATTTAATAGGTAGCCAGTGCAGCTCACCACGTATCACCAACTGGAGTGGCCGCAGACGAACAGCGCTGGCAGAGCCGAAGATGCTCTTGCAGTTGTCTACTCGGCAGATGATGAATGCCTGGACGAGCATCCTGGCAGTCTCCACAGAGCACGATAGACTGTGCGCAGTTGTCGAAGCTGGTAGAAGCAGCGTCTAGTCAGGCGCCTGATGCGATTGGCGAATGTCAGTTCGCTGTCCACAAGGACACCAAGGGATGTTACCTTATTCGACACTGGATGTCACAGCCATGAAGTTGGTGGCACTCCCATAACTATTCTGCAGATGCGCTTCTCCACGCTGAAATTGAAGGACATTATTGCCAGTGTGAAGCAGCCGGGGCGATCAATGTTTGGCCCCAAGGGGAGCGGCATTCTACCAGACGCTGGGAGCCGTTCACACGGCGATGCGAGAGTCGACTCCGGCTCTCGACCCCGGCGCGTCATTGAGCACCGCGGCCCACATCCTCACGCCGAGGCTCCTATCCAGAGCCTCCACAGCTCCTCCTTTTCCTTCTACTGCTCCTCCTCCAGCTGCTCCCACTAGAGTTCACAAACCCAGAGAGCCTGGAGCCACCTCTTCTCCATGAGCTCCAATGGTTCCACACACACCAGCACCAACTTAGAATCAGAATATCTATTTATACTAGAAGAATCCGATGAGTTAAAGCTCTTTTCTTTCACAGACATCGACTCGGTGTCCTCACTCCGTCTCCCGAGCCACTGACTGAGTCTCCTGAAGCCTCTCATTCTCATCTCCCTCCATGTGTTACGTGGAGCAGCCAACTGGGGACCTGGGTGCCCTCGGTTTGTCCGTGGTTTGGGCACCACTCGTGCATCTGCCTAGGAGGGCGGCTTCATGACTTCTGCCGCTGGGTTTGGCTCGATGCCTGGCGGTCCTAGTCACTCTGAGGTCATGGTTTTCAATGTGCACGTTTTCACGCTCTTTATGTTCTATCTTAGAGTATATAGTAGCAGTCCTTTATAACCCGATGAGATACACAAACTGCACATCCTTCATCGTGTCTGCATCCATGCCTCTCTAGGCGCTGAAGGTTTTTAGGTCACAATGCCACCGGTGGTTTTGTAGGAGACTGGTTTCCTCCCACTTCAGAGTAAATTTTTGTAGGTGTTCCCGGTTTCACGCCGCTCAGGAAATAAAGTTTGGACAAGTCAGATGAATGTGAAGCGCTCAGTTCTCGATGCGGGCTCCGCAGCGCCTTCAGCCGGACGCAACACGTCAGCGATTATCCTCCTTTCACGTCGCAGTTTGCTGGGCATCTTTGGCAATTGCTCTGGGCCGATTGCCTCCCCGTCTCCTCGATCATCCCAGCCTCTCCCCATTGCATCGTATTGTCCCTCAAGTTTAAATTGTTCACAAGTCTGCCTTGTTCAGTGGCTCCACACAACTTGAGTGCCTTGCTTTGACTGCACTCCGTCCGACTCCTACATCCGTCAAGAGGGGTCCGATCTCCATCTCTACACTTGTTCACACGCACGACCGAATTAATCCGAAATCTAGAATAAGTTTGTTCACGATTGCAACGTTCAATGGATATTCTCTATCTCAATACAACAGCTCCACCACAGGTGATGCTACGCAATGGAAACTCTACATTGGTGCAAACAATTAACTTTGCGACTCCTGTCACCTCGGGAGACACTCGTGGGTGTTAGAGGTCATGGCACAAGAGGCAGCGAAGCTTCAACTCTTTCATGCCATTGGGCCCACGACGTTCCTCACTGCCTACCTCCCCCGATCCTCACTCCCGGGTTCTTGACCAGGACGTTCTACATCATGATCGCTATTTCATGGTCACTTCTGTTCTACTTCTGTGTAATTGTTTCTATTCACTGATCATGATCTTCAGTCATTTAATTCCACTTTCTTATTGTGGTAAGGAGGATGATGGTTAAGGTGATGGGGAAATTCAATTAGGAATTGTGTTCTTGCTTTTACGCTATATTTAAAAACACAGATTTAGCATTCTGTGTGTTCAATGTAATGGCGCCTTAGATGGCTGATCTATGCCAGCAAGGAGCCAGAGTGATTAAAAATACTAGTTGACGAGATCAATACTTGCTCTCGCCACGTATCTTGCCGATGGTCATAACCCCACCCAGGTCTGGAAATGGGCCGAGGTGAGGTCACAAATGTCTGCAGCCGCCGAGGGCTAAATCCCGGTCCTGGGAAGCCGATCTTGGTAGTCTCAGCCCGGCCGACACTCAGGCCGCAGCGTCTAGTCATTGGCGTGCACCTTCTCGTGCTTCCTCAGGCTGCTGGCCTGGATGAAGGCCTTCTTGCACATGGTGCACTTGAAGGGCTTCTCGCCGGTGTGCGTGCGCTCATGGCTCTTTAGGCACGACAGCTTGCGGAACGTCTTGCCGCACGCGGTGCAGCCGTGCGGCCGCTCGCCCGTGTGGATCATCTCGTGGACCTTGAGGTCGTTGGCCTGGATGAAGGCGCTGCCGCACGCCTCGCACTTGAAGGGCTTCTCACCAGTGTGTGTGCGCTCGTGCACCTTGAGGTAGGACACCTTGCGGAAACCCTTGCCGCACGTGGTGCACTCGTGCGGCCGCTCGCCCGTGTGCATGCGGTGGTGCTTCTTGAGGTCGCTGGCCTGGATGAAGGAGCTGCCGCACACGGAGCACACGTAGGGCTTCTCACCCGTGTGGATCATCTCGTGGCTGCGCAGGTGCGAGTGCTTGCGGAACGTCTTGCCGCACGTCGGGCACTCGTGCGGCCGCTCACCCGTGTGGATCATCTCGTGGAACTTGAGGTC
Organism: Lampetra planeri; assembly: GCF_965212315.1. Classification (NCBI taxonomy): domain Eukaryota; kingdom Metazoa; phylum Chordata; class Hyperoartia; order Petromyzontiformes; family Petromyzontidae; genus Lampetra; species Lampetra planeri. Next base: position 2,584,395 of record NC_136177.1, on the reverse strand, counting down.
GTTGGGCTGGATGAAGGCGCTGCCGCACACGGAGCACACATAGGGCTTCTCGCCCGTGTGGATGCGCTCGTGGATCTTGAGGTACGACGTCTGCTTGAACGCCTTTCCGCACGTGGCGCACACGTGCGGCTTCTCACCCGTGTGCATGCGCTGGTGCTTGCGCAGGTTGCTGGACTGCGTGAAGGCGCCGCCGCACACGAAGCAAACGTAGGGCTTCTCGCCGGTGTGGATCAGCTCGTGGCTCTTGAGGTGCGACATGCTGCGGAACGCCTTGCCGCACGTGGCGCACTCATGCGGCTTCTCACCCGTGTGGATCAGCTCGTGCAGCTTGAGGTCCTTGGACTGGGTGAAGGCGCTGCCGCATGTCGTGCACTTGTAGGGCTTCTCGCCCGTGTGCGTGCGCTCATGGATCTTGAGGTTGGACGATTGCATGAAGCCCTTGCCGCACGTGGTGCAGATGTGGGTTCGCTCGCCCCGGCGGATGCGCACGGGCGGCGGCGGCCGCGTGTGCTTCCTCATGTGGGTCTGGATCGAGCGCTCGGTGAGGAACTCCTCGAAGCAGATGGGGCACGAGTAGCCCCCGTCCTCGTCGCCGGGGCGCCGCAGAGCCGCCACTGCGAATCATAAACGCTCCGTTAGGACTCTACCTGTATTGGTGGTGGTTGTAATGGTGGATTGGTTAGGGTGGATGATGGTGTCTGGCAAAGAAACAACCCCCTACCTCCTCGGTGGTACCGGACGGTAGCCACCACAGCAGCTAAGAGAGGCTCTGGATGGGTGCGAGGGGCTGGTAACCTCTCCACCTTCAATTGAATTACCACTCACCGAACTAAGCTTGTGCCGGAGGCCCCGTGAGGACAGGCGTCTATGGCGTCTCCTGGTCACACCCCATTTGACAGAGCCAGGAGACCTGCAGTGTTCTACTAAGAGGTGGGGCCTTACCATTAAGCACCTGCCTGGGTATTGTGTCATGAAACACTCAACCCCCTCAACTCCTCATGTAGCTTTAAAGCACTGCGGTGACATCACCGCCACTTAGTGGAAATTGGCGGTTGTTGTTGGTGGTAATGGTGGTGATAGTGACGGTGGTGATAGTGACGGTGGTGATGGTAGTAAAGGTAGTGATGGTGATCATGGTGGTGGTGATGATTTTGTCTGTATTGCGCCATTGGAACTGCCACGAAAAGGAACTCAGACAGCCAGGAGAGCCTCAGAACAAGGCGTGAAGGGAGACGGTATCACATAGCTCCTTCCCAAGTCTCTTCTTGGGGTCTCTCGTTTGCCAATCCCAGGCAAGGCCTTGTACCAGCCCGCCCAAGCCGGTGGCCGTGCCACGTGTCGATCGCTCTATTAACTTTACCCTTCGGCGGTGGTGTTTCCTGGTTTACCTGCGTTCTAGCGTCGTCACAAGCCACGAGACCAACTTCGCGGTGCGACCATGGGGAACTGTAGATTTATAAACGGGGGGCTAATGCCAACCAACAACTTCGCGATAACGTTTGGCGATACCCCTTGGGTAAGCTGTGGTTTTCTGGACGTTCGGTGATGCACATGGAAGCAGTGAGAAGGGAGGGAGAGGAGGAGGAGGGGACCAACCCTGGCTCATGTTCTCCATCTTCACCGCCTCCTCAGTGCACTCCCAGCTCCCGCGAGCGTCTGGCAAGGCCTCTATGGCATCGCTGGAAGTGGTGGCATGGATGTCGTCTCCGCCCAGAGCTGGCAAAACCATCAAAACAAAGATTCTACCCATTAGCCCACAGAGACAGTTGGGGCAAGTGTTGCAGCACCTATGAAGGCCAGCATGGTACACGTGTGGGTGGTGTGGACAGTGCCACTGCCGGCCGACTTCGTCTCCTTCATGGCTGAATCGACTTATGGGAGGCCCATTACTGGTTTTGATAAGCACCTCTGGCACAGAAGTCCCTCGGTTAACGTTTTCAATCCTTTCCGTAAAAACTACTGTTCACCAAAATAACTGTCAATCAAATTACCTTGTAAGTTGAAAAATAAGTCAAAATCATTGAGTCTGCACAAGAGAGCTGTTTCCACTGCAAAAACTGAAGATGAAATGCAAAAAAAGCTAGTCAAGGTCTAAAGTCTCAGAGATGGGCATCACTAATTGGCTGAGGGCATGGCCCAGCCCCCTTACGAGCACTCAGATTGGCCAAAATTGGCGCCCGCGTGCATAATGTAAACATACCGTTAATCAAAATGTTAACGTTAGTCAAAACCACAGGGTCCTGTGGGAGGCCAAACGTTAACCGAAAAACCATGAACCGATGTCACTTAACTGAGGGACTACTGTTTTGGCTGTGAGTGGGAATTGAACTCGGGTCACTGGGTCCATGGCACAGCAGGCAAACCACTGCACCACCACTGTCCACGAACACAAAAGAAAAACACTCATGCACACGCGCACACACAACAGCCGCCAATTCACCACGAAGTGGCGGTGATGTCACCACGGCGCCCGTGCCATGCCAGACCAGGTGTACTCCGAGGCCATGTGGAGTGTCGAAGGCTGACAGGTGACAGGGACAGATCCAGGTGCAATGGGAGATCTGATTGGGATGATTGTCAAAATATTTTTTTTTAACCAGGTAAAGCCCACTAAGCTATGCAGCAGAAGTCACCGGGCCACAAATGACATCTCAACAAAGTGGCTCATCGTGTGGAAATTTCTCGCCGTCAAATACTCTGAACGCATGTTTCTAAATGTGAAGGGAATAACCGGAGGACCCAGATAAAAATCCACATGTCCACGGGTAGAACATGCAAACTCCAAATATACAGCAGGGGTTTGGGCTGGGATCGAACCCACGACCTCCTGCATACCTGGCGAGGTAGTTAACATATCGCCACCGCAGTGCCCCACTCCTCTGCATGTATGGCAAGGCGATGTTGAATAATCCTTGCCAGGACCTTTCCCGGCACAATGAGGAGAAAGATGCCCCAGAAGTTGTTGCAATCAGTGCATTCCCCGTTTTTTATTTAAATGGGGACCATCAGGGCAACATTCAAATCCTGCGGATCTCGTACTGTGGATCACACAGTTGTAACGATGTTACATCGGATGGTGACATCACCACATCACCAAACCACACTGCCCAGGTACAGAAACTTCTCCACTCTCTCCACAACTGCCCGACGCACGCAAACACAAACCTCACGTACACCAACACATGTGCACTAACACGCATTAACACACATGCCCACACACACTAATACAATCATGCAAAAACACATGAACGACGACAAAGACCACCCGTATAGCCTTAATAGATTACAGGATTAAGTGCTGTTAGCAAGCACTTATGAAGGCCGGCACGGGACACGAGGGAGTTGGTGGGGAGTCCCATGGCCGTCTGCCTTTGCCTTTCAAGTACCAATATTTACACACTGCACCAGGTACTCATTTGAGGCTGAGTCGACCTAGGCGAGACCCAGGTCCAGTTCAGATAATTGTCACCGATGTTGACCGTGGGCAGGAATTGAACCTAGGTGGCCAGGTTCATAGCGCAGCTCACTAAATGCTGCACTACCACAATAACACACATCCCACACTACCACACACACATGCACATAGCAGCCGCCATTTGCCACTAAGTGGCGGCGATGTTACCACGGCACTTGTGTCAGGCTATGTGCACGTGAAGTGTTGAACGCCCGCTGACAGGTCACAGGACAGACCCATGTGCCATGGGTTGACTGAGATAACTGGATGCACCACCTGTGCTCCCTACTGTGCTAACTTGCTGTGTTTTAGCCGCCTGACAATTCTATTGTTGTTGTGAGCATCGCTCCTCTGCACTCTGCTGTTGCTGAAGGGCGTCTGGCTACAATTGCCCAGGAGCATTCTTCACGAGCCTCCTCACAGAGGCTGATACCTTGACACCGCTGGTACCAGATATTGGAAAGTCCACTCAGCTTCATATTCTCTCGTACCACATCACTTCAGCTTTTCTCTAGCCCGTGCCGCGCCCGTTTAGACCCTTCTATCCGGTCGAACAAAAGCTGTTTGGGGGCATGTGGTGGGTGGGCATGCGTACTGCCGCACGTACACTAAGACACAGACAAACGCCTCCATACACTATGGTGCTGGGACACAGTGTGGCACTGTTTGCGGAAGTCACACAAACCTAGATCACTCCTCTCGGTGAGACGCTGCTGTTAAAGTGAAGTTCCACCAAGCGCCAACAGACCGTGGATGGGTCTGGGCCTCACAGCACTGGGGGAGTCGCAGGCCAGAGGTCGCAAACGGGTTTTGATTCCTTACCCGTACCCGGCCGCACCAGGGTCGCAAATGGGTACCCGTACCCGGCCGGGTACGGGTATCCATTCCCTACCCGTACCCTACCCGAAATGAGTGACAAACGGTTACTCACCAGTGACTCATGGCCTACCCGTACCCGGCCGCACCAGGGTTGCAAACGGCTACCCATACCCGGCCGGGTACGGGTACCCAGGTATCGGGTAGGGTACGGGTATCGGGTACCCGGTTGCGACCTCTGTCGCAGGCTCTGCGTTATGGCAATTTGGGTTTTGGGAGTTTTGTAATATTTTAAAAACGAGCGACAAAAATACTTCCGGCGCAAAGCAGATCGCAAAACTCTGGTTTCCCCCTTCAAAAACACTGCATGGAAATATAATTCTAGAGCAGTGCGAAGCGGGGAAACCCTCCAGAAACAGAGGCGATGTCACGCGTGGTTACTGGGAAGGGAACCCAGGGGAGACGCTCGGCCAGAAGCGGATGTGGGAGTTGAGCATCACGTGGACTGGATCCCAAGTGATCGCAACTCTCATGGCCGGACTTGCGTAGTGGATCCTAGTGGTGCAAGTTTGGTGCGGAGACCTCGTGGTGCGACTCATAAATGTTAAGAGGGAGGTTAAAAGCAGCGGAGACATGATTTGTACGTGTGTGAAAGCTAGGGACGCAATGGCCACGAGATGTTAACTACCTCACCTGGTATACAATAGATCGTGGGTTCGATCCCAATCCTGATGCCGTAAACTCGGAATTTGCATGTCTCTCTCTCTCTCTCCCCATGGATTTTTCTCTGGGTCCTTCGGTTTTTCCCTCCACATTTAGAAACGTGCGTGTATTTGGCTGCTATACATTTTCACGTGAGATAAGCCCCTGCATTGAGCTATCAGATGTGGGATGGTCGCTTCTGAAAACAAGCTGTATAGCTCAGTGAGCTTTACCTGGTAAGATAAAAATAGTTTGTAGTTTTATGTTGAACTTCCTTGGCACCGAATGTAGCCAACCATGCTAATCGGAGGTGGGCGGGGGGGGGACAACAAACTAAACACAGTTGAACCCGTAGGCTTTCGCAACCAATAGTATTCATAAGAGGTTTTTGCGTTAGATCACGTAAATGCGTCGTGAAACCCGCCACAGCCAATGAGTAAGGCTCGTCACGTAAACAAAACGTGCCAATTCATTACTAGTTCAGTACACCGGTGTGATCAGGAGTAAACCCACTAAAACATTTACAATTCGAGTACCGTGACGTTTTCGCGGTAATTACAACTCGGCCTCATCAGGCGACGGCCACAGTTTTGGAGAAATCCTCCTCCTGTTTCTGTCTCAGAGGGAGTAAATGTGATGCCGTCACTTGTGAGCCAATCAGGTGCCAATACCAGAGGGGGTGGGGGGAGGTGATGGATATCCATTATTCAAAACTAAACACATCAGCAAAAAGCAGTAGCGGCTGTAAAGAGATGAGTCTGAGTGCAGGGAGGGGAATCACCCACTAGCGAAAGCCCCCGTGAGGGGTGGGCGCACCCCGGGGCTTCCCAGCCACTGGCAAATGAGCGTCCCCGCCTCCTCCTCTTGCTGTTCCTGCTGCTGCTGCTCCACCTCCTCCTCGCACTTGATGAGGGCGCCGTGCGCCTGCAACTCCAACCCTGACATCTCAGCGGTGTCTCGAGGACGTGCAGCACCTGGGGAGGGTGTGGGGTTCAAATGTCCACATGTAACCACACGCGGCAATCACACATAACCTACAAGCCACATGGGGCGATCACCACACAGCCTACAAGCCACATGGGGTGATCACCACACAGCCTACAAGCCACACGGGGTGATCACCACACAACCTACAAGCCACACGGGGTGATCACCACACAGCCTACAAGCCACACAGGGTGATCACCACACAACCTACAAGCCACATGGGGTGATCACCACACAGCCTACAAGCCACACAGGGTGATCACCACACAACCTACAAGCCACACGGGGTGATCACCACCTAACCTACAAGCCACACGGGGCGATCACCACACACAGCCACACGGGGCGATCACCACACACAACCACACGGTGATGATAGTTATGATGATGATGGTGGTGGTGATTATAGTGATGGTGGTGGTGGTGATGATAGTGATGATGATGGTGGTGGTTGTAATGATGATAGTGATGATGGTGGTGGTGATGATGATAGTGATGATGGTGGTGGTGGTGATGATGATAGTGATGATGGTGGTGGTGGTGATGATGATAGTGATGATGGTGGTGGTGGTGGTGATGATGATAGTGATGATGGTGGTGGTGGTGATGATCATAGTGATGATGGTGGTGGTGGTGATGATGATAGTGATGATAGTGATGATGGTGGTGGTGGTGATGATGATAGTGATGATAGTGATGATGGTGGTGGTGGTGATGATGATAGTGATGATGTTGGTGGTGGTGGTGGTGATGATGATAGTGATGATGGTGGTGGTGATGATGATAGTGATGATGGTGGTGGTGATGATGATAGTGATGGTGGTGGTTGTAATGATGATAGTGATGATGGTGGTGGTGATGATGATAGTGATGATGGTGGTGGTGGTGATGATGATAGTGATGATGGTGGTGGTGGTGATGATGATAGTGATGATGGTGGTGGTGGTGGTGATGATGATAGTGATGATGGTGGTGGTGGTGATGATCATAGTGATGATGGTGGTGGTGGTGGTGATGATGATAGTGATGATAGTGATGATGGTGGTGGTGGTGATGATGATAGTGATGATAGTGATGATGGTGGTGGTGGTGATGATGATAGTGATGATGGTGGTGGTGGTGGTGGTGATGATGATAGTGATGATGGTGGTGGTGGTGGTGATGATGATAGTGATGATGGTGGTGGTGATGATGATAGTGATGATGGTGGTGGTGGTGGTGGTGATGATGATAGTGATGATGGTGGTGGTGGTGGTGATGATGATAGTGATGATGGTGGTGGTGGTGGTGATGATGATAGTGATGATGGTGATGATAGTGATGATGGTGGTGGTGGTGGTGATGATGATAGTGATGATGGTGGTGGTGGTGGTGGTGATGATGATAGTGATGATGGTGGTGGTGGTGATGATGATAGTGATGATGGTGGTGGTGGTGATGATGATAGTGATGATGGTGGTGGTGGTGGTGGTGATGATGATAGTGATGATGGTGGTGGTGGTGATGATGATAGTGATGATGGTGGTGGTGGTGATGATGATAGTGATGATGGTGGTGGTGGTGATGATGATAGTGATGATGGTGGTGGTGATGATGATAGTGATGATGGTGGTGGTGATGATGATAGTGATGATGGTGGTGATGATGATAGTGATGATGGTGGTGATGATGATAGTGATGATGGTGGTGGTGGTGATGATGATAGTGATGATGGTGGTGGTGGTGATGATGATAGTGATGATGGTGGTGATGATGATAGTGATGATGGTGGTGATGATGATAGTGATGATGGTGGTGATGATGATGATGATAGTGATGGTGGTGGTGGTGATGATAGTAATGATGATGGTGGTGGTGGTGATGATAGTAATGATGATGGTGGTGGTGGTGATGATAGTGATGATGGTGGTGGTGGTGGTGATGATAGTGATGATGGTGGTGGTGATGATAGTAATGATGGTGGTGGTGGTGGTGGTGATGATAGTAATGATGGTGGTGGTGGTGATGATAGTGATGATGATGGTGATGACAGTGAGGATGATGGTGGTGGTGATGATAGTGATGATGGTGGTGATGATAGTGATGATAGTGGTGGTGATGATAGTGATGGTGGTGGTGATGATAGTGATAACGATGGTGTTGGTGATGATATTGACGATGGTGTTGGTGATGATAGTGATGATGATGGTGGTGGTGATGATAGTGATGATTGTGGTGGTGGTGGTGGTGGTGATGGTGATAGTGATGATGGTGATGGTGATAGTGATGATGGTGGTGGTGGTGATGATAGTGATGATGGTGTTGGTGGTGATAGTGATGATGGTGGTGGTGATGATAGCAATGATGATGATGAAAGTGATGATGGTGGTGGTGATAGTGATGATGGTGGTGGTGATGATAGTGATGATGATGATGATGGTGATAATGGTAGTGATGAAGATGGTGGAAATGGTAGTGATGAAGATGGTGGTAATGGTAGTGATGAAGATGGTGGTAATGGTAGTGATGATGATGGTGGTGGTGGTGATAGTGATGATGGTGGTGGTGATAGTGATTATGGTGGTGGTGATGATAGTGATGATGGTGGTGGTGATGATAGTGATGATGGTGGTGGTGATAGTGATGATGGTGATGGTGGTGGTGGTGATGATGATAGTGATGATGGTGGTGGTGGTGATGATGATAGTGATGATGGTGGTGGTGGTGATGATGATAGTGATGATGGTGGTGATGATGATAGTGATGATGGTGGTGGTGGTGATGATAGTGATGATGGTGGTGGTGGTGATGATGATAGTGATGATGGTGGTGATGATGATAGTGATGATGGTGGTGATGATGATGATGATAGTGATGGTGGTGATGATAGTAATGATGATGGTGGTGGTGGTGATGATAGTAATGATGATGGTGGTGGTGGTGATGATAGTGATGATGGTGGTGGTGGTGGTGATGATAGTGATGATGGTGGTGGTGATGATAGTAATGATGGTGGTGGTGGTGGTGATGATAGTAATGATGGTGGTGGTGGTGATGATAGTGATGATGATGGTGGTGGTGATGATAGTGATGATGATGGTGATGACAGTGAGGATGATGGTGGTGGTGATGATAGTGATGATGGTGGTGATGATAGTGATGATAGTGGTGGTGATGATAGTGATGGTGGTGGTGATGATAGTGATAACGATGGTGTTGGTGATGATATTGACGATGGTGTTGGTGATGATAGTGATGATGATGGTGGTGGTGATGATAGTGATGATGGTGGTGGTGGTGATGATAGTGATGATTGTGGTGGTGGTGGTGGTGGTGATGGTGATAGTGATGATGGTGGTGGTGGTGATGAAAGTGATGATGGTGGTGGTGATAGTGATGATGGTGGTGGTGATGATAGTGATGATGATGATGATGGTGATAATGGTAGTGATGAAGATGGTGGAAATGGTAGTGATGAAGATGGTGGTAATGGTAGTGATGAAGATGGTGGTAATGGTAGTGATGATGATGGTGGTGGTGATAGTGATGATGGTGGTGGTGATAGTGATTATGGTGGTGGTGATGATAGTGATGATGGTGGTGGTGATGATAGTGATGATGGTGGTGGTGATAGTGATGATGGTGATGGTGGTGATAGTAATGATGATGGTGGTGATAGTGATGATGATGGTGGTGATAGTGATGATGATGGTGGTGGTGATAGTGATAGTGATGATGATGGTGATAGTGATGATGATGGTGGTGATGGTAGTGATGAAGATGGTGGAAATGGTAGTGATGAAGATGGTGGTAATGGTAGTGATGAAGATGGTGGTAATGGTAGTGATGAAGATGGTGGTAATGGTAGTGATGAAGATGGTGGTAATGGTAGTGATGAAGATGGTGGTAATGGTAGTGATGATGATGGTGGTGGTGGTGATGATAGTGATGGTGGTGGTGATGATAGTGATGATGGTGGTGGTGATGATAGTGATGATGGTGGTGGTGATGATAGTGATGATGGTGGTGGTGATGATAGTGATGATGGTGGTGGTTGCAATTATGGTGGTGATGATGGTGATGATGGTAATGGTGGTGATGATGGTAATGGTGGTGATGGTGATAATGGTGGTGATGGTGGTAATGGTGATGATGGTGGTAATGGTGGTGACGATGGTGTTGGCGATGGTGGTGACGATGGTGGTGGCGATGATGACGGTTGCGACGATGGTGGTAATGGTGGTGGTGGTGATGGTGATGATTGTGGTAATGATGGTCACAATCATGGTGGTGGTGATTATGGTGGTTGTGATGGTGGTAATGGTGAAGGTGATGATCGTGGTAATAGTGATGATGATGATGGTAATGATGATGGTAATGGTGGTGATGATGTTGGTGATGATGATCGTGGTGGTAATGGTAGTGGTGGTAATGGTAGTGATGGTGGTCGTGGTGATAGTGATGATAGTGGCGATGATCATAGTGATGATGGTAATGGTGGTGATGATGATGGTGGTGGTAATGGTAGTGATGGTGATGGTAGTGATGATTATGATGGTGGTGGTTGTAGTGATAATATGATGGTGGTGGGTGATGGCAGTGATGATGATGGTGGTGATGGCAGTGATGATAGTGGTGATGGTAGTGATGATGGTGGTGATGGTAGTGATGATGGTGGTGATGGTACTGATGGTGGTGAAGGTACTGATGATGGTGGTGGTGGTGATGGTAGTGATGGTGATGATGATAATGATGGTGGTGATGGTACTGATGATGGTGGTGATGGTAGTTATGATAATGGTGGTGGTGATGGTAGTGATGATGATGGTGGTGATGGTAGTGATGATGGTGGTGATAGTGATGACGATGGTGGTGATAGTGATGATGATGGTGGTGGTGATGGTAGTGATGATGATGGTGGTGGTGATGGTAGTGATGATGATGGTGGTGGTGATGGTAGTCATGATAATGGTGGTGGTGATGATAATGATGTTGGTGGTGATGATAATGATGATGGTGTTGGTGGTGAAAGTGATGATGGTGTTGGTGGTGAAAGTGATGATGGTGTTGGTGGTGAAAGTGATGATGGTGGTGGTGAAAGTGATGATGGTGGTGGTGATAGTGATGATGGTGGTGATGAAAGTGATGATGGTGGTGGTGATGAAAGTGATGATGGTGGTGGTGATGAAAGTGATGATGGTGGTGGTGATGGTAGTGATGATGATGGTGGTGGTGAAAGTGATGATGGTGATGGTGATGAAAGTGATGATGGTGGTGGTGATGGTAGTGATGATGGTGATGATGATGGTGGTGGTGATGGTAGTGATGATGATGGTGGTGGTAGTTATGATAATGGTGGTGATGATGATGATGGTGTTGGTGGTGAAAGTGATGATGGTGGTGGTGATAAAAGTGATGGTGGTGGTGATGAAAGTGATGATGGTGGTGGTGATGGTAGTGATGATGGTGGTGGTGATGATAGTGATGATAGTGATGATGGTGGTGATGGTAGTGATGATGGTAGTGATGATGGTGGTGATGGTAGTGATGATGGTGGTGATGGTAGTGATGATGGTGGTGATGGTAGTGATGATGGTAGTGATGATGATGGTGGTAATAGTGATGGTGGTGATGATGATGGTGGTGATAGTGATGGTGGTGATAGTGATGATGGTGGTGGTGATGGTAGTCATGATAATGGTGGTGGTAATGATAATGATGTTGGTGGTGAAAGTGATGATGGTGGTGGTGATGAAAGTGATGATTGTGGTGGTGGTGATGGTAGTGATGATGATGGTATTGATGATGGTGTTGGTGGTGATTGTGGTGGTGATGATGACGGTTGCGACGATGGTGGTAATGGTGGTGGTGGTGATGGTGATGATTGTGGTAATGATGGTCACAATCATGGTGGTGGTGATTATGGTGGTTGTGATGGTGGTAATGGTGAAGGTGATGATCGTGGTAATAGTGATGATGATGATGGTAATGATGATGGTAATGGTGGTGATGATGTTGGTGATGATGATCGTGGTGGTAATGGTAGTGGTGGTAATGGTAGTGATGGTGGTCGTGGTGATAGTGATGATAGTGGCGATGATCATAGTGATGATGGTAATGGTGGTGATGATGATGGTGGTGGTAATGGTAGTGATGGTGATGGTAGTGATGATTATGATGGTGGTGGTTGTAGTGATAATATGATGGTGGTGGGTGATGGCAGTGATGATGATGGTGGTGATGGCAGTGATGATAGTGGTGATGGTAGTGATGATGGTGGTGATGGTAGTGATGATGGTGGTGATGGTACTGATGGTGGTGAAGGTACTGATGATGGTGGTGGTGGTGATGGTAGTGATGGTGATGATGATAATGATGGTGGTGATGGTACTGATGATGGTGGTGATGGTAGTTATGATAATGGTGGTGGTGATGGTAGTGATGATGATGGTGGTGATGGTAGTGATGATGGTGGTGATAGTGATGACGATGGTGGTGATAGTGATGATGATGGTGGTGGTGATGGTAGTGATGATGATGGTGGTGGTGATGGTAGTGATGATGATGGTGGTGGTGATGGTAGTCATGATAATGGTGGTGGTGATGATAATGATGTTGGTGGTGATGATAATGATGATGGTGTTGGTGGTGAAAGTGATGATGGTGTTGGTGGTGAAAGTGATGATGGTGTTGGTGGTGAAAGTGATGATGGTGGTGGTGAAAGTGATGATGGTGGTGGTGATAGTGATGATGGTGGTGATGAAAGTGATGATGGTGGTGGTGATGAAAGTGATGATGGTGGTGGTGATGAAAGTGATGATGGTGGTGGTGATGGTAGTGATGATGATGGTGGTGGTGAAAGTGATGATGGTGATGGTGATGAAAGTGATGATGGTGGTGGTGATGGTAGTGATGATGGTGATGATGATGGTGGTGGTGATGGTAGTGATGATGATGGTGGTGGTAGTTATGATAATGGTGGTGATGATGATGATGGTGTTGGTGGTGAAAGTGATGATGGTGGTGGTGATAAAAGTGATGGTGGTGGTGATGAAAGTGATGATGGTGGTGGTGATGGTAGTGATGATGGTGGTGGTGATGATAGTGATGATAGTGATGATGGTGGTGATGGTAGTGATGATGGTAGTGATGATGGTGGTGATGGTAGTGATGATGGTGGTGATGGTAGTGATGATGGTGGTGATGGTAGTGATGATGGTAGTGATGATGATGGTGGTAATAGTGATGGTGGTGATGATGATGGTGGTGATAGTGATGGTGGTGATAGTGATGATGGTGGTGGTGATGGTAGTCATGATAATGGTGGTGGTAATGATAATGATGTTGGTGGTGAAAGTGATGATGGTGGTGGTGATGAAAGTGATGATTGTGGTGGTGGTGATGGTAGTGATGATGATGGTATTGATGATGGTGTTGGTGGTGATTGTGGTGGTGATGATAGTGATGAAAGTGATGGTGTTGATAGTGGTGATGATAGTGATGATGTTGGTTGTGATGATGGGTGGTGATGATAGTGATGATGGGTGGTGATGATAGTGATGGTTGTGATGATAGTGATGGTTGTGATGGGTGGTGATGATTGTGCCACACAAGCGCACACGCGAGGCGAGGCTCCCCCAGTTGAACATCGCGGCAACGGAGGAAACGAGCGAGGTCGCGATTCCCAACGCACCCAGTCGCCATACCTGTGGCCCCCTCCTCCTCCTGGCCCCCTCCTCTTCCTGGCCTCCTCCTCGTCGCCTCTTCGCCGTCGTCGCTCGCAACGCGGCCTCGCAGTTTCACTCCCGCGCGGCAGATTCCAGCCCCAGGGTCCGCGGTGAATATCAGAGGCCGACTCGCTGAGTTGAATTGTAAGGGGTCCGCGGTGAATATCAGAGGCCGACTCGCCGAGTTCAATGGTAAGGGGTCCGCGGTGAATATCAGAGGCCGACTCGCCGAGTTGAATTGCAAGGGGTCCGCGGTGAAACTCAGCTTCAGCCAGTTTTGCGGGCTAGGGGGCGCGGTGAATCTCAGCGTGTGGCTCGCAGATTTGAGTGCTAGGGACCGCGGTGAAACTCTGCTTCAGACAGTTTTCCGGGCTAGGGTGCGCGGTGAATCTCAGCGTGTGGCTCGCAGATTTGAGTGCTAGGGTCCGCGGTGAAACTCAGCTTCAGACAGTTTTGCGGGCTAGGGTGCGCGGTGAATCTCAGCGTGTGGCTCGCAGATTTGAGTGCTAGGAACCGCGGTGAAACTCAGCTTCAGACAGTTTTGCGGGCTAGGGTGCGCGGTGAATCTCAGCGTGTGGCTCGCGGATTTGAGTGCTAGGGTCCGCGGTGAAACTCAGCTCTTCGGTGGTTTGTTTTCGTACTCTTAGGTTTTTTCGGTAAAGTCACGTAGGTAAAAAAATATAAATAATAATAGAAATAAAATAATAAATCTAATTTCTATTAATTTTTATTTTTTTACCGACGTGACTTAACCAAAAAAACCTAACAGTATGAATCCTTGCAGTCACGAAAGCTTCAATTCTAGAATTAGTTTGTTTTCGTCTTTCAAGAACCCAGAATCCATTCAGTGGGAATATCAAGAGGGGGACGACATGCAACGTGGACCGGGCCAGACGTGAGGCACCCTCAAAATGATGGGCATCCAGGCTTGCCACCCTGACTATGAAACTACTCAACCAAATCTTCTTGGTTCTTTCGGTAAAGTCACGTAGAAGGGAAATAATAAAAATAATACAAATAAAACATAATAAAATGGTAATATTATATTATTTTATTATTTTTATTTTATTGTATTATTTCCCTTCTACGTGACTTTACCGAAAGAACCAAGAAGATGAATCCCTGCAGTCACGAAAGCTTTAAATCGATACTCAACCAAACTCGAAGTAAAATTTCGATTTAAAGCTTTCGTGACTGCAGGGATTCATCTTCTTGGTTCTTTCGGTAAAGTCACGTAGAATGGAGAATTATATTATTTTATTGTATTATTTTAGAAATATTTTATTGTTTTATTTTTTATTATTTTATTACTTCCATTCTACGTGACTTTACCGAAAGAACCAAGAAGACAAACTCGAAGTTTTAATATTTTACCAGCTAAGGCCCCCCAACTGAGCCACATGGCGCCTTCCCAGGATCGGCCTGGCGAGCGCAACTTTGTAGCAGCTCAATCAAGTGGCTCATCGTGAGGCTCGCGGTCAGAGAGACGCGCTCGGAGCACCGCCTCAAGCCCGGGGCCGCGCTCTCTGGAGAAAGCGCAGTCGAAAGCCCAAAACCCACCG
Organism: Lampetra planeri; assembly: GCF_965212315.1. Lineage (NCBI taxonomy): Eukaryota > Metazoa > Chordata > Hyperoartia > Petromyzontiformes > Petromyzontidae > Lampetra > Lampetra planeri. The sequence goes on along the minus strand of NC_136177.1, from coordinate 2,569,168 downwards.
ACTCGCGCTAGCAGACACCTCGTTTTGATTTAAAGCTTTCGTGACTGCAGGGATTCATATTTCTTGGTTCTTTCGGTGAAGTCACGTAGAAGGGAAATAAAAAATAATTGTTTTATATTTATAAAATAAAAATGATTTTTGATATTTATAAAATAATAAAATGTATAGATTTATATTTATAAAATAATAAAATATTGTTATATATTTTTTTAATAAATAAATAGCTTTATTTGTATTATTTTATTATTTCCATTCTACGTGACTTTACCGAAAGAACCAAGAAGATGAATCCCTGCAGTCACGAAAGATTTAAATCGAAATTGTTTGATACTTATAAAATAAGAATTCTATTGTTTTATTATTTTATTATTTCCCTTCTACGTGACTTTACCGAAAGAACCAAGAATATAGACACCTCGTTGTTTCACATCTCAGGCAACACACATAAATAATCACCAAAACAACCGCGCGCGGGGTTAAGCGGCCTCTCGACTCCTGGGATCCGGTGCAGTGAAGTGACTGCAAATGCCTGGGAACTTGCAACCTCCCTACTCGGACAGGTCACATAAATGTGGAGGCCCTGGGAGGTTCCTCAACAACAGCACGTGGCAGATGCAGGGCACGAACCACCGCATGGATACTGTGGTGGCCGGGAGTAGCCGAAATGCCACTCTGTCTAAACTCTAAAACACTGAACTTGACGATGCAATTCCTGTAACCACTCCCGTGTCACACTGCCCCAGGACTCTGTCTGAATGACTAAAACTACCTGAGAATAACGTGTATCAAGCACTCTGTCTCTGCCTGAAAAAATATACATGATCACATTAACCGGTGCTTTAGCTTTAAAATGAACCTCCTCTGAAATCACTTGACCAAGGCACACCTGTTGACATTTAGAAAACACACTCTTAGGTTTTTTCGGTAAAGTCACGTAGGTAAAAAAATAATAATTAATAAAAGTAAAATAAAACAAATTAAAAAATTCACGACGTTTCGGAAGCAACACAAGCATCCGTCTTCGGGTGGAACCGACAATTTCATGAGAGCCCACAATGAAATTGTCTTTTCCGAGACCAAGGTGCTCTGCAAACCTACTGGCTACCATCAAAGGTTTATACACGAAGCCATACAAATATACAAACACAGACATAATTTCAACCGTGATGAGGGTTAAAAACTGAGTAATCATTGCAAAGATGTGATTAACCATGCAAAAAAGATGTAACTACACTTATTTGGACCATCTTATTTGACAGACAACTATTACAGGTCATTGATAGACAGCCAGTTTGTTGTTTTACCAGTTTTAGTTTTTTTACTTGCTTTTCTTTTTTCACACTTTTGTCATGTTTGCCATGTGTTAGTTACAACCCGCACCTCTCCATAACAAAGGCTCAGTCCTTTGTTATGCAGTCTACTCTTGGTCTTAAGCCTCACCTTACCATATTAATAAAAAAGTGTGCCGTTCCTGGCCCTTCCCCCCTCAACCATTATATATACGGGGTAGTATTTCTTGTGATCTCTCATTTACTTGATACAGCTGTCGTGGCTATGACGGTTCCACCTGAAGACGGAGGCTTGTGTTGCTTCCGAAACGTCGTGAATTTTTTAATTTGTTTTATTTTACTTTTATTAATTTAAAATGTTTTACCTACGTGACTTTACCGAAAAAACCTAAGAGTATGATTCCTTGCAGTCACGAAAGCTTCAAATCTAGAATTTAGAAAACACCCCGACCAGTGAACCAATTCGCCTGAAGCCTGCAATATCAACACTGTAAACTAGCTCTCTGCCCTGAACTCTGCGATAACATTTGTAAACGTATTTAAGGCTCACGTGTGCCCACCTTCGTAATGACATTAAGGTGATATCAACTGGGATGTGTTTAGGGGTAACTGAAATTCAGCCCTTTAGCTAGAACCAATTTTAGGCTGTCGGAAATTAGACCGTTACTCTGATAACAATCTTGTCAAAGTCTAACTTTTTAACGTGTGGATCTGGCTTCTTGGAAAGGAGGTTGAACTTGGAAATCAGGTTATCTTTGCATTTAGCTGACATTGAGGCGGCTGAAGAGGCTGTCATGTTATCTACATGTTCCCAATCAGGTGTAGACATTTTTTCGTCAATGTTAAATGTGATTTCAGGAGAGTCTTGTCTAAATTATCTAGTTCAAATCGGAGCAATCTTATTCTCTTTGAGATCAGGGCTAAGCCGGTCGTGAACCAGATCTGTTTAGCATTGGGAGAAATGGCAGCAGCAGATGTCAATGTAAAGGCGATCGGTATTACCTTAGTGTCGTGGCATCTCTTCAGGAATGTGAGCGACTCGATCAGATGAGCCTTCTTGTCTCGAAGTTTGTTAAAAGATCTAATAGTTGTGTAGAAGCCCTCCCCGCAGAGGCGGTTAAATCTTGACTTAAAGTTTTCGTGACTGCAGGAATTCATATTATTTTGGTCTTTCAGTAAATTCACATAGATGGGTTCAAATAAAAAAACGTCTTGTTATTTTCTTTGTTCCTATTTACGTGACTTTACCGAAAGACCCAAAGAATATGAATTCCTGCAGTCACGAAAGCTTTAAGTCAAGAATCAAAATCCTGTGGAACTTTTAAGTAAACATCGTCCAGAGATGTTCTAGAGATCATAAGGGCGATTTAATCAGCAGCTATCTTGGGTCCATTAGACATTTACCAGTGTCGTTGACATCGAGTGAGCACAAAATTAAGCTCAAAACAGAGCCTTGAGGCAAACTTTTTGTGATGGGGATTTTATTAGGTGAAACGTTGTCCACAGAAACAAGCTGAAAATACACAGCAAAGCCTTGCCCATTGAGGGTCTAGTTCCGTTCTTCAACATTTTTGAAATCCGCAACCTCATGAATGAGAAAACGAGGGTTTACTTCATGTTTTGTAATAGAACACCCCTCCTTGTATTTGAAGTTACCCTACATCAACCCAAACATTAAACCTAATGTATTTTGCATTTAAAATATAATTTTCTTTTGTTAAAATCGGGTCCGACGCACTTCACTGGAGGGTGGGAACACCACGTGATCTGGGACCTGCAAATGGCCGCTGGACAGGCACGATGGAGGCAAGACAGTGTTCTTCCGCAGCAGCAGCATCATCATCATCACGAGCAGTACAGTTACGATGTGTACCGGAATCTTGTGGTCGAGCCACATTGGCGCGCGATTGGCTTACTATGTACCTCAATACATTTGTAATAAAGGACTCTTTCACTGTGTCTGTCTCCGTTGTCCTTTATTTGGGTTCGTACAACTTCGCCCGCACGGCGCCTCGCTCAGAGCCTTCTCCACCTCCCGCTCGGCAGCCCTTCTGCTGCCGTCGCTCACGTAGCCTTTCTGCTGGCTCCCGATGCAGCTCCGCTGCTGGCTTTTCTCTCAGCCTCTCCGCCCCGATCTGCAGCCCCTCGGCTGCTCTCTCTACAGCCCCACCGCTGCTCTCTGTCTCCCCCGTACCCGGACACCGGTGGCCAACGGTGCCGAGTCCCGTCCTGTGGCGATCACGCCACTTTCCACCTCCTGCCCTGCGTGGCCTCCTCCTGTCTTTATTCTTACACTCTCCTCCCGTCTCTTCCGGTTCCCGCCCTTAAGAGCTCTCCCTTCTCCCCACGTGACCCAACTCCTCCCCCCTGTTACGTCATATCCGCGAGGCCGTTTACGCCCGCATTACACATTTGGCGTGAAATCGCAAAAGCTGAACCCGCAGGAGGGAAGGATTTGATGTATTTCACTACTGCACTGAAATTACATCAGATTTACTTAAAGCTAATCTCTGACTGGACCACACGTATAGCTGCATGCATTCTTGTGAAAGGATTCAGGTCACACTGTGTTCAGCAAGGTGTCTTTTTTAGATGATCTATAGGTAATGTCCCTGGTCAAATGGCAGGTACCACACAAGGCTTCAGGACTCCGCATCCAGAATGCCCCTCTTGCTCTAGTCCAGGGCTTTGTCTCAGATTATGATGAACTGGTCAAGCATAACTTTTTATACTTAATCCCTGCCCAGGGCTTTTGCCCCAGGTTATGATTTACTGGCCCGGTGCCACTGAGTCTCCAACACTGTCCCCCCCCCCACCCCCCTTCTTGAAAACAGCCAGCATCGGTTATACCAAGGAGAATCCTTCTACAGTCCTGTTGATTGTAAACGTGCAATGAATGTGTATAACTTTTGTATATAGTGATAAAAATATTAAATAATGAAAAATGTGAAAAAAATGTAGGAATAATAAAAATAAATGAATAATGCCAAAATAAGGTAATATGTAATTAAGTGTAATTATATTCTTGGTTCTTTCAGTAAATCGAAATGTAAGTGTAATTAAACAAAAATTGTGGTAAGTGTACTTAAGAATGTGTTCTTTTTTTATTAATGTGATTGTCTGATCTCGTGTGTATACAGTTAAGTGGTGCGATCGTTGTCTAGGGGAATCACCAATCGTGATATCAATGATTCTCGCGTTTACATTTAAGATTTTCGCTTTAACAATTATGCGTATAATTAAGTCAGGTCTCGGGATTCACCGCAGGATACAGTTCGTCATGACAATGATGCACGAGTTTAGGAAAGAAGCACTCGAAAACCTGTTTTTAATCGCAGGAACTTTAATCTCAACTTACCCTTACATCCAACAACTCTTATCATCAGAATTCCAATAACAGTGCTCATGTAAATATGCATACTCACCAATCCGTACTGGATGATGATAACAGCATAAATGGTCAAATCTCACGATCACGTGGTTAAACCAGAATAGGAAACCTGTACATGGTACAGTTAAAAATAGTGAGTGTAAAGTTAATGTTTCTCCTTATTTCTTCTTTTTTAACAATACCTCAAAGAATAATACCTCAAGTCCCACGACGATGTGTAGAACGGCAGGCTTGATCCACGGCTATAGTGCGCTCGCGGCCCCGCTGCTCGCTGCTCCTTTGCACCGTTGTCTGTGCGTCGTGCTCTATGCACGCTGGAGGGTGCTCGGGGCTCCCGAGTCAGCACGCTCGTGGTCAGCCGTTAGCTGCTGCACTTTTGCAGGTTATTTGCACGTCAATCTCGATCTGGAGTTGGAGTGCTCTGTGGGCACTCTGCTAAACACATTCCTTGTCTCCGTGATTTTTTATTTTTTTATTTCTATTATTATTTTATTTCTATTATTATTTTTATTACTTTTTATTTCATTTTTTTACCTACGTGACTTTACCTAAAAAACTAAGAGTATGAATCCTTGCAGTCACGAAAGCTTCAAATCTAGAAACATTCCTTGTCAGCAGCTGCCTGCTTTGCACGAGCACCCTTGGTGTCCCCCCCTCCCTCAGGGGATCTCACGCTGCTCCTCACTCACTCTCCAAAACTCTCCAAAATTCATAGAACATCAGTCACTTTGACAACATAATTTTTCCAGCCTATAGTTTGGACAACATTTCATGCACACTCAATATTGGTGTCTAACTCAAACCTCCACTTAACTTCTGACATGCCTTAGCTGATCACAGTATTATATGAAAATGCATTCGTACACCTCTAAGCTTCTTCCAGTACGACTCTGCCATGCGGAGACAACCTTCAGGAGGATCCAACCAAAACCATCACTTTACCGTATATAGCAGGGGTTACCAAAAAGATTTCCAAAATCTTAAACAAACACAAGATCCAGGTTCGTTTCAACACAGTACACAAAATCCGTGATTTAATCCCATCTGTAAAGGATGTGATTCCTGACATGCAATACCCTGGTGTCTACAAACTGAGTTGTGGTTGCGGCAGCAGTTACAGTGGGGAAACGAATCGACATGTCTCGGACCGCGTTCGTGAACACAAGGCAGATCTGAAACACGATAGGACCAATACCTCTGCCATTACCGATCATTGTTTTATCGCTGTGGGCTCACACGAAATTGATTTTCCAAAACGGAGGTGCTCTGCAAACCTACCGGCTACCTTCAGAGATTTGTTCATGAAGCCATCCAGATATATAAACACAGAAACAACTTCAACCGAGAGGATGGGTACAAGCTGAGCAATCATTGGAAGGAGGTAATTAAACAAGTAAAGTCTTAACTGACTGTGATGTTTTCATCCTACCTGCCTATGTCAGCTGTTATTTCCGACTCTGTATATCTCTCTCTCTCTATGCCTCTCTTTTAGATCTATCATGCTCACATGTCCTTTGCATTGCACTCTCATGCCTTTGGATTGCACTCTCATGCTCACAAGCCCTTGAGATTGCATCCGTTGGGTTGCACTCCCTCGTCGGGGAGTCCGCTCCCCTATCTTACAGTTACATGCTAATTTCTCCCATTAACATCATGCTAATCTCTCACATTAACATAGCCACTTCCGTGCCCTCGTCGAGGAGGCCACTCTCCTATCTTACAGTTACATGCCAATTTCTCACATTAACATCACTAGCCCCGGCCACTTCTTTATGACCCTTGGGCTAAACCCATTTCAAACCTTTTAAAACAGTCTGCCTCAGCAGCAGACCATGCTTTCCCACCTGGTGACTGATGCTTGTGTTGCGCCCGAAACGTCGTGATTTCTTTTATTTTATACCTACGTGACTTTACCGAAAGAACCAGAGTATGAGAAACGTAGAATACAACTTTCAGCGATACTCAAGAGTCTGTCAGCGCAGAACTCAACACTTAGCGACACAGGGCCTTTGACTGCAAAACTCAACCCTTGGCTGACTACGGGTGCCAGTCCCGGAAGTTGCCTCTGCAAACTTAACACGTGGCTGGTTATTGGGTGCCCCCGGAGTTTGCCGTTGCAAGACTAACTTATATGATTTTCGTATAATGTATTTCTTCCTTAAGACACATCAAAAGCCCAAAGCTCCTCCCACTATCACGCCCCTTGCATTAATCTGATAAGCCGTTAGTTACACTTTTGTTCTGGCTGCCCGGACATCCTGATGCCTGATGTTATAACCCTGATCAAACTCCCTCCCCTCTGGAGGTCATCCCACGATTTTAGTGGGTACAGACCCACTTAATTGCCTCGACGTGGTGTGTGTGTGTGTGTCTATAGCCATGCTCATTGTGAAACGGCATTCCTCCCTCTTTAGGTCGACTCATCCTTAAAATGAATTCCTGCTGAAGCATGCAATGACAGCCACTGGGAAGACAAAGGCGGTCGGGTGTGGCTTGGTTGTATTCCTTGCATTATCAATAAGTTTTTCCTGCTTATTTCAGACCGTATGGCGTGATAGTATTTGTTAATCAATATATGCCGAAAGTAATATTAAACCTTTTGACCTGAGCTACATCATCATATAACAGTACATTTTATCATCAAGTTAACGTTCAATACCATGATGTTTGAAAATATTCCTATGAGGTGGTGGTCAATCAAAACTTTTCCAAGCTAAGGCTTGTGAATAATTAACCTTCAAATACGAGTCTCCTTTGACTGAGGGACAATGCCGAAGCAGCACGTGGTGTTCCTTTGGCCTTTGTTGTCTCAAGGGAGGAGTTCAAAGGCCTCCATGACTGCATTTTTTTTTAGAACGCGCTCAATCCAGATATGAAAAAAAAGATAACTATTACATTAAAAATAGGCAATATCACTCTTAATATAAACATTTGGAAATGGCATATATACAATAGAACCAATAATATTCATATGCGTCAGAAGTGAGGCGCAAAACCACACGGCACAATGAACACTTGGCACAATGAACATGTGGTAACAGTGCAAAGCATAGCGCAACTGTGGTGACAAATGAAAAATGAACTGCACAGCTGTGCTGGAAAGTGGACAATGAACTGAACGCGACAAATGTCAAGCACGTCTCTGTGGCGAAGAAATTGCCATCAGCTGTTGTAGCCAAAGGCTCGCGTGTGTGCTCGGGTCACGGGTCCCTGGACGTTGAGTTTCTTTGGGCGAGCTGGCGTGGGGGAAGTCACAGCTGAGCCTACAGGTGGAACAGACCCAGGTACATCAAGCAAAGCAGCCGGCGTTTGGGGTCGACGTGTGACACCTCAAGTGTCGTAGGATGGTGGTGATGTGTTATCGGATGCAGGTAGTGGCGATATAATGGACAGAGGCTCAGCAGCGCAGGGCTGAAGGTAAGATGGGTGGACATACCACTTACAACGTCCCCACTGAATTAAAGCACATTGTGGGCATACTACTTTAAGGACCTTGACTGGCCCTTACCAGAGCTTATCCAGCTTTGGTGAAGTATGTGGAGGGACCTGGGGGTAGGGAAGCCATGCCGTGTCCCTGGGGTGAAAGGTTGGCGCATTAGCCGTGTAGCCCGGCCTTTTTTTATTTTGCAATTGGGAAGGCAATGAGGCTGACATTGCCCATTCGTGCACCTCGTACCAATGTGACAGCATGCTGCGGATGGACTGCGGTCACAAGGACACACGGACAGGAATGTCTGCCAATTTTTCCTTCCAAGGGAGAGTTGGCTCTCAACCGAATAGTTGGGAAAATGGTGAGTTGCCAGTCGACGCATGAGGAGCCAGGCAGTATGCACAGAGGGCTGCAGGAATATGTAGGTCCCAGTCTGTGTGTGTTGTTGACGACGTGGGACAGCATGAACGGCAGAGTCCTGTTCATCCCCTCTACCATGCCATCTGTTTGCAGGTGATAGAGTGAAGTTCGTATCTTTTTGGTGCCCATGATAGTGCAAATGTCATGTATTAATGTTGACAAAAAGTTGCGGCCCTGGTCAGTCAAGATGCATTCTGGGGGGCCCTTGTCAACGACATAGCCATTTAAGAATGCTTCTGCTATGGACTTGGCCATTTGGTCAGGGAGGGCCAAGACCACAGGCTATCTGGTGAGGTGTTCAATCCCGACAAAGATATATGTGTTCCCCCTCGAAGTGTGTGGAAACATCCGTAACATGTCAAGAGCAACTATTTTGTTCACACGGAATACAGAAATGGATTGTAGCAGAACTTGAGGTTTTCGTGGCAGGAGGTTCCGGCGTGTGCATGGGCGTATATCCTTACTCATGGCTCGCCAGAAGTAATGCTTCTGGCATAGTTGCTGGGTATTTTTATATTCTAGGTAGAGCAATTTTTCCCCATGGACATGGTCGAAAAAGTTTTTCGGACAAGAGAAGGCACACTTATCTGGGTTCGCTGTAACTGCGTGTCCCACCACATTAACAGTTTGTCCTGTACAAAGTTGTGAGAGGCCTTTCCCAGTGCTGTAGGCTGGCCTAATATAGTGGGGTGTTTCGGCTAAACACCTGAGGGAGGTGTCCTGGCCTTGCAGGCTAATTCAATCAGCCCTGGTGAATCCTAGATCATGGTCAGTAGCAGGCAGGTGTTTACCCATCGCCATGGTCTGTACTGGTGCAAGAGTATCCACTATCTGTGTATGAAGGGGCTTGTGCGTCGCTGTCCCTTCATGGCTGTACGTAGATTTGTGAGTAGCAAGCGAGATAGAGCATCGACATTTGAATGTTTGAGCCCCTTCTGATGTACAATATCATGTGAACTTCTGTAGTTTTTCAACCCATCTAGCTAATTGGCTTGAAGGCTGGTCAATTCGAAGGGTATAATTCAGGGTGGCGTGTTCTGTCCTAATGGTGAATTTTTGACATGTAAGTAAAGCATAAATTGTTGAATGAAATGCACCATGGCTAGTAGTTCTTTACGAGTAACACAGTAACATCATCCTGATGCTAACACGATCCTGCTCCCATATGCGATAACCATCTCATGACCACCCTGTATTTGGGAGAGGACTGCACCCACCCCAATGTCACTGGCGTTTTTATCTCAGATAAATGGCAGGGAGAAATCTGGATATGCGAGTGGCGGAGCACCTATACGAGCGAAATTAGGCGAAGGACTCTTGTTGTTATGGGCCCCATACGAATCTCAGATTTTAGCCTGCAATGGCATTTAGTGGTTTGGCAATTGATGCGAATTAAGGTACGAAGCAGCGGTAATTGGAGACAAAGCTTACGAACATGCATACGTCTGTGACTGATGTGGGTTTTGGCCAATTGCGTACGCATTCTGTTTTTGGAGGATCAGTGGCAACTTTGTTGGCACTTACAATGTGGCCCAAGTACTTGAGGGACGTCTGTATTAAGTGACATTTTATAGACTTTGACTTCAAATGTGCATCCCTCACCCTGGTGTAGACCTGTCGCAAGCGGTTCAGATGTTCATCGACTGTCTGACTGAACACTCTTATGTCGTCCAGGTATAGCAACCAGTGGAAACCTAACAAATTCCATCAACCTCTGAAAGGTTTTGGGGGCTGTATTTAAGCTTATTAGAGGATAATTGAATTCAAATAGGCCCTGTGGTGTCCGAAAACGTTTTTTGGTCTTGACTCGCTCGCTAGTGGCATTTGAAAAAATCTGCAGGACAAGGTGCTGAAAAATATGGGCCCAGAGAAGGTGTCCAGAGAGCCATCTATCCTTGGGAAGGGATACGCATCCACTAGAGTGATGTTGTTGAGGCACTGGAAGTCAACACAGAATCGGGAGGACCCATTCGATTTTTTCACCAGTACCCCAGGTGATTTTTGCCTAGAGTAATTCTTGCACACTCTTGGATTTGTGCCTTTTCCTTGGGGCTCATCCTGTGGGAATTTAATCGAATCTGAGCGGCATCTGTCTTGATGTGGTGTTTTAGGACAGAGGTCCGTCCAATGTCATAAGTGCACCGGCTAAAAATGTCTAAATACTCATGCAATAATTGGCGAAGGTGGTTCAATTCCTGTCCAGCTATTTCCGCGTTCCACAAGGACATAGTGTCCATCCATCCATCATTGTGTTTGGATTCTGGTTGTTGAACGGCCCCTACTATGGCGGGCCAGTGACTGTGCAGCCCAGTAAGTAGGGGGGAAATGGTTGCAATCAGTGTCCCTGCATGTACCTTAGTGTGCATCTCAGCGGTATTACGCACCTGTATAAATAGTTGTTGATCCCTTCTAAGTAATGTATCTGCAGCTATCAACGCATGGTGTTCAATGGTTTTGGTGACCAGCATAACGATGAGGTGCGAGTCTGATCGGTTTGCGGCGAGAGGTGTGCGGCAGCGCAGTGGAATGAGTGTTTTTACTTAAGGTGGAATGGTTATGTCCTGACTTATGAGAGCATGTAATGCGGCTTTGCTGTCCTTTGGTTCGTTGGTTTTAAGAAATAGAGGCAGTATCCGATGGTGTATTTTTATACTGTATATAGAGGCAGTATCCGATGTGTATTTTTAGGGGTATTTTCCTTCGAAAATATGTCCTTAATAGGCAGGGCACCGTGTGCTGGAGACCAATATCGGTCCTGCAAAGGGCAGTCCTCCAATGCACAGAGGCCTCCACCTTCCCCAGTATTCCCATAGACCACCCCTTAGCTGCTATGTATTGGGTGTGGTAAGGGTGTAGTTTTTGGACTCTGGGTGGCAGTATGTCGAAAACATGTGTGGACATAATGGTCGCCGCTGCCCCTGTGTCTACCAGAATCCATGCATTGACCCCTCCCACGAAGCCTGTGAACAGTGATGTCCCCGAGGTCACACCAACCATCTGGCTAACCTGCGCCACAAAGTCCACGACACGGGCTATGGATGATTATGTTCATCATGGGGTATTGATCCTGGCCGTGTAGGTGATGTTACATTGGTGTCTGGTATGGCTCGTGGGACCCTGTGATTGTGAATGTGTTGGATGTCGCTGGGGGCCCGAGATGCCACAACTCGCCTGGGTTCCATCTGCAGAAGTAGTCGGCCGTGGTTCTCGAGAAGAAAACCCAGGTGGAGCAGAATCGGTTTGCCACCTGATGACGATGTAGCCTCCTTGGCCATAGCAGTGGTAGATTACTGGACCCTGGGTCTGGCTTCAGGTCCCCGAGTTCCTTGATGGCCATCTTCATGGGTGATGTGTCGGCTCCCTCTGCGCTGCAGACCAATCTCCAGATGGCAGCAGCCACCACTTCTTCCAGCTTCTCTGAGGAGAATTGTCCCTATTGTCTCTGGAGCTGCATCATCGGGTGTTGCCTTGTGCCTTCCAACTCCTGTGGAGATGTTCCCTGTTGTTGTGCTTGTCACCTCCCCAACTTGGGCTAGGATCTGCACTGGGCCCCTTCGGTCTTCATACTCTCGTATATTCTGAGCGACCCATAGAGAAGCACTTTTGATGGGCAGGAGGATATCAGTCCTCCTGGTGTAACTAACAAGATGCTCAGCTACCATGCAGTCGATGTTCTCTTCGTCGACTTTTGGGAAGGCTCTCCTGGCGAGCATGAGGATTCCCCAATAAGCCAGTGCTGACTTGGAATCGAATTGGCCTTTGAATTGGTCTTCTTCGCCAGGGAGATTCCTTTCTAGATGCTGAGAGCTTCATCGTTGAGGACGGTGGGAAGTAATTTCAAAGACTCAAATTCCCGCCAGTCCTGAGCTTGATATGCAGATCCGAATCACCTAACAAACTCCATCCAATCACTGTGGGTTGAACTCAGCCACCCCTGCTCGCAGGTCCGAGAGGCACTGCTGAGGGGTCACAACCTCCACCTGCAACGGGGGTGGCTGCTAGTCCTCCGTGCTCTCCTCCTGATGGGCCCGGCTTCCAGTGTCTGCAGTGCACCTCCTGGCCAGGACCGTCTCAAATGGAAACGTGGCGAGCTTGGTGGGGAGCCGCGCAACTATCCCCAATGAGGGATGCACCTCTCTGGAGACCGCTGGGGCGATGTGTCGAGAAGGCCCCTTCACATCAGCTGTCTCACAAGAATCGTCATCATCTTGGCCAAACAATTGACCCTGTCGTAGATGTGGGGCCATCTTCCTTTGCCCTCGGTGGTGTTGATTTTCCAGCCAACCATGTCAGCATCCAGGTCCTCAAGAGTCCTGGTGAGTATCCTCTTGGGCGAATGGAGAGAGCTCAGCTGGTGGGGTTCCCCAGGATTCTGAGTCTCCACCTGCTACTGTTCCTCCTCTCCCCCGGAGTCTCCTGCTGAACCCACTATGCAGTGTCCTTGAAACATGATCCCATCAAGGCCACCAGGTGAAAGGATTTAGCTCACATCATGTTCAAAAAGTGTCGTTTTTAGATGACCCACAAGTAACGTCTCAGGTCTTACAAGCAGGTAATACACCAGGCTTCAGCACTCCGCATCCAGAAATCACCTCTCTTGCTCTCGTCTCTTATACCCTGGTCCACATTCCTTGCCAGTCACTGATTGTTCAGGGCTTTGCCTCATACTATGATAAACTGGACAAGCATATTTGAGTTTCATACTTAATCCCTGCCCAGGGCTTTGCCCCAGGTTATGATAACTGGCTCAGTGCCGCCGAGTCTGTAAATAAGGTGAATGCTATGGAACTTCTTTGTGTCACTCTTGGTTACAGACCTTCCCGGACTATACTTCACATGTGCAGGGCCCTCCTATTCTGCTTTTTCCAAAAAGTCGACCCACACCTCCACATCCACAAACTTCTGGGGATCGCCTCCCTCTCCCTTACAGTCCAAATCCTCCTCCTGCTTCACGTTGCCGCCATGCACCTGGAGGTCGGGTCCTGAAGTCGAATCTTCATCTTCACATTTCACTTCACTTTTCACCTTTAATATTTCACATTCCATCTTCACTTCTTCACATTCCAGCTTCATTTCTTCACATTCCAGCTTCACTTCTTCACATTTCACCTTCACTTCTGGCCACGATGCAAAGCTGGATTTTTCTTCTGGTTCTTGTTTCACGATAGATAAGCTCATAGCAACACTCTGAATTTCACTTGGTGATTTAACTTTTTTCTCCTTGTGGATCTTCTCATGCTTGTTCCGGACTCCTGACCGTGCAAATGCTTTACCACACACAGTGCACTTGAAGGGTTTTTTTCCTGTATGTATTCTTTGATGATTGCGAAGATGTGAAGACTTTATAAATGTGTCCCCACACACAGAGCACTTGAAGGGCTTCTCGCCTGTGTGTGTTCTCTTGTGAATATGAAGATCTGCTGGCCATGTAAATGCCTTTCCACACACAGTGCATTTGAAGGGCTTTTCGCCTGTGTGTGATTTCTGGTGAATACGAAGAGATCCTGACTGGTTAAACGCATTCCCACACACAGTGCACTTGAAGGGCTTTTCGCCTGTGTGTGTTCTCTGGTGAATATTAAGATATCCTGACCGGGTAAATGCCTTCCCACACACAGTACACTTGAAGGGCTTCTCGCCTGTGTGCGTTCTTTGGTGAATAATAAGATTTCCTGAATTTGTGAATGTTTTGACACACACAGTGCACTTGAAGGGCTTCTCACCAGTGTGTGTTCTCTGATGAACATTAAGAGATCCTGCCTCAGAAAATCCATTCCCACACGTGGGGCACTTAAAGGGCCTTTCTCCAGTGTGTGTTCTCTCATGATTCTTCATGTTGCCAATGTGATCCGTGTTGTACAGACACTGCCCACATTGGTGTCTTTTAGCATCAGGTTGTGCCAAGTGTGTCTGATCCATGTGATTGAGTCTGCAGATAGAGGTACACAGTGCACACAATACACACACACGCATTACATGCACAGCGCACTGACACACAACATATAGAATCACATTATAAAATACAAATATCCCCCCTAAAGCCTAAACATACTCTTGGGGCAAGTGCTGGTAGTAGCACCTATGAAGGGAGTAACGAAATAACAGGGGGTAAAAGTTGCCAGCACAACACCCTGCCACTGTTTTCTCCCCAGTGGAAATGTTTACATACTGCACCAGTTATTCATTTGAGGCCGAGTCGATCTAGGGAAGGCCCAGGACCTGTTCAGATAATCGTCAGTGGTGTTGGACATAAGTGGGAATCGAACTAGGATTGCCAGGTGTGTAGCTATATTTGTCATTTCCAAAATGCAATAAAAACATGTGATAGTCTATTTTGAATGTCAGAGTTCCCTGTGGACATATATGCGTGTTCATTTCCTTCCAAAAGTAGAAAAATCACATGGGACAAAAAAACAATTAGCACTCAATTGAGAAGATGGCTTGGGATGACAAATGGAAAGAACCTGTGAAACCTTTTCCTGGTAGCGAATACAGATACTCCCAGAATGGCCATGAATGGATACCCTGTTGTTTTCAAAGTGCCTATGGCAGGAAACCTACCACACTTGGAATCATAGCGCTTTTAATTAATAACAAGTCTTGGCGTTTGGAGAGTTGAAACCACGCTTCTGCGCTCTTGCACAATGGGGCGATTTTAATCAACACAATAGACAGGAAGGACAAGATCAAAGGGCTCGCATAATGCACATGCATAATGTACGTTGCCTCAGTAATCCCCCCCCCCCATATTGTGCAAGAGCGCAGAAGCGTGGTCACCACATCTACACCTCTATATAAAGAACGAAACGATAAGACTTCTCCACAAATCTGTCTGTCACCTGATGAAGCTACAGTCATACCTCGGTATACGACCGCTTTATAATACGTCGAATTTGGTATACGTGGTGTTTTGACGATAAAAAAATGTCTTGGGATACGACGTCTTGCTTGGGATACGACGCGCTTGCTAGAACTTGTATGGGTCGGGATGAGTCACCACGTACAGTACCCGCGTACACAATACTGTTACAGCTCTAACAAGCTCTAACAAGCCGTAACAGTATTGTGTGGAATGACCAGACAATGTCACACTTCAGGAACATTCTTAGAAGGCAAAAACAAACTTCAATGGACAGGTTTTTAGTAAAACTCAAACCTGGTGAGCCTCAACCAAGTACAAGTCAAGAAAAAGGACAGAAAAGAGAAAGAGAAAAAACCCCAGAATTGCAGCTTCCTGAAGTTAATGGAAGGGGACTCTCCTTCCAAAAAATATCATCTCCTCCTCTTCCCCTTCCTCACCACCATCCTCGTAGGCTATCATCTCCTCTCAAGCAAGGGATTTAAATTTATTTATGCATTTATTTTAATTTATGTATGCATTTTAGTAATAAGTAGTGTCTAAATTATTTTATACAACCCCATTAATGTATAATATGCCATATAAAATATAATTTCGTATACTCTGGAACAGATTATTTCCTCCATTGGAACCTCATTTGCCAGTGAAAATATAATTGGTTTTTTACCCTTCTATCTGGCAACAAAACTGACACCTTTTTACAAGGAGTCATGGTTGCATAGACCACAATACCTGCAGTCATAATACAAACAAAAAACATAACTCTGATAATGTGCACTGTCCTTGAAGTTGATTGGTCCACACCCGAGACAGCTTTCCTTAGAGCCTAGTCTCACATGGGTTACCCGACGTGGATCTTCTTCACCAGCAACCCGAAGAACCCGGAGCCCCTCACGTTAAATGTAATTTGATTCACGTCGTTTCGATATTCGTCGCACCCTTCAGGAACGGATCACTGACGTACACACATCACACACATAATATAGACACAACAAACACGCAACATAAACATCTCACACAACGTACCCTATAAACGCCATTTGCCAATAAGTGGTGGTGACATCACCACGGCACCTGTGCATGGCTATGTGCACTTTAAGCCCAAAAATACACACAACGATGAGGTTCATTCTTCACAGTCTTATGTCCCCCCCCCCACCCCAATGCGTGCAGTTACTGATATAAAGTCTGTAGATATTAATACTATATCGCTTACATAGCATTATTGCAGCGCGGGTGGGGAGAGCGACCCAGCCCCCAGCCTGGCAATGTGTCACCTCCTCCGGCTGGGCAATCTAGGCGAGGCCGCGGGCTCTGCACGGGACTAGGCCTCACCACGGCAATGTAAAGTACCATTTTATTGAATCTTTCGCTAAGAATTCAGGTTAATTATTGACTATTATGAAAAAATAAGTTGGCAAATATTACAATAATAATGTGTGTGTGCAGAAAACTAATATTTCACTATTAGGTTGCTAATTATTTATTTAGGTGTCTTTTTATGACGCTGCGACAGTGTACTGCCATTCTGTGCTGTGGCCTGCTGCCTGCTGATTAATTAACGTGAGTGCACTGGCACTCTATTATCTACACTGATAATTTTGCTTTTGCCCATTATGAGTGTATACCAGTCTATAATCTGTTGCCTGCTTCTTTACCTCACTCAGTGTACTGCCAGCTTTTCATGTCGACTGTATCCTGCTTTTTCAGCTGCTGACCGTATTGCCTGCTTTTTACGTCGACTTTAGCAATGCTTATGTCATTGAGTCGCCGTACTGGCAGTCTATAATCTAGACTGTAGCCTGCTTCTCAAATTACCTGTGCGTACTGCCGCTCTTTAATGTACACTAATTTCAGCTTATTTCTTCAATGCATTTCAATTGTTTCGATTGCTCACGTCATGCTATTTACTGCGATGCTGATTAATGTTATACTGCTAAATACGTTAGACTTTCTTAGCTACAGCCGATTGCATTTCGTCTATCGTTTTGTTACATTCGTGGGAACATCACTCATTTAAATTTTGACATACCGCACCTTTACTTTCCACAAAAGAGGGGAGCACGCAGGGAGGTTCAATTCCCTAAATATTGTTGACCTTGCTTTCTTACGGTGGGTGAGGAACATTGTGAGAGAGACATTGTTTTTCCATTCCAATAAAACACCATCGCACAATTTTCTGACACTAACAGAGCATACGATGCCCTACAATAACACATTTTCCTGTCGCAAGGAGAAGATGGGTACCACGTCAAGATTCCTCCAATTACAAAGCTGCAGGACAAAGACATCCTCACAAAACTGTCTCCTCTAAAAAACTTCTATTCCTTAGTGATCATGGACAGAGGAGGAAACCACATATTATGGTGCGCCAACCTCTTTCACCAGTATGTTGTCGATGAGTATGCCAACATTGAGAGTGAGCGCCTTCTTTACATTCAACTGAATCCAAACCGCCTGCGTGTGAACAGTATGCTAATTTCTGGGACGCCATCAATGCCGAAGGAGATGCAAATGGTCACAATGTGGGCCGATTAGTTATTTTGCCTTCATCCTTCACAGCTCCACCAAGATACATGCATGAGAAGACTCAGGATGCCATGACGTACATCAGCCAATATGCCATGCCCCATCTCTTCATCACCTTCACTTGCAATCCCAAATGAAAGGAGATCCAGGTTTACCTTTATCAAAACCAAAAGCCACCAGACAGACATGACATCTTAGCGAGGGTCTTAAAACTAAAAGTTAATGACCTCATGATGCTTATTACGACCAACGAAGGCGGCGTCTTTGGATAGACAAGCAGTAACTTGCACACCATTGGGTGGCAAAAACGTCATCTTCCTCATGCTCACATTTAGCTATGGATGAGGGAAACAATTCATGCAAGTCACATTCACAAATTTATCAGTGCTGAGCTACCTCACCCCCATCAAGACCCTGCCATTTTTCTATGTGGTCTGCAACCAAATGGTCCATAGCCCATGTGGCCAGTTCTATCCAAATGCGCCATGTATGCAAGACCACAGGTCTACCAAGAGGTATCCACGGAACTACTTGAAAGACACTCAGGTCAGCCCATGATGGCTATCCTCTATATTGTCACAGAAATACTGAGCATGGTGGATTTCAAACAACGCTCAGACCTGCCACTAACTCACCAATTAAGGTTCACAACCGGTGGATCGTTCCCTAATGCCCTCTTCTGTGCAAGATCTTCCAGGCCCACTTGAATGTGAAATTCTATTATTCTAAAAGAAAGCCAACAAATGTTTGCCAATACATCAACAAAGGCTCTGACATGGCTGTCTTGCCTTATAAAACAGAGGGGCAAAGTGTGCATGAGCTGAAACTTTTTTTTCCAAGGAACGTATATCAGCAACAATGAGGCCATTTGCAGAATTATTGGCTTCTCCATCCATGACCGTTCCCCCACAGTCGTCCATTTGGCACTTCATCTCCAAAATGGTCAACGCATCTACGTCACCAAAGTAGATGCCCAACAACAGGCCCTGGCTCCCTTATGGCATTCTTTGTTTTGTGCCCAAGTGACCCATTTGCTGCCAACCTGCTTTACCATTAAGTTCCCTCCAGCTAAAAAAAAATGGAAGTGACGTGCTGCTGACGGTGAATCTGATGCCTTAGGACAAGTCTACACAGTTCATCCCAACAATCAACAGTGCTATTTTCTCCCAATGCTTCTCCATGTTGCCAAAGGGCACAAATCTTTCTAAGACCTCTAAACAATGGAAGGAATTGTCTGTCAAACATACAGGTAAGCTTGCGATCTTCGTGCGATTCTTGCGCATGATCACCATCTTCATAAAGCTATGACAGAAGCTACTGTTGGTCAGTCCCCTTCCGAACTGACATTGCTCTTCTGCATACATCTTCAAGTTTGCAGCCCATCTAACCCCACGGGACTCTGGCAAAAAACAAAGAGGCCATGAGTGAGGACATCCTCCACGGATCTCAATGACAAAATACAAACCTCGACGTCAACTTTTCTGATGTCATCTTCAAACAGGCCCTCATCCTCCTTCAGGACAAACTGCACTCCATTTGTGGAAATATCTCACGTCTATGGGACTACCAATGCCCTACAGGGACAACCTGCATGCCCTTCCTCAAGAGATCCTATGTTAAATATGCTATGCTTTACAGCTTCGTACACTTGTTTAGGAAAATTTACCAAAGCTGATGGATGCACAAATAGAAGCCTACGCAACATCTTGGAACACATTGAGACGACAAATGTAGTCTTTTTTTCCCTTGATGCACCTGCCAGTACTGGGAAGACCTTTGTTTTCAAACTGCTCTTCGCTCAGTCTCGCCAGAGAGAGAAAATTGCTCTAGCTGTGGCATCATCGGGGATTTCAGTGTAAGTCGATGTGTGTGCGCGAGTCGATTTGTGTGCGTTTAGGTCCGTGTGCGTGTAAGTCGATGTGTGTGTGTCTCTTTTTTGCCCGGGCAACGCCAAATATCTGTGTGTGTACATCAATGTGTGTGTGTAAGTCCAAGTGTGCGTGTCAGTCCATGTGAGTAAGTCACTGTGTGTGTCTATGTGGCAGTCGATGTGTGTGTGTGTACGCCGATGTGTATAGGTGTGTGAGTCCATATGTGTGTGTATGAGTCCATATGTGTGTGTGTGTAAGTCGATGTGTGTGCAAGTCGATGTGTGTGTGTGGGTCCATGTGTGTGTGTGTAAGTCCATATGTGTGCTTAGGTTGATGTGTGTGCGAGTCTACATGTGTGTGTGAGTCGCTGTATGTGTGTACGTCGATTTGTGTGTGTAACTCCATGTGTGTGTGTATCTAAAGCCGATGTCTGTGCGTGAGTCCATATGTGTGTGTGTGTAGGTAGTGTGTGGGTCAATGTCTGTGTGTGTAGGTCGATGTGTGTCTGTCTTTTTCGCCCGGGCAACGCCGGGTACTTACCACTAATACACAATATACAGGCAATCCCTTGCGTAATCCGCTCCACCCTAGGCGCGAATTCACAGTTACGAGATTCATCTTTTAGGGACTTACGTGCTCAAGAAAATATAAAACAATTATTTGAAATGCACGTGGTCCACGCCGCCTCCTGCAACGATCAGCCGATAACCCTTCACAAGCAGCCCAGGAAAGGTTTCAAGAAGCCCTGAAAGTACTTCTCCTTAAGCAAGTAGTAATCGTTTTAAACTTTATCATTATAATTGATCAAACTCCGTATTAAGTAATTTTTGTAATGGAATAAATTGATAAGTACTTTGAAAAATCCAGGGCTAAAATAATTAAATACGCATCCCCCCCTTATAGCATGCATGTCTAAGGTAAAATAGGCTTTGTACAGCGTGATTCGACTGACCCGGTATTTTTCAGGAACGTATTGAAGGATACCTGTTTCCACATTACACACAATACACACACACTCGCAATCCGCAAACATCACACACAAATGTACACACATCATACACACAATATACCCAGATATCACACACACAAACACCACACACACAATGTACACACATCACTCACACATTGTACAGTGTACACAACGGTAAACACTTAGACTCCACACAAAACACATAATGTGCGTGTATACACACACAGCGTATACACAGTGTATACACACACAGCGTTCACACAGTGTACACACACACAGTGTACACACACACACCATACACACAGTGTACACACACAGAACCGGCCCTAGACCTTTGGGGGCCCTAAGCAAAATTTGGTTGGAGGCCCCTTTGATGTGTAAAGGAGAGCCGACACAAGATTGCAGGGGTCTCGTCCTTTAATCCTTTTCTTCCATCCACACCTGTCCCCAGCCGTCCCAATCTCGTTCCCGCCAAAGGCCCCCTCTTCCCGCCCGTTTTCTCCTTATATCTCCTCGATCACCCCTCCCACTAACCCACCTATTGGTGGGAATCCTTCCCCTGACACCCCTACATCACCCCCCCCCCCCCCCCCCCCGGAGAAAAAATAACAGTCCTTGGTTCTGCCCCCCCCATGGACCATTTAAGTCTCCCCATGCCTCCCACTACTGACAGTGACGACAGCCCTTACCCCCCCCCACAACCATACAATGCAATATAACACAACAAAATCAATTGCGTGGCCTGCCCAGGTCTCCAGCCAGCATCCCGTAACAGCCCGGACATCCACAGGCAGCAGATGACCGTGGCGGCCCCCTCCTTCGAAGGCCCTCTCGTCGCGGTCCCTGGTTCGGTGGTGCCGGTGTCGCCTTGCCTGGCGCCGCTGTCTCTCCGGCCCCCGCTCGTGCCGCCGCTCCGTCAGGCCTCACATGGGGTGCTGTAGGTGACAAGGGAACACAGGGCACCGAACCCCCTGCCGGTCGGCGCGTGGTGGTCGGCGACCTTGGCCTGGGTAGGGATGATGATGATGTTGGCAGTGATGTTGGTGGTGATGTTGGTGAAGATGATGGTGGAGAGATGTATGGCTTAAGGCGGGTGGGGTGTACAAACCATCGTCGCTTACCCAGTTGGACCTGGACGCACTGCGGTCGGAGTGCTTTAATGACCTCGACCGGCCCTTTCCAGGGTCGGTGCAGCTTTGGTGAGAGGCCAACCGGCACCTGAGGACAGTGTAGCCATGCCTGGTCCCCGACTTTAAAGGGCTTGGCTGTCACTGTCCTCTCCCGTATCCGTACATTACTCTCTTGGCTCGTGGCCGATGCGGCCTCGGCTGCTTGGCGGGCCTCTCTCAAATAAATGAGGGAGGTCTTTAGTGCCTTCGGCCATGCGTCGGCTCTTGCGGGAATGTCCGTCAGCTGCACCTCAATAGGCGGAACGGGATCCCGTCCGTACATCAGGAAAAACGGCGAGAACCCCGTCGCCGCGTGTGGGGCCACCCTGTACGCCGCTAAGACCGATGGAATGTGGAGGTCCCAGTCGGAATGGTTTTCGTCCACCACTTGGGACAGCATGGCCGCTATGGTGCGGTTAAGCCGCTCTACCATCCCATCGGTCTGGGGATGATACGGAGATGTTCGGACCTTTTTAGTGCCCAGGATAGAGCAGACGTCCTTCAATAGCTGTGAGGAGAAATTCCTGCCCTGATCCGTGAGCAACCGCTCCGGTGCCCCCTTATCAAGGACATAACCTCCCACGAAGGCATCGGCGATGGTCTGTGCCGTTTGGTCCGGAAGGGCCCACGCCATCGGCCACCTCGTGCAGTACTCGACTCCAACCAACAGGTATTTATTTCCCCGTGGCGTGACCGGCAGTGGTCCCAGGATGTCCAACGCAACCAATTCGTTGACCCTGGTCATCGTGATGGGCTGTAGGGGCGCCCGGCTTACCCGGGGTGGCGGCTTTCGCCGCGCACATTCGACGCAGGTAGCGACGCATCGATGCACGTCAGCGGTCATACCTGGCCAAAAGTACCGACCCTGTAATGTGTACAGTGTCTTCCGCCCCGCCAGGTGCAGCAGCTGGCGGCCGTGTACGTCCATAACCAATTGTTGACGCAGCGACTCCGGAACTATCAGGCATCGCCGGCGCCCTGTCGGGTCCCATCGCATGAGGAGGTCCTCCCATACGATGTACTCCTCCCCCCCTGCCTCTGCTGAGGCGCCCAGCCCATGACCTGCTCGTGGGCTTGGATGGTCCGGGCAGCCCACAGCGAGGTGCGTTCCCCCGGTGTCACCACGGGCATTACAACGCCGGCGCGGCAAGCATAGGCGATGAGGTGCTCGACCACGAGGTCCTCGAGTGCTTCTTCAGCCAGGCGAGGGAAAGCTCTCCTCGCCAACACGAGCAGCGCACCCCTGTAGGCTAAAGGGGATTCTTTAGCCCCTCGCTGGCGATCCTGGAACCGTTTAAAGGCTCCTTCCGCCGGGCAATAGATCTCCCCCAAAGCCTCGTAGGCCGCCTGTAGCGTGGACTTGCTGTGCGAGGGAAGGGAGGTGTAAGAGGAGAGTGCTTCTTCGCCCAGAACGGATGGCAGCGCTCGTAGTGCCTCTTCATCTGTCCACTCGAGAGCGTGGAAGGCAGCCTCGAATCGGCGGACAAACCCCTCCCAATCTTCTTCCTCAGCCACGAACTTGTCGACGGGCCCCAGCTGACGCGGCCGTCCGGCCACCTGCTCTCAGTGTTGGGTGTTTAGCCCTGGGGGTTTTGGCGGGAGCGGCGGCGGCTGGCGTGACGAGGTTGGTTGTGGCTCCTGCCCGGCCGGCTGGTCGGCCTCCGGGTCCCGTGGCCTCTCCTCCCGTAGTACGCGTGGGGGTGGGGGTCCCGGTGCTGGCGGGCCCCCCATAGGGAGCCTCTGCAGTAGCTCCTGGAGTGCCCTCTCCATGCGGGCCATGCGGTCCTCCATGGGGTCCTCCAGGCGATCCGGGCCCCCTGCTGCTGCTTCTGATAGCAGGCCCCCTTGTTGCCCGGGATGGGAAGGATCCCCGGCCCCTGCTTCCTCTTCCCTTGGCTCTTTTCCACGGGGATTCTTCTTTGTAGCCATTGTGATCCCACCGCTGCCACCAGATGTAAAGGAGAGCCGACACAAGATTGCAGGGGTCTCGTTCTTTAATCCTTTTCTTCCATCCACACCTGTCCCCAGCCGTCCCAATCTCGTTCCCGCCAAAGGCCCCCTCTTCCCGCCCGTTCTCTCCTTATATCTCCTCGATCACCCCTCCCACTAACCCACCTATTGGTGGGAATCCTTCCCCTGACACCCCTACAGATGTATGATTTTTTTCACCCACTAGCTAGCAGTGACTCTAGGGGGCCCTCTGCTAGTCACGGGGCCCTTTGCAATTGCAAGGGTCGCTTAGTGGCTGGGCCGGCTCTGTACACACACACAGTGTACACACACAGTGTACTAGAGGCCGACCGAAATTCAGTTTCGGTTTCGGAGCCGAAAGTTGGAAAATGGCCACTTTCGGCATAGTTTCGGTTTCGGCCGAAAGTAAATTTTTTACTTTCGGTTTAGGCCAAAACTGATATTGACTTTCGGTCGTCAACCGAAGATCTATTTTTAGAATATTATTCCAGTGCCAAGTCTATCAGCCGGTCAGTCGGTGCTAGGCAATCCTATGCGATAGGCTGCATACACACACGTCAGCAGCAGCAGCAGCTTGCGAGCAAGGTTACAGCCACAACCATGGTCTAGGACAGGGGTCGGCAACCTACGGCTCTGGAGCCGCATGCGGCTCTTTACGGGCTGCTTCTTGACGATATGTACGTATGTACTCAGATGCATTGCGGCCCTTGAAATACTGAATTTTGTACCGAATTGGAAAGAAATGGCTCTTCTTGTTATTTTGGTTGCCGACCCCTGGTCTAGGACCATCAATAAATGACGTCACGCACCTGGGGGGGGGGGGGCAGCGACTGCGTAGCGATTCGCGCGCTGCGCTACGAACCCGGCGGCCCGAGTTCGATTCCCGCTCACGGCCGATGACGATTATTTGAACCGGTCCTGGGACTTCCCTAGGTCGACTCAGCCTCAAACGAGTAAGTGGTGTGGTATGTCAACATCGCCACTGGGGAAGCCGGGTAGTAAAGCTAGTATTTCATAAATCTTGTGTTCGGTAACTTCAGTTATATACCTTTTCTGTTTTGGTTTCGGCAGAAAGTGTAGTTAAACTTTCGGTTTCGGCCGAAACCAGAAATTCAGTTTCGGTCGGCCTCTACAGTGGACACGCACGCACACAGTGTACACGCACGCACACAGTGTACACAGTGTACAAAAAAACAGTGTACACAAAAACAGTGTACACACACAGTGTACAGAGACAGTGTACAGAGACAGTGCACACACACACAGTGTACACAAACGCAGTGTACACACACAGTGTACAGAGAAACAGCGTGCATAGTGTATACACAGACCACACTCACTGCTATGCAATATTCCTTTAAGGGCCCCGCACTTGTCTCGTTCACAACGATATTCACGTCGTTGTCGTCGTTTGCCGAGCTCACGCACCCAAGGGGCTCTGTAAAGCAGACAGAGAAAGGTGAAACGAATCAAAATCGACCTCGACTCGAAGGCCACTCCGATCGCAACACTCACAGCCTCATCATCACCAGTAGACCTCCACTATTACACTCACAGCCTCATCATCATCAGTAGACCTCCACTATTACACTCACAGCCTCATCATCATCAGTAGACCTCCACTATTACCCTCAAAGCCTCATCATCATCAGTAGACCTCCATTATAATACTCACAGCCTCATCATCATCAGTAGACCTCTACTATGACACTCACAGCCTCATCATCATCAGTAGACCTCCACTATGACACTCACAGCCTCATCATCATCAGTAGACCTCCACTATTACACTCACAGCCTCATCATCATCAGTAGACCTCCACTATTACACTCACAGCCTCATCATCATCAGTAGACCTCCACTATGACACTCACAGCCTCATCATCATCAGTAGACCTCCACTATGACACTCACAGCCTCATCATCATCAGTAGACCTCCACTATAACACTCACAGCCTCATCATCATCAGTAGACCTCCACTATTACACTCACAGCCTCATTATCATCATCAGTAGACCTCCACTATTACACTCACAGCCTCATTATCATCATCAGTAGACCTCCACTATTACACTCACAGCCTCATCATCATCAGTAGACCTCCACTATTACTCTCACAGCCTCGTCATCATCAGTAGACCTCCACTATTACACTCACAGCCTCATCATCATCAGTAGACCTCCACTATTACACTTACAGCCTTATTATCATCATCAGTAGACCTCCACTATTACACTCACAGCCTCATCATCATCATTAGACCTCCACTATTACACTCACAGCCTCATCATCATCAGTAGACCTCCACTATTACACTCACAGCCTCATCATCATCAGTAGACCTCCACTATTACCCTCAAAGCCTCATCATCATCAGTAGACCTCCATTATAATACTCACAGCCTCATCATCATCAGTAGACCTCTACTATGACACTCACAGCCTCATCATCATCAGTAGACCTCCACTATGACACTCACAGCCTCATCATCATCAGTAGACCTCCACTATTACACTCACAGCCTCATCATCATCAGTAGACCTCCACTATTACACTCACAGCCTCATCATCATCAGTAGACCTCCACTATGACACTCACAGCCTCATCATCATCAGTAGACCTCCACTATGACACTCACAGCCTCATCATCATCAGTAGACCTCCACTATAACACTCACAGCCTCATCATCATCAGTAGACCTCCACTATTACACTCACAGCCTCATTATCATCATCAGTAGACCTCCACTATTACACTCACAGCCTCATTATCATCATCAGTAGACCTCCACTATTACACTCACAGCCTCATCATCATCAGTAGACCTCCACTATTACTCTCACAGCCTCGTCATCATCAGTAGACCTCCATTATTATACTCACAGCCTCAATCACCAGTAAACCTCCACTTTACACTCACAGCCTCATCATCATCAGTAGACCTCCATTATTATACTCACAGCCTCATAATCACCAGTAGACCTCCACTATTACACTCACAGCATCATCATCAGCAGACCTCCACTATTACACTCACAGCCTCATCATCATCAGTAGACCTCCACTATTACACTCACAGCCTCATCATCACCAGTAGACCTCCACTATTACACTCACAGCCTTATCATCATCGGTAGACCTCTACTATTACACTCACAGCATCATCATCAGTAGACCTCCACTATCACACTCACAGCATCATCATCATCAGTAGAGCTCCACTATTACACTCACAGCCTCATCATCATCAGTAGAGCTCCACAATTACACTCACAGCCTCATAATCACCAGTAGACCTCCATTATTATACTCACAGCCTCATAATCACCAGTAGACCTCCATTATTATACTCACAGCCTCATAATCACCAGTAGACCTCCATTATTATACTCACAGCCTCATAATCACCAGTAGACCTCCACTATTACACTCACAGCATCATCATCAGCAGACCTCCACTATTATACTCACAGCCTCATCATCATCAGTAGACCTCCACTATTACACTCACAGCATCATCATCATCAGTAGACCTCCACTATTACTCTCACAGCCTCATCATCATCAGTAGACCTCCACTATTACACTCACAGCCTCATCCTCATCAGCAGACCTCCACTATTACACTCACAGCATCATCATCATCAGTAGACCTCCACTATCACACTCACAGCCTCATCATCATCAGCAGACCTCCATTATTATACTCACTGCCTCACACTATACTCTTGGTTCTTTCGGTAAAGTCACGTAGGTAAAGAAAATAAAAGATACAAAAAATAAAAACCACGACGTTTCGATTGCAACACAAGCAATCATCATCAGGCGTGACAACCACAGCAAGAAATTTGACTGAAGTGGGAGAGAAGCTGGAGTCAAGAGGTTTATACTGGGCAGGGTTGGGGGGGGGGGGGAAGTGGGCGGGGCTATTGATGGTGGGGGAGGGGAAGCGGGCGGGGCTGTAGACGGGGGGAGTGGGCGGGGCTGTAGACGGGGGGGGGGGGGAAGCGGGTGGGGCTGTTGGTGGGAAGAAGTGGGCGGGGCTGTTGGTGGGGGAGAGTGGGCGGGGCTGTTGGTGGGGGGGAGTGGGCGGGGCTGTTGGTGGGGGGGGGGAAGTGGGCGGGGCTTTAGGTGGGGGGGTAAGCGGGCGGGGCTGGGGGGATAGAGCTCCGCATCTACAACGATTGCCGCCAAAACGGATGGTGGCACTCACAACAAAATAGCCACGCTGCTGAGCGCTGAGGATGTAATTAACTCGGTAGGCTAGACCAGGATCCGGTAAATAAGATGGAACAAATATGAACACTCTCACTACTCTTCGTGACGTCATCGGCGTGAGACGCCCGAGCGGTGGTGTCCCGCGCTGGTGACGTCATGTCATCATGCGGCTGCGCGTGACGTCATTTACCTCTGCCAATTTCCTTTCTAGTGGCAATCCTTATTCCTGGTTCTTTCGGTGAAGTCACGTAGATAGAAAATAAAAATATAATTAAAATTCAATTCCAAAATAAAAGGGAGGGGGGCGGGGTGATAAGGGGGTCGGTTGGAGGAGGGGGTGGAGGGAGGAGGGATGAGGGGGCGGAGGGAGGAGGGTTCACCCCCACTTCTGACGCATTTCACCCTCTGCGCCGCGTGACGTCACGACACCCGAGTCACTTTGTTCGCCGCTCGCTGTGGAACAAGGTGAGACGCTGCGCCATGTTGCTGTTGTTGCTGTGATTTTTGGTTGTTGTTTACCCAGGTAAAGCTTCGCTTCTTCTTTCTCTCCTAGGGATATCAATTGAGTAGCAGCTACGGATCGATATCCACGTGCGGCCTTGCCATGCATTATTTTGTTTGCTTTCATTTTCTAAGTTTAAACAGGACCCTGCGGGGTGGGCTGGTAGGAATAATACTTGGTACCGGTACAGGGATATCGACCGGGTATAGAGGAGTTAAAGAAAAAATTACTGTATTCTAGTGTAACGTTAATTAAAGGTGTTTGTTTTGACAAGAAACGCTGTGAGATTTAAAGACTCGTAGTCTTTCATTTCCAAACGATCACATCTGAGATTAATTGACCTTAGATGGGGAAACTCGAATGCATTTACTAGTATATTGGAGCAGATAGAGCAACTGGAAAGCATACCAGTGAACGATGTAGTGAACACGACAGAGATGTGGTGAACACGGCAGAGATGTGGTGAACACGGCAGAGATGTGGTGAACACGGCAGAGATGTGGTGAACACGGCAGAGATGTAGTGAACACGACAGAGATGTAGAGATGATAGTGAACACGACAGAGATATAGTGAACACGACAGAGATGTAGAGATGATAGTGAACACAGCAGATGTAGTGAACACGGCAGAGATGTGGTGAACACGGCAGAGATGTAGTGAACACGACAGAGATGTAGAGATGATAGTGAACACGACAGAGATATAGTGAACACGACAGAGATGCAGAGATGATAGTGAACACAGCAGATGTAGTGAACACGGCAGAGATGTGGTGAACACGGCAGAGATGTGGTGAACACGGCAGAGATGTAGAGATGATAGTGAACACGACAGAGATGTAGAGATGATAGTGAACACGGCAGAGATGTAGTGAACACAGCAGATGTAGTGAACACGACAGAGATGTAGTGAACACGGTAGAACTATAAGCGAGTGAATAGCAGCAGCGACGAGGCCTCTCGCTGCCTCTGCTCTGCCGCTGCCGGGCTGCAGATTCAGCCGAGTCAGGTACCACTGCCAATATGCACAACAACAACAATAAACGTGCTGCGTTTCATCTCTGTGTTAATAAGCCTGCCGCACTAGGCCTCACGAAGCCTGCCGCACTAGGCCTCGTGCCGTGCTTTTCGTTGCTAAATAAGGCGATTAAATGTATCTTGTCTCTGTGTTAATAAATGTTTCTTGTCTCTGTGTTATAAAAACGTGCTGCGTTTCAGTAAAATAATTGTTTTTAAATAAACGTGCTGCGTTTCATCTCTGTGTTAATAAGCCTGCCGCACTAGGCCTCACGAAGCCTGCCGCACTAGGCCTCGTGCCGTGCTTTTCGTGCACAAATAAGGCGATTAAATGTATCTCGTCTCTGTGTTAATAAATGTGTCTTGTCTGTGTTATAAAAACGTGCTGCGTTTCAGTAAAATAATTGTTTTTAAATAAACGTGCTGCGTTTCATCTCTGTGTTAATAAGCCTGCCGCACTAGGCCTCACGAAGCCTGCCGCACTAGGCCTCGTGCCGTGCTTTTCGTGCACAAATAAGGCGATTACATGTATCTCGTCTCTGGGTTAATAAATGTTTCTTGTCTCTGTGTTAAAAAGCGTGCAGCGTTTCAGTAACGTAATTTTTTAAATAAACGTGCTGCGTTTCAGTAAAGTAATTTTGAAGCGAAGTTTAAAGTTTTGCCGTGATGCGCCGGAAGCGACGGCCATCTTGTTTAATTCACATATCGCAGGGGGAGCGGGCGGCCATCTTGTCAGACAGGGTCATTCCAAGTGTTTGCAGTAGGGGGCGATGTTGATACACGGACGGACGGACAAACGCGGACGGACGGACGGACAAACGCGGACGGACGGACGGACAAACGCGGACGGACGGACAAACGCGGACGGACGGACAGACGCGGACGGACGGACAAACGCGGACGGACGGACAAACGCGGACGGACGGACAAACGCGGACGGACGGACAAACGCGGACGGACGGACAAACGCGGACGGACGGACAAACGCGGACGGACGGACACATTAATCTATTGGTGGTCTGGTCCACTTCGTTCCTACCAGTAAAATGTTTCTTCACCTCGCCGCGTCTCAGTGTCCTCGTCCAGGGGTGCCCTGGCTGAGATGTGTACACACTACACTATTGTACACACACACACTACACCACTATACACACTACACTACTGTACACACTACACTACTGTACACACACTATACTGTACACACTACACTACTACACACACTACACTACTGTACACATACACTACACTACTGTACACACTACACTACTGTACACACTACACTACTGTACACACTACACTACTGTACACATACACACTACACTACTATACACACTACAATACCGTACACACTACACCACTGTACACTACACTAATGCACACACTACACCACTACACACTGCACTACACACCAACTTACTACTGTGCACACTACAATACTGTACACTATACACTAATGCACACACTGTACTGGCTGTAGTCGTAGATAAACTAACTCTATAGACGTGTCTACTGGCTGTAGTAGTAGCTATACTAACTCTATAATAATATTCTTTGGTTCAAAGAGTATTTTTTGGTTCTTTCGGTAAAGTCACGTAGATATAAAATAAAGTGAATAAAAATAAAAAGAATAAAATAAAAATAGAAAAAAAAACACTCGTGTAAACTGTAGCCTGGTTATTAAGTGTGGTGAATGAACTGGCAGTCTATAATGTAGACTGTAGCCTGGTTATTAAGTGTGGTGAGTGAACTGGCAGTCTATAATGTAGACTGTATCCTGGTTATTAAGTGTGGTGAGTGAACTGGCAGTCTTTAATGTAGACTGTAGCCTGGTTATTAAGTGTGGTGAGTGAACTGGCAGTCTATAATGTAGACTGTAGCCTGGTTATTAAGTGTGGTGAGTGAACTGGCAGTCCATAATGTAGACTGTAGCCTGGTTATTAAGTGTGGTGAGTGAACTGGCAGTCTATAATGTAGACTGTATCCTGGTTATTAAGTGTGGTGAGTGAACTGGCAGTCTTTAATGTAGACTGTAGCCTGGTTATTAAGTGTGGTGAATGAACTGGCAGTCTATAATGTAGACTGTAGCCTGGTTATTAAGTGTGGTGCGTGAACTGGCAGTCTATAATGTAGACTGTAGCCTGGTTATTAAGTGTGGTGAGTGAACTGGCAGTCTATAATGTAGACTGTATCCTGGTTATTAAGTGTGGTGAGTGAACTGGCAGTCTTTAATGTAGACTGTAGCCTGGTTATTAAGTGTGGTGAGTGAACTGTCAGTCTATAATGTAGACTGTAGCCTGGTTATTAAGTGTGGTGAGTGAACTGGCAGTCTTTAATGTAGACTGTAGCCTGGTTATTAAGTGTGGTGAGTGAACTGGCAGTCTATAATGTAGACTGTAGCCTGGTTATTAAGTGTGGTGAGTGAACTGGCAGTCTATAATGTAGACTGTATCCTGGTTATTAAGTGTGGTGAGTGAACTGGCAGTCTTTAATGTAGACTGTAGCCTGGTTATTAAGTGTGGTGAGTGAACTGGCAGTCTATAATGTAGACTGTAGCCTGGTTATTAAGTGTGGTGAGTGAACTGGCAGTCCATAATGTAGACTGTAGCCTGGTTATTAAGTGTGGTGAGTGAACTGGCAGTCTTTAATGTAGACTGTAGCCTGGTTATTAAGTGTGGTGAATGAACTGGCAGTCTTTAATGTAGACTGTAGCCTGGTTATTAAGTTTGGTGCGTGAACTGGCAGTCTATAATGTAGACTGTAGCCTAGTTATTAAGTGTGGTGAGTGAACTGGCAGTCTATAATGTAGACTGTATCCTGGTTATTAAGTGTGGTTAGTGAACTGGCAGTCTTTAATGTAGACTGTAGCCTGGTTATTAAGTGTGGTGAGTGAACTGTCAGTCTATAATGTAGACTGTAGCCTGGTTATTAAGTGTGGTGAGTGAACTGGCAGTCTTTAATGTAGACTGTAGCCTGGTTATTAAGTGTGGTGAGTGAACTGGCAGTCTATAATGTAGACTGTAGCCTGGTTATTAAGTGTGGTGAGTGAACTGGCAGTCTATAATGTAGACTGTAGCCTGGTTTCTTCACCTGAGGACGGCTGCTTGCGTTTTAGCCGAAACGTGAGAATTATTTTTTATTTTCATTATTTTATTATTTCCTTTCTACGTGACTTTACCGAAAGAACCAAGAAGATGAATCCCTGCAGTCACGAAAGCTTTAAATCGAAATGTAGCCTGGTTCTTAACTGTAGCCTGTTCTCAGTTTCCAGTCGGCATACACCCAAACTCTGGTCCTGCCTACTCGCGTGATGGGTTGCTTACACTCAGTCCCACCGCTTATATTAAATATGTTCACCCCTTATTCCTTTATAAACCTCATGGTTTGGGTATTCTCTTCGTCAAAGGGCCCAGATCTCGCCGTCGCGGTTATCGAGATGGCAGGAGTCATACTCTGCATGTTACTCCTCATGCTTCATGTGAGATTATCCATCTCGATGCATCCACTATCTCCCATCCTTAATACCACCATTCCCTCGTACTATCATCCACCACCTACCACCGCTTCATCATCAGCCTTGTGAATACCAATCATCTCCCTTAGCCACCCTCGCTCCACCGCTAAATATACTTAAGCTACCTGCTCCAGTCAAATCTTGATTTGAAGCTTTCGTGACTGCAGGAGTCCATACTCTTTGGTTCTTTCGGTAAAGTCACGTAGTTAGAAATAATATAAAACAAATCACGATGTTTCGATCGCAACACACGCGGTCGTCATCAGGCAAAGGAGTCAGCCTCTAAAGGCAAACCGTTTACAGTAGAACCTCTGATCACGAACGCTTCTGACCACGACCAAATCGAGTTGCGACCAAAAAAAATCACAATTTTTTTGTATCTGGTCATGAACACAAACTCGGGTGGCGATCAAACACGGCCGCGGCCGATTTCCCCTTCCGCGCCATTTTTTATAAGCGCCAAATTTCCTGTCGTTTTCTTAGGTTTTTTCGGTAAAGTCACGTATCAAGTACTTCATACAGCTGTCGTGGCTGTGACTGTTCCACCTGAAGACGGACGCTTGTGTTGCCTCCGAAACGTCGTGATTTTGATTTTATTTTGATTAATTTTAATGTTTTACCTACGTGACTTTACCGAAAAAACCTAAGAATATGAATCCTTGCAGTCACGAATGCTTCAAATCTAGAATTTCCTGTCGTTTGTTTACAATCAGCGACCCACGTGTGGCCGCTTGCTCAGTCAGTCTCGCTTAGTCAGATATTAATTTTGTGAGTGTAGTCATACCCCTCCCCCCTCATTCAAGCCGTAATTTAGAGAGCGAAAGCTCCGAGTACGTAAATCGCTAACATAAGAACCCGTTAATCTTTTCTCGCATCATTCATACGATGATGCGGTGAAGTAAACGTTCATACGATATTACGACGAATGCTTCCAAAAACAATACTGTACCCAAATATTACTGTTAACTTACTTTCAATAGAAACATGAATTGCTCATACGAATATTCTCTCTCTCTCAGAATCGACCGACTGATGTAGCAGACGAAACAATCATCTTGTTGAACGATTCTAAACCTTGACGCGGCAATGTTAGTTTTCTCTGTTATTCAAGGTTTTCTGAGTGTTATTCAATGTTTTTACATTTAGTTTACTATTACACTTTGAATTCTATGGCATAATTAACTATTTTTGTGCTTAAAAATAAAAAAATAACAATATTTATATACAGTTCGTAGGAGTCTGGAACGGATTAATCGTATTTACATACAATCCAATGGGGAAATTAGGTTCGAGTCATGACCAAATTCGGTTGTGACCAAAGTTATGGAACGAATTATGGTCGTGACCAGAGGTTCTACTGTATAAGGGTTTGGGGATGGGCGTAGCCCAAGTGTATCCACAACACCAGAAGCACGGGCGGTGCACGAGTGCTAATGCAGCAACAATGCCAATGAAGCAACAATGGCAATGCAGCAACAATGGCAATGCAGCAACAATGCCAAACGCTGGGGATGTGGGGGGGGAAATTAACTGCATTAGCATTGTTGCTGCATTGCTGAACTTTCCCCAACATTTCTTCAGAGATGACATCCGAATGTTCTTCTCCTTTCCTTTTCCCCTGACCTCTCCCGCATCTCATTCTGCCTGGTTTCTATCCAACCTTGGATGGCACGTCACTCTCTGTCCCTCAACCCTTCCAAAACTCAAATAATCTTTCCCCGGCCTCATTTTCCCCTCCTCTCTGCCCCACCATTCCCTGCTCCTTTTTCTATTTCTCCTATTTCCTTAGCCAGCAGCATTTGTATTATCTTTGACTCTTCCCTCTCCCTTACTGATCACATTTCCACCACTACCCATGCTTGCCGGTTTCATTTGTTCAACATTCGCAAAATCCGACCACTTATTTCCACCCCTGCTGCAAAACTTCTAGTCCATTCCCTTATCCATACCCATCTGGACTATGCTCGGTCTGCCCATTTACTCTTTTGTCCTCCTCCAACAAATCCAAAACAACTCGGCTCAGCTCATATTCAACCTTCCCTATAATTCCCATACTTCGGCCCTGCTCACACAACTGCACTGGCTCCCTGTGTACTACCATTACCTGTTCAAATTCCTCACCCTGGTCTCCAAATTCCCTCACGGTCTTGACCCCACTGTATTGTGCCACTATTGTATGTCTCTACGTCGCCTTCTTGCCCTCTATGTTCACAATGTTTGCCGTTTCTCTGTTCCTCCTACTCCTTGCGGTCAATCATGCTTTTGTTCTATTTCTCTTGTTGCACTCCTTCACTCGAACAAAATTCCCTTCCACATTGAACAGTCACCTTCGATCACTAATTTCCATTCCGCACTCAAGACGCCCTTAATCTCCACCTCATACCCGCCACAGTTACTTTTCCTTCATTTTCTCATATGGCTCTCACTCATTCCACATTCATTCAATCCATTCATCATTATTTATTGTCAATTTAGCTTTCACCAATTTCACACATCAGAGGTTTGCCCATTGCTTCTTCTCGTCTATTTAAATAACATCTCCAACGTTACATTAATATGTACCATTAATTCTGTGTAAAGTGCCTTGGATAAAGCGCTATATAAATTATTATAAGATAAGATGAGAAAAATAATACAAAACAAGAACAATGGTTCGCTTTAATGTTACTTCTTTAACACTCTATCAAACGAAAAAAAACCTGCAATCTTATATTTTGAACCATTTCTGAATGACACGCACAAACATGTTCATGGGGCACTTAAAATCGATATTTAAGGGCCTTAAAATGAAAAATCTAAAAGCCACCTATAGACCAAATTTCAGCTTTCTACCTTGACGGGAAGTACCCGAGAGGTTTTTGAGACATACATCCAGATTAAGATCTTTATTTATATATAGTAATCGAAATTATAATATACGTTTGTAGAGTGTACCACAAGAGTCAATCTCTTCTCTAACCCATGCCCCACACCCGTTTATCTATCCGGTCAAACAAAAGCTGTTTGGGCATGCGGTGGCTGGGCATGCGGGCCACATGACCCAGCCAAGCGCAGCCTTGCCTGCCAGATCTGCTCACCAATGGGACTTGTTTCATGATTTTTAGAGGATTTGTGAGCTCTGCACACAATCCAGCTGGGTTAAACCCAGGATGGATAGTAGGCCAATCACACGTCGACTCATTTATCCACTCACTAACCCACATCCTCACCCAACCTCACGCTCACCAACTAATATACTCTCACGAACCCAATCGCTCAGAACCAGGGTAAATGGCCATAAGTAGGCGGAGGGAAAAGGCCCATTTAAGGAGATGCTTTTCAAGACAGACTTAACTATGTCTCACGACTCTGTCTTACTAATCAGGGTGGCTGCTACATTTGACCAGAGTGGTGAACCGAGCGTGCTGTGATTTGTGACAGCACAGCAGTGGGTTTAGCCTGCTGAACGGCACATGGGCAAAACCTGCCCTGGCACTGGGAGAGGAAGAAGATTGAGCAGTACCTTCCAGTCAGCATGGGTGCCATTATACACGCAGCGCTCGCCTTCGAGCTCATCATGATGCATTCCTCGAAGTGAGCACCAATTGTATCAGCCCTAAAAGCGGTAATCATACCGCATTGTATACTACATAGGGATGCATTCCTGAAATTACTTATGTACGAGCAATATATGAGGGCTTCATTGGGGGTATTGGTAACAGTGTTCATAATAAGTGATAAACATTTCCGAAATAAATAAATGTATGGAAATATCAGTATGTATTGTACTCATGAGTGCTTTTTACTATGCTGCAAGGCAGTGGTGGGAGACAAGGTTAGAGGAGCTGCTGCTGGATTTCCAATCTGGTTTTTTTCTTGGAGAAGAGCTCCAAGAACTCCATGATCTGCTATGTTGAACTTCTTTTGCACCATACGTAGCCTACCGTGCTAATCGGAGGTCTAACTTTCTGTGCAGAGGTTTCTTTTAGGTGGAGCCCTGAGACTCTTATCCTGGTCTCACGAGTTCTCAACCTGGTTAAGTAAATCCATTTGTTTTTCTTCAATGTAATTGTGGAGGTGGGGTCTGGTTTGCTCAGAGCCGTGCGTTGCTCTCGTTGGCTGAGCGAATGATGGGAACAGCAACGTTTCCTAGACCAGCGCTGCTGCTGTGTGTTCTAACTTGCGAGTAAGCACTTTGTAGATTTTTCTTCATTTTAAAGAAAAAATCTCCAGGACAAAGCGCGATAGGGAATCGGTACTCTACGGGGTTGTGCTAAGCGAGGGCTGCTTGTATGTGCTGTGTAATATGTGTGTATATATTTGCAGAATCGTTCACGTGGAGCAGTGAGATTTGGGGCTGGAATTAAAAGGCATCGATGCTTCCAGTGTCCTTACAATACGGATGAGATGGGCAAATTGAAGAAACACCAGAGAACACGCACGAAAGAGAAGCCCTTCAAGTGCATGGTGTGTGGGGTGACATTTACACAGGCAGGATCTCTTAACATTCATCAGAGAAGACACACAGGTGAGAAGCCCTTCAAGTGCACTGTGTGTGGGAAGGCATTTTTACTTAATCGAGATTGTCAAATTCACGAGAGAAGACACTCAGGCGAGAGGCCATTCAAGTGCACTGTGTGTGAGAAGACATTTTCATGGTTACAATGTCTTCGTGTTCATGAGGTAATACACTTAAGCAAGAAGCCATTCAAGTGCACTGTGTGTGGCAAGTCATTTGGGCATCAACGATGTCTTACAAATCATGAGAAAATACACTCCGACAATAAGCCCTTCAAGTGCACTGTGTGTGAGAAAGCATTTGGAGATACAGCACATCTTAAAAGACACCTTATAATGCACTCTGACGAAAAGCCCTTCAAGTGCACTGTGTGTGGGAAGCCATTTGCACGGCCTGAAGGCCGAAGGAGGCATGAAAAGATCCACAATAAGTCGAAGGTGAAATCGAGACGTGGACGTAAAAAAAGAGCCGCATTGAGCCCATCTCGCATGGAACAAGGACCAGAAGACAACCCAATCGTCGCAACGTCGCTAGCAGTGAAGGTGAAACATAAAGAACTGAAGGTGAAACATAAAGAACTGAAGGTGAAACATAAAGAACTGAAGGTGAAACATAAAGAACTGAAGGTGAAACATAAAGAAGTGAAGGTGGAATGTGAAGTGAAGGTGAAATGTAAAGAGGTGAAGGTGGAATGTGGAGTGAAGGTGAAATGTAAAGAGGTGAAGGTGGAATGTGGAGTGAAGGTGAAATGTGAAGAGGTGAAGGTGAAATGTGAAGAAGTGAAGGTTAAATGTGAAGAGGTGAAGGTGGAATGTGAAGAGGTGAAGGTGGAATGTGAAGAGGTGAAGGTGGAATGTGAAGAGGTGAAGGTGGAATGTGAAGAGGTGAAGGTGGAATATAAAGAAGTGAAGGTCAAATGTGAAGATGAAGATTCAACTCCAGGACCTGACCTCCAGGTGGATGAAGTCCGCGTGAAGCAGGAGAAGGATTCAGACTCTGAGGGAGAACGAGGCCACCACAGGGAATTTGTGGATGTGGAGGTGTGGGTGGATTTTAGGGGAGTGGTGTAACAACGGCCGAGTTTGATTCCCGCTCACGGCTAACACCGGTGACGATTA
This sequence comes from Lampetra planeri, assembly GCF_965212315.1. NCBI lineage: Eukaryota > Metazoa > Chordata > Hyperoartia > Petromyzontiformes > Petromyzontidae > Lampetra > Lampetra planeri. Next base: position 2,530,397 of record NC_136177.1, on the reverse strand, counting down.
TTTGAACCGGTCCTGGGCCTCCTGTTGGATCTATGCCCTGTTTTCCGTTATTAATATTAAGAATAATTAAGAAAAATTTTTTTTATCTATATATATACTTTTTTTAATTAATTAATGAAAACAACCCACTACAAGCACACCAGGAATCCATAAAACATGGAGGGCGGTTAAAATGTTGAGAATTTGGTCACAAAGAGGTCATAGACATCCAGATGGACAAAAGATGTATGGACTAGCCTCCCAAGACATCTGGAGATGTACAGATAAGGTGCAGAGAAAATAACGGTTGCAACTCGCGTTTTCTTAACGTTTTCCTTACCGAAAAGTAGAAACTTAACAAAGATAATTAACCAACAAACAATAATATTTTTACTATTATATGTTTCCTACCTACACGACCTTCCAAAAAAAACTAAAGAGTACGAATTCCAGAAAGCTTAAGTGGAAACATAGTTACGCTTAACCTCAGGACATTAAAATATAACTCAGAATAAACACCAATCTCTGGAGAACTAAACTTGGCGAAGCCCAAAATAATAATATGACGAGAATCATTACGAATATTCATTAAACATAGACGAATGATTACCACGATACTAAGACCGAAGGAACTCATAGAATATAATTCAAGAATAAATGTAACACACAGGACCACATAAATGTATTACAAACATCTCCTCAGCCACCTTTGTCTTCCAGCGGGGTCTGACAAGCAAGGAGGGAGCAAAAAGGTCACAAGGGGGGGGGGGGGGGTTTGTGCTGACATTGTTGTTTTCTCTCGCAAGAGACGCGGAGAGAGGAGAGGGTGCTCAAGTTTTGAGTTAAAACACGGCAATCTTCGTCTCTCCGCAACACGGACAGCAAGATTTGCACACGCAAACAAATAACATTCCCCACCCCTCCTCCCAAAATGGTTACACAGCTGGGTCTTTACTAATAAACACGCACACGACACACGAAACACACGGACGCAGATGTGTTCAACCCACAGAAAGATATATGACGGCCTTCAAACAACTCGGGAAGATTGAGTGGATTTTCTCAATATAAGCCGGGGAAAAATCCATCCACCACAGATCGTCAGGGGCCCTGGCCCCCACCACAGATCGCCAGGGCTCTGAGGCCATCTCGTCGCCAGGGCTTCGACTCCACCACAGATCGTCAAGAAGTTTTCGTCATCCAGAATGACGAGGTTCGCGGGGTAGCGACGTGCCGCTACAAGCCGAGGTCTGCACCACCTGAGAAGAATCGCTACCCTGAGTCGCCGAGCTGTGAGTGAAGCCAACAAAGACGCCAACGTCCACCCTGCCACGAACGAAGCATCGCTCCTCGTCAGAGTGACGACCAGCGAACAACCCGCAGGAAAGGCGGAGATCGCCAAGCGAGCGCCACCCAGCGCCAGCAGAGCTGCGCCACCGTGCGCCACCGTGCGCCACCGTGCGCCACCGTGCGCCACCGTGCGCCAACGAGCGACACCCAGCGCCACCGAGCGACACGAGCGACCGAGCATCTTCAAGGACAGCATCGTGCCAACTCGTCATCGAGCAGTGGAGAGAGAGAGAGAGCACAAGCAGAGACACGCCGATCGAGGGAGCAGCAGGAGCAGAGCGGCGGCCACGCCCAACCCAGAGAAAACTTCTGGCCGCTGTTTGTATCCTCCCACACCACACAAGCTAATGACACAACTCCTGGCTCTAAGAATTAATTAATATTACAAGGGGACAACGTATACACAGCACGTACACGAATAAGACTTTAAAAGAAAAATTGTCTTTGCGTTTCAAAAAGGGTTGCCATTTCGAGGTGGTGCGTTCAATATCAACTGATCGTGCAAAGCAGTTGCTGCCGTTGAGTTACATGAATAAGAAATGTTTTAGTCATTCATTTTCGTTAACTGCATAATTTCGCCAATGAAGTATTTTTAGTCATTCATATTAGGTAATTGCATAGTATCGCAAATGCATAAGTGTTTATTCATTCATTTTAGTCAAATGCATAATATCGTAATTGCATAAGAATTTTAGTTATTCATATTAATCGAATGCATAGTATCGCAAATGCATAAGAGTTTGGTTATTCATGAATTATTGACGCATGTTTGACCAGCATGATAGAATGTCACATGCTTGTTAGAATAAAATTACTTAACACCAACTGTTCGAGTGCTTCTTTCCAAGTCCATGCAAAACTATCTTATTCATAAGAGCTGTTGCCTGTGATGAGATCTGAAACTGGTGACCTAAAATAATAATAAACACACTAAGATAATTGGTAAACGTTTAATCGATGATAATCGTGTTATCCTGATTGATATAACTCTGGATAAACGAAGCTAAGCCTAATTATCACAACTGCTCACATTAACATCATCGCAAGCATCCGCATAAATTACTACGATTATCTCCGTGATTATCATAATTTATGCATATAATTACACGCATCATCATAATTTATGCATATTAATACACACATTAACATAATGCGATTTGCGCATTTTTCGGAAAATTATTAATTTTATTATTTTCATCAAAATTTCATGACCCGACAAATACAACACTCCCCTAGGTCAACTCGGTCACAAATGAGTACCTGGTACAATGTGTAAACATCGCCACTGGGAAGACAAAGGTAGTTGGGCACGATGCTGGTCACCCATCTGTCACGTTACCTATCCACGGAGGGCTGATGGTTGAGGTGTATTGCCGTCGAGCTGGTGTTAGACCACTCAGAGACTTGGCTGTTAGGGATGTGTGTATATATAGGCCTTTTTCCAAAATTCATATCAAGAATAATTCGGCCAATATATATTTTTAATAAATTATTTTACCCCGCTACCCCTAACAAGCACCCAGCATTTGGAGGTCGTAAAATGCCATTAAATAATAAACTCAGGGCAGAGGAAGGTTAGCGACTATCTGGAAATTTCCAGATTGACAAAGGGCATATGACCCCGACCTTCCAAAACGTTCTGGATAGTTCATAAACAAATATGCAGAGCCAGGAAAAAAAACACTCACATAGCAGAGACAAACAAACAACATTACAACTCGCATCTTCTTTAACGATAAAAATTTGAAACTCAGCAAAAAGAACAAATCCACGTTATAGGCTGGCAGTCTTATCAGTGGTTTTATCATTGTTACTTATTTTATTTCACCCTTATTCAACTCATTATTTTGTATGGTATCTTTCTATGTAACTTCACCAAATGAACCAAATACACGAGCCCCTGCCATCACGAAAATTTAAGTCCAAACTAATGCTATTCTTCCAGCATCAAAATATAACTCAAAATAAAACACCAATCCCTGGAGACAGACTTATAACCAAGCTTGGCAGAACCCTCAAAATAATGACGTAATGAAGAGCATTACGAATATTGATTAAACATGAACCGAATAATCACGATATATTAAAACCGGGTGTAACTCATAAGAGATCCAAGGAATAAATCCAACACACAAGACCACATAATATGTATTCCATGGAACCAAAGCCTCCCTGGCCACCTTTGTCTTCCAACAATTCGACAAACATGTCAGCCATAAATAAGAATGAAGGGTGTCTGGCCTCGAGATAACACTAAGAAGGGGGGGGGGAAACGCAAACAAGCATAAACTTGATGGAAAACCGCCCTCTCGGGGTCACCAAAGGAAAAGGTGGGGGGGCAATCAGGCGTGGCCGCGGGGGAAGAGCAGAACAGAGTAAGCATGTGTTTTTTTTCCTCGCAAGAGACGCAGGGAAGGGAGAGAATTCAGATATAAAGAGAGACTCAGCCATACATCAAAACACCACCAACAGAAGAAGCTTGCCAGCAGAAGAAGAATCCAGCAGACGAAGACTCTGCAATCAACCAGGATGGCGAGGCCCGCTGAGTAGCGATGTGCTACCAGTGCGAATTCGGCGCTGACCGAGACCGAAGAGGTATCGCTCGAAAGCCACTCTGCCCTGAGTGCCCACTCCACCGAGCCGCTGCAGTGCGAGTGGAGCTGACGAGAATTTCAGCAATCATCCTCGAGAAAGGGCGGAAAGCACCAAACATCGACCAAGCCAGCATCACAGAGAACCAGCTCCATCAGACATTTGTGCCTGCCACCAGCGAACGAAAGCATTGTTCATCGTCAGAGAACCCGTAGCCAGAGAGGGCGCACAGCCGTGCCGCCAGTGCCACCGAGCACAGGTGTCCGCTTGCCAGCGGACGAGCCACACGAGCGACCTAGCATCTTCAAGGACGAGCATCGTGCCGACGCAGCTCATCTAGCAGCATAGAGAGAGAGCTGGCGGCTAACTGCAGACACGCCCGTGCGAGAGAGCAAAAGGGAGCCACAAGCTGTTTGTATGCCCCTCCCCCACCCTCACAAGCTCACGACACAGCACCCGGCAGAGGTCGCAAACGGGTTTTGATTCCTTACCCGTACCCGGCCGCACCAGGGTCGCAAATGGGTACCTGTACCCGGCCAGGTACGGGTTCCCGTTCCCTACGCGTACCCGTACCCTACCCGAAATGAGTGACAAACGGTTACTGACCAGTGACTCACGGCCTACCCGTACCCAGCCGCACCAGGGTCGCAAACGGCTACCCGTACCCGGCCGGGTATCGGGTAGGGTACGGGTATCGGGTACCCGGTTGCAACCTCTGGCGCCCGGCCTCTGCTTAAAACAAAGAATTTATCAAGGGGACAATACACACACCCATGAACCATTAACTGGTCGTGAAGGCATCGATGCTCATCGAGTGATATGAACACGGTCGTTATAAGTACATTAGTCGTTATATTATATATTTTTTAATCGCATAAAATTACCAATAGATTCATCGATGCAAACTAAACTTTTGAAACCTTCGTTAAGAATCTACACGCTCACAGGGAGAATATTGTGTTAAAACTTTCTTTTGAACACTGAATCTTGCCCACTAATTGAAGCTTAGTCAAGAGATAAGCATATCGCGTAAGCAGGACACACCGTCGCACACCATTGTCTCAAGACGTTTCGTTAATTATATAATCTTGCCGGTGAATCTATTGACGTATACTTTTGCCTTCGTCATATAATAATTTGCTTTTTATTGCCTTTCGTATGAATATCGTCGCATGCATGTTTTAAGGACTTTCCCTATCGCTGTATTTGCTCGCGTTACTCGGTGGAATTAATACATTTTTCGGTTGCCCACTTAACACAATCATTGATGGTTAAATGTACTGATCAGTGAGGGGTGATTCCCCGGTGGTACCGTGGATAATTCCAAGCATGAGAGTTCGCATATTAGAGTCATGCTTTTGTTTAGAATTAAAATTGCTTAAAGAGTCTGAGTGCTTCCTTCCTGAGTTCATGCGTAATAATCTTATTTTTAAGAACTGTATCCTGTGTTGAGATTTGAATTCAAGACCTGACATAAACACTCAGACATAATCAGTAAATGTTTAAGCAAGAATAATTGCATTTTCCCGATTGATAACACGACCCTAGACAACGAAGCTAAGCATAATTATCATAACTGCCCACATTAGCATAATAGCATACATTGGCACAAAGGAAGAGGAGTATCTCCACAATTAACATAATACATGTACATAATTATATAAATTAGCATAATTATATAAATTAGCATAATTTCCCAGTAATTACTTTGTAGAGCAATCTCCCTTTATTTTTTCTAACATTTTCAAGACCCGACATACAACATATGTTTGCTTTTATTTACACCTTCCACCCCGAAGCAGAGGAGTTATATCCTGGTAGCAGGCTACCACAAAGCAAATCAAATGAATAAGAATAAATCTTGACTTAAAGCTTCAGTGACTGCAGGAATTCATATTCTTGGGTCTTTTGGTAAAGTCGCGTAGATAGGTTCAAAGAAAATAATCAAAAATAACAGAAAAATACGACGTTTCAATCGCAATGCAAGCGGTCGTCTTCAGGAAAAGGGAGGGTTCGCTTCCAAGAAAAACTGTTTATAAGGGTTTGAAATGGGCGTAGCCCAAATGTCAGCAGCCAATGATAATGTTCGGCAGGGAGCCCGGCCGTGGTTCGTTTTCTCCAATCAAAGGGCTGCCAGGTAAAAATTATCATGTTAAAAAGAGATTAGCATGTTAATGGGAGATCGCAGAGCCGCAACCAAGGGGTCGGCGCGCGAAGTGACTGAAAGCACAAGTTTGAAATGGGCGTATAGCACAACTAACATTGGAAGGTGGTCGGATGGAAACATCATAGCCAATTATGACTTAAACTGGTCGTTAACGTCCTTCCAATGATTGCTCAGTTTGTACCCATCTTCTCGGTTGAAATTGTGTCTGCGTCTATATATATGGATGGCTTCATGAACAAATCTTTGTTGATAGCCAGTGGGCTTGCAAAATACCTTCGTCTTAGAGAAATCAATTTCGTGTGAGCCCACCGCATTAAAACAATGATCAGCCACGGCTGAGTTATTGGTCCTTCCGTGTTTCAGATTTGCCTTATGTTCACGAACACGGTCTGAGACATGTCGCTTAGTTTCCCCAATGTAACTCTTGCCGCAGACACAGCTTAGTTTGTCTACGCCGGAATAAGTTTGTAGATGCCGGAATACGAATAAGCATAAAACAACCCACACATCCAATCACACCTAGTGTTCCTAACGCCTTCCCTAGACTCACAAAAGTTTTTTTTTTTGGGGGGGGGGGGTCAAACACCTCCCCTACTCTCCCACACACAACTCTGCTTTACAGATGGCCCCGTGTTCCTCAGGTGTTTCCACCCCTTGCCTGCTAACCCCTCGCAGTGGGCAACTCGTGCCTCGAGCTTGTCCCCTCTTCGAGCAGTGGGAGATGTCCGCAGCCACCCAGGGAACCAGATGGCAAGTCTCCACGCTTGGCCAGTGCCAGGCTGCAGCCGGCTTGGTTCCCCGCTCCTGCCGCTCCTGTCATGCCTTGCTCCGTCCCAGAAATCCCAACTGCCCTAGTTCAATCCCCAGGTCAGCCGCTGGAAACATAACAATAATAATACTACTGTCACCTAACGTTTCCCTATAAAATATATTCCGTGGAGTGGGAGACAGCCTACAGTGAAGATCCCCTGGTCCTCACTTGCATTGCTGCTTGAGGGTGGGAGCTCGCCCAGCCACTACTGGGGGTGGTTGTGGAGAAATGCAGCCACCACCACCGCTGCTACTGCTGCTGCTTCTGGGTTGAGATCCGCCCAAAACCCCGCCACTGCCGATTTGGGTGCTCCTTTTATAGTGCTGCTCTCAGCCCATTTTTTAGCCCCTGGGTCAATCACGTGAGAGGTCCGACTATAAATGGTCTGACATTCCCTCCTCCTGGTTGGCCTGTTCCACTAAAACCTGTCCCCACGTCGGTCGACCACACTGGTGGCTCCTGGCTCCACACAAAGGACTGCGCCCAAAAACACGAGTTTCCCTCTCCTGCTTAATGGGTATGCCGCACGCACTATGCAACATCATCCCCTTGTATACCATGCCGGTCTTCTTAGGTACTCACTAACAGCAATTGTCCCAAAAGTGTTAAGACTATAAGGGGAATATTTGTCTTTGGAGTTATTGGACAATGCAGAGTAGGAGAGTGCTGCATATTTGAAGTGGAGTCTGAGAAGATTTGGAACCAGGAGCTTGACACAAATGATCCCCATAGTAGTTGCTGTATTCACAGGCTTCTCTCACTACAAGAGTCAAAAAAGCTGTATGCACCATCCAGCCTGAAACGGAGCTTTCAGCAAATCGAATGTTATTGCCGTACAGTCTTTAGTATCCATTTTACAAATAGTAGGGATGCCTTTTTTTGTGTATAATTTAGCATTGTAATTGTTCGGTTATATATTTCGTGATTGTGGTTCTATTGTAATGGTTGCTCATTGCTTTAAACTTGCAGCCAGGTATGGTTCTGCCATTCTGTTTACTCCGCAGCTTGTTTGTATAATGTTTTTTGAATGTTTACTTTTCAGAATTTAGGTTTCATCTACTTTAAATAAAAAAATTAATGTTAAAATGTAACATCGGGCCTACCTATACAGGCTTTTTCCAATGATCTTGACTGCCTTTGTTTCACATTTAACTTATTTCCCATTCATTACTTTATTTAGTTTATATAATTGTATAGGTGTATGTTTATGACACCGGGTATTTGTGAAAACCAACTGTACATTCCTCGTCTATCCCTCCCCAGCGTCATCACTGTTACCCTGCCCGTCTCCATAGTCATCCTCCATCAACTTATTCTTGTCATCTTCACCTCCGTTTCCTTTCACGCATCATCATTTATAACATTCACCGCACCATTCCAGCTCGTCCTATGCCACAGTGTTTTTGTACTACCGATAATTCACGTCTGAGCCGCCACCAAAGTCAGTCCACGAACAATTCTGTCCTTCGTAGCCCCCAAATCGAGCGGCTTCCTCAAGCGGAGGGAAACTAACATCTGCGTGCCGGGAGGGATTCTCACCATTCGGCGCGCGAGCGCCTGCACCTTAGCGTTGGCCGTCCACAAACGGGTGGGGGGAAGGCAAAAATGCCATACGACAGCCAGATGGCAATTCCAAACAGCCACGGTCAATGCGGATTTTCAAAGGCATCCTTCCAAGGAAATCGGTTCCAAGTAAACATGGAACAGTCAGGGACATGGAGACAAGAATATGTCTCGACAATTTAACATCAGCAATGCGCACCTCGGCCATTATCCGACCAATAATATCCAATGAGCCGCCGTTATCAACGAAACACGGTTCATCAACAGGGTCTGCAACCCGACACTTCGGGGGCAAAATATTGTACATTAATTCCGAGATGATAGTTGCCGACGCACCCGTGTCGACTAGCATCCTTATTTCCACACCCTCAATAAATCCAAGCACGGCAGATGAACCCGCGGCCGCAGCCACCACTCGATGGGCCAGCTCCGACCACTGATCCGGTCGGAGCGGACGAAACGCACGATTACGCATAGAACCCTCCCGTACCGACTCGCGATCGGTACGCGAACCAAAACGCCTAGATGGGTGAGGTGAAGCCAGGGGTCGAGTGTGTCGTGACTCGCCTTAGGGTGTAGGGAAGCGTAGGATGGTGGCGAAGCTGGGGGCGCCATCGTGGTACACGGCAGCCCGATGACACGTGCCCCGGCAGGCCGCAATTGTAACAGGTAACATGGCCGCCTCCGGAAGGAGATGACGACCTTGGCCGCCGCTGCTCGTTCGTCCGTCACGCCCCACCGTCACACCGGTCGCCTCCACCCCGAGTTGACGCGCATGCCGACACGGGCTCCACTCCATCCGATGGCCCCGGCTCCGTGCGGGATGTGGCACACGTCACCTGCGCCTTGTCCCGTTGCAGAAGTTGCTGAAGTTGGATGCACTTAGCGATCTTGAGAGACGAGATGTCATCATCTTCGGCTGGAAGAATGGTGTGGAGGACTTTCGCCAAGGCCAGCAGTCTCTCGAGGACCAACGCGTCGATACCGTTGTGGTCCATTTTCGGGAAGGCGGCTTTCGCTAGCGCCAAAAGTGCGATACGGAAGGTGAGGGCCGACTCGGTTTCCCCCTTCCATCACGTAGCGAACTTGTGGCATGTATTCGCCGGAGGCTCGTAGATTGACGCCATCTGGTTGAAAGCCTGAGTAAGGGTGGACCTCTCCAGTGGCGGGATGGTGATAAACGCCACAAGGGCGTCATCATCAAGGGCGGCAGGCAACGCCCGCAGCGCCTCCGTCCATCCCGCCAAGTCGGCATTCTTGAGGAACCGCCGCTTGAAGGCCACCCAGTCGCCACTCGTGGCCGCAAACTCTTTAATAAAAGGAAACCGACGGCGGAGAGCCGGGATGTCCATCGACGTCAATGGCGCGTTTTCAAGTTTAGCAAGCTGCGCGCTCCGCGCCTGCGACAAAATAGCAGCCGAATACGCAGGCCACGCCGCTGAATTTCCCGCCTGCTGCGAAATGGTGGCGGAGTCGTCATCCACGAGCGGCATCGCCGTTCTCTCCTTCACCAGAGAGACCGTGGGACTGATCTCCGTAAGGAGCGAAGCCGCAGCATGGAGGAGCTCCGCGAGGTGACCGTGCGCCTCCCGAACGGTCGCATCCGCCGACGGCGAAGCGTCGAGCGCCCAGATGGCGCTCTGCTCCGCTGGCAGCATCTCTAGATTTGAAGCTTTCGTGACTGCAAGGAATCATATTCTTAGGTTTTTTCGGTAAAGTCACGTAGGTAAAACATCAAAATTAATGAAAATAAAATAAAAAACAAAAATCACGACGTTTCGGAGGCAACACAAGTCTCCGTCATCAGGTGGGACCGTCACAGCTAGATTAGCTGCATCAAGTGAGGCAATGTTTCAAGATGTAATCCCTTAAAAGCGAGTTGAGGGGGGAGGAGAGGGAGGGGGGAGCTCATCAGAATATGGTAGCCAATGAATGGAACGTATCGGGAGGGGGGGCGGGGCCAAAAGGGTGGGCGACGGCGTGGAAGCGATTGTGCGCAAGCGACAAACTACTGCACACGCCAACACAATGGACAAAGGGGGAGGGGAGGTCTGATACACATGATAGACAAAAGAACGAAAATGCCCATGTTTATACCAATGCTGGCTGACCAATGAAGAGAGTAAAGTAAAATAGTGCCTGTCAGATAAGATGGTCCAAAATATTGTAATTACAATTTCTTTGTCCATTGTGTTGGCGTGTGCAGTAGTTTGTCGCTTGCGCACAATCGCTTCCACGCCGTCGCCCACCCTTTTGGCCCCGCCCCCCCTCCCTCCCGATATGTTCCATTCATTGGCTACCATATTCTGATGAGCTCCCCCCTCCCTCTCCTCCCCCCTCAACTCGCTTTTAAGGGATTACATCTTGAATCATTGCCTCACTTGATGCAGCTAATCTAGCTGTGACGGTCCCACCTGATGACGGAGACTTGTGTTGCCTCCGAAACGTCGTGATTTTTGTATTTTATTTTATTTTCATTCATTTTGATGTTTTACCTATGTGACTTTACCGAAAAAACCTAAGAATATGGCAGCATCTCCCCCGCATCCTCCGGAGCTGTAGGCGGCACGAGGTCCTCGGGGCCGGCTCCGCCCTCAGCCCCACCCACCTTCGCGAGCATTCTAGCTCCCTCTCAATCTCTCTCTCTCGAGAGCTCTCCCCGGACACGGGATCACCCCCTAGCCCCCCCCCCCTAGCCCCCCTCCCCGCCCCCCCCTCGTGGGGCCCTCTCTGTGGACACTCCGGATCACGTGCCTACGGAGTCAACCAGAGTGCCATGACCCGGGGCAACCCTATCCCTGGGCTGACACTCTCCCGCTCCCCCTTGTGGGAGCCCGCGCTACACGCCATGCGTGGTGCCCGCGCTATCCCAGTGCTCACCAAGCCCCGCTAGGGCTGGTACTACACCCACCTACGGGGTGTACGCGATGATGGTGCATCGCACGTAGTGCTATGCTAGAGCCAGCCTCACACAGCAACACATGGTGCTGTCTGTGACGTAAGTACATCGCACGCCACGGCCCTCCCGGGCCGGCACCATACAGTGACTTCCCCGATGTCACTACATCTATATAAGTACCTTGATTGTTATTTTGATGTGTCTTAATTCAATGCACTTTACAACAATTATACAAATTGTATACATTAGATGATAGTGGTTAATATTATAAAGAGTGGTATTGTTACTAATATTGGTGGTATAGTTATGGTAACAGGACAGGTGGGAGTGGTTTAGGAGGGGTTGGGGTAGTTATAGGGGTAGTGATAGTAGTGATATGGGTAATGATATAGCTAGTGGTAGTGATAGGGTGTGGGGTCGCGATAGTGCCACGGTGGTGAGATGTTAACTGCTTCGCCAGGTATACAGGAGGTAGTGGGTTCGAGCCAGACCCTGACGCCTGCTGTATATTTGGAGTTTGCATGTTTCTCCCCCCATTATCCAGTTGATTTTTCACCAGGTCCTCCTTTTCTATCCTCCACATTTATAATCAACATGCGTTCAGAGTAATTGGATGCTATACATTTCCACGTAATACGCCGCCTCGTTGAGCTATCAATTGTTGCCAGGTTGCTTCTGAAAATGAACTATATAGCTCAGTGGGCCTATCCTGGTAAAATAAACTGTTTAGTTCATAGGGGTATTGATAGGGGTTGTAATAGGGGTTGGGGTAGTAATAGGTCTAGTGATCGGGATTGGGGTCATAATAGCAGTTGAGGTAGGCCTGGTCGTAGCTGGGGTTGAGTTGCAGCAGCAGGATGATGATACTTGGCTAGGGGGGGAAGATATGGGGGTTGTTCTCAGGCAGGAACAGAGGAAGCTGATTGGTGAAGATGGTTGCTCAAGTGGAGGTGGGCGAGAAGGGAAGCAACTGGATATATGCACTTTCAAATCTACATTGAAAACTAATATCTTTAGACCTGCTTTTTGTATTTAGTATGTTGTCCGTCCTCAGCACCTCTGATTAGCACGGTTGGCTACATAAGGTGCGAAAAAAGTTCAACATACAAGGGGGAGAGGAGCGAGAGCGAGACTGGGCGCAGGGCAAGGGAGGCACAGAGAGGGACCGGGAGTCACAGCTACATCCCAGTAACTAGGGGGACTTGCCACAGAGCAGTGGAGTGCGCAAAACCACAATGTTGATGAACTGTCTAGCAAAACGACGGTTAGGGTCACATTCTTGTCTTGCAGCGATCTAGTTTCCCGTTGCTTGGTGTTTTTTTATCTAATAGTTGAGGTCAAAAGTCCATTGGGTCTGTGTGTGTCCACCCTCCTCCGTGACAACAAATGTAAAAGTGCTAGACAGGATTTGAGCTGTGAAGAACAGCAAGCCAGCCCTGCATGGCCCGACCCCACGCTGCAACGTGTTAATGTTACAACCTGGACATCGATTACACAGTTTCTACTACTCAATTGATATCCCGACAGACGAAAGCAGAAACGAGGCTTTACCCGGGTAAACAACAACAACCATGATAATTGATTTTTTACCCTTCTATCTGGCAACAAAACTGACACCTTTTTTTGTGTCAGTTTTGTTGCCAGATAGAAGGGTAAAACACCAATTTTCATATTTTTTACTGGCAAATGAGGTCCAATGGTGTAAACAACAACCATGTAAACATTGCACCTAGGGTCAGAGCGGCCAACAGTTAATCAACTTCTTCTCCACTTCCTGGTTCTGGGTTTCTCCCGTAAATCCGACTAACAATTGAACACAGTACAGTATATGTTCCATTAGTTTAATTATGGGTAGTGTTAGGGAAGATATATTCGATCAAATGAAAGAACGCTAGGAAGTCCAGAGCGTATGTACAGCAATACGATACAGGTAGCGATAGAAACCTGACAGCGCAATACAGTACTGAGAGAAAACGGTAAAGGAGGCAGCATTATTTCCGGATATGGGATTTATCTTAAATTGGGGGAAAATTGTTCAGTTTCCGACATACGGAAAATTATGGTTATGGACATTTATCAGTAACCCAATCCTTCCGTAACCCGGGAACTGCCTGTACCTGATTTGTTTGCCTATAGCTTTTGAAAAATGAAATTAAAACACAAACTCTAAATGATAGAACATTCTTTAATTCATGGAGATTAGATATAATTATGTATGAACCCCAGGACCTGCAATTTTGTTTGTTGATGAAGCCACGAAGGTGAAAATGAGCTTCATCTGATATAACATTTATTATGAAGCATCATCTTGGTCTGCAAGTTCAATGAAAGCACGCGAGTTCCCTAGGAGGCTATGATGGTCTCTAGGCTGCAATTCTTGCACCAGCTAAATCTTATCTAGAATAGATGCAAGTCCTGTACCAAGATTCGCTGTAGCGACTATCATGCAATCCCCAATTGAGCGGAGCGTCTCCTCGTCGGAATTTCGGGGTTCTCATTAATACTCTCCCTTACTTGCTCAATAGAAGTCGGAGATTGACTGGTTCGAGGCCTGCCAACAACAACGCTTTGCATCCACCGTTGTTCCTGATTCCAGAAATCGGGAAATCAACGCCCGAATACAGTGCGGAGTTGAAGCCGTTCGGGTCTTAAAATATCTGCGATAGTCTCTGTGTTGAAATAATTGAAAAATTGTTTCTGAAATCATTCAACTATTATTGCCCGCTGCGAAGGGTGTATACCAGTTGATGGTAAACTCCTAGGTTTTTTCCTTATTTCTGCAACAACAAAAAATTACACATAATACCGCTATTTCAAATCAGGTAGTTACTTATGACTCACCCTGTATTACTGTAGTGTTTTTTTTCACGCGGACAACTACTTTTTAAATCCTTTATATTAAGTTCACTTGCTTGCTTGCTTAGGACCGTGCAAATCTTTCGGTCGTTTTTTAACCCACTTCCCGTGATCCAATCGAGCTGACATTTTGCACACAGACTCGTTGTGCGTGACAATGAATTTTCGTGAAAATTTTTTTCCAAAATGTTACATTGTTTAGGGAATTTTTAACAAATATTTATTTACCAATAGGTTAATGCTGGCACACAATCATCTGACCCATAGGTGGCAGCCATCTCAAGCCAGAGGACGAGAGGACTCTAGCCGCCACGCATATAAAGGATTTATAGTGAAAAACTTTGTTTTTACGGGTTATACTTGTCTCCTGTGTCACTTTTTATTGAACAGAACTCGCGTTCAACAGCCCGTAACTCCGTCGAACCTCTCCCGCTTGCGCTGCTCGCCCGCTTCGCTCACTCCGCTCTCGCTCTCAGCCTCTCCGCTGCTTGCCTGCTCTCTCACTCTCTCCTAGCCTCTCTACTGCTAGCCTGCCTGCCATGCTTCGCGCGCTTCGCTCTCTCTCTGCTGCTGGCCTATCACTACACCCTCTGGTAGCTTCCCACCGTACACTCTGCTATCCTCTCCTCTGCTAGCCTGTTACCGTACACTCTGCTAGCTTATCCACTGCTAGCCTCTCACTATATCTTCTGCTAGCTTTTCTACTCTAACCTATCGCTATATGCTTTCCCACCTGATGACGGACGCTTGTGTTGCGCCCGAAACGTCGTGATTTATTTTATTTGATACCTACGTGACTTTACCGAAAGAACCAAAGAGTATCGCTATATGCTCTGCTAGCTTTTCCACTACTAGCCTTCCGCTATGTACTCTGCTTGCCTCTCTACTGCTAGTCTTCGCGCACTCACACTTAGGGGTCCGCTAACCTCTCTACTGCTAGCTTGTCTGTCCTCACTTCTCCAACTTCGGCCTTGCCTCCAGTGGGGGATCAGCCATCACCGGTGGAGAGGACAACATGGACAGGACCGTGTGGGTGGCTGTGTGTAATACTAGCCCTAGCGGGGCTTGGTGAGCACTGGGATAGTGTGGGCACCATGCACAGCGTGTGGTGGGGGCTCCCACGAGGGGGAGTGGGTGAGCGTCAGCTCAGGGGCAGGGTTGCCCCAGGCCATGGCACTCTGGTTGACCCTGTAGACACGTGATCCGGAGTGTCCACACAAGGGGCCCCAGGTGTGGGGGGGGCTAGTGGGTGATCACGTGTCCGGGGAGAGCTCTTGAGAAGGATCGAGAGAGAATGGAGAATGCTCGAGAAGGCGGCCGGGGCCGAGGGCGGGGCCAAAGGCGGAGCGGCCCTGACCGTAGGAGGATATAAGGTGGGTCCCTGAGATGGACCGGGGTTGCTGCATTCTACAAGCTGGAAGCTCAACATCTGGAAGCGGGAAGCTCTACGTCTCAAGCTGAAGCTCTTCGTCCTACGAGGCAACCACGTGGTCGGAGACCCGAGTGAGGGTCTGACCCTTCGTAGCAATAACTCCTCTGGATTGGGTAGTTAGCTGGGTGGTCCCCATCCTAAGCTGTATCTGGTAAAGGGGCACTTACCCCTTTGTGTTACGGTGTTACAATAAATGTGTTTCCTCTAAAAGAACGTCTGCGACTCAGTTGGACTCACGACACATGCACACTGTTTGCAAAATCCCACGCGCGTTACTCCACTACATATCTGATGGGTGTATTGCGTGTGAGTGTATTTTGCATGGATAATGTGTATGTAGATCTGTTGGGTGTACAATGTGAGTGTGTAATGCGTATGTATATTTTGTGTATTGTGTAGGAGTGTGTGAGTGTCTAATGTATATTTACATTGTGTGTAATGTGTACGTGTGTGTTATGTGTGTACGTGATGTTAATGTGTGTGTGTATATATATTGCGTGTAATATGTGTAATGTCTATCTGCAGAATCAATTACATGAATCAGAGACCCAAGACAGAGCCCGGTGCTCAAAGGTAGCAATGCGACGAGGGTTCATATGGCACGGACCATACTGGAAACGTGAATCTGCACCAGATATCGCAAACTGCCAAGAAGTTCTTCAAGTACACTGTGTGCGAGAAGGCATTAAGACGGTCATCACATCTTAAAATTGACCAGAGAATACGCTCAGTTGAGAAGCCCTCCAAGTGCACTGTGTGTGGAATGGCATTTAGACTATCATCAAATCCTCAAATGCACCAGAGAATGCATACTGACGAGAAGGCCTTCAAGTGCTCTGTGGCATAGCGTAACACAGTCGGCATATCGTAACGTTCACCTGAGAACTCAATCAGGCGAGAAGCCCTTCAAATGTACTGTGTGTGGAAAGACATTTGCACGGGCAGGACATATTCGTATTCAACGAGAACACTCGGTCGAGAACCCCTTCAGGTGCACTGTGTGTAAGAAGGTATTTAGACAGTCAGCACATCTTCAAAGACACCTGATAACACACACTGGCGAGAACCCCTTCAAGTGCACTATATGTGGGAAGGCATTTGGAGGGTCAGAAGGCCGAAAGAGGCATGAGAAGATCCACAAGAAGACGGAGGTGGACTCGAGAAGTTAAAGTCAGAGTGCTGCATTTAGCTCATCTCGAATGCAACAAGAACCAGAAGATAACCCCACCTGGGCAAAGTGTAGAGAAGAAGTGAAGGTGGAATGTAAAGAAGTGAAGGTGGAATGTAAAGATGAAGATTTAATTCCAGGACCTCACCTCCAGGTTTATGGAGGCAGCGTGAATCAGGAGGAGGATTCATATTCTGAGGGAGAACGAGTTTGTGGATGTGGAGGTGTGAGTGGAGTTTTTGGGGTGAGCGGTGGTGCAGCGGTAACCCTAGTTCGATTCCCACTCATGGCTACCAACACCAGTAACGATTATCTGAACCGGTCCTGGGCCTCCTCTAGGTCGACTCAGCCTCAAATGAGTATCTGGTGTGATGTGTAAACTTTGCCACTGGGGAGACAACGTATTTTGGCATGGCTCTGATCACCCACTCCCTCGTGTACTGTGCCGGCCTTAATAGGTGCTCACTAACAGCACTTGCTACGAAAGTTTGTTAAGGCTACAAGGGGGAGATTTTGGACAATGCAGAGTAGGGTCGCCCTTAATGTGTGAAAAGGAGTCTGGGACGATCTGTAACCAGGAGTGCGACACAAAGAATACCCATTGTGATTCCACAAGGTCAGACAGTGAAGCAGTTTTATTTGGCTCTTCTGAAACGCCTAAGAGATGCAATTTGACAGAAACGGCCTGAAAAATGGGATTCAGGTGTGTGGATCTTGCATCACGACAACAGAGCGTCACATTCAGCACTATCTATGCAAGAACGTCTGGCCAAGCACAACATCACTGTATTCGATTAGGAGGAAACTACTTTGAAAGAGATACGTTAGATGAGATATGTTGTCCTTAAGTTGCGTCTAAATACTTGTTGACCAATCGTATTTCTATTCAGTTCAGTCTACCTTTTTAAACATTTGTAATAATTTATATATTAAAAAAATACATGTGAAAACAAGGCCTACCAATCCAGGGCTGTTCTGAAGCCCATGCATACTTTTATTGGTTTTCTCCGAATGTGTCTTTCCCTCTCTGTTTACTTTGTGAGTTCATATAGTCCAGTTATTTGATATAACAGCAGGCTTGTGTGAAATATTTCAGTACATCCCACATGCTCGCTGTACAAACACACCATATACAACACAACACCCGTTCACCACAGCGCTTGTGCCAGGCTAGGTGAACTTTGAGGCCACGTGAAGTGTTGAAGACGAAGGTACTTTGCAAACCCACTGGCTATCAATAAAGATTCGTTCATGAAGCCATCTATATATATTTATAGACACAGACACAATTTCAATCGAAAAGATGGGTATAAACTGAGCAATCATTGTAAGGACGTTATCAACCAGTTTAAGTCATAACTGGCTGTGATGTTCCCATCCTACCACCTTCCGATGTTGTTATTTTCGGCTCTCTGATTTTACATTAACAGGTTACATTTCTCACCCTAACACAGCTCACCGAGCTCTAGGTTTTTGCTTTGCGATCTTCCATTAACGTGCTAAACACTCACATTAACATAGCCACCTCAGGGCGCCCACCATGGAGGCCGCTCAACGATCTTACATTATCATGAAATTTTTTATTGGGCAGCCCTTTGGTTGGTGGGAAAACCCACCACCGTCGCGGTCGCTGCCCACCACTTACATTAATATTGGCTGCTGACATTTGGACTACGCTTATTTCAAACCTTTATAAATAGTTTACCTTTAGAAGCTAACCCCTTCTTCCTGATGACGAACGCTTGTGTTGCGATCGAAACGTCGTAGTTTTTTTGCTATTTTTTGTTATTTATTTGAACCTATCTACGTGACTTTGCCGAAAGACCCAAAGAATATATTGAAGGCCTGCTGACAGGAGGTCATGGAAACAGACCCAGGTGCCATGGGTTGACTAATTGAGATTACTGGCAGCTAATATATAATTTACACACTTTCGCAGACAATGTATAAACGTCACACACATCACACTCACAAAGTACACAAAACACACAATATACACATCGCACACAAATGAAAAAAAAATACATTAAAAAAATATACAAACATCACACCCACAATGTACACAGTACACTCACAATATACACACATTAGGATGATGTCCATTAGGATTGGTGGTTGGCTCTTGACGTGGCTGAGGAGTCTAATTCTGGATTCGCAAAGTTTTGGGCATTGGTGGCACGTAGTGAGATCTGCAGTACCGGGTTGGCTTCCTTTTCCTTTCTTTCTTGGCGGCAATCCACTTCAGCATGGAGACGTTGGGTCATCAGTGGGCTGCGGCCTGGGGGATATGGTGGTGGCACCCTAGGCCGTCGGAAGCCTGCTCCTCCCAGTCTTGAAGACTGACGTGTGCACGCTTCAGGGAGAGCTTGATGGTGTCCTTTAAACCACTTCCTTTTTCCTCTCCTCTTTGCTGACCATTGTAGAACTGAGAAAAAAAGATCTGGCGGGGAAGGCGGTTCTCAGGCATGCAGATGCAGTGGCTAGTCCATCGAAGTTGTTATTTTTTAGAAGTATTCCTTCAATGCTGGTGGTGTCCGCTTAGGGGAGGACACTGTCAGGTGCAGATGTTTTCCCACTTTAGCCCCTAAATTTAGTGGAAACAGTGCTGATGGAAGCACTCGAGTGCAGTGACATGATGCCGATAGGTTGTCCACGTTTCACTGCAGTAGAGGAGCATTGGAATGATATTGGCCTGGAAAACTAGGAGCTTTGTTCTGCGGAGATCTTTATTATTGAATACATGCTGGCACAGTTTATAGAAGGCGGCACTAGACTCTGAGTTGAATCTCCTTGTCGACGGTGGCCATTTGGGAGAGATGACTACCGAGGTAAGGAAAATACTTCACATATTCAAGGGCCTCTTAATAGACATAGTCAGGGTGATATTTGGCTGGTCCGATGGCAGTTGGTGGAGGACCTTGGTTTTGATGTTCAAGGTTAAGCCAAGTCTCTTATATGCAGTGTTGAATACATCCAGGGTCATCTGGACCTCCTGCGCAGAGTGAGTCACGACGCACGAGTCGTCTACAAACTGCAAGTCGTGAATGTACTTTGTGGTCAGATTCTTCTTTGCCCGGAAACATGAGGTTAAAGAGCTTCCCGTTTAGACAGTACTGGATGCTGACGTCAGATGGAAGAAGACCGTGGGCGAGGCGGGTGACTATGAGCAGATAGATGGCAAATAAGGCGGAGGTGATCATGCAGCCCTCTTTGCCACCCGTTTGGATCTCAAAGGCATCCTTTTCAGATCCCAAACTCAGCACGGTTGTGGTCATGTCGTCGTGCAGGAGCCGCAGGATGGTGACAAACTTCTCCAGACAGCCAAAGCTTTAGAGAAGACTCCTCCAAGGCCAACACGATGCGTGTACAATGCACGCAGCCTTGGACTGGACCACCGACTCTCGAGTGAAAACTGTGGACAATGCTACATTCTGCACTGCCCAATGGGCCTTCCCTGGATTTGATCAAAGGCACACAACAGAAATAACAGAAGCAATGCCTCCAACAACAGCAGCAAGATCAGCAACAACACCTTGCAATGTCGACACTGCAGCTTCTGCTTCTGTTGATACAACTGCGACCAGGCCCTGCTCTCGCGGGACTCTGGCTGAGCGAGCTGAGTAGTCTGGTCAAGGAATGTGTCCCCTCTTCCCTGGAGAATTGAGGGCCATACCGGAAACTGCTCATGGCTTGGGTCGACAAACCAATTCTATCTCATCGAAACGCCACGAATACTGCGGTGGGACTCACCAGCAGACTAGACCCAGAATCCAACATGCAGATGAGAGTGCTGATCGGTCGACTTTCTGGTTAAAACTACTCGAGTTCCACACCCTCTTCTAAGATCTGCTGTGGAAATGCCGACACTTACCCGACCATGTTCGTTTCTTGTTGCAATGTCTCGCATGTGGTTGTGCTGCAGATCTGGTCAGTTCTTCCGCCCTTCATCCCACACAATCACGGAAGAGCACCTTCATTGCCACACTGCTGCTTCTTCTTTCGTATGTCTGATGTAGATGCAGAGCAACAACTAAAATTTCACATTCAGGTGGTCAATTATCGAGCCAAATCCCAGAACAGGGCTCCTCAACTTTGGATTGGTCAATGCATGCTCCATAGTCAACAAAATGGCGCTGATTCATGATCTGATCAACGATTATGGACTTAACATATTTGCTGTCATCGAAACCTGCGTATATGATGACTCGCCGGACGTCATTAAGCACGAGGCTGCATCTAACGGATACGCTATTCTAAATCAGCACCGTTGCAGAAAGCCTGGCACTGTCAGCCCCCATGGTGTTGGGATCGCATTGATTGACCGTGAATACATCTTCGTGAAAGTCCTGAGTGACTCTAACTATCATGTCATTCGAACTGCTGCTTTTGAAAATAACGAAGAGCATGTGGGATCTTACAATCCCTGTCATCTATCGACCACCGTCTTCACTACTGTCGGAATAAATTTCTGAGCTTTCCGATTTGCTAGACTGTGGGTTACTTGACTCTCGCTACATCATCTGTGATGACCTAAACTGTCCTGGAACGACTGGTTCTTGTAGTAAAATCAACAGTGATCTTGCTGAGATTAATGACAGTTACAGTTTAACCCAACATGTTAGTGGCGCAACATGTCGCACAAGGAATACACTGCATTACATTTTCACATCCGCCAAAGCCATAACTGTGATCAACGTGATCAAAGATGTGGGTATTTCAATTCGCCCACCTATCATAACGATATTCTACAGAGACTGGAATCGATTGGATCAGGATGCTTTCCGTTAGAAGATTCTGTCAACATTGGAATATCTCAATCTTGCATCGACAGTTGATTCATTTGCAGCTCCGTTTTAAAATTACATCACTGCTCTTGGTGAACTCGTGCCCATCCAAACAAGCACAAAGAGAATGGGAAAGTTGGCAATTAACTGGCTGTCACCAGAGGCGATCACTGTGAAGCAGATGTGGAGAAAGCTGGAGCATTTTTGGAAGAAAACTGGTTTCGAAACTGTCTGACTCATCATTGAGGTTCGCAGATCGTTGTATGCTCTGGGTGTCAATGAGTTGGCTCGTAGCCCCCATGCTCTGTGGTGCGTCATGAAGGGTCTTCTGCATTTCAACGAGCCATCAACAAGTCAACCAGGTATGTGCACAGTACTTGCGACGCTCTTCACCAATACAATTTTGACAATCAGGATGATCTTTTAATTTGAAGGCAACACATTCTCCCAGTCTGCCATCTGAGTTTGATCAACCTGGAACCAACGTCGGTGGTAGAGTTGTCGATGTTCATCACATGGCTGCCAAATAAGACATCAATTCTCGACGACATCCACATGTAGTGTCTCAAATCTTGCTCGGACGTGCTTGCACTGCTGATTGTCCATCTATAAAATCTTTCGTGTAGAGAGGGCTGTTTCCCAGACTGCTTAAAAATATTTGTCTTCAGCCATAGTAACCCTACGAACTTTCGCACAATCTCAAACCTTAAAACGGTTTCAAAGTTCATAGAGCAGGTTCAACCCATTGCAGTCGGTGTACTGGAAGTTGCACAGCACTGAGACGGCTCTACTAAAAACCACTGATGATCCCTACAAGATCATGGATGACTGGTGTGCCGCCACAGCGTAGGTTGGTCTCGATCTCTCAGCCACCTTCGACACCATCGACCATGAGATACTCATTGGGCGACAAAGGTCAAGGTTCAATGCATATAGTATGGCCCTGGGCTGGATTGAGTCATACCTGCATGGTGGATCACAGTTCGTCAAGCTGTGTGACAAACAGTCATCGCTTATGACGTGCCGAATTGGCGTACCACAGGGGCCCACCCTCGGACCCTCCTAATTTCAACATATCTCTGATTGCCGATGTCATCTCATCGCATGACATCAAGTTACATCAATATGCTGATGATACACAATTGTACACTGCAGTGAAGTCAAAGTTAGATATGGGGAGCCTTGGAAACCTCGAAGATGGCACGTGAGCGGTGCACATGTGGATTGCACGGCACTAAATGCTGCTTAATTCAGAAAAATCGGAGGTTCTGCTAGTTGGCACTCAAGCTCAAGTAGAAACATTTGTGGCAGGATCAGGTGTGGCAGTCGCAGCCTTCAAGATTCAGTTTTCTACCGATCTAAAAGAGTCTCGGCACCATACCAGAATATTTCGTTTTGCCACCACGTACAAAATATATTCAGGGCCTGAAATGTAATATCAGGGCTCTACGACACATTTTACCACTAACTAGTCATGATATAGCCAACACGGTGGCGTGTAGCATAGTATCGACAAGGCTCGATGATTGAAATTCACTACCCTACAGACGTCTGGTAAAACCATTAGCAAGCTGCAGCGTTTACAAAATTAACGCTTTGGCACGCGTCGTGATGGATACTGCAAGATCCGACCAGGTCCGTCCAGTGCTTGCTGATGTGTATTGACTTCCAGTTGCCAAACGACTACATTATAATGCCGCACTCATCACACACAAAAGTGCTTGCCACAAATAAACCAAAACACTTTGCTGATTGTCAAGGAACAAACCAGGGTGCAAAATCTAGTCATCCACCAGCAGCTTTTTGCTATCAAGCGAACAAAAACGGTCACTTCATCACACATTCTCAGATGTTCAATTCTGTGGCCGTCTGGAATACTTTTCCTTCTGATATTAGGAAGCCACTTAAGCTATGCACTTTTTAATCTAGATTGAAAACTCGTTTCTTGAGAATTGCCTTTTGTCTTTAGTTTGTTGTCTTTACTCGTTGGTTCTTTCGGTAAAATCACGTAGAAAGAAATGTAATTAAATAATAAAATACGACGTTTCGATTGAAACACAAGCAACCATCATTAGGTACAAGTGCAAGAGAAAACATAGTAAACGTGGAAATATAATGCAATACAACAGAGTCGGCCAACAACACAGTCAACAGGTGGGGTGTTGACTGTTTTTTTGGCCGACTCTGTTGTATAGCATTATATTTCCAAGTTTACTATGTTTGTTTTCTCATTCATTTGTACTTGATGATATTTGCTTGTGTTGCAATCGAAACGTCGTATTCTATTATTATTTAATTTCTTTCTACGTGACTTTCCCGAAAAAAACAAAGAGTAATTCCTGCAGTCACGAAAGCTTCGAATCTAGTTTGTTATCTTTCCTCCACGCCTGCAATTAGTGATGTTGGCTAAGTACGGTGCGAAACAAGTTCAACATACATACGTACATGGTGATGATGGCTAGAACATCTGCCTGACGCATGAGATTAGGAATCTTGGGGGGTTCTGTGTTGTCTCTTTCCATTGCGGCACAGCTTATCTGATATAGATGTATATAGCGGCTTATTCCAGGGTGCTTTACAGCAATTATGTAATTTTACATATGATAGTGGTTTAAATAAAGTGGGGTTATTAAAAGCGGTGGTGTATTTATGGTGACAGGATAACAGATGGGAGTGGTTAAGGAGGGGTTTATAGGGGTCGGGGTAGTGATAGGGGTTGGGGTAGTGATAGTGGTTGGGGTACTGATAGGCATTGGGGTAGTGAGGGTTAGTGATAGGGGTGGGGGTAGTGATAGGAGTTGTGATAAGGGCTGGGGCAGTGATAGGGGTTTGGGCAGTGAAAGCGGTATCGGCAGTGATAGAGGTAGTGAAAGGTGTTGAGGTAGGCCTGGTCGTAGCTGGGAGGCAGGGAGTAGCAGTAGTAGGATGGGCTGGGTGGGGAGATATGGGGGTTGTTTTAAGGAAAGAACGGAAGGTGTTATAGTGAACTTGATTGTTTTTACGTGCAGTGGGAGTTGGTTCCAGTGAAGGGGAGCAAGAAGACAGAGCGAGACTGGGTGCAGGGTGCAGGGTGAGGGAAGCACAGGGAGGGACGGTCGACTGGGAGCGTAGAGGATGGGGAGGAACAGCATAGAATGAGATGGGAGAAGCAAGATAGTGTGGGGCAAAACCATGGAGCGATTTATAGACTAAGAGTGAGAAATGTAAACTGACAGCGATAGTAGACAGGGAGCCAGTGGAGTTGGAAATGTAGAGCAGAAGTGTGGAAATTGTGGGGGAGGTTAAAAAATATCCTGGCTGAGGCATTTTGTATCAGTTGAAGAGGAGTGAAGGCATTGGCAGGTCGTGAAGACCTCGTATTTCTATCTAACAAACATTGCTCAAGTGTGTCTTTATTCAATCTACCAATTCAAAGATATTGGCACAGGCATTTGTATCATCACAATACATATTTGTTTGGGGTCCCAAATAAGGTATTTGGCAAGTTGAAGACTGTGCAGAATGCAGCTCTCAGATAGTGTTGATATCCTGAAAAAACCCTTCATTTTTTAAAGGATTCAGCTCACGCCGTGTTCAGCAAAGCTCTTCATTAGATGATACACAGGTAACGTCCCCATTCATACGCCAGGTAACACACCACGCTCCAGCACTCCGCAATCAGAACTCCCTCCTCTCTCGCTCTCCTCGTTTATTCCCTGGTCCGCATTCCTTGCCAGTCAATCGTTGTCCAGGGCTTTGTCCTATGCAGAAGATAACTCACTGACCATGCATCTCTCAGTCTCCTAACCTATCTTTCCCCTGGGCTTCGTCACAGGTAATAATTTATTGGCCAGGCGCCGCCTCGTCTCCAACATTTTTTAAAGGTTTTATCGCAATTAGTTTCCCTCTGGCTCTTATTTTGCCACCCTGTTCGTCATCTTGCTCTTTTCATGCATGGTGCCTTGATACGTTGTATTTTTTTCATTTACATGTTTTTATTTAACGAGAGACCAATAAAAAGCATAAACCAGAACAAGGGGAGGAGGCACAGAAACTACATGGACGTGAGACATTGCTAAAACCACCCCTAAGTACAAAGTATTACAGGTAGGAACAGTTCCACACTGCTCACCAGGGATTATTTGTCTGTCTGTCGTGTATAGCCACGCCCTCGATTTGTATTTCATAGAGCGCTTCGGGCGGGCTCAGCACCACGTGACGCGCCACCTTCATGCAGCTTGCGCCGCGTGACACGGATCGCACGAATAACGCTGTCCAACCAAGTTCCTACCTGCCCACTCGGAAGGAACGCGTTAATATTGTCTGGTGTTTGTGGCACATGAGGTCACCTAGTGATAGAACATGGGAGTTGTGTATGGTGTGCATACAAAATAACGACAAACCACACAAGTCTGGTCCCCATACGACTCCACGCATTATACACGTGCAAACGATGTCGCGGACCAAATACGTGAGATGCCAGGGACTCACTCCACCGCCACCACTCCTGTAAATGTTTCCTGGCTTTGTTGGAAAGTTGGGATTGCGGTCGAGGATGTGGAGTGCAACCTAACGGGCTCATGTTTCTGTTGTGGTAATTATGTGTTGTTTGTGCTCTTTATTTTGGTGCCATTTCTTAATTTGTTTACTCATTATAGATTTTAATTGGTAGAAGGGTTTTCATTTGTTTGGTAAGTGTTGGACTTCTTTTGCGCCGTATGTAGTCAATGGAAATATATGGGATTTGTTACTTATATACAAGTAATGTACAGTGGTGTGGCGTGCTGTTGGCATGATGCTATATAAAATGTAATTATTTAAATATTACCTTGGTTTGATCCTAACATTTCTGAATTAATGAGAACTAGAGATATAGCCTGGAATAAAGCTAAACCATCAAATAACCTCTCTGATTTGATTAACTATAGAACAGTAATAAATAGATGTACTCGCCAAATAAGAAACGATACATTTCCTTACTACTGTAATAAGAGCCTATGTCAGATTCATGTGGTGATCGGCTTTTCCGGTCCCGCTTTACAGCCAATGGGGGGAGAGCCTGGGAGCATGGCCCCGGCGTGATCACGGGATGTCAGCTAGGTGATTGGTTTCGTTGGTCTTGGCCTCAGCCAATGGGAAGACAAGTCAGGGGCGTGGTCCCGGAAGTTGATGGGGGATCTGGAACATTCGGCGCAGGCTATTGAGGTTTGGCTGGAGTGTAACACGTGACCCAGGCATTAAATAAGAGGAGAGACACGAGGTCAGACACGGAACTAAGAGAGAGAGAGAGAGGCCACGCGCGAGTGGGGCTCCAGGTGCCACGTGGTGGTGGGTCTCTGGTGACTGTCTGCCCGCTTCCCGTTGTCTGCCAGCAACGGGGAGTGTTTGTGAACTGCAAAGGAAGTGAAATAAAAGGACCGATTCTACAAGCCGTCTCCAGCGTGTTATTACATTGGTGTCAGAAGTTCTTCTGGGACCGTTTGGACGATCTTCAAGATGTCCAAGCACCTCAGAAAGAAGAACCCACCCGACCCTCCATCGGAGGAAGTTGTGGAGACGGACGACAATCTGCTAGGAGCTACGGCTCCTCTGCCTCCGACGGCCACTCTCCTCGACGCCGCTCATCGCCTAAGGGAGGAAGAGGCAACCACCTCAAGGGCGAAGGATGGCGGCTGATGGCGGAGCAGATCTAGTCGCTCCGCGCGATTCTGCTCAATCTGGTGACGGCGGTCGCGTTCTTTACGGGCCTGGGTCGGCCGCCTGCGGTTCAGCTCGATGCAGAGGACCAGGATCTTCGGTGGGAAACGACGTCCGCCATTGCTCCTGCCACGCGGGGGGAGGCCTCCATCTTGGGCGGGGCGGCGGCGACGGAGCCTTTCGACGCCATCTTGCGCGAGGCTGCTACCACGCGGCCGCCGGACGCCATTTTGTCAGAGACGCGCAGAACGCGGGAAGCGCAAGTGGAGACGCCCGCGGCGTCTGCCTGCCACCGCGGACATCGGCTTCCACAGATTAAGGAATTTATCGCCGGGGGCGATTGGAGTGCTTTTACGTGGCGCTTTGAGTCGGCCTTCAGATCCGTGCGATGGACGGAGGCGGAGGCGCTGGAAGCGCTGCCCACGCTGCTGGACGATGTTTCACTGGCGGTCTTCCGATCCATCCCAGCGTCCAAGAAGAAGACGCTTCGTGATGCTTTCGCAGAAATGGCGGAGTTTTACGACCCGCCGATGGCAGCCACGAGGAAATTTATGTCTTGTCATCGAGGATCGGAGGAGTCGCCCTTGGCTTACCGGGGGGTGCTGGTGGCGTTGGCCATGGCCGCTTACCCCGACGCGACGGCGGATCACCTCGATCCTCTCATCCTTTCCCGTATGCTGGAGCTGTCCCAGGAACTCAACATCTCGCTGCCGGTATGCGGCCACGAACCGCTTACATCGCGATGGGTGGCGCGCTGCTTGGACGCTAAATTTAACATCAAGCACTGGGATCAGATGGCGGCATGGACGGGGAAACCCGAAATCGACGGCCCACCTTTAGAGTGGTCTCCACGACGGGTTGTCCACTGCTCCGACGAGATGGTGGCTGCTGTTCCACACTGGATCCCGAGACGGCGGCTGAACGACCGGAGTGGTGACTACGCAAGCCGACCACGTGCGGGGGTCGGGTCGACCGACCGCCGGCCGACGACGGCCACGTGCTTCAAGTGTGGCCGACGAGGCCATTTTGCCCGAGACTGCCGCTGCCGACCTCTGCCTTCGCCGCTTCCGCCGAGTGGGCCTCCATCTCCTCCACCGGGCGCGGAGCCGCGGCACCCTCGGGTGAGTCGGCGCAAATCGGACACCCGGCAGGTCGTGTCACATCATTCATCCACTCGCACGCATAGTTGCACTTCCAATGATAATTGTGATGCTTCGGTGTCATTACCACGCTCTACTACACAATGGAAAAAATTGGCTCGTAGGGTTGTGGCTGCGGCGTCGGGTTCGTCGACGGTACGGGGTACCATCGACGGCATCGACGTCTGGATTTTGGTGGACACTGGCGCGTCTGCCACCATCATTTCAGATGTTATTTTTCATCTTTTGTCTATTCCCACGTCGCGAATCCGCAGGGTTAATGACGCGTGTGTAGCCGCGAATGGGGGTAGCATGGGTATTTTTGGTCAAGTTGATGTGCGAACTGCTATCGGTAATATTACCGCCGAAGGATCGGTGTTGATCTCGCGCTCACTGGCCGTCCCATGCCTATTAGGCACCGATTTCTTGCGCCGCATGCCACTTAAGATACTGGTCGACCAGGATTGTATAGAAATGCCGGGGGGTCGTAGGATGTCGTTCCTGCCTTCCCTGCTGGCCCGTTCGCCGCCGGGTAACGCTGTTAACGCCATGGTCACTGCCACAGTAGAAGTTCCATCGGGCTCACAAATGCTTATCCCGCTGCGTTACCGTAAACCCCTTCAGGTTAAGGATGGTACGATGGGTGTGTTATTATACCCGTCGAATTCGGTGTCTAAATCTTTTTCCTTGGTGGCGGCCCAAACGATCGTACGGCCGGGTCAGGCCCCGTTCATACAGGTGTTGAATGGGGGGCCAGACCGGGTCGTTGTCCCGGCTGGATCGGTATTGGCTCACGCCACTACCAATTTCGCCACTTTTGACGGAAAGCCACATGTTAAAACACACACCGATGGACCGCCACGCGATCGTTCACAGGAACGGTGGATCGCGGACTTGTGCGGAGAAAATTCATCTTTATCAAACGCGCAGAGGTCTGCTTTGCATTCGTTGTTACTGCAGTATGCTGACGTTTTCAGTAAAAATGATTTGGATCTCGGCCGCACGTCGCTTTTGTCGCACCATATTGACGTCGGTGTGACACCTCCGATTTGTATGCATCCGCATCGCATGTACCCTGCAGAAAGGGAACACGTGCGTGGCGCGGTAGACGAGATGTTGGCGGCGGATATTATTTTGCCGTCCAACAGTCCGTGGGGCGCGCCGGTGGTACTGGTTAAGAAAAAGGATGGTGGGACGAGATTTTGCGTCGATTTCCACCGGTTGAATAAGATATCCGTGGCGGACGCATACCCTTTACCACGGATGGATGACTCATTGGACGCTTTGTCAGGGGCAAAATTCTTCTCCACCCTCGATCCGTCCTCGGGCTTTTGGCAGCTCCCCCTCGATGACGCGTCGAAACCCAAGACGGCATTCCGCACGCCACAAGGCCTCTTTGAGTTTAACCGCTTACCCATGGGCTTAAATGCGGCTCCGGCGACGTTCCAACGCCTGATGGAACTGGTACTGGCAGGACTACAGTGGGAGACATGCCTCATATATTTAGACGATATTATCGTTTTTAGCCGCACGTTCGAGGAACACCTCCAACGCCTGGAGACTGTCTTTCAGAGGATGCGCTCGGCTGACCTAAAGTTTAAACCAAAGAAATGCCACCTTTTGCAACACTCCGTCTATTATAATAATTGGTTCTTTACCCTTCTATCTGGCAACAAAACTGACACCTTTTTACAAGGAGTCATGTTTGCATAGACCGCAATACCTGCAGTCATAATACAAACAAAAGAACATAACTCTGATAATGTGCACTGTCCTTATCAGAGTTATGTTCTTTTGTTTGTATTATGACTGCAGGTATTGCGGTCTATGCAAACATGACTCCTTGTAAAAAGGTGTCAGTTTTGTTGCCAGATAGAAGGGTAAAGAACCAATTATCATATTTTTACTGGCAAATGAGGTTCCCACTCCGTCTATTACTTAGGTCATATTGTCAGTTCGGACGGCGTGTCCACTGACCCTCAGAAAACGTGATGTGTCCGAGAGTGGCCTACACCCACTTCGGTGGGCGATGTTCGGCGCTTTATAGGCTTTGCATCCTACTATCGCCGGTTTGTTAAGAACTTTGCCACGCTGGCTAAACCACTGCATATTCTGACGGGCAAAAATCAAAGGTTTAAATGGGGTCCGGAGGAGGAACGCTCTTTTCACTCGCTCCGGGATCACCTCGCCACGGCGCCTACGCTCGACTACCCAGACTTTTCCCAGCCGTTCATCCTTGACACGGATGCTAGCGATATCGGCATCGGGGCCGTTTTATCGCAACGTAAAGACGGGGTTGAACGAGTGGTTGCATACGGCAGTAGGGTTCTGTCCCCGGCAGAAACACGATATTGCGTGACAAGGCGGGAACTTTTGACGATCGTGCATTTTGTTCCCCTGTACCGGCCGTACCTGTATGGAAGGAAATTCCTCGTTCGCACTGATCACGCGGCTTTGCAATACTCGTTGAAATTGGACCAACCATCAGGCCAATTGGCACGGTGGTTGGAATTGTTACAGGAATTTTCCTTCGATATCACGTACCGCAAGGGTGCTCGCCACGCCAACGCGGACGCGCTCTCCAGGTTACCACCCATTCCCCCGTGCACTTGTCTGACGGGTATGCACCGCTGCGAGGCGCCGCTTACCTCGCCCTGTCCGGTTATGGGGGCGATGTCGAACGAGGACGGCCAGGATGTGCCAGTGGATACTGATGATACCCTGCGGCTGCCGCACTCGGTTTGGCTACGCGAGCAGAAGGCCGATGCCTCTCTGGCTCCGCTGCGGAAATTGATCGGGAAACCGGGAGCTCTTTTGGCGGGATGGAAGTGGCGGATGTTCCGGGGCCAGGAGGGACTATTAATGTGTACCGATGGATTGTCTGACCGACCGCGCCTGGTCGTGCCTACATCCCTTCGCCATGATCTGCTTCGGGCTCTGCACGCTGACAAATTAATGCACCTCGACGTGCAGAAGACTTTGGCCGCAATGCAGAAAGATTTCTTTTGGCCCGGCATGACGGCAGACGTCAACGACTTTGTCCGGTCATGCCATGATTGTGCGAAGAGGAAACCGCCATGGAAACATTATGTGCCGCCATTACGTTCCATTGAGGTATCCCGTATAAACGAATTAGTTGCTCTGGACATCCTCGGGCCGTTCCCTCCATCCGCTAGGGGCAACAAATACCTTCTGGTCGGGGTAGAATATTTTTCTCGATGGCCTATGGCCTGGCCTCTGCCTGACCAGACGGCCGCGTCCATCACCGATGCTTTCGTGAATGGTTATGTCATGGATAAAGGAGCACTCGAGAGGCTGCTCACGGATCAGGGACGTAACTTCTCCTCCAAATTGCTCAAGGATGTTTGCGATGCGCTGGGCACAAAGAAAATCCGCACTTCCCCTTACCATCCGCAAACGGACGGCATGGTGGAACGATTTAACCGCTATGCTTTGTCACACGGTCAGTGAAAAGCAGACCGATTGGGACTTGCACATACCGGGTGTCTTAGCGGCATACCGCATGGTTCAGCACGCGTCCACGGGATATTCGCCATTTTTCTTGATGTATGGTCGTGAGAACGTACCCCCTATTGATGTACAACTGGGTACGCCGAGGAAACAGCCGTCCCTTTCCTTGCCTGATCACGTACGGGACTCGCTTGAACGAGTTACAGAGGCGCGAGAAGCCGCCAGGTGTGCGACGGCCCGTACGCAGGCAAGGAACGAGAGGTGTGCGCGTCGATCGCGTACCCACATGCCCTGGTCGGTGGGCGATCAGGCATGGCTCCACTGCCCTCAGGTGCCGGTGGGCACATCCCCTAAATTACACAGGCCTTGGCGGGGGCCTGTGACGTTGGTGGATATTCGGAACCCACAGAGCGTTCGCGTCCAATACGGAAAACATCGGTGGTACGTCCATTCGTCGCGACTCAAACCCTACGTTGACCCGCGTACCGACACCTCATCTCCACTTGTTGACCTGCCGGGGTCTGCTGTGCCGAATATGCCGCTTGCCTCGCCCGTTGATCCCCAGCGGGACTGTGTTGTGCCACCCGCAGCTGGATAGGTTTTGAGGGTTGCTGAAACCCCCGCCGTCCCTCCTCCAACGGACCTGACCTGGACACGACCGAAATCGGAAATCCTCCTTCTTCTTCATGCCAACCACCTCCTGTTGATCCGGCGGCAAGGCGACCATGCGCATGAAGCGGAGAGGGTCCCGCGTCGCGTACGCGGTCGAAATCTCTTCCGTTTCGATAGCATTGATTGCCTTGTAGTCTCTTCCCTGTTGTTACCGCGCTGCAGGGGCGCCCTAATGTATGTCTGGTTATTCATGGGTGAATTTTATCTTTGTTTGGCGCATAGACGCCCATTTCGCCCCTTCATGGTTAATGCGTCTTTGACGCCATAATAAGCAATTTTATGGAATCGGCTTGTCACCCTTTTCCCAGCCGAGACGGCTGACTTTTTCACCGGGGGGGGGGGGGGGGGGTGATGTAATAAGAGCCTATGTCAGATTCACGTGGTGATCGGCTTTGCCGGTCCCGCTTTACAGCCAATGGGGGGAGAGCCTGGGAGCATGGCCCCGGCGTGATCACGGGATGTAAGCTAGGTGATTGGTTTCGTTGGTCTTGGCCTCAGCCAATGGGAAGACAAGTCGGGGGCGTGGTCCCGGGAGTTGATGGGGGATCTGGAACATTCGGCGCAGGCTATTGAGGATTGGCTGGAGTGTACCACGTGACCCAGGCATTAAATAAGGGGAGGAGAGACACGGGGTCAGACACGGAATTAAGAGAGGGAGAGGCCACGCGCGAGTGGGGCTCCGGGTGCCACGTGGTGGTGGGTCTCTGGTGACTGTCTGCCCGCTTCCCGTTGCCTGCCAGCAACGGGGAGTGTTTGTGAACTGCAAAGGAAGTGAAATAAAAGGACCGATTCTACAAGCCGTCTCCAGCGTGTTATTACACTACCACCAAACTATGCTAAATTCACAACACTTCAAATGGATCTCTGTGAAAAAAAGAGCTTTAAAGCTTATCGGATTCCTCCAGTATAAAGAAATATTCTGATATTGAACTTCTTTCATCCCTAATCAACAGTTCCTCAACCACTTGACATTATCATTTCCCAGTAATCATCAGCATGGATTATGTTAAGCTTGGTTTATAGGTGACTTATCTTGATCTCAAGCCTGGATAAATATATGCAGTAATTAAGAGATCGCCTTCATCAATAACGCTGATGTTCCGCAAAGCTCTGTTTCATCTCCAACATTATTTGTTTTGTTGATTAATTATTTTACTCATACGATCCCCTCCTTTGCAGATGACAGTGCACGTTATTGAAATCGCAAGACGAACGCAATAAACATCTCGCTATACAATGTGCACATACCGCACTATCAATCACTATTTGGAACTTCTGGATTGGGGTGATAGAAACTGGGTCACCTTCAACAACAAAAACACGTGATATCGTGAGACTGGTAATATCTGTTTGGTACAACAAGCACGCCTGACCTGTCATGGAATGGCTATATTACTAACCTGGTTAAGGAGGCTTCAAAGGCTTCGCTTTATTTTGTGTGCGAATGCCTTATTGAACAAAAAAATATATACCATGACTATAAAAGTCATAACTTTGGCCACCGTTGGAATAATGTTGTCATATCTGGGGTGAAGCATCCAGTACATACCTCACAATACTTGATATAATTTAAAGCAGTTCGGTTGATTGGTGATCCAGCACTTACAGATTCACTCCAGACACTCACTCACTGGTGGCGTCTTCTTATCACTCTTATAATCAATACTACCACGGTTACTTTTTCCATGAACTTAACTCCTTAATTCCTCCAAACCTAGTTAAGAACTCGGTCTACAAGAGACGCAGTTTAATCTTAACCAAACTATCTCTTTCTGCTTCTTTCCCTGCACTGCTCTAACTACAACATTTTCTCATCTCAAACTACAAGTTCTCACATTACTGCTCAATCCCAAGAAATGTATGAAAACTCATCTCTTACACCTCTAACTGTGCTGTTGGGAACAGCCACTTAGCCTTGTTTTGGGCATTTGGACCTGGTCGCAATTGGAACAAATGCTAAATAGTCAATCAGGACTGATAACTCAATCACCAGAACATCATTTTTTTAGTTTTGCTATGAGAAGGATGTTTTGCTGGCATTGAATATATTTTTGTGTGTGTAGTTACATCAAAGTTAATAGAATGTATTGTGGCTCACACCTGTAATCTAACATTTGAGGCAATAGTTTGTTGATTATGCAGACACACGACTACCAAAACCAATTGGGCCATAAGATGGATAGGTGGAATTACAAGAAATTAGTCGAAGTCATCTACGTGGGCATTTGAGTGTCATCCCCTCGTGTCTGTGGATTTCCTTTGGGTACTCCCGTGTCCTTTGATGGGACTCATTTGCCCATTTCTAATCTATATCCATGTGGGAAATCTTTATCGAGAAATTAATTCCTCTGGAACTTCATTTTCAAATGCACTGTGGTTCTCGAGTAGTTTTTTTCTGGACTCTTAATTTTGCTCAAAATAAAATCTCTTCTATTAGTTTGCAAACTCTTTTGTCAATAACGCTGTCTTGATGGGATCCCTTTCTCCTTCAGAATGCCTGTCTAAGCTTTATTACTCAGGTGGATAAGGCCTCACCCTGCAATTCAATTTAGTCGAGTATTTTGATGATTGCAGATGTTCAGGCATAATAGGAGTAGCTCCCTAACCAGTACTGTGAGCCTTGCCATCCCTCGGCACATACAGCCTCTGACACTGGTCGTTGTATACAACTTCTTACGTAGAGGTTTCTTAATCTTTACATCCAAGTAGTGTAGATATTTTAACGGCCAATATATGTCATTGTGTTTGATAACCGTCATTGTGTTTGATAACCGTTCCCACATGGATCGCGATCTCCACTGTGGTCATAATGTGTATTTTAAGGCTTTATTAATTAAAACTACTCCCACACACAGATGACATGTGGTTTCTCTCCCGTGTGTGTTTTCATGTGATTCTTCAGGGTTGTAGAGTGCCTAAAGTCCTTCTTACACGCAGAACACTTATATGGTTTCTCTCCCGAATGGGTCTTCATGTGACTCTTCAGGGATGTAGAGTGGATGAAGTCCTTCTCACACACAGAGCACTTGTATGCCCTCTCTCCCGTGTGGGTCAACATGTGACTCTTCAGGCCTGTACACTGCTTAAAGTCCTTCTCGCACAGAGAGCATTTGTGTGGTCTTTCTCCCGTGTGGGTCTTCATGTGACTTTTCAAGGCTGTGTATTGCTTAAAGGCCTTCCCACACACAGAGCACTTGTGTGGCCTCTCTCCCGTGTGGGTCATCATGTGATTCTTCAGTTCTGACGGGCGAATAAACCCTTTCTGGCACACGGAGCACCTGTGGCGCCACTCTCCCGTATGGTTCCTCATGTGCCTCTTGAGCTGCACCGACTCCGTGAATCCCTTTCCGCACATTGAGCACTTGTGTGGGCTCTCGCCCGTGTGGATCATCATGTGACTCTTAATGGCTGATGGCCGACTAAATCCCTTTCCACACACGAGGCACTTGTGCACCTTCTCTCCGGTGTGCATAGTGGCGTGGTTCTGAAGTGTTGACAAGCGGCCGAATCCCTTTCCGCAGACGGGGCACTTGTGTGGCCTCTCTCCCGTGTGGGTCATCATGTGAGTCTTCAGTACAAATGAGCGACTAAACCCCTTCCCACACACGGAGCACCTATGGCTCCACTCTCCAGTGTGGTTCCTCATGTGGTCCTGGAGCTGCATTTCCTTTCTAAATTCCTTTCCACACAATGCACACTTGTGCGGGCAATCGCCCGAATGGATCACCACATGGCACTTCAAAGCAAATGGTCGACTGAATCCCTTTCCGCACACGGGGCATATGTGTGGTTTCTCCGTGGCGTGAATCGTGGCGTGGGTCGCAAGGGTTGATGAGCGATTGAATCCCTTCCCACACACAGAGCACCTGTACGGCTTCTCTCCGTTGTGGATGCTCATGTGATTCTTGAGATTTGATGCAGTAACAAAAGCATTCTCACACATGTAGCACTTGTACGGCTTCTCTCCCGTATGACTCATCATATGGTTCTTCAGATCCGATGGACGAACAAAGCTCTTGCTGCACACGGAGCATTTGTGTGGCCTCTCTCTGGTGCTTGTCGTCGGGGCATTTGCTTGGGAGTGTATCTCCAGGCCATCGTTCACAACTGTTCCTGTCACACAAACATTCAATTTTTTTTTTCATTGGCGTGAAATCATGAGACAAAGAAGCCATATCAATCCTATGAACATCAGCCTACAACATCTCAGTGCTCTAAACTCTTGAGCCACCCAGAAAGTTCCAGAAGAAACAGTTTAAACTATCTGAAAACATTTCTCCACGATTCACATACAGGGATCCTGCACGTGACAGCCTTGCCAGCTACACGTGCCAATAATGTATTATGGGGAAGGGTTAATTTTGAAATGTATAAACAATTATTAATGTCATTCTATAGCTAATATTTCCCAAGTAACATAATTTATTCATAATCAAAGTTTTTGGGTTTAGATCGCGTTATTTATAAATGTGTTGTAACCCTCCACCACCCGACACGGCCAATCAGTAAAAAAGTGTCACGTTGACAAAAGACAAATAGTTCACTGCTTTAGCCCACCGGTGTGTTGAAGCGTGAAACCACAACATTTACAATTTTTGAGTACCTTTCGCTGGTAATTGCATCCAGCATCATCGGGCAATTCTCCAGAATGGTGAGGCTCTGCTCTGGCTCCCAGTCTTAAATAGAGCAGCAGCAGGGTGACGTCATCATTAACTCCTTAACTCATCAGATGCAACGATTCGAGGCGGGGTTATTGTAATTATATACTAGATTAGTAATCAGGCAGTTGTTACGATGCGAGTTGTAGATTAGTAATCAGTTGTAATGTGTTTATTGTAATTATGCTGCGTTAGTAATCAGTTAGTGTTTGTTTCCCCTATAAGGAATTGTAATGTATCTTATATAATAATACGCTTCCAGGCCGCACTGAGCCTGTAGCTGTCTGAGCGATTAAAGTTATTTCTGTTTCTCTCAATTTCAATGGATTCTCTAATTAGTCTTTGCCAGTAGTAACTAGTTTTACACAACACTTCAACGTTATCAAAATCAATTGAGTGTCCCTGTTGGCAAGCATGTTCTGCCATTGCCGACAGTTATGTTTGCAATAGTTTAATATTTCTCTGGTGTTCTTTTAGTCTTACACTAATGTTACACCCCGTCTGTCCAATATAGCATCTGCCACATAAACAATCCGATATACACCTTCTGTTGATAATTTAGGTAATTCGTCTTTAGTGCAAGTTACTAGTTTTAGAATTTTGTGTACTGTACCAAATCTTACTATAATGTTTTGCTTTTGCAAAACACGGGCTAATGTGTCAGGTACTCCTGAGATATATGGTATTTTAATTGTTTTAACAATCGGATCGCTTTCAGCAGTGTTGCTTTGCGATCGTGATTTGGCATTTAGTGCTCTGTTCAGTTAATGATGACGTCACCCTGCTGCTGCTCTATTTAAGACTGGGAGCCAGAGCAGAGCCTCACCATTCTGGCGAACTGCCCGATGATGCTGGACGCAATTACCAGCAAAACGTCGCACTCAAAAATTGTAAATGTTGTGGTTTCACGCTTCAACACACCGGTGGGCTAAAGCAGTGAACTATTTGTCTTTTGTCAACGTGACACTTTTTTACTGATTGGCCATGTCGGGTGGTGGAGGGTTACGACACATTTATAAATATCGCGATCTAAACCCAAAAACGTTGATTATGAATAATATTGGTCGCGAAAGCCTACGTGTTAAACATAATTTATGGTTAATGCTTTAAAATTAAAATATACAAGGTCAATTGTACACCTGAGAATTACATCAATGTACAATCATTGTAGTATCTGTAATATTTCTGCATTGGCTCATTTTGTCCTATTAAGAAACGTTGTGAGACTTTTTTTCCCATATACATTTTTTTGGGAATTATCTTGGATTACTACAAACTCCGTCATGAAAATGAAACAACCTGTGTACGTATATCAACAGTTATCAGAGTACATAAAACTAATTATAAGAATATGATATCGCTGGTACCTTATTTTGACAAGCTGATAACAGTTATATTTTTAAAAATGTTGCTACCAGATGGCAGCAGACGATTGTGTGCACCCGAAACACAAAAAGCTACATTTAGTCATCTGAAATACAGGCAGAGCTGGCTTAGCGCAATGCCGTAGAACGCCAATCCGTGATAGTGCTCTACAAAGGAAGCGCTTACAAGTGAGACCACCTGGCACTGGCTGAGGTCACGTACCACTGCCACGATTCACTTAGCCAAAAAAAGAGAGCGACATACACCGAGAGAACCAGACCCCACCCCTGGTAATTAGATTATCACATAAGGTACTCAGAATACCATGAACAAATATAGATATCGATTTTGTTTTCTTTCAACGTGAGCCAGGTGAGAACTCAGGCTCCACCTAAAAGAAACCTCACTACAAACATTTAGACTGAGGGCATCACTCAGATTACAGAGGTCATGGAGCTCCAACCTCATTTCCCACTACTGCCTTGTAAGAGGAGTACGGTAGAATGCACTCGTCAGTACAGTGCATAACACTTACTGTTATTAGAACAAATTATTTTATTCATGAACCGTTTATCATCTCCGTTATTATTAGCACTATTACCGATGAAGCCCTCATATTGCTCCTAGGAAAGAAATAACGCCGTCGGGAATGGATCCCCATATATGCAGTGGTATAATGACCCCTCTTAGCGTGGATTCGATTTGCGCTCACTTCTTCAGGAACGTATCTCGAGCACTAAGCGAGGTCTTCCTGCATCAGGCCTATCCACAAGACATTGCTGGGTATTGAGAATAGACGGAACCAGCTGTGAAAGGGTTAGCAGACCTCCCTCCTCATAATGACCCATACAAATGGAGCTCCCTTTATCAATGACGTCCTCCAAAGGCACCTCCATCTCCAGCATGTCGACAGTTTGGGGAGGCCTCCGTGCCAGACATCAATGACCAAGACACACGGACCTCCCTCCTACCCTCCCTCCTTACCTTCGTCGTCCACCTCCACTTCGATCTCCGCTATGCCTGATGATGCTGCACAGTCTCCCCGTGAGGCCCGTGACTCTCCAGGTCTCACAGATGAACCATTGCCAACCAGCAGATCTTTAAGGTCGACCTCCACAATGTGCAGGTCCTGTCGTTCAATCTGCCGCTTCTCTCGTTTGATGTGAAGTTCTTGGCCATTGGTGCTTGAGTTCTCCTGTTTGATGTCCAGACTCCTCCCATCAGCCTGAATATTCTCCTCTTTAATGAGAATGTCTGCTACTTTACCTGAGAGATGAAATATGACAGGTGAACAATGAACAGATATACAAGCATGGACTCCGGCTGCATGTTAAACAATCATCTTGTCCATAAAACAATCATCTTGCACGTACAACAATCTTCACTCACCTGTTTATGATCCTCCCTTAAAACAACCCCCATCTTTTCTCATTAGCCCATACTGCTACTGATACTCCCTGCCCCCACCCCCCAGCTATGACCAGGCCTACCGCTACCCCTATCAATACCCCTATCACTACCCCCAGCCCTATTACTACACCTACGCTTATCACTACCCCTATCACTACCCCAACCGCTATCACTACCCCAACCCATACACTACCACTATCACTACCTCTACTCCTATCACTACTCCTATCACCACCATATCACCACCATATCACCACCATATCACCACCACTTTCACTACACCTATCACTACCCCTCCTT
The DNA here is from genome assembly GCF_965212315.1 of Lampetra planeri. NCBI lineage: Eukaryota > Metazoa > Chordata > Hyperoartia > Petromyzontiformes > Petromyzontidae > Lampetra > Lampetra planeri. The sequence goes on along the minus strand of NC_136177.1, from coordinate 2,490,105 downwards.
AACCACTCCCACGTGTTCTGTCACCAAAACAACACAACTACTTAAAAAACCCCACTCCTCATCTCAGCCACTATCATCACAATTTTATAATTGTTATAAAGCGCCTTGGACTAAGACGCTAAATTAATCTATGTAAGATTAGATGATGCATCTTCACCATGAAAACACAGTGACGCATCATCATCCGTGGTCAATCCACTCTTGGATGAAGGCCTCCCCAAGCCGCCACCATATCTCATGATCCTGCAATGTCAGAATCAGAATCTGTATTTAGACTGGAGGAGGAATCCGATGAGCCATTAAGCTCTTTTTTCACCGATGTCCAATAGGGGCACTGGGTCAAAAAGTTACAACAACAATACAAAAAATATATAGTAGTGCAAAGTATAGGAAAGGTAAGCAAATCACAAAAAAAAACAAATAAAATAAAAAGAGCCAAAAGAGGTTTTGAGTTAGATCGCGTAAATATAAATGTGTCGTTAAACCTACCATGACCCAACACAGCCACTCAGTAAGGTTTGTCATGTAAACAAAACATAGCGATTAGTTACTAGTTCAGCAAACCGGTCTGCTGGAGAGTAAACCCACTACAACATTTATAATTAAAGTACCGTGACGTGTCGCCAGTAATGACAACAAGTTAGCCTGATCAGGCGACAGCCAGAGTTATGGAGAAATCCTCGTCCTGTTTCTGTCCTAAATAGAGGGATAAATGTGAAGTCGTAACTCCCGAACTAATCAAGTGCGCAGACCAGGGGGGCGGGGGTTCATATATGCATAGACATGCATGGGTAGCTATTACCGATTGAGTTATCCATATGGTAATCAATATACATAATGTGCATGCAGAACACGTATGCGTGATGCACATACATTATGCGTGCACATTATGAATGCATACCATGCATGCACATCCTGACGTTTTTGGGTGCAAGAAATCACAATATCTGTTATTGGCTGCTCGCAGTTAATCACCATCGACGTATGATGACCTGTATAAGCATGCAGTTAAACATTGTATTCCTGTTGATTTCATAATACGTCCTTTTTAGTTCCTTGCAGAACAAGTTACTACTGGCCAAGACAAATTTAGAGAGATAAAATTTGTTACCGTTTTCATAACTACAGCCTTTTTGCTACTTGGAAGCGTATTATCAAGTAATAATACAAAGTTTAACTGCATACCAGGTCACCATACGTCGATGGTGATTAACTGTGAGCAGCCAAGAAGGTATTGATTTCTTGCACCCAAAAACGGCAGGATGTGCATGCATGATGTGCATGCATAATGTGCGTGCATTACGCATACGCGTTGCGCATGCAGATTACATATGTTGATTAGCCTCTGAATAACCCAACCAGTGATAGATAAACATTTATATGCATGCATTAACCACCCCCCACCTCTGGCCTTCGCACCTTATTAGCTCACAAGTAACGACATCACATTTAGCATCTATATTTCAGACAGAAACAGGAGCATGATTTCTCCACAACTATGGATGTCGCCTCATTAGGCTTGTTGTAATTACCGGTGAAAAATCACGGTACTCGAATTGTAAATGTTTTAGTGGGTTTACTCTCCAACACTGGACTAGTAACGAATTGAAACGTTATATTGACGTGGCAAACCTTACTAAATGGCTGTGTTGGGTGGTGGCGGGTTTAACAACACATTTATATTCACGCAATCTAACCAACAAACCTTTTTGTGGATATTATTGGTTGTGAAAGCCTACGTGTTAAACCAAAATAAAAAAAACACTTTTTATTTTAGGTTTATAAAAATAATAGCTTATTTTTCAGAAGAGACCTGACCACAAGTGATAGCTCAACGAAGTGGCTTATCATGTAGAAATGTATACTCTACACGTGTGTTTCTTAATGTATATAAACCTAAAATAAAAATAAACTTTTTATTTTAGGTTTATAAAAATAATAGCTTATTTTTCAGAAGAGACCTGACCACAAGTGATAGCTCAACGAAGTGGCTTATCATGTAGAAATGTATACTCTACACGTGTGTTTCTTAATGTATATAAACCTAAAATAAACTTTTTTTTATTTAACCTAAAATAAACTTTTTATTTTAGGTTTATAAAAATAATAGCTTATTTTTCAGAAGAGACCTGACCACAAGTGATAGCTCAACGAAGTGGCTTATCATGTAGAAATGTATACTTTACACGTGTGTTTCTTAATGTGGAAGGAAAAACCAGAGAACCCGGAGAAAATATCCACGTGACCACGGGGAGTGAGAGAGAGACATGCAAACTCCAAATATACAGCAGGTGTCAGGGTCAGGATCGTACCCCCAACCTCCTGCATACCAGGAGAGGAAAATAATATCTCGCCACCGTGATGTAATAATCCACCCGGCACCTACACACGAGCTGATTTCATCGCTCCTTTTCCACGCTCTACTCTCAAGCGTATTCCCTCCTTCGCGCTGCCATTGTGACGTTAGTCTTGACCACAGGCCTTCATCCCTTCTAGTTACCCGTCCTGCTCTAAATCCACTTGCTTTTCTGAACTCTCGTTCATTCTCTCACCATTGAATGGAACAACAACGGTGCACAAAAGCATTGCAGATACGCTTGCTTTGAACTTTATTGAGAGACAACGGAGTCTCACATAGCTCTTATTAACCCTTCCCGTTCCGATGACATGCGTGTACGTACGTCTACGTCATCGAAATGAAACCGGAATAAAATCTAAGATAAAATAACTTTATCGGTGGGGGGGGCATGTGGCACAGTTTGGCACCAGCTATCGTAGAGTATGGTGGTTGTGTCGCTACGTTTTTCTGCGGTGTTGAGTAACAACGTCTTTAGAAACAATGGTGCTGCTTACTGTGCCTCTCTGAATCAAATTAATGCCGAGCCGCTTGGGAATTCCGAGATTCAGAGGTGAACGGGACACCCACCCTGCAACTTGCAGATGTCTCGGAACGGGAAAGGGTTCAGATGAACATTGCATTACAACTGTCAACAATTGGTTCAGGTCATCACCAGTCGCCGCTGGGGAGAAAACTCTAACCGTGATTGTTGTCTTGAGTCTCCACTTTCACTGGCAGCCAGATCGTACTGCCAGAATTCTCATCGTCCCGCTTAGCAAACGGATCCATGAGCACGGAAGGGGCCAACCTCCTCGAGTCTGTCCCAAGGAAGACGCAGCAGAGGGAGAGACTCAAGCTGCTGCTGCTCACCGAGAGTTTGCAGAGTGAGGGAAGCAACAGCAAATCACATTTGTAATGCACACACAACGTAGCACACATCTCTGAGTGCAGAATTATAAACTATTTTAATTTTATACTCTTTGGTTTTTTCGGAAAAGTCACGTATGTTAAAAAAGAAAACAAATAAATTAAATCACGACGTTTCGGAGGCAACACAAGCCTCCGTCTTCAGGTGGAACCGTCACAGCAAAATCACTGCATCAAGTTGAAGACGGAGGCTTGTGTTGCCTCCGAAACGTCGTGATTTAATTTTTATTTTTAACCTACGTGACTTTACCGAAAAAACCAAAGAGTATGTATCATTGCAGTCACGTAAGCTTCAAATCTAGAATTATTATAATTTTGTTCAACACGTAGGCTTTCGCGACCAATTTCATCCATAAGAGGTTTTTTTGGGTTAGATCGCGTAAATATATAAATGTGTCGTTAAAACCCGCCACCACCCGACACAGCCAACTAGTAAGGGTTGTCACGTAAACAGAACGTGCCAATTCGTCACGAGTACAGCACACCGGTGTGTTGGAGAGCCACGCCACAACATTTACAATCTGAGTACGACGTTTCGCCAGTAATTACAACTAGCTTCATCATGCGACAGACAGATTTGTGGAGAAGTCTTACTGTTTCGTTCCTTTATATAGAGGCGTAGATGTGGTGACCACGCTTCTGCGCTCTTGCGCAAAGTGGGGAAGGGGGGGGATTAATGAGTCAACATACATTATGCATGTGCATTATGCGAGCCCTTTGATCTTGTCCTTCCTGACTATTATGTATTAAAATATCCGTACGAATGGCAATCCCTATAGAAGCATGGTGCCCTTAATAGGCATGCATTTAAATAATGTATTATTTGATGATTTTAGCAGGTAAGAACCACGGAGATATTTTTCAGAAGTGACCTAGCCACACGTCAATGACAGCTCAACAAAGTGGCTTCTCATCACGTGTAAATTTATCGCGATGACCATGCAGAAGAGTCACCGCAACACCCCGTCATGTGCCTGTGTCCTCCATACAAACACATTCCTGCGGAGGGTTCTGATAGGAACGTTGGGTTGCTCTGTCAATGGCCAGGGTCAACGGCGGCGTGGTGTATTCCGCAAATATGCCCGACTGTGAGGGCGGGCACAAGCCGGCGTGAGTAGGTTAAACGTTGAGTTTTATAAGGGCACCACGGGGTGACCAGCCCCTTCCCACCCAGCCCCACCCCTCCCACCCCCCCACCCAGCCCCTCCCCACCCAGCCCCTCCCCACCCAGCCCCTCCCCACCCTCCCCATCCAGCCCCTCCCTACCCTCCCCACCCAGCCCCTCCCTGCACGACGGACACAATAATCCCCTGTGGGCTGGTGTAACCAGGAGGTTCCTACCAGTATAATAAAATCTCTATTTAGACTGGAAGAGGAATGCGATGAGATATATATATTCACAGATGTCCAGTAGGGGGCACCGGGTCAGAACGTTACAACCAACAATACACAAAAACACGATAGGAGTGCAAAGTCTAGCAAAGGAAAACAAATCACTAAACATCATTAAATATGATACTATAATTGTTTTTTTTACCCTTTTATCTGGCAACAAAACTTACACATTTTTTACAAGGAGTCATGTTTGCATTGACCACAATACCTACGGTCGGAATGCAAACAAAAAACACAACTCTGATAATGTATGCACTCCTAGCAATTGATTGGTCCACACCCGAGACAGCTTTTCTTAGAGCCTAGTCTCACATGGTGTTGGACCAGATCAGATAACGCCAAAAGGCTCACAACTCAGACAATGCACCATCAGAGTATGAGAGCTTGGGGTAAGCATGTACACCATTGGAACCTTTGCCAGGAGCAAAATATAATTGTTTTTATTACCCTTTTATCTGGCAACAAAACTGACACCTTTAAAAAAAAACAATTATCATATTTTGCTCCTGGCAAAGGAGGTTCCAATGGTGTAAATCATTACATATCTAAAACTATAACTAAACATTTATTTTTACTGGGAATGATTAGCTTTTTTTCAGAAGCGACCTGGCTATCACAAACGACAGCTCAGCGAAGTGGCTGATACCATCATCATCGCGTGGACATTGATACACGATGTCGATTTTTTTACGTGGAGAGAAAAGCCACGGTCAGAGTTAGACGCACCGCAACCTCCACCACATGTATAGCAGGCGTCAGGGTAAGGATCGAACCCCTACGAACCTCCTGTATACTGGGCGAGGTAGTTAACATCTCCCAGCCCTTTAGATTAGAGTATTTGGCTTCTGCTATAAATGTCCACGCGTGTGGGCAGGTCGCGTCCGACAAAGAACTTCACAGCTCAGTGGGCGGATGTGGGCCCCTTACCTGGTAAAATAAAATAATTGTTTAGTTTTAGTTTCGGTATTGATGAGTATGAGTCTCTACGGGTTTCTGTGGGTCTCTGTGGTTAAATACGAGTTTGTATCTCTATGGTTCATAAGTTGAAGAATCTACTTGTGGCTGCTCCACATTTCCACGTGATAATCCATTTCGCCGAGTGATCATCAGTGGGACTTACCTGGAAAGATAACAAAAATAATCGTCTCGTTTAAGGGGCAGCAGCAGCAGAGAGGCAGCCCGGCCTCTTGCGCTCCACAACGAGAACCCCAGCCCGGAGCATCGGGAAGGGGAGGAGCAGCAGGGGAAGAAGCAGGAGGGAGCAGGGAAAGGAGCAGCAGGGGAAGACGCAGCAGTAGCAGCAGCAGGGGGGGAGGCAGGGAAAGGAGCAACAGGAAGTACAGGAGTGGCAGCAGGGCAGGGAGCGGCAAGAGGAGTAGAGAGGATTGAGGAGCAGCAGGAGCAGGTCGAGCAGCAGCAGCAGCAGCGACAGCCTCTGGCGCTCCCCGGGTGGAGAGGCCGAGACGAGGAGGGAGGTGGCGATGTGCGGAGCCCGCGCTGGGGGGCTGGGGGGAACCTCCGTGCGGGAGGAGACGGAGCGGGCACGGGGGGCGGAGTAGGGGCCCGGAACCAGCATAGTGGAGAGCAAGGGGGGGGGGGCATCCACAGGAAGCACGGCGCGGGGAAGAGGAGATGGGGGACGAGAGATGTCACTTAAAGCGCAGACCTCGCCTGGGGTATATAGGAAAATCTGCGTGTGTGTGTGTATGTATTCGTGTGTGTATGTATTCGTGTGTGCGTCCGTGTGTGTGTATCCGTGTGTGTATGTATCCGTGTTGTGTATGTATCCGTGTGTGTGTATGTATCCGTGTGTGTATGTGTGTGTGTAACCGTGTGTTTGTATGTATCCGTGTGTGTATGTATCCATGTGTGGGTGTATGTATCCGTGTGTGTATGTATCAGTGTGTGTGTGTGTATCCGTGTGTGTATGTGTGTGTAACCGTGTGTTTGTATGTATCCGTGTGTGTATGTATCCGTGTGTGTGAATGTATCCGTGGTTGTGTATGTATCCGTGTGTGTGTGTGTGGGGCTGGGGTCATGTAGCCCGCATGCCCAGCACCGCATGTCGACACAGCTTTTGTTTGGCCGGATAGAGGGGGCTGAACGGGCGCGTTACAGTCTAGAGAGGAGATGGAGTGATTTGGATGAGGACGTCGAGCTGAGTGGACCTGCCGGTGACCGGTACGAGCGGTGTCAAGATCGTGAAGGACACTACTGGGCAGTTGGAGGCATTCGCCGTCCAGCAACGGAGGGCAGAGGAGTGACGCTCACAACAACGAGCGGAGCGCCGGGCGACTAAAACACAGCAAGTTGGCACAGTAGGCGGCACAGGTGGTGCATCAGCCAGTCATCTCAGTCAGTCGACCCGTGGCACCTGGGCCTGCCCCGTGGCACCTGGGTCTGCCCCGTGACCTCCTGCCAGCTGGCGTTCGGCACTGGAGGTGGCCTTAACGTGCACGTAGCCTGGCACAAGCGCCGTGGTGACGTCAACGCCACTTCGTGGCAAAAGGTTGTTTATTGTTGTTATGTCTATTCCAACAGGAGGACGATGCAATATCCGACTGTGGGCCCCCTCTTCTCGCGACTCACTTTTACTGAAATAGCTAGGGATGTTTCTGTAACCCGTATGTATGTTTATTAATACATATTTTTGTTGTACTGTGTATTAGGTTTAGAGGAAAACAGTCTCACATTGTCTCGGCCTCGCTGTGCGCTGCGTTGCACCGCTAGCTGAGTAGTTAACCTCGTGTCCAATAAACCCTCAGAGCCAGGATGAACGTCCGACTCCAAACGTCATTTATTGAATTTAACGAGGTAAAACTGGTAATAAAACAGCACAGATACAGCATCTGTTAATACCCGGAAACACCAACACAATGAATGAACACCACAGCATCATAACATTGTCTTAGATAACATGATTCTAAACAATAGATCCTGGATGGACCAGGTCCCTACATTACCACTGAATAACTATACAAGAGCATAAGCTGCTGTGTTACATAAAGGCACATCGTGTATTCATCACACTGCACCCCAAATGTACAGTATTACACGTAACACTAAATTGTGGATGAGATATTTCGTCGTCCTTGCTCTCAGGATCGCAATATAGTTACTTGGGTACAAGTTTGACTCGACTTATTAAATTACAAGTAACATTCATAATAATGAAAGTAGCAGGCTTCGTTGTTAACTAGGCCTCGTATTTATCATAACAATTTAACATCATCATAAAGGCATTTACATCATTATAACGGCCATTCTAACATTATAACAGCATTACCAATATTATAAGAACATAAACGAACTTACAGACAATGCTTCTTAAAGTCCTACAATGGACAATTGTGGCTGGCTTCACTGGGACACGATGTGTGCCGCCATCTTGAATTATGTGTGTAATGGCCGACGCCCGCGTGGTTGAGCAGGAATCTTAAATCGCAACTTCCTGGTCACGTGACCAAACTTAGCCAAAAAACAGGAAATTCCTGTGTACATACACCCCCCCTCCCCATCTGCCGTGAGGCAAAACCCCTGCCGTGAGGCAGAACACACATTGACAGTATTAATAAGAAGATGTAAAGGTACAATACTCACTATTAATTTATCGTGCTTCTTGCTTTCATGTGCATCAGTAACAAACAGCAGCAGTAGCGCTACTAGATTTGTGGGGTTATTTCGGAAATTGTCTCGGCCTCGCTGTGCGCTGCATTGCACCGCTATCCGAGTAGTTAACCTCGCATCCAATAAACCCTCAGAGCCAGGGTGAATATCCGACTCCAAACATAATTTATTGAATTGAACGAGGTAAAAAGACAATGCTTCCTATAGTCCCACAATGTACAGTTACAGCTGGCTTCACTGGGATGCGATTTGTGCCGCCATCTTGAACTCTGTGTACAATTACAGCTGGCTTCACTGGGACGCGATTTGTGCCGCCATCTTGAACTCTGTGTAATGGCGGACCCCCAGCCTCGTGGCTGAAAGGCTGTCAAATCGGAACTTCCTGGTCACGTGACCAAACTCAACCTCAAAACAGGAAATTCCTGTATATGCACCCACCCACTCGCGCCGTGGAGCAAAACACCTGCATCAAACTCACTGACGACATGGCCCAAGTAGCATACCGATGACTGCATAAGGTGGCACTTCGACGGCTTGAGCTTCAAGTTCACGTTCCGGAACCTGACGTAATCGGTCAATGTGTTCCTCGAATGATCGGCTGAAGACAATGACGTCGTCCAGGTAGATGAGGCACGTTTCCCATTGGAGGCCTGCTAAGGCCAACTCCATTAAGCGTTGGAACGTCGCCGGCGCAGTCTGGAGGCCCATAGGCAGGCAGTTGAACTCGAACTTGAACTTTCCATGCGGGCCATGCGGTCCTCCATGGGGTCCTCCATGAGGTCCGGGCCCCCTGCTGCTGCTCCTGGTAGCAGTCCCACTTGTTGCCCGGGATGGGAAGGCTCCCCCCTCCCTGCTTCCTCTTCCATTGGCTCTTTCCCGCGGGGATTCTTCCTCGTAGCCATTGTAGATCCCACCGCTGCCACCAGATGTAAAGGAGCCGACACAAGGTTGCCGGGGATTCGTCTTTTAATCCTTTTCCCCCATCCACACCTGTCCCCAGCCGTCCCAATCTCGTTCCCGCCATAAGCCCCTTCTTCCCGCCCGTTCTCCCCTTATATCTCCTCGATTAGCCCTCCCCCTTCTCCTGTCATCGTCCCACTAACCCTCCTATTGGTGGGAATCCTTCCCCTGACACCCCTACATAGACAACGCTCACAATATATGCATATACTCACATGCACACACACGTGCACTTATCCAAAAATACACACGCATACTTAAAACTATCCACGTCCACACACATGGGTATATGTACACACACCTATCCATGTGTAGAAGACTTTACAAAGAAAGTGCTAAAAGGCACACGTTAAGATAATTGGGAACAGGTGGCCGGAAGGCGCTGTACTCATTCAATAAAGAATACACGTGTTGTAGTCGATTTTGGGGGCCAATGTCCGATAGGGGCAGGGCTGAGCAAGTATATTGGGAGGAGCGAGGCCTGCCGACGGGGCACTTGTTCAGGGACTAATCGACGGCCAAGGTGGACGACATTGGGGCTGGCTGTTCGAGAACAACTAAATTGAACCGTCGGGACTGACTGTTCGAGAAACAACTGAATGGAAACCATTGGGACAATTTGGTGGAAACCATCGGGGCTGAATATAGTCATAGTAATTACAAGTGTGGCAGTTGTTACACTCGGCACTAAATACGTTTCAATAGAAATAAAGGTTCTACTTAAAAAAAAAATGGATATCTGCAACGAGCTTCTTTCAACTGGTGGCAGTGGTGGAATTCAGTCTAGGGTATCTCGAAAGAAGACCCGGAGGGGAGCTCCCTCAGAGGAAAAGGTGTAATCCATAAGTGCCCTGGGTCCCCGAGAACTGGAACCCATCAGGAACCAGAAGCCGCTGGCAGCTAAATTTCTGAAAGAGGTGGAGGACCCGCCACGGACCAGCAAACCAGTATCGCCAAGACAAAAAGACTGGCAACACATAGTTAAGAGACTTGACCGCCGTACCTCCGCCATTTATTGGTTTCTGAGGGCGTTCGTCGAGGAGAGAGAGGGAAAAGTCTAAATGCTGTGCAATTTGAGCAGCCGCCGATCCACGCAGTTCTAGAAGCCGCGGTCGACAAGCCAGAACAACAGCAAATTCACGTGGAGTGCCAAGTCGACAGCGGCGGCCTGGAGACGGAGCTGTCCATTCTCCTTACCACGCAGCAAGTGGAGCTCCCAGAGACAGAGTTAATTTCCCCCCGCATCCCCATCGTTTGGCATTGCTGCTACATTGGCATTGTTGCTTCATTGGCATTTTTGTTGCATTGGCAGCCCCCCACCTCTCTCTCCCCCTAGCTCTCCCGTCGCCGCCGCAGATCTTACTCTGCCCCATCCCCAACCCCTCACCGCTCTCTCCCCCTAGCTCCATCATATCTGCCGGATGCTGGTCTGTTTTTTGTCCAAGTTAATTTCCCCCCGCATCCCCAGCGTTTGGCATTGCTGCTGCATTGGCATTGTTGCTGCGTTGGCAACCACCCACCTCTCTCTCCCCCTAGCTCTCCCGTCGCCTCCGCAGATCTTACTCTGCCCCCCGCCCCATCTCTAGCTCCGCTCATGTACCCTACCTATGTAGTCTATATAACCTCGTGCCACGGCAGCTCTCTCGCCTTTTTCAGTAGTTGTTTCTTGCTGTAGTTGTCCCACCTGATGACGATTGTTTGTGTTGCGATCGAAGCGTCGTCATTTGTTTAATTTTATTTTATTCCTAACTACGTGACTTTACCGAAAGAACCAAAGAGTATCAATTCAATAAACTTAGAAAAACTGAACTAAAGTCCTATTTGTGGTGGCATATGCTGGAATATAACAATTTACATGATCCAACTGGCTTGTTACATTTTGGCCACTCGACCACCCCTACAGTGAAAGTTATCCAAAATCGGGGGATTGTGGTCTGGGGTATGGAGACTGATTGGATTTATTTAATTAACTTCATCTGCAAAAAAAACATTTGTGTATTTTTTTCTCTCGTTATTTATGTATTCATTTGTTCACCTGGTACATGAACCCAAACAGAGGCACTTTCTACTCAGTCAGGTGGAAACTAGAATATTCAACGCACCTCTGCAGAGTCTACGGCCTTCAAATGCCAGTGTCAGAATCAGAAAGGATTTCAGAATCAGAATCAGAAAGGATTTTATTCGCCATGAAAGTTCGCACAGACAAGGAATTTACTTTGGCAGGAAGGTGCATACATTCAACATATAGGAATCATAAATCTTTAATAAGTAGTGTACAAGTCTAACTATACTAAAGGTACAAAGTCTAACTAATAATAAGGGGCTAAAGTATGTAAAAAAATAATAATAATAAATATAAAATAGCTATAATATACAATATAAAAATACAAATAACATAGTGCAAATATGGCAAGGTGTCACTGTGTAGATAAAGTGTTAAAGTCAGTGTGAGCCCTTGGCCTTGCTGAAGAGGCCAGCAGCGGATGGGAAGAAACTGTTTTTGTGGCGTGAGGTTTTGGTCCTGATGGACCGCAGCATTCTGCCAGACGGGAGTAGCTGGAACAGAGAGTGTCCAGGGTGGGAGGAGCCGGCCACAATCTTCCTCACTCGCCTCAGGGTCCTCGAGGTGTGCAGGTCCTCGAGGGTAGGCAGATTGCAGCCAATCACCTTCTCAGCAGTGCGGATGATACGCTGCAGTCTGCTCTTGTCCTTGGCAGTGACAGCAGCGTACCAGATGGTGATGGAGGAGGTGAGGATGAACTCAATGATGGCTGTGTAGAAGTGCACCATCATTGTCTTTGGCAGATTGAATTTCTTCAGCTGCCGTAGGAAGTACATTCTCTGTTGTGCTCTCTTGGGGAGGGAGCTGATGTTCAGTTCCCACTTGAGGTCCTGGGAGAGGATAGTGCCCAGGAAGCGGAAGGACTCCACAGTGTTGACTGGGGAGTCGCACAGGGTGATGGGGGTGAGTGGGGCTGTATTCTTTCTGAAGTCCACAACCATCTCCACTGTCTTAAGAGCATTGAGCTCTAAGTTGTTCTGGCTACACCAGGTCACCAGGTTATCAGCTTCCTACCTATAGTCAGACTTATCCCCACCAGAGATGAGCAAAAGGTGGTGTCGTCCGCAAACTTCAAGAGTTTGACGGACGGATGACTGGAGGTGCAGCTGTTGGTGTACAGGGAGAAGAGCAGAGGGGAAAGGACGCAGCCCTGAGGAGATCCGGTGCTGATGGACCGGGAGTCAGACTTGTGTTCCCAGCTTAACGCACTGCTTCCTGTCATGCACAAAGTCGCCATACATTTAACATCGCGAGGTATCGCTATAACGTCATTGCCAGCAGGAGCGTTGCGAGGCAATGCTCCCTCCTTTCGCAGTGTACGCGGACATAATGTATGGTAAGTCCTCGATGTATTGAGATGCGTGGCTGAGCGGCACGATACAATACGTGCGATGATCGTGTACGTCGGGGCATACCCTCATCTGTTCTTTGTATGCTGTCTTTGTTTTAATTTGAAGAAGTATTTTTTCACTGCATTACAACGAGTGCTAAATGACCAAAAAGTTCTGCTTCAATCGCCAAGACGTGTACGAAGGTGATCATTTTGAAAGACCAAATTAGCAGTGGTACGCCGCTTTGCAGAGGGAGATATTGACTGCCCTTTATCAGTGGATAAACGATTAAAATCAGTCCCACATAATGCAGTTTACTGGTGATCCAAGCAAGAGGCATCACATTTGTTTGAGGACTTTAAGGCTCGTGAATCAGGCTATCATTGCAAATTGCAAAGCTGAGTGGAGAGCATGCCTTCAGTCATGTTTTCTTCATTTGACGATTGGTTTAATTGTCAAACTGATATAGAACGCTATACATGCAGTATATATGTGTTTTTTTCTAATTGGCATGATAATATGAACGTGTTCATCAAAATGTGCTTAAGAATTATATCGTTCATGCATTTATATACCTTGATCTTTGGATTGATGAGAAGGTACATTTTAAGCCACATTGAACGCATTCATGTCAAGTGAAGGCAGTATCTGGGTATTTGGAATAGTCACAAGTTTGCAATGAGTCATACAGCGATGCATAATTATATTTAAGGCAGTGATGCTCCCCGTCTTTGACTATTCCGATAAATTATATCAATGCAACGCATTGAGGACCTTGCAGTCTTGATGTTACATTTTATTCTTGCCTCCATTTCATCTCAGATGCCAGGTACCTCATTCCACCAAAGCACCTTAAAGAGCACAATAAATACAATCTCAACTGATCGAAGACAAAGTAAACATCCTGTTTTCACGAAAGATTTAACATGATAAAAATGTGTTTTAAATTATCATGAGTAAAAAAATTGACATTCTGTACTCCTCCAGCTTGATGAAGTTCAAGTACTACTTTTAAATTGCGATCTTTCTCCTCACTGCACGTGGTATTTTAAGTAGCCTGATTGCCCTCTGGAAAAGACCATTGATAGCATTTTAAATTTAAAAACATATTATTTGTATTCATATATATGTAGTTTATCTCTTAACTGCGATTTCTAAACATATTATTGTTACATATTCTTGGTTCTTTCGGTAAAGTCACGTAGAAGGGAAAAAATAATATTTATATATATATATCTTTTTTTATTTTATGGTTTCCCTTCTATGTGACTTTACGGAAAGAACGAAGAATATGAATCCCTGCAGTCACGAAAGCTTTAAATCCAAAAAGTATTATTGTTACGTTGAATGTTACGTCAAAAACACTAAATCTTGGGTCTCCACTTGCTTGGGTCAAACGTGGGCCTACATTTTGCCCATTCCTGGCCAGTTAGCTTAAAAACATAAGCAAACAAAAGTGTATTACTTTTCCCGCAGTTTTAACAAGACTACAGGAATGGTAGAGATGGGTTTTACAGGTAGGAACAACAGTTCCACACTGCCCACCAGGGATTATTTGTCTGTCGTGCATAGCCCCTCCCAAACATGTGTAGTGTTTCTCCGGAGACATTTTGTAGGGGGCAAGTCTTTATTATACACACTCGCCCTAACTACTAATCTTCAACTCCTCGTACAGTTTATCTCGAGTACTTTCACTCGGTATATTATACGCCTCCTATGTAGCGTGCCCACCCTGGCTGCGCTCCAGGTCCTCCGGCTATAATATCCTATGGGAGACCCAGGGTCCACCACTGGCCTCACATACCTTCGGCCCTTAAAAGGACGGCAAAGCTAGGGGTCCAGGGTCCTATTCTAGCAGGTCTTCTTGCTTCAACTGGTCCTCTCCAGAGGTCCGCCTTATATACGTTTCTCAGCCGAGGTGTGGACCTCCGTGAGGGACGCGGGTGACCCCAGAGTCCCTCACAGAGGTCTGCATGTGTGCCGTTGCAGGCCAGTGCATCCGCAGCCTCCCCGGCCGTTGGGAGTGTTTACGAGGGATCGTAGGACCCCTCACAACCCTCAACCGCTTGTGGGATGTCTGTCGTTGCCTGCAAGCGCAGCCCATCCAAGGCACTACACATGTACGCTCCCGGATTGGTTGAAGTACGTCACGTGACCGCGAGCTTTCTGTGGTGCACGAATACGCTGTCCAACGAAGTTTCTACCTGCCACTCGGGAAGGAACGTGTTTTGGCAGTGCGGCACGGCCGCGTGGTAGTCTGAAATTTAATGTCAAGAGGCAGGCACCTCAATCCACCATCGTCACGTGCTGCTGGCACCGCAGTGCACTCGAGGAGTGTGATGCTGGGCTGGCTGCAGCAGGGCGAGAGCTGCAGCCTGACGCCCAATGGAAGCCCGACCTCGCCTGAAAAAGCAAGCGAGGCGCCATCTTCCACGAGCCGGTTTCAAACATCTTTATTTCATACTCACAGGAAGTACCCCTTCTTTGTCTTGGGAAAATATATTTATTTGAAAACTTGTCTTCTCTCAAAAAACATTACATTTACATACAAACACTAAGTTAATAGAAAAGTGTTCAGTTTGTCTTTACATTTGTCCGTCAGCAAAACTATAAGAGCCTTCCAGAAGGCCTGAATAAAAAAGTTATTGAAGTGGGGAGTAAAAACTTTTTTTCCAACAGGTTTCCAAAAATTGTCGACCTACCCCCCTCCAAAAAGTTGACCCCCCCCCCACCCACTCAATTTTATTTTAATTTTGTAGGGATATATACCGACACACCCTACATGCAATGGGTTCAGTAGTATTTACCGACTCTAGAGTAGTAACTCCTGACTCTATAGTAGTATCTACTGACTATAGTGGTATCTAGTGATTCTACAGCAGTATCGACTTACTCTACAGTCGTATCTACTGCCTATGGGTTGGTGGTTGTCTCAAACACCAGGGTGATGCGATGTGCCTAGTGCAGTATGATGAGCATAGGTGCATGCCCACTTGCTTTCTTGCATGCCTGCTGCTCTGCTTGCATGCTTGCTTGCTGTGTTTTGCTACCCGTGCTGCCAAATGATGCCGATGGCTATCCATCATGGTGAAACAGGAAACTGAGTGCGTAAGTTTTCCTTGCCAGTACAGAGCCTTTTTATCACCAAGACTCCTACTATGCCTCCCCGTTGGCAGCCCATGGAAACTGGTGTCCCACGACACCAGGCCAAACCAGTAGGGGATATTGGATCTGCAGTGGTTCCCAGAGGCATCTACAACTTACGAACCACTGCCCCACTGCCTTATGGGTAAGCTTTGGTGAGGGGGAAAAAACTGACTACAAATCTATGGTGGGGACCTGCAACGGTGGTATTCAGCAAATCAAATCTCCGATTGTCCCCTATAGCTCTGGCCAGATGAAGGTCGTTGTGAGTTCCTCATGCCACCTGAGTCTGTTCGGCTTGACTGAAGATGGTGGGCGTATGGACTGTGCACCCCCATCCTCACTTTAATCTACTAGTGCAGGCTTCTTGATCCAACCACCCATCCCCCACCCCGTGTTTTTAAGTGCTGTGGTGACAGCAAATAGCTGAAGGTGCAGGTCAAGAATGTGACTGGAGTATCTATCCATACTCTGCACATAGACGGCGATGGAGTGTAGGTCGCTGAGATACGGGGTGGGCCAGTATGTATCCTTGGCAGCTTCCATCGTTTCTGAACAGCCCCGCACTGCTCATCCCTGATGGAAAGGACCCAGAAAAAAGGTGATCTAAAAAGTATCGGTTTCACTCACTCCAGGTGTTTAGCCGCTACCACAGTAATTACTGTATTTTCACATAACACCATTCGTGTTTTTTCACAGTCATTTCTCCGTAAAAACACAGTTGTATTCAGTAAAATAACAATATATCCCATGACTGTAAAAAATAGAGATCTGTAAATTAACAGTAACTTTTCTGGCAGAAAGTTGTCAGTAAAATTTTCTGTAATTTTACCGATTTTTTTTATTGTGTTACTGTAAATTTCTATATTTTTAAAGACACTCAATATAAAAAAAATGCCCATTAATAACAACAAATGAAACCCAAATTAGATTTAGTTTAAATGGAAATATGTTTCACCCTATATACGGGCAGTTTGGCTGCTGCTCCCCACCATTACCTCTTCCTGGCAATAAACTAAACAAAGAAAAAACTGCTTTTGTGGTGTGAAAGACTTTATTGTCTTTTCTTTTTAATATGTAAATCTACATACATTGGCTTATGAAATAGTCAGTACATGCATTTGAACATATTTTAAAATAGGGAATTGTGAAAGTATTATACCCTATTTTATAAAACGATCTTAAAAATAAACAATAAAAAAGCTTCTGCATTAGCCTTTTACAGATAAACGTTGTATAGTAAGGATGTGTACAATCATCTGGAACAAACATGAGAAGAAGAAAAAGCAAGTAACTTCCAAGAGTTTTTACAGCTTCCAAGCTGGAGTACCAGCACCAGTATCAAACACTTCAGCAAGTACTGGAAGAAACTGGTTTAGTTCTTGATATTCTCGATATAGTAATTTCAAAAGTTTGAATAGTTTACGTGTATCTGTTTTTGCAGTCAGCAACTTGCTTTTAACACTTTTCAAATAAAAAGAAAGGAGTCCCAACTCCAAAGGAATGAGGTAGTGGTTAAAAGTTTATCAGTATTGAGATTGTAATACACTGGGTAGAATAAACTTTTAGAGTACTTTTATATATTTGTCTTTTATCAGTTTACATTGTGTCTGTAATACAGTATGTGTATGTTTGTTTGTGTACAACATGGCTGCCATACCATGTCAGATCTTCAGTTTCATTTTATTTTTAACAATATGAAAATCTGACATGGTATGGCAGCCATATTGTAAACAAACATACACCTACGGTATGATAGACACAATGTAAACTGAAAAAAAATCTTAAGTGCTGTTGAGATGTCTTCAAAAGTGTTTTCAGAGACTTTAGAGCTTCCATGGGGTTTCAAAGTCTCTCAGATCCGAAAGGAGTCTCAGGATTCGGGGGTGTGTGTTGTGGCTATTCTTTCCACGATTCTGCTCCTTTTTTGATCCTCGTTCTGGATTAATTCCAACAAGGCATCTACAATATAAAAGGATAAATGTTAGGAAGGAGAAACAAAAAAAGCAAAAACAGAAACAAGCTGATTTTCTGGTCAGTATTGAACCAAATAAACTAAGAACCAATCAACTTAATCATGTTGGAACCCACTGCATATGTAAATGAGTATCTGTCTAGTCATTCAATACTTCATAGTTATCAGTATATCATATGTTATCAAAAATATAAAACATCAAGTATTTAATTAGCCCTCTAAAACATCTAATTACAAACTCTTTGGTTCTTTCGGTCAAGTTACGTAGGTAGAAAGATTAAACAAAAAAGTATAATTTTTTTATTTTTTAATCTTTTATATTAAGTTCGCTTGCTTGCTTATGACCGTGCAAATCTTTCGGTCGTTTTTTAACCCACTTCCCGTGATCCAATCGAGCTGACATTTTCCACACAGACTCGTGCGTGACAATTAATGTCCGTGAAAATTTTTTTCCAAAATTGTACACTTTTTAGGACAAAAATATATTTAATTACCAATTGCTTAATGGTGCAATGCAATCATCTGACCCATAGGTGGCAGCCATCTCAAGCCAGAGGACGAGAGGACTCTAGCCGCCACGCATATAAAGGATTTATAGTGAAAAACTTAGTTTTTACGGGTTATATTTTTTTTATTTTTTTTCTACCTACATGACTTTACCGAGAGAACCAAAGAGTATGGATTCCTGCAGTCACAAAAGCTTCAAATTAAGATCTAATTGCACGTGGAATAAGTTTGAAGTTACTCGCTATTACTTTATTTCTGAACCTAAATAGACATATAGTAATTAAAAAACTAATTATAATTTGGATAAAACGTTTAAAAAAGGAAGTGTTCTGCATGATGGTATTTTTTCTTCGTCTTATAACTTAAAATATACAAAATGGCAAAATAGGTGCATCGACCTCACAGCACATACTAATTATCAGAATCGCAGAATCCAGTCCTGTTTTTGACAGCCAATGCAGAAATCACCCACCAAAAATAATGAATAAGGTTACACTAGCATACCACAAGCCCCACAAAATCCATACATTATTTTAAAGTATGTGGAGTAAATTAAAATCTTACCTTTGAATGAATTCCAGTGCAAGGGTTGCAGTATGGGGATACTGACTATTTAATACGTAATAAGTAGCAAATAAAAAGCTCAAGGCAGTCAGTGGAGAATGAAGGTGGTCATTCACAATGATCTGATCTACAGCAACCATGATGTGGCCTACAGTCAGCACCGTTTTGCCTGAAAAATACAATTACAAAGCAAAAGTCATAAAATGACAGTAATTTAACTAAACAGATTTCCTGAAGAAGAAAAGATGTTCCTCTTGATTTTGTGAAATTGTGAAAATGTAAATGTTCAGTTGTAGTTAAATACATAGTTAAATACAATTTGCATTGGAGCAAAACACTTAGGAGGGCTGTCACAGGTTTTAACACTAGTTCTATTTACTTACCTAAATCATTGGTAGTCTAAGATTAGTGCTAATCAGGATCTGTGAAAGAAGATGTAAATGTTCTCCTATAAATTGACTTACCAAGGGAAACAATGCATGGGGTGGATGGAAGGTCTCTCTTCACTATGGAACTGGCGGTTTCAGTTTCCTTAATGAAAAAAAATACAAAAAATATGACATTATTGTAGCTGATTCAAATGCATATTGTAGAGGTCTATCATATTCTGGCTGATCAGGCCATAAAGCAAAATTAAATCAGTGGTATTTCCCTTTAGTTGTTAGTCAATTTGCCTTGACTGTTTTCGATATAGTAGAGTCCAAGACTGGGTACTAAATATATTTACATAATTTAAACAAATAATTTCTGCAATTTAGAACAGGTATTTTATAACTTGACACATTATTTAATCAGTTAATAAATAAATTCACCTCTTTAAGAACGACCAGTTTTGTAGGGTTGTTACCTAAGTAGGTAACCAAAAGAAGCAGCAGGCCCAGTGATTGTTGTGATTCAGTGTTGCTGTTGTCATCATTTTCAGTGCTCAGATGATCTGGAGGGGCTGCTTTTACTTGTCAGATGAATTTTGTGATCGTTGGTCCTTTTTTGGAAAGCTCCTCTGCCAATTTAGTTTGAATTGGAATCCCAATCAGAGTTTCAAAATGCTCAGATGTTGGATGCCTCAAATAAATAGCAGTTCATTCCCAACTATTTTCACCATTTATTTTCTAAGCATGGGAGTTGGCCTTTTTTAATCAGTTAAAGTTTGGATCAGAGCAGGTGGCATTTTGTGCCACGGAATTTCAAATCTGTCCCCAACACATGTTCTTGATGTTGCCATCTCAGGCGATCTGCATAATCCAACTCTACAGGGAGATTCAACAGCAGCTGATGGTCCTGAAGTTAAAACAAACAAAAAAGAAAGTCTAAATAAACATTAATTTTTGAAATAATGAGTTCTGCCTCAATGTTTATAAAGCACCTACATACACCAAATATTATATATTCCAGAAGGCTTTTCCGTTTCAGACCGCATTGCCTATGCAAATTTCTGCGGGAAACACTGCATACTTATACAACACACATCACATTAAACAAATGTTTATATACCCAAGAAGTTAATAGTGTCAATATAAGAAATCATCACCATTTTATTAGAAACACAGCAATCAATTTAAGTAAATTGGAATTAATAGTATAGGCTACTTTTTTTATCATTGCAATACTTAAAAAAAACATACCTGCGATGAATGCGTGCAGCAGCTTTCGACCTTGAATTGGTCTCATAATTCTCTCCAGGTCTTCTATTTTTGACAGGGTTAAATCGTCTTTACACTCTACCCCAATCTCATGCAGCCTTTGTAGTAGGCTTTCAGTTGTCTTCACAGAGGGATGGCAGTGCCACCTTCAGCAGCTTTCACTCTTTCCATCGTTACAAGTTTGTGCTTCAATAGTTAAAGCAGTTTTCCCCTCTGTGATAAAATGTTAGAGGCATGTAGTTATGAATCATAGAAGAGCTTTGACAAATTACTTTACGATGGCAAATGTGTTCTACTTCATACACACCAATATCAGGTACAATGTTAGACATCTTTTCTTGGAGAACAAAAAACACCTCACTTTCATTTTTTACTATGATGCATGCTATCTGCCCCAGTCTTAAGTATCCCACATCAAAATCAAGTACAACAAGCACACCATTTGCATATGAAGTGCCTTGCACTAACCATGTGTGATCGTTGAGACTGGAACAAGATGTTTTGCCTGTAAACTTAAGTAAAACTGGGCTCAGCTAGGTTATCAGTTTCTGCGGGATGTTCTATATGTAGCTATGGCTGTTGTTCATGTAGATGAGGCTGTTCTACAGCATCACTCAGGTAAGCTGAATAAATATTTATTACGCCCCAGCCCTTGTGATATCTAGATATATGGGAAGTAAATGATGACTTCAATGTAAACTTCCTACCACATCCCTCGAATGGACAAACAACCTCTAGGCCCTCCTGCAGGTGATAATTCATGTGACCTACAAACTCTTTAAAGGTTCCACATTTTTTACTGCAACAATCCCAGTAACATTTCAAAGCTACAGATATATTTCGTCGTGTATTTGAACATGCTTCTTGCTCTCAAGTTATGGTGAGCTCTTGTAACATGACTATTAAAGGAATTAAAAGTTTAAAATCTACTACCACAAGTTGGAAATCCACAAGAAACTGCATTATGCACATTTCTATGCTGCCTGCAGTGTCTTGTATAAGCAGTGACTGAGGCATTTCTAAAGTCACATATTGAGCACCTGAACATTGTGTGTGCAATGGCTAATCTTTAATGGCTTAGAAAATAAGTCTAAACAAACCAGCATCATAGTATACACTGCTGCACCTCCACAGCAGTGGTTCTTAACCCTGGTCCTGGCAGCCACAGTCTAGCATGTGTTCTAGGTCTCCCAAAATGACCAACACCTGAACCGAGAAGAGAAATTCAAATGGTCCAATTAACACTAATTAGTTAAATTAGGTAGTTAAGCCCTCCAGGAACACTTTGCAACCCGTTAAAATCACACTTTATTAAACTGTAGGCTACGTACTAGCGTTTTGTTGAGGTCCTGGCCTTTGTCCAATTGTTTTTTTTATAAATAAAAAAGCTGTCCTGTCGATGATCATTTAAGTATGTGTTTTATATGCCTTTATATTTCAGAGAGAGTCTTACCAGCAAAAACAGAGGAATAGAAATATGGCTGCATGTTGAAAATAAATTGCTCTCAATCTTTCCCGCCTTTTCTTTGAGCTATTCCACAAAGAACTACTCCGTAATTAACGGATATTCCGTTTAAATTTTCATTACAGTAATTTTTCCGTGAGCAAATACAGTATTTTCTCATGTAAAATTACGGATATTTTTTACAGTGTACTATTACAAACGTTCAGTTCAGGACAAAGTAAATTTATACCATGATTTTTCAGGCTATAGGTCAAGTAGATGTTTAGTGTGTTTTCTAATTTTAACAGGTACGACTTAAAAGGAACGTTCAAATCACTCCGAAAAAATGGAGTACTGTTTCATGCGTCATCATGTAGGATTGAGCAAG
Source organism: Lampetra planeri (assembly GCF_965212315.1). Lineage (NCBI taxonomy): Eukaryota > Metazoa > Chordata > Hyperoartia > Petromyzontiformes > Petromyzontidae > Lampetra > Lampetra planeri. The sequence goes on along the minus strand of NC_136177.1, from coordinate 2,467,803 downwards.
TCCAGGAGAAATGGTCATTACAGGTTGTCCATCCTTCATAGTGCGATGAATTTTCGGAGAAACGCTATTCAGGTTTAGTTTTAAAAGGTAGGAGGCCATATTCAGGGAGGGGGGTCAAGGATTTCCAGGCCGTGTTTGATGCAAACGGTCTTCCTAACAGCAGAGTTTTCCAGGCAGATGGTTTAACACGGGTCCGAGTTCAGGAAGTTGTAAACGGGAGACTCCTGGCTATCGGCATGTGTGGCGGCCATGCCCAAGCAGTTAAATATGGAGGAACCGCGTTGAGGCAGAGTTTCTACAGCAATCACCCCAATGCAGCTGGAGATGGATGCGTCACTGCATCAGAACCCAGGGGTCTGAAGCGCCAAGCCACTCGTGCACAAGGCCAAAAAGAAGGTCTCGTCAAGCCTCCACAGCGTGGGTGGGGTGGCTGTCTTTTCCAGGGGAACAGCACTTTGACATTCTGGACAGATGCGTTGTAATGCCATAACCCAACTTTCACCTAAAGCTAGTTAAAGTTAGCAGTATTCCGTTTCTCCCCCCCTTCCACCACATTATTGATGTGCCTTTGAAATAGTTTGTGATGGGAAATGTTCCTGGAACATAATGTCCACATTAGCATGTTTTAGGGGAAAGAGATTCATCAAGTAATAAAATAAATCTGGATTCAGATTCTTTAAGGATGGCAAGTTGCTTGTTTCAAGCCAATAACCTACACCTTAGTATAAGTTGCTGCTATTGAGGAGACTTGCCTTGGGGAAGAAACGTGGCCAAACGCTTCCGACATATTGCACACATACAATCCTCGTAAATGGTCAGAACAGCAGTAGAGAATTTCAGCATTTTATTTGTGACAACAATGGTCAGCAAGACATGCAAGTGCCAGCAATCACAAGTAGTCATCAATAGCCACTCCCATCGAGCGCCACAGCCCGGCTCCTGTGCCTCCTGACGGCAATGGCAGCAGACAGGAGAGCAATGACGGCTGTGGCAATGACGAGGAGAAAGGACAGAGTCCCAGCCGAGGCCCACGATGAGGAGGGCGCCTCCAGCCACAGCAGAGCAGCGTCGTTAACAGGCGCTTCTTCAAAGAGCACGGGGCCCTGCAGCGACACCACGTGCTTTCCTACCACGCTGGAAGCGTCAGAGATGGCGTTGCGCTCTGGAACAAGAACAGAAAGCGGTTGAGGACCACTGGCCCATACAAAAGGACACTAAAGGATTCAGGTCCCAGAAAAATAAAACGAGTAGGTCATTAAGGCATGCCACGGCTTGTCAAAAACTAGTCTGCAAAGTCACAGCAAATGTGCTCTAAATAGAAACGATAACATAGCAACATTACCACCAACATGAAAACCCCTTTGTCAGCTGGGTAAATAAGCGCAAGATATTCAAGAGGTCGCGGTGGTGCTCACGGTAGCGCCTGGTCTGTCCACACTGCCGATTGCACTCGGTGAGGAAGTTGGGGCTGGAGCTGTCGCACACCACGATAGAGCAGTGCAGGTAAACCTGTGGCAGACAGAATGCATCGCTCCAGTAAGCAAAGCATTCCATGTTTTACGTAGTCTTTTGTGCCCTCTCCAGTTGGACACAGTACACGTCATCCCTCCATGGGGACTTGGTTTTTAATGGCGGAAAGAATCAGGCACTCACGAGGTCACGGGTGGTGCTGCGGTCAGAGTTCATGAAGGCGAAGGCCTGGAGTGCCAGACGCTTGTAGTGAGAAGGCAGTGGCAGGTCCGCCACACCAGGGAAGGACACACTGCAACAAGGAGACTGCACGGGGCAGCTGCACAGGAAAAGTGCCGTTTACCCTCAATTCAAAGCAAGTGTTATATGCATCGGATTGAATGCACGTATCTTTATTTAAATCTGCATGCACGGATGAAGGCCAGCTTTAGCCAAGACATGCTCACGATCAGCAAGGCAGCCCAAATGCCAACAGGCAGTGCATTTGTGCAATGCAACCATCACTACATGTAGTCGGCCTTGTACAAATCACCAGCTCTGGGAGGCAGAGGGTGGCTGTGTTAACATCCAGAACATCAACCCAAGGAGCAGTGGCCATCGACATTTTGGATGGCACTGCAATCTTGCTTAAACTCCAGAAACTGATCGTACCCATTTACACGAACTGTTGTCATTGATAAAGGGACGTAATTGTACAACTTTGCACTATGAGACCTCCTTTACCAGTGGCAAAATATGGTAATAGGTTTTTACCCTTTCAACTGGTACAAAAACAGACACCTTTATACAAGGCATCATGTTCGCAATAACCACACCACAAGTCAAAATGCAAACAAAAAGAAACAACTCCGATGATGATGACCAGTTGAAGGGGTAAAAAGCTATTACTATATTTTGCCACTGGCAAGCGAGGTCTCGGTGTAAATGTTTACCGAGCTCTCAACTCTGATAGTGCGCCGTCTTTGAGTTGTACGCCTTTTGGCGTCATCTGGTCCAACACCAATGGAGACTAGGCTCTAAGAAAATCCGTCTCGAGTGTGGACCTATCAACTTCAAGGACAGTGCATACCATTATCATCAGAGTGGTTTATTTTTGTTAGCATTTTGACCGCTTGTGTTGTGGTTATTACAAACATGCCTTGTATAAAAAGGTGTCAGTTTTTGTACCAGTTGAAACGGTAAAAACCTATTACACCACAACGGCTTACGTGGGGGAAGAAAAATAAACAACAAATGCCTCAAACCAGGTTGCCTCTGCAGGCCGTGCTGTGGCAGTGAGGGTTTATTGAGCACTACCCCGCCCAGCCTCACCCATCCACCACAAGCTTCCACTGCGTGGGGTCTGTGGCTTCGGCAGTGGGCGTGGCCCAGCAGTCCTTCAGGAAGAGCACCAGCGTGGGGTCAGTGCGGTGCAGCAGTGACGTCTGCACGTAGAGCGGCGTTCCCAGAAGCGTTACCAGCGGGTACTGCCAGGGCTGGTACGGCGTGGTGTAGGAGTTGTCTGGCAGCGTGCAGACATGGTTCACAAGGCATGTGGATTAGTGGTGTAAAGGTCCTGTTTAGAGCACATTGGATAAGGCAAAGCACAAACCCCCCCAAAACGTGCGCATTACTTTTGAATTGAACTAATGCACATCAACATGTTCCTGGCATAAAAACCGTGGCTTATATTTCATGTGTACTTTCAGAATAAAACGGTGACCCTCACTTACATACGGTGTATACAACGGCAGCTCTAAATTTCTGTAGATGTTGTAAGGGTTTCACACCGAGGGGTGGGAATCGGGTGCTAGCAGTTGGCAAAGCGCTAGTCCCATTTTTAGCCAATTGGTAACCAATGAAGCGGTTGATAAATTCGGTCAAGCAAATGTGACCTGACAAATGAGGTTAAGAAAGCCAGTCCAATTTTCCTGTAAACAATGCCCTCAAGGAGACCGTTTTGATTGATGGGTTGTGCAAAAAGACACATTTGGTAGGGGCAGTGTCATCCCATTCAATGTCAGCCCCACACCAACAACAGTTTCAGCTAATAGCTGCTAGATGATTCAAAACCTCAGCAGAAATTAGCATTTGAAGTTACACATCGTACCATGGAGAATATGCAAGTCGTTCTAGGTCCCTTATGGCTAATTATGAACTCTGGCAGGTTCACAAAACTGGCAGCACAGCCTAGTACGCCATGCGTTTGTTGAAGTGGTTTGCAGTTTAAACAAGTAGCCATGACGATTAATGTTACGATTTTTGAATGCAGCCTGCATCACGGGAAATTAAACCAGGGTTGAGCTGCTATCTCGGAAATCGATAAAATAAGCATGACTTTCAGCTGGCTTCGAGCCAGAGCTAATACAGAGAATACAGACAAGTCTGCCCTGGGCAGAGCAACATCACAACCAGTGTTCCCCTAAAGTGCCATTTGTCCGCTCAGAGCTGCACAGGGTGTGGTGGGAGGGCAGTACTCACCAGTGAAGACCTGGAGCAGCAGGGAGAGGGGCCCAGTGGCCGTGGCTGGAGGTGGCGGTGGGAGAGTGCTCACCTGCACTCCAAGCTGCAGGTCTCCACTTCCAAGGAAGCGGCATTGAAGAACCATCCTGGTAAACAGACACCCATCAAAAAGACAAGCACAACGCCCTCACGGCAGCAAGAGATTGCAGGAGCCACACAGCAGACTGACAGGGTGCTTTGCAGACGTACCAGTCAAGGGACCACTTTGGTTAATACTATATTCCTACTACTTCAGGCGATGTTAAAAAGATCATGTGATGAAGAAGAGACGCCCCTGTGCGTTGAAGGTCCCAATTTGAAAATTGAATCGTTGAATATGGAGGTAGATTGGTCATGGTTCTGCAGGGATATGCTGCAACTATTTAATGTTGCAGGGACAGTGGATATTGATGGGGGTGGGTCTCCTGTGCAAGACTCGTGCTTAACTCTCATGAGCACAGCACGTGCAGAGGGGTGGTGGCAGTTCTTACTTGTACGTGGACGACTTGGTGATGGCGACGTTTCCATCGACGCAGAGCTCCCGCTCGGAGACCAACATTAACTCGTACACGAGCTCCTGCCCACTCCACTGGTCACAACAAAAAGTAGTTTACACAACGATACTTCCATTGAGTGCTCAAGCAGATAACTGGTAATGGCAAAGATTCCAAATTGCTCAATTAGATTTTAGGATACCCAGAATTCTTCTTTGACACTCAATCAGTGACCACGCTGTTCTTTATCAACTCGTGCATGATTGTACTCGGGTAGTTGTACATCGTGAAGGGTCCGATGCAGCACTTCAACAAGGCCAAACAACAACCATCAGGATGGGGGCAGGGCAAAGTAGAGTCCAGTACCTGCACAGTGGCACCACACGCTGCCATGGGTACATCAAAGACTGCAAGGTCTTGAGACACCAGCACGGGACTGCACTGCGCACTGCTACTGCCAGTCAGGTGCACGGTGCTCAGGTCCAGCGGTGGAGATGTTAGGTTCCGAGACACAGGTACCACAAAGCGCCCATCTGTGGTGCACACTGGTGGGAGGGTAATGGGGAGTTCGGTGAATCACAGAAGATGCCCCATGTAGCCCGTGGTGATGCAACAAGTCCAGAAACTAGCACCACAGGATGCTACTGTGCCAACATAGAACCTCACAGCAAGAGCCTAGTTTAGGTAGTAAATTATGGAACCTCTGTTGAGTCAGCCATGTACCAGCTTCAGTGTAGAAGCAGCGGCGTACAGTGGGGTCGTAGCAGCAGCCACTCTGTGCACAGACGTCCGTGCTCGGGACACTCTGCACAGAGTTGCATGGGAAGTTCCTGCTCTGACCAGAGCACGTGGCGATCTCTAAAAACAGCAGGAGCACAACCGGTCATCGTACAAAACCCCACACGTACTTAAATGCAAGTCATCGTTTGAGCCACATGTCAAGTATGCGAATTCATGTTACTTGGCACATGACAAACTCACCCAGGCAATACACCCAATCTCAGAAGCGGAGCAGGGTTGAGTATACCGCAAAGATGGGCAAACACCGTGCTCACTGGCTGTAAAAGGCTATGGCAGTGCAGCACAATGTGTTGCATTGCAGGTCAGTGTCACTCAACCTTTGCCAACAAGGAGCGGCGTGGTGAAGCATGGTCAAATTAACTCTAAAGACCCAGGGCAGCACCAACCAGCAGTGCATTAGGAAAACGCGTTGATACGGTGCAACTATTGCAATCAGCTACTGGGGGACATTGCATCGGAAAATGATTCAAGCAGCAAGTTTGTCTAGTAAAAGCCAAGGGCATGAAACGCATTATTGCAAAAGCACCAAGAGAGATGATTTGGGTCGATTAAAAAAAGGCAGTCGTTGACTCAGCAGACCCATTCTAGAGCACCAAGTCATAGGTAGTGCAGTCTGTGGGTCCGATTAGCAGTGTCAAGTCAAAGGTACTCACCTCCAGCCCTCACCGATCTTAGGTTCTCAGGGCAGTCGATGGTGAAAGCCCAGACGAGCCCATTGAGCCCCTGCCGCATCTCCTGCAGCTCCACCTGGATCTTCCTCCTGCCATCCTGGTGAAAGTAGCAGCCCTCAAAATCGGACTCGGGGGCGAGTGCCCCAGGAAGGCTCAAAACAAAAAACAGCAGATTGTGCATTCTAAATGCTTGGGTGAGGCCAGGTTAATGACAAGTAAAACTCAATAGGAAACCCGCCACCACCTGCCACCCAAATTAAGACAGGCAGACCGCACGTGGGGGTTGTATGCCTGGATCCGAAATCACTTTCCCAGGTTTCCCCTTGTTATTGTACAACGGATGCTGCGCTCTACACGTGTAATACATTTTCCATATTGACCTTGCCACAAAACCTCCATTCCTCTTCCCACAAAACCACCGTACTCACAAATTCTCACCCTTTACACGGGCATCACGATCCCTGGGCAGATAGCCCATTGTGTCAACTACACATTTTATTATTAGTTTTCACTTTCATGGCGTATGCAAGTAACCTCAAGTAGTGCACATCTTTCTGGCACAAAGCTCGTATGTTGGTTAGGTCTGCCAACGTTACATTTTGTTGTCCTAGATAATACATGTACAATTACGCCTTGTGCAATATTTTTCTTACATCTATGTTGGTCTCTTACAAGCCAGCTTGGATAGTGACCTTCTGTATCAATACAGAGTGCTGATTATTCTACACCAAGCAAACTGCTCCGATTCCCATCTTTGCATCGAATAGTACTGCGAAAGCTGCATCCATTGGCAGGCGTGAAATGCATAAACCGAAAGCTTGTTTTGCAGTGTTGTGTGATGTAAACCGTTAACACATTGCTTCTATCAAGGTGAGAACTTTGGTTTATATGGACGTCTAGAGATGGCGAATGCGTTACCGTTAAGCACAGAAAGAGAACGATTATGCTAGAGATAAGACTGAGGAGACTGAGAATAAAGACAAACAAGCAATGCGAGTCAAGAAAGGGGACTTAGGAATGGCTGGAAGAGCAATGTAGTAACATGGCATACTACAGTGAACAAGAGCACAAATGCAAAGCGCAAACCAAGGTAAACCGATAAAAAACAAGGATGTAAGATCTTAATAACAAGACAGATGGAATGAGCATTGCATCGATTGTATAGGGATACCAGTCGAGAAAGAGCTGCTGTATAAACTAGAAACAAAGTCGCTACCAGCAAGGGGATGATCGAAATATTTTGTAGGAATAAATAGAAAAAACAAAAACCATCTGAAAACTAATTCCAGAGTGGATGGCATGAGCTAAAAAAAAAAAATCTTGGAAGGAACTTTAAAAATAAATGTACGAGCTACGCAAACGTAGAGGGAAAAATACCGGGGTAGACAAAATCCAATTCGATTCTGGCCAGACAACATCGGTGGCACGCGATGGCTGATCGGTTATGGATTGCGAAACATCAATTTCGCTACTACCACAGCAGTCCCAGCAGGTACTAGCATCGACGCAAGTCAACGGTCTCCTCGTGTTCACCTCCACGCGCACGTGGCAGGCATCACCAGCAGCGGTGAAGTGGAGCGCAGCACCGTCCCTCGCGATGGAGAAGCCGCACTCCCCCTGCACAGACTCCACATCCACGGCCTCATTCCGCACCGCTGGCGACATCAAGCACAAAGTTATAAAAACATGCATCTGGATTGCGCACCACAAGTTAATGTGGGTAGCGTGACTGCAAGGAGAACAACAAAGTATGGCGTCAGCGTCAACGCGAATAGGAAGTCTCCACAGTACCAGGAACGTCTCTAGGACACAGGATCCTCAATACACTGTTGGAGTTACGGTACTCTCAAACCTGCACAACGACCTCGTCTAATAGCTGCGCGGCAGATTTAGCGACAAGAGCGTCCAAGTCGACAACGGAGGATTCCGGTGGGAAATGCAGACGATGCAAGTAGAGAACCAGAGTCTGACAGGAGTCACCAGGTTCAGCTTATAACAGAAGGTACCACCTTGCATGAAATGTTTTAATGAAAGGAAGAGCCCATTGCGTATGCAAGCAAAAAGTAGGCATCGATAAATAAGGGCTTCAACTGTTTAATAACACATGCACCATTGGAACCTCGCTTGCCAGTAGCAAAACATGATAATTGGCTCTAAGGAAAGCCGTCTCGGGTGTGGACCAATCAATTTCAAGGACAGTGCATACATTATCAGAGTTATGTTTTTGTTTGCATTCCGACTGCAGGTTTAGTGGTCAATGCAAACATGACTCCTTGTAAAAAAAGGTGTCAGTTTTGTTGCCAGATAAAAGGGTAAAAAACGAATTGTCAAAAACACACGCATTTATCCTATGGAAAATTAAGGGTTGATTGCCGGCTGCTGTATTAGACTAGTTGAAATGAACCCAATATAATATCATGCTTTGAACCCAAGATTCCTAAATTTCCCATAATTCATAAGAACTACATTTCATAACCCAGAGTGAACCAAAAAACCTAAAAAGCGACACCGAATAGCAAAAACTGCAGAGGTCAGAACGCATTGAAAACGAAGCAGTTGGGACCAAAACAAGTGGCCAGAGATTCTCAACCCTGAATCAAGTTGCTAGGATCCTTGAGAAGCTTCATATATGCAATCATACAATGGATCAAGATGATTAATTATGTCATCACGATTGAAGTGAAAGCTCGTGGACTCACTCCGTACAAAGACACGGTAATCACTGTCAGAGGAGCTGCGCCATCCCACAGAGAAACCCAGAGTGGAGGAGAGGCATTGCTTCAGCAGACCTGGGGGAGGCAGTTCAGAAGTTGAAACGTCAACATCAACTACACCTTCCGGAGTAATTAAAAAACAGCCCGCGACGGTTGGTGGGTGGGCGCACATCAGTCCCTTACCTTTTCTGTGCACACAAGTCTGCACGTGCACGACTCGCCAGTATGAACCTCATACCAGGGATCGTCAACCTGCAGCTTCGAAGCCACAGGTTGAAACATGGCTCTTGATATTTTGGTTGTAGACCCCCTGCATTAGACTCTTGAAATTGTAGTGGAAAGTTGCCAAGGTAGAGCCTGACAAATGCAAATTATCAACGCGATTGTACAGTTCGTTGTTACTACAATGGAAAGGAACAAGGCCATGATGATTTTGCCACGTGAGTGTTACGTATAGTCGTGTGCTGTCCAAGTTGTACAACTCACTATTTTAAGTACAGTTTCAAGAGCCGTACCAATCCGTCAAAAGCCATATTTTTCAAAAGGGTTATTATTGTAAAAAGAAACGTGCAAGGGAGTTCATGTCCCTGAACGCCCAGTTTCCATGCGCTGGAGGATTATTAATTATCCCCATGCCGGCCCCGTGCCCGGCAGCCATCACGTCGCGTCACGTGACTGCTGCAGCGCACAATAAAGGCACCCCCACCTCGTCCAGGCAGCGCTCTTGTGGGCAACTCATGTCGCCGGTAACACTTTTCCAGTTCACCTAGACGCCGCCCTTCTAGTCTTGCGCACGGCGGTGTCTGTACACACGATGTGGTATTGAGCGAATGCGCGATGTGGTTTTGTGGCGACAGAAGCAGCAGTGCCCCCTACCACTCGGCTCCCCCAGCGTCCGTGGTCCCAGCGACTGGCGATGCCTCGCGAGGACGGAGCCCAGGCAGAGGAAGCTGTGGGGAGCACGAGACACGTGACCGCCAAGACGAGAGAACACAGGGAAAGAGGCAAACACTGCCGTCGCCGCCCCCCCACCCCCAAAAAAAAAATTTAAGTGACCAGTAGCGATTTTAGGGAGCACCTGTTCAAGGCCAGCACAGTGCACGATGGAGTTGGTGTGAACAGCGCCACGCAATGCCACCTTTGGAACCCTTACCACCCACAAATGGTGTAAGCGAGACATTTCAGGACCGCACTTTCACATTTTTATCTAAATGCATTTCTCCATGCAGGTCAGTTACCCAGAGCGATATGGATACGCTCGCTCTTACAAACGTACACGTGACTTCATTATCAAGAAATGTTGAGTAACATCCCTGAACACCACTCAGCACGCTCCTCCGCCTCCTCACCTGGTCAGGAGCAGTAGAAGAACTCGCAGGGTCGCCATCGTAAAACAAATCGGCTGCGTCGCCTCCTTTAGGCCACGACCCCTTTTATATGGAGAGCCCTCAGCGATCCCGATCCAGATTGGATCAGATCCACCCACGCATTGTCTCATCAGCGAGATTGTATCAGACCAGATCCACTCACTGATTGTCTCATCAGTAGAGTTTGCTTGATCTCGGCATACGTGCATGGATTGGAGCAGCACCGCAATCACGCGGCACGTACGCAGGAGGATTTAATTGGCTCATTACTGAAACTGAATGAGGCCGGGCGCAGATAAAAGCCCCGAGTCGGGACAGTAGCTGCGTTGGCTCTGCTGGTGCCGTGCTAAGTCTCGGTTTTTGTTGTCCTTGCGATGGAGACCACGAGGGCTTTGTTTGCGGTCTTGGGGTTGTTATGTCTTGCCTCTGGTGAGTGCAGTTTGGTCAAAATATGCATTTATAAACTTGTTGTTTTGTTGTTCAATGCAACTACCGTGTTTACTGATGTCAACGCCATAATATACCCGCACTAACGATGGGTTTGGTAGTGTGGCGTGGTGGTTAATTCACTGTTCTATATACCTGAACGCGAATTTGCGTCCCGGTAATGTTAACATCGGCGACAAGTGTGTAGACCTGGGCTTTGCCCTAATTCCGCCCGTACTGATCCGTATGGTCAAACTGACGACCGCAATGTGCGAGACTTGATCCAGTAGTAGATTGCCAAAACGTATTCTTAACCTGTCGTAACGCGTGTATAAATTTATTGAGGTGCTACTGGGGAATTCGAACCCTAGCACTAGTAGCTCCGTGTGGATGATTGTGACTCGCGTCTCAGACTTTATGGCTTGATTGACCACCTGTGTCACTGTTTGGGTAACTCTCGCGTCTCGTCCCGTGCGGCACCGCCAGCTGCAGTGGCCACCTCCGCCACGGTGAGTGTGGTGTGTGACGAGGCGACGCTCACGCTGACCGTGAGCAGGGACCTGTTCGGCACGGGTCACCTGGCCCAGGCGAGTGACCTGTCCCTGGGAGTGCCAGCCTGCCCCATCACTGAGAGCGATGCCCTTGTTGGGACGGTGACGTTCCTCTACGCACTGGAAAGCTGTGGCAGCAGCATCCAGGTAACTGGCTGCTAATGCTGCTGTAACATAATCTGCGCAATCCAACTGCTTCATTTTTTGGCCGAGTTTAGATGCAGAAGAATTACAATTCCGCATTCGAGTCGAGCCAAACTTCTTCAATAACAGCGGGGTTTATCGCTTTGAAGTCTCCTTGGTATTTGTAGATCGGTCATTGCATTATTATGTTAACGTCCGTTCTGGTTGACCAGTAGTACATTAGAGCATTTTTATTCTTCCATAATAGATCGGGCATCTGCCATAGTTTGTGTGGGTGTGGTTTTTGTGGTGGACAGGAGCTAGGTGAATTATTTAAACCATGGAACTGCTGCATTGGGTCTTCCACCAAGGTGTTTGAGCTTTTTTTTTACTTCCACTAGTATTGCATTAGATTAAAAAAAACCCACGTCTTCCACCTCTCCTTAGATGAGTGCAGAGCTGCTTTCTTACGAGAACTACCTCTACTACCGCCCCACGTCCAACACGGGCATTATCCGCACAAACTACGTCGCCGTGCCGGTCGTTTGCCGCTATCCCAGGCGAGTTCACCAGCAGTCTCTTGTTGACATTTGCTTCATTTTGAAGTCCAGCTAAACTGCTTGCAATTCTACCACTGTCTTTACAAACTACGTGCCGTTTCGTGTGCTTTAACTTTGCGAGGCCTGAATTGCAATGAATCCAAATTAACAGCGAGTTAAGCTTCCGATGGAAGGTCTCCCTGTGCTGTCTGTCGTGGGGGTTTTTGGTGCCAACTTTACGGATGGGTTCACATCAAGCTCCTGTGGCGTGGCCTGCCTCAAACCTCCTGCCTTGCAAGTGTCCACGCCTGAAGTGGTGCATGCCTTGCATACTGTGAACCACGGTCCCCTTAATTATACTCCATTGCACCAAGTCTCCTACTTAATCTTATTTGGTCCTCGTCGGATATAAGTCTTGCACGTTGTGATGTTAAATATACTCTGAAAATATGGTTATGTATCTCTTCGCTTGTCTACTCCTTGTAAGATTGTTAACAGCATTGCAATAAGAATCTGGTCACAATTAGTGCTGTCGAGCATCGCCCACCTCTGCTCGTTTGTCGAGAATGTGTGCCTGATCTCCTCCTCACTGCAGGAAGGGGAACGTGTCTAGCAATGCCATCAAACCCACATGGATCCCCTTCAGCAGCGCCAAGGTTATGCAGCAGCAGCTGAGCTTCACGCTGAGGCTCATGACCGGTCAGTGGTGATGTGAGGACGTTGATTGCCTATTGTGCACATGGCTACTACCAGGATGGCAGTTTAGACTATAAACCCTTCAAGATGTTTGCTTGGTATTGAAGAATAGGCCAGATATATGCCCGAGGTCCCTAAACTTTATCTGAGTTTTGAGAATAGGTTTTCCCCTGTTTGGCAAACCCCAAACTGAAACCTTTTTTTACAAGGAATCATGTCTGCATTAACCAGAATCCTTGGTCAGAATGCAAACACAAACTCTAATATATGCATTGTCTTTGAAACTGGTCCACACCAGACGGCTTTCTTTAGAGTTTTTTTTTGCATTCCGACCACAAATAGTGTGGTTAATGCACAAGATTCCTTGTAAAAGTTTTCAGTTTGGTGTTTTAACATCTAAACACCTGTTGCCAGAACAAAGTTAAACCAATTCTCATATTTTGGTACTGGCAAAGGAGGTCCCATGATTTATCTGGGATTCTTCCACAAGCAGTGGCGTGATCAAGCACTTTCCTGGCTTTGTCTTTAGTCTGCACTCGGCCTTGGCAATTGTGTTTTGAAGTTGTCTAATTGGTTTCTTTTTTATGAAGACGACTGGAGTGTGGCGCGACCTTCCACCGTATACCAGCTGGGCCAGACTCTGCATGTCGAGGCGAGCGTGCAGGCACTGAACCACGTTCCACTCCGGATCTTCGTGGTCAGCTGCTTTGCAACCCCGGTTCCGGACAGGAACTCTCCCCTCAGCTACCAAATAATTTCTAACTCTGGGTGAGATTTCGCTCTCCTAATCCCACCTGATGAATGTGTATGCTCCTTGTAAAGGTGGCATTCCATTGCTTGAGTATATAACATCCTGACGTTGAAATGTCGCTGAATCTTGCTCTGATGGTTATGCCTGACCAGGTGTATAGTTGATGCTTTTTATCACGTAGTGTCTGTCCGTACACTACTGATGAGAGATGTGGTCAATGTGCGTTATTGGTGACTGCTTTGGTTTGCGGGTGGGAGGAGCCCCTTGTCCCTTAAGAGGTGGTCTTTGCGCACCCTCGGTGCAGTATTATACTTCTGCTGGCCTGCCCTATTTAAAGCCACGTGTCATACGTCTACGGTGTCTGTGCAGGTGTCTTGTGGATGGCAAAGTCTCGTATGATGCTCACCTTACTTCTGGCTTCCTGCTCCGACAAAGTGACAACGTCCTTCGCTTCTTCATAGATTCCTTCCGCTTCCTTGCGACGTTCACCAACAATGGCGATCAGGTGATTTATTGTCATGCAGGCCTCTATAGAAACCATCTTTAGCCACGTGATGGGCAGTGTGGTTGAGGTAAGAACCCATCTTCCTCTTCTCGGTCCAGGTTTTCGTCTTCTGCCAGCTGAAGGTTGCAGATGTTGCTACATCTCCAACGGCTGTCAATAAAGCTTGCACCTACAGTGCCTCGGCTGCATACAGGTTGGTCTGCTTCGTTGTATTGCTCAGCAATTTGTTTTTCAGTGTTCCATCCAATAGCTCAATCCATGCCTTGCATGCATGTGTGCTTAACCAATATCCCCCAAGACCTGACTTCGGTTTCTAGCTGCAACTGGTATTACAAAATTTCCTGTGCAGTTCCACGGGTCTGCGCTTGTTTAGATGTATTCAGGTGCTTATTGGTCATAGCCTCATGCACTGGTCTTGCGTTTTGCAACAAGTGTAAAAGCCTGCATACGACGTCCGTAATTCGTTTAAGCTCATTTTGAAAAGTCTGAGCCTGGTAGCCAGAGTTCAAATCTCACTCGTGGCTAAATTCAGGAGCATCAACTGAGCCGCGCCTTAGTATATTTTTCTCAAGCTGATCACCAGGGCTGGTGCATAACAGGACATTGAAGGTGGTGCTGGCCACGGACTGCCCCTTGATGCTACAAATAGTTTCAGTACTTTCCCTATAAAGCTCTGACTCTACAGGTTGGGTGCCATCATACAGTTAAACATAACTACGCCCAGAGTTGTATTCCTGGCCACTGCTCCCATCGAGTGTGGTATTGTCGCCATCGGTCTGGTCGAGCGTGGTGCTGGCCCTAAACGCGTTCTCAATCGTCACTTTAATCAAATGTGAACGGATACGAGTGAGCATTGCCTGTAACTACAGACGACGTTTGTGTGCAATGCAGGTGGGTCTCTGCTGATGGCTCCGACTCGGTATGCAGCTGCTGCGAGTCCACGTGCCCCAGTGGAAGAAGGCGCAGGGATGTGGCAGCAGTGACTGGTGAGTACATCCGTCGTAATCGGACATTTAGTCTTGTACAGGAGACCCTTGAATATCATGGGAGTGAAGTTCTTGGAAAGTGTCCAAAGCCAAACTGCGACATGCACGATGTAAGCCTTTCCTAAATAATGGTGTTAGGTGGCAATCAAAGGTGGGAGGCATCACGATTGAAATAAGTACTGTAATGTGCCAAGTAAACTAAACAGAAATGCTTTTGTGACTGCAGGGATTCATTCTTGGTTCTTTCAGTAAAGTTGCGTAGAAGGGAAATAATACAAATAACACGAATTCGCATGACGTTTCGATTGCAACACAAGGAAGCATCATTAGGTGTGTATGGGCTTATGCCTGGGCATTCGCCGCATTACAAATGTGGTTCTCTCACTCAGGACCGTCGTATGCGGTGGAAGATATGATGCTGGGCCCCATCGTGATTGCCAAGCCCTTCTCAGATGGTGCTGAGCCAAGCAGCCCTGCAAAACTGCAGCAGCCACGGGTTTCTACATCTGCATCCAAAGGTAATCCTGTCGGATTATTTCATGGCACATTTTTTTTTCCATTCTCGGGGTTAAAAGCTACTTCTCAAACTTCGATTCTGGCAAATAGGTCCCATGATGTATCTGCTCGCCCAGGGATATAAATGCTCTGATACATGGATTGTCGTTGTACTGTTTGCGTTTTTGGCGTTTTCTGGGATTGACTTGGACTAGGCCATAAACAAGGTTGTCTCTAGTGTAGATCAATCCGTTTCAAAGACGATACCTATATAAAAGGAGCATGTTCACCAAAAGTACATGTGGTTAATGCAGACTTGATTTCTTTGTAAAGGGTATCAATTTGGTATGAATATATTAACACCTGTTTTATTGCCAGAAAGAGTAAAACCTCTTTGCATACCATCTGATTCAATTAAGACTAAACCAGGACCTCCATGAGGCAATGAAGCTCTCAGGTTGACCTTGGATTGGCAGTCTGTAATACTTGATCTCTATACGGAACTTTGTGCAATTTGGGGAGGAAGAAATTTGTTTTTCCGAACTCTATCTTCTTCCCTTTTGAAAGGGCCTATGACATCCAACTACAACCCCCTTTCCCCAATAACTAGTTGAAAAGGTACAAAACACTGATATTACAGCAGTGCCCTAAAGGTATGCCGAAGATGTATTGCCATGCTCCAATGTCCTTTGGTCGTCGATGTAAATATGTTTAAGATGACAAACTGTTTAACAGACCTAATATGATATTTGTGATCGTTTTTAACAATATAAGTTGTGTGACATGCTAAATTAAACCCATCCACCAGTGTTAAATGGCAAACCTTGGTGAGTGACATATTTGAACAGCACGCCTTTCACACCTTGACCAAATACTTGGATAGGTCAAATGCTCCCAAAACCTCCGGCATGTGGAAACCCTAGCTTTATGGCTCCGCAGTTACCCACCAGCCCTTTCTCTCAATTGTTTTACAGGTGCTGCTCCCATCCTTGGTCTGGGAGTGGCTGCGCTGGTGATGGCTGTCGCAGCAAGTGCCACGGTGGCTGTGTTTGTTTCGAAGAGGCGTCGCACGACTCCTTCAAAGGGATTGGAAACGAGCTTCTGATCTTCAGTTGCTTTGCTTTACCTATGATAATAAAACTCTGGTGCATTACTTTTCTGGTCTTGTGGGGTTTTTGTTTGGTGTTGTGAGCACTGTGTAACCACCATCGCCCAGTTAATGAGGGCGAGTATGGAAACGATTAGGTGGTCTCCAGTTTATGCGTTGCAGGACTAGTGGGATCTACCTAATATAGGAAAATGTTTTTTAAACATTCCCAATTGTCCTAACTGGCAGTCTTCTTTGTCATGTGCAATGGAGCAGTTAAACAATTTAAGCTGACTGCTTTCCTATGCCTCTTTAATCTGCCATGAAAAATGGCCCCAGAATTTTTCAACGTGGACAGTAATTGGGCATTGTTGGTACATTATAAAGACGGGTAATGTGCAACAACCGTGCAAAAAAATAGGATCATTTAATACTGTACATGTGGCAATTGTTTCCAGAGTGCCCACAGCCTTAAATGAAAATATTTATTCATCCTAGGGACGTGAGCTCTGAAACTCTGTCCATTGGATGCATGTCAAAGTTACACCAACCAACAATAACAACTGGGAGTGCATAGTATCTTAAAGGTACCTTCATTGCACTATACAAAGTATATCTGGGTGGGGAGGGGCTGGTCACCCTGTGGTGCCCTTATAAAGCTGAACGTTTAACCTACTCACGCCGGCTTGTGCCCACCCTCAGTCGGCCATATTTGTGGAATACACCACGCCACCGTTGACCCTGGCCATTGATCGAGCAACCCAACGTTCCTACCAGCTCCCTATGCAGGAATGTGTTAATGTCTAATTTACAACGTCAAGGTTCCAACGCTGTGCTGCAAAGGCTTTGTTACATGCAGGCGTGTAAGTACAACTACTTCGTTTCATTATTAACATACATGTTTTGAACGATTGAGAACCACATGGGTGCAAGGCTGCAGAAAGGGTTAACCAATGGTTAGGTGAATTTTATTAGGTTTCTTCATTAAAATGGGGTTAACTCGTAATTTGCAGATTTACCAATGAGTATTGTGGCTGAATGTGACCAAATATTTCTCTTGCATCAAGTGACTGTCGAAAAAAGTTATTGCCTGGCTGGTTATTTTTAAATCCTTTATATCAAGTTCGCTTGCTTGCGACCGTGCAAATCTTTCGGTCGTTTTTTAACCCACTTCCCGTGATCCAATCGAGCTGACATTTTGCACACAGACTCGTTGTGCGTGACAATTTATTTTCGTGAGAAAAATTTCCATAACTTTAAACTTTTTAGGAAAAAAATATTTAATTACCAATTGCTTAATGGTGGCAGGCAATCATCTGACCCATAGGTGGCAGCCATCTCAAGCCAGAGGACGAGAGGACTCTAGCCGCCACGCATATAAAGGATTTATAGTGAAAAACTTTGTTTTTACGGGTTAATTTTTTACCAAACGAGGGCCTGATGGAGCACAGCTCTGTAACCGTATCATGTCCTGGAGAACGGTCCCAACGCAACTGGACCATGTACAGGGGTGCTGCTGTCTGAACCACGTGAGGATACCACGTCGGGGGGGGGGGGGGGCAGTGAGGGAGATGGACATTTTAAATGGAGGGGATGATGGGGGAGGGGACATATAGCAAACCGAATGTGGGAGACCGAGGGGGGAGAAGGAAGAGTGGAAGGGGGGTGGGCAAAGAAGGCCCCGAAGATCACAACATGTGGCTGATGGGCGTATTATACTATCCTTACACCATTTCGCGTCGTGCTCCTACTTTACCACTGAGGAGCTAGACCCTCCTTTTGGGTCCATGTTTCCTAGCTCCACTAATCCGCCAAGCTCGTATCGGGCTCTGTATAAGAGGGGATAACCTGGCCTCAAAACCTCTCCTTTTCTGCTTGGAACTCAAATGTTCAATGACTGCATGTGCAGTTGTTTTCCTCGCACTTTCTGTTTATAGGTGGCGTTGTGTCGTCACTTTGGAAGGGTTTAGCCAGAGATCAACGATTAAATTTTTGGTCCGCGTTTTGGGCAACTGAGAAAATGGGAGACGTCTTCTGACGTTGCTTCGCACAAAGGGCAGCAGATTGGGGTGTTTGGGTCGATTCGATTTTGGTAATCGGCTAGCATGGAGCAGAAACCTGAACAGAGATGAGCTAGTTTTGTGCGAGTTGCCCGGGTCAAGGATTTTTCGTCCTCTGCTATGGGTGGAGGCCAACCCCCTAGCACGACATTTGGCTTGTAGGCGTTCAGGCAGTATATGGTGGCAGCGGTGTGCAAGTGGTTCTATTATTGATTTGGTGGTGCTATTTGGCGGAAGAGCGTTTAAAGTAGATTGCACGTTGGCAGAGCTGAAGGAAAGCTAGGTGGATTTCACTTTCCTAGCAGGTGCAAGGATGCATTGCGAGCCATATATCGATCAGTGAGAAGCTTGCAGTGGTTTGAATAGGAAGAACTTTGATTTCTTGGTGGAGGTGATCAATGGGTGCCATGAAGTGGCATCCTGTGGCTAGGTGAAGTGCTTGGTATTGGGCGGTTTGGAGCTTTTGATAACTTGTAGAGGAGAGGTTTGGGCATCAAATGGGACAAGCATAATTAATGATGGGACTTACAATGGCTTTTTAGGTTCGGAGTAAAGTTTATTTTTGTTGACCCCCAAGATGTGCTGGCTATAGATCGTAAGATGCTATTTCGTTTATTAACTTTTGCATGGACGTTTCTGCCGTGTTGAGCGAAACTGAACATGGTGTCAAAGACTTAGGTTTTTTTTGATAAAGTCACGTAGGTAAAAATAAATAATAAAATAAAAATAATAGAAATAATAATAGAAATAAAATTATAAATCACAGCTAAATTTACTGTATCAAGTGATGCAAAATTCCAAGATATAAGTTCTTAAATACAAGTTAAGGGGGGAGGAGGGGGGAGGGGCTTATCTGAATGTGGTAGCCAATGAATGGAACGTGTTGGGGGGGGGGGGCTAAAAGAGAACAATAGGTGCACATGTTGTTGTTTTACCCAGTGTTGGTTGAAAATCCAAATACAAAAAGGAGAGTACTGTTAAACGCTGGGGATGTCAACACTCGGTAAAGTAGAATAGTACCTGTCAAATAAGATGTTCCAAAATGTGTAGTTAAATCTTTTTTGCATGGTTAATAACATTTTTCCAATGATTACTCAGTTTGTACCCATCATCACGGTTGAAGTTATGTCTGTGTTTGTATATCTGGATGGCTTCGTGGACAAACCTTTGATGGTAGCCAGAAGGTTTACAGAGCACCTTGGTCTCGGAAAAGACAATATCATGAGAGCCCACAGCATTGTGTAGTGTGGTTCAAGGAGGCTTGGACGACGTAGTCGGAGGCACACTTATTTATTCAACACAGTTGTATCTACAGGCCGAGATATACAACACTCGGAGGGGTATCGGCCCCTCCACCCGTCTAACTGGGAGATCGACAACCTATGTTACAGCTAGCCTATTCCTAGGTCCTCCACTATCGGGCTAGGGGAGGCTAGCTAACCCAGCCCTGGTTAAGCTGGGATTACGGCACCCTGATTTCCCAGACCGGCTCTTACAAGAGCATCGGCTCTGGGCTCTTGGGGCCACGCCACTGGCTGGCCTTGGTCGGTCCTGAGAAGGGCAGCGATCCAAGGGAGTCCCAGGGCTTATCTAGCAGGTCTTCTTGCTTCTCTGGTTAAAGCTGAACACTCAACCCCGAGCCCTCTGGCTCACCGCCTTATATAGCAATTCCCCCCTGAGGGGTGGGGCCGTGAGGGATCCCAGCGCCGTATTAGCCCCCCAGGCTAAACGGCGTGGATGTCGATGTAAGCACCTGCTCGCGTACAGACATAGCCACGCCCAGTGTGTTTGTTTCCCATCCGTATCAACTCTATAACACCCCCTTCGTAACACCTCTACAATTGTAGCAATGATCGGCAATGGCGGAAGACTCAATTTTGCCGTGTTTCAGATCTGACTTGTGCTCGCGGAAACGATCAGAGACATGACGTTTCGTTTCCCCAATGTAACAATCACCACAGCTGCAACTCAGTTTCCAGACTCCAGGGTATTGCAAGTCAGGAATGACATCCTTCACAGATGGAATAAGATCACGGATTTTATGTACTGTACTGAATCGGACTTGGATCTCATGTTTGTTTAGAATTTTGGAGATCTTTTTGGTCACGCCTGCTATGTATGGCAACGTGATAGGAGTTTCAAGTGGCTGTTTCTGTATGGTGGGAGAAACAGCATGGCGGATGGTGCGGTCAAAGTATCCGTTCATCCTGAGGGCCCCATGTACATGTCTTAATTCACTGGCCAGGTGGTGTTGGTCAGAAATGCCATGAGCTCTGTGGTATAGCGTTTTGATGAGATAATTATTTTGAGATGGGTGGTAGTGGGAATCAGGTTTAAAGTAGGAATCTGTGTGGGTGGCTTTCCTGTAGACAGAATGTCCAAAGGATCCGTCAGGTCTCCTCTCAAACAGAATATCTAAGAATGGTAGTTTACCATCTTCCTCCACTTCCATGGTGAATCTGATGGATGGGTGTCTGGAATTGATGTGGTCCAAGAAGTGGTTCAATGCTGGGAGGCCATGTGGCCAAATGACGAAAGTGTCATCCACATACCTCTTCCACAGGGAAGGACGCAGGGTGGATGTCTGGATGGCGTCTGATTCAAACTTTTCCATGAACATATTGGCTATCACTGCTGACAAGGGGGAGCCCATAGGGGTACCCTCGTTCTGTTTGTAGAAGGTGTCATTCCAGGTAAAATAAGTGTTGGTGAGGCAATGCCTAACCAGCGCAGGCCCATCCGAATTCAATCCATGTTGGACCAGGTCTTCAATTATTGTAAGGGTGTCAGGTACTGGGACTTTGGTAAAGATAGATACCACATCAAAACTCACGAGGATATCTCTCATCAAAACGCTATACCACAGAGCTCATGGCATTTCTGACCAACACCACCTGGCCAGTGAATTAAGACATGTACATGGGGCCCTCAGGATGAACGGATACTCTGACCGCACCATCCGCCAAGCTGTTTCTCCCACCATACAGAAACAGACACTTGAAACTCCGATCAAAACTATCACGTTGCCATACATAGCAGGCGTGACCAAAAAGATCTCAAATTCTAAACAAACATAAGATCCAAGTCTGGTACAGTACATAAAATCCGTGATCTAATCCCATCTGTAAAATATGTCATTCCTGACTTGCAATACCCTGGAGTCTATAAGCTGAGTTGCAGCTGTGGGTGATTGTTACATTGGGGAAACGAAACGTCACGTCTCCGATCAAGTCCGCGAGCACAAGTCACATCTGAAACACGGCAAAATTGAGTCTTCAGCTATTGCCGATCATTACTACAAAGCTGTGGGCTCATGATATTGTCTTTTCCGAGACCAAGGTACTCTGCAAACCTTCTGGCTACCATCAAAGGTTTGTATACGAAGCCATCCAGATATACAAACACGGACATAACTTCAACCGTGATGGGTACAAACCGAGTAATCATTGGAAAGATGTTATTAACCATGTAAAGATTTAACTACACATTTGGAACATCATATTTGACAGGTACTATTCTACTTTACCGAGTGTTGACATCCCCAGCGTTTAACAGTACTGCCTTTTTTGTATTTGGATTGTCAGCCAACACCGGTTACAACCCCAAGTACACCTATTGTTCTCTTTTAGCCCTGCCCACCCCCCCCCCCGCAACACGTTCCATTCATTGGCTAACACATTCAGATAAGCCCCCCCCCCTTCCCCTTAACTTGTATTTAAGAGCTTGTCTCTTGGAATTTTGCCTCACTTGATACAGTAAATTTAGCTGTGACGGTCCCACCTGATAACGGAGACTTGTGTTGCCTCCGAAACGTCGTGATTTTTTATTTTATTTCTATTATTATTTCTATTATTTTTATTATTTATTTTTACCTACGTGACATTACCGAAAAAACCTAAGTGTCTGAATAGCGTTTCTCCTGAACTCCCTCGCACTGTAGGACGGGCAACCTGTCAAGACAATTTCTCCTGGACTTACTCAATCCTGCATAATAACTGACATGATGACGTGTGAAACAGTTCTCTATTTTATTGGGGTGATTTGAATGTTCCTTCTAAAGACTTGGTGGCCATTTTGTTTACAAGAAAAATGCCAAGAAAAAACAAAACCTCCCAAACAAACAAAGTGTGGCAGCATTGTGGCGTGCAAAACAAACGGAGGAGCTGCGCCTCTCAACAGCAACCAAACGATGAAGGCAGTTTGGCAGCACAGGCTGAGTAAACTGCAGAGCAGCTTGCATCAAGACAAGCCGGAGACTGCACCGTTACTGTTGCAAGAGCACAGGCTGAGGATAATTCTGGACAGCGTGTATGGGGAGACGAGCCAGACTGCAAAATTACTTTTGCAGCACGGGCTAAGAAAACACGTTTTAGCTCGTTTGGAAGGCTTTCTGGTGCTTTGCGCCTCGCCTGTTGCCCCCACTGATGTCTTCTTCCCCCCCCCCCCCTCCTTTGAAATGTGCAGTTACTACTATAGTCGGTAGATGCTACTATAGTTACTAGACCTCTTTCTCTTGGCTGTCCATAGAAAAAGATGACGAATGCTCCTCTTGTGGGTGGGCTAGCACTTTTGGCATATGTGCCACTTCATGTGGCTGTGGATACCGATGCGACAGCAGCACACTTTGCTGCAGATCGGACACGTGTGTTGGGTCTCGGATGGCGTTATTCCAGCTGTGCGTTGGTGTCTGGGGGTGTCTCTGGGTGCACCTCTCGCATCTTCACTGTGAGATAGCATCTTCCATGTGCTGAACCCCTCTGGCACAGGTGGACCACCAGGTGGACCTGTCCAGTGCCAGCGCTTCAGCAGGTCCTTGCTGTGGTCCTCGAAGCATTTTTTCTCTCCTCTAGTGGAGCGTTTTACTTCGCTGAGTTGGCGTTAGAGAACTCGACGGGGGAGCAGCTGATCAGGCATGCGGATCACATAGCCAAGCCAATGGAGGTGTCATGTGGCCATGCTCACCTCAATGCAGGACGACTTGGTGTTGGTGAGGATCTCAGGAGGTAGAACTTTGTCCTTCCAGATTATCCCTAGGATGCGCTGGAGGCATCTGATGTGGAAGGCTTCTAGGATGTTAATTTGCCGCCTATATGAGGTCCAAGTTGTCTGAGCCATAAAGCAGGGTGGAGACAAAAACGAAGTTGCAAACTGCCTCCTTGGTGTGGGTCTTGAGCTTACAGTTTTTGAAGACCCTGGCCTGGAGGCATCCAAAGGAAGTGGAGGCTCTGTTGGCGTGAGTGTCAATTTCATCGTCAAGGGAGTACATAGGGGAGAGGGCAGAACCGAGATAGGTGAAATGGGGTACCAATTTGAGGTGAACACCACCGATATTGAAGATAGCGAGTGAGGTGCATGTAGATGAGAGTTGAGCAATTATTTCCGTCTTCTAAGTGTAATAAAGGACTTCGCCACGCACTACTTGGTCTCCGTCAGTCTTTATTTGGGTTAACACCCGCACCCCGCTGGTCCCAACACCGGACCAGCTGCTCCTCGCGACGCGCCCCGCACGCGCTCCTCCGTCAGTCTCTCCAGCTTTCCCGCTCTGCACACCGCTGGCCGACGGTGTGCTGAAGCCCTGTGGCCATGTGGCTGATGGCGCGAATTCCCTTCAGCCACCCAACGTGGTCCCGCTTCTTCATTCAAACGACTGACCCGGAGCCCTTCCGGGCTCCCACCTATATCCCCTTCACCACATGACCCTGTCTCCTCCCTCACACCACGCCCTTCCAAACCTTCCAGATCTCGCCTCCCCATTGCGCCCTGCTGGCTCCGCCCCTAGGTTCCGCCCCCACTCACCTCGCTTCCGATTGGACCCGAGGTGAGCGGGGACCTTCACATACGCCCCCATATTGGCTCCGCCCCCCAATACCACGGGCCGTATGATTGGCCCAAAGGCCAGCAGCGAACCCCGCTTGCACTCGCATTACATGACCCCCCCCTCTGATGTTAAGGACCAGCCGTCCCGGCTGAATCAGGATGGAATAATGCGAGCGACAGGCCACAACAGACACGATGGAAACAAAACTAATGACGAATAGAATCAACGAAAGGAAAGGGACTAGGATTCGGTACGGAACACCGGCCCATCCTCCGTGCAACAAGCAAGAAAGAATTAAGGAATAGAAGGCAATGCACAACAACGGTAACCGACACGCAAGAACGGCAGACGCGCATAAATCAGGAATGCGGTGTCTTAGAGCGTGTCCGTGTTGCTGGTCCATCCGCCTGGCTCAAGTCCAACTTCAGAGAACAACTGGTAGAGCAGGAGTGATGGCCAGGCGCTCCACTCCCCTTTCAAGTCCACATCCGGTTAGCACAACCGGTGACACCCAGTGTGGTAGGCGCCGAAGATCTGTGACGAGAAGGAGAACCCAACCTCCTGAGGCACAGCACCATGAAACGCACATCAGCATGTCGTACACGACAGCCACCCGGCCCCAGGGTAGTGGAGATGATCGTAATCCACCCGGCGTAAGGAGAAAACCAAATAAAATACACAAAAATCGACGCGTTGGATGCACAACAAACACCCCGAAGCGAACTGAAGTCACACACTGACACGGCATGGATGGCAGGGTATCACACAGCTCCGTCTCCAGGCCGACGCTGTCGACTAGGCACTCCACGTGAATTTGCTGTTGTTCTGGCTTGTCGACCCCGGCTCCTACGACTGCGGGGATCGGCGGCTGCTCAAGTTGCACAGCATCTACTCTTTCCCCTTTCTCTCCTCGACAATCGCCGTCAGAAACCAATCAATGGCGGAGGTACGGCAGTCCAGTCTCTTAACTATGTGGTGCCAGTCTTTTTGTCTTGGCAATACTGGTTTCCTGGTCCGTGGCGGGGCCTCCAACTCTTTCGGGAATTTAGCTGCCAGCGGCTCCCGGTTCCTGATGGGTTCCACTTCTCGGGGACCTGGGGCACTTATGGATGACACCTCTTCCTCTGAGGGAGCTCCCCTTCGGGTCTTCTTTCGGGATACTCTAGACTGAATCCCACCACTGCCACCAGTTGAAAGAAGCTCGTTGCAGACATCCACTTTTTTTAAAAAGTAAAAACTTTATTTCTATTGAAACGTATTTAGTGCCGAGTGTAACAATTGCCACACTCGTAATTACTATGACTATATTCAGCCCCGATGGTTTCCACCAAATTGTTTCATGAACAGTCAGTCCCAATGGTTTCCATTCAGTTGTTTCTCGAAGTCAGTCCCGACGGTTAAATTAAGTTGTTCTCGAACAGTCGTCCCCAATGTCGTCCACCTTGGCCGTCGATTATTCCCTGAACAAGTGCCCCGTCGGCGGGCCACGCTCCTCCTCATATACTTGCTCAGCCCCGCTCCTATCGGACATTGGCCCCACACTCGACTACAACACGTGTATTCTTTATTGAATGAGTACAGTGAATTGGCGGCCACCTGTTCCCAATTACCTTAACGTGTGCCTTCTAGCACTTTCTTTGCAAAGTCTTCTACACATGGATAGGTGTGTGTACATATACCCATGTATGTGGACATGGATGGGTTTATGTCTGCGTGTATATTTTTGGATAAGTGCACCTGTGTGTGCGTGTGAGTATATGCATATATTGTGAGTGTTGTCTACGTAGGGGCGCAGGGTGGTGCAGGGCAGTGGTAACATCTCGTATGGCCTCACAGCAAGAAGGGATGAAGGGATGGGTGGTCAGCACCACGCCCGGCCGTCTGTCTCCCATTGACGATGTTTACACAGCACTTGCGGCCAAGTCGATCTAGGGGACGGCCAGGACCGGTTAATATTATCGTGCTAACTGCCCAGGCTATGGCGCAGTTACACAACTAAAACGCAACAAGCAAAAAGTGACAGAATAAGAGCAGAGGTAATGCACCAGAGTTTTATTATCAGTTTAGCAATGCAGAAGCTCGCTTCCAATTCCCTTGAACGAGTCGTGCAACGCCTCTTCGAACAAAAAAACAAAGCTACCGTGGCACTTACTGCGACAGCCATCACCAGTGGAGCCACTCCAAGAACAAGGACTGGAGCAGCACTTGCCACACAACCACAGGAGACGTGAAGAGAAATAGAGTGAGTGACTGAATCCATTAAACTACGGCTTCCACGTATTGTGTAGGTCATGGGGGGCATTTTTCTTGCCTACTATTTCATAAACGGGTGCAACAGGTTGTGTTCAAAACGGTTGCTCACCACCAAGGTTAACCATTGGCAGGAATATACCTCTGGTGGAATGCCAAGAGTTGGGAGAAAAAATCGGTTAAGCGTGCTCCTCTGTATGGGGTTCACCTTTGCTACAAATAATAAACCACGAGGAATACAGCCACTGTGGACGGTCTCATCACTCGTAAGCTGTAAAGATGGTAAAACCCTCCTCCAAACTCCCCTACACAAAGGATCGACGCTATGGGGAAACAGGTCACTGATATTGGGGGCTAAATTCATACGATGGACTGCACTTGATAATAGATTATCTGGCGCGTGATTATCTGGCGGTCCTGGGCCTATCTGGCAAAACCGGCATGCAATTGAGAAATCGCCAGAAAACGTCTCCAAAGGCTCTACCAGTCTGGCGATCGGCACCATTTGCGTGACAAAAAAGTAGCTACGCTTGATTTCAGTGTCAAATATTATGATACAGTACTTTATACACGACATACATACAACTAAAACAATTAAATAAACTGCACGTATATACATTTTTCATGACTAATAACTGAAGTAAAACAAACAGGAAATATATGTGTAGTGGGTTCAATTTAGGCGCACACACTTCTTGGGAGGCAACACTCATTTATTAGAACAGTAAGTATTATAACACTGTACATTACACATAGGGTGGTGACCACCAACCTACTCTAGCTAACACACACTTCTCTAACTCTCAGCTACTCTAGCGTGACCAAGCCAGGTGGGCTACTGGCAGGTCCGCTGACTGGAGGCTTGACTCTTCTTGGCGTCTTCACGATGCATCTTCATTCTTGGCATGGGCAGCCTCGAACTTCGTGAGGAGGGTACTTATATGGGCCTCGGCGTGCCCGGGCACCACCCCGGCCAAGCCTCCCTTCGAGAACCCTCTCGAAGCCCCCCTGCTGTCCACGTGCCTCCCGAGATGCCCCCTGGGCCCCCGGTCCCCCACTGGGATCTGGTCACGTGTCCAGCTGGGATCACAGAGCGTGCCACGACCTCACACCACTCCCGTGGCCTCCCGAGCCTAGAACCGGCCCTGACATCATTCCCGCCTCCAGTCGGGATGACTTCATGTGTGTGTGTAGACCCACGCGGTAGTGACGCTCCCTGCGTAGTGACGTCACACGTGTGCGTGTGTACACAATGGTGATGCTACAATCACTACATCAACCCCCCCCCATGTAAAAAAACAGCCGTCCCGGCTGTGACAATAAAAAAACAGTGTGCTTCCAACAACGTCAATAAATAACCGGCGACCGATAATAACTACCGCAAGAACATATGTACACACACCGAGAGGGGGGGAGGGAAGAACGTATGGAACGAGGGGAACCAACAACAACACATGGACACCGAGAAAAACTGGTCAGCCCGATTATCCCTCAGCACAGCCCATCCATGCGAAATTGTACGCACACACCGACATGTGAATGTGACTGTTCGACAATGGTGTAAGCAACCAACAAGGTATGAGAGTCATGCCCAGCGGCCAGTCTTCGACGAGTTCGTGTGGCCAAGCCCTCAGAGGAGGCGAGCGTGCTCTCCCTGGAGGTCCTGGGGGAACTTGAAAAAGGCCCAAAGAGGGCACGGCCCTTCCCCAGGAGTTGCGCAACAGGATGAGCAGGAGTGATGTACGGGCGCTCCACTCCCACCTTTAAGTCCACATCCGGTCACAACCAGCGACTCTAAGGGCGACAGGGGCAGGAATCCTGTGACGAGAAGAAACCACCTCCTGAGGCACAGCACCACAAGCCTGTGCCTCAGCTCGTCGGACACGACAGCCACCCGGGCCCAGGGAAGTGGAGATGATCGTATTCCGCCCGGCGGAAGAATGAAAAACAAAAATACATTGATTTTGACGCGTTGGATGCACAATCAACACCGGTAATCAAACCAAAATCACACAACCACCCGATGGATGGCAGGGTCTCACACTGCTCTGCTACCATTCCACCCCACAGGTGGCAATAGGGCGAAGACCGAAATTCTAACACCCACCTACACACACCACTTAACATTCCGGACGTCTCCCTACATCCCAGGTCGAGAAGTTGCACTTCAGGGTCGACCCATGTGCTGGCTCAAGGAAGTCATGCTTCAAGGTCGAGCCAGTATGCTGCACCCAAGTACAACGTTGGATGTTGCACAACATCCCAGGTCAAGGAAGTCAAGCTTCCAGGTTGACCTATGTACTGGGCAAAGAAGTCTCACTTCAGGGTTGCCCCAGTATCTACATTTTTTTCTGAAAATATGTGAAATCGACGTGGCACAAAATAAATGCCTCCTCTTGCCCAGAAATAGTTCACACGTGCAACCCACACATCTCCGAGGCCACCCGCGTACGTACAAAATGGCGGCTGCATGCGCAACCCGCGTCCCCATGGCTTGTCGCGCGTGCCCAAAATGGCGGCCCAACGCGTGAACATCTCTGTGGTTTCCCGCGAGCGTAAAAAAAAATGGCGGCCCAACGCGCAACCATCTCCGCGCCTCCCGCGCGTGTACAAAATGGCGGCTGTATGCTCGAACCGCTTCTCCAAGGCTACCCATGCTCGTACAAAGTGGCGGCCGCACCCCCGAACCGCATTTCCATTGTTTACAGCGCTTGCATCCCAGCAGCCCTCACTGAGGACCACCAGACATTACATGTCAACCGTTAGCACCCCCCGCCTTTCCAACGTGGCGTCTCCATCCTTAAACCGTGCACGTCGGCCATATCGGGGGAAATTTCCATGTTACCACCCCACCGCTTTTCCGACGTGCGTCACAATCAGTTTCACGCGTCAGCCTTATCGGGGGGAATTTTAAAGCCTGTCTCTCACCAGGCTCGCATTTCAGCATTCGGCTGTACAAAATCGAGACAGAGAGGACACATCAATCACTCTCTCGAAGACTCGCATTGCATCATTTGGCTGTACACAATCGAGCTGGGAGGACACATGGATCACTCTCTTCAAGACTCGCATTGCAGCATTCGGCTGTACACAATCGAGCGGAGAGAGCGATGTCATCTGGCAGCAATCCACAGCCCAACGCACCCCTGAACCACACAGAACCCAAGGGGCACCCTCGAACCCATGAGCGAGTTTGAACCACACCGGTCATGTCATTCAAAAATCCCACACAACCGCAACCATGGGATTTCCACGGGGCTTCGGCACCCAACTCAAGAAACACGCAACACTCGGTCATCTCACCGACAATCGCAATTTCACAACATCACAACACATACAAGCAATACTCCAAACAATCCGTACATAATAAATAATCACAATAAAGTACCCAATAGTCCATACACTGTTAACACTCTCGAGCAAGGATCGATACAGTCTATACATTGATAACAATCACGAACAAAGCTCCATACTGTCTGTACCTTGGCAACAATGACGATCAAAGTTTCTGACAGTCACACATTGACAACCATCACGATCAAAGTTTCTGACAGTCACACATGAACAATCACGAGCGAAGCTCCATACAGTATACCCAATAACAATCGCGACTCCGCAATAACATAAACGATGTAACAACGCGAGTCATTAACACGGCAACCCACAGGACGTTAACGGAGCTCGGGACACCCGACAACGATTTAATAATTAGCACACAAAAAAAAATTTACACAGCAACACACGAGCACATACGCCGCGTTCATTCTACACTCACACAGCCAGAAAAACACGTACCACAGCCCAGAAAGCAAAATACAACACGCAAACACAACCCGGCATGCGTAAGATGGGTGAGGTGTGTTATTAGGGCTGGGTGCATTGTGTCACGACTCGCCTTAGAGGCTGTGAGGATGGCAGGGTGGAACTTGAAGAATCTTGGATGGTGAGCACGGCATCCTCTTGCGACAGGATGCCACCGAGACGGCCGAAGATCTCCCTCCGCAGGTGTTGAAAATGGCGGCAACGGCGTTCCGACCCACCGCCCGCCAAGATGGCGGCCGCGCGCGCGTGGTACGCGAATTTCCCGCGCGAATTTCCCGCCCAGGCACCAGCAGCAGCGGCGGCATCCTCTGACCCTCCAGCTCCGGCGCTCTCTCTCTCTCGATGGCAACGAAGCAGCGACGTGATGTGCGTCCTGCTGCCCCGCCTGCAGCGCTCTCTCCCTCTTCACTGGGGCTGCAGACCCAGGGGCTGCCCGGAAGATGATCTTCCTGCCGTCCCCGTCGTGTGAAAGCATCCAGGTAAGTTGTAGTAATCGTGCGCATATTATACTGACTAGGATAATACCTAACGTTAGCCACTTCTAACACAAAATGTAGTGGGTTCAATTTAGGCACACTTCTTGGGAGGCAACACTAATTTATTAGAACAGTAAGTATTATAACACTGTACATTACACATAGGGTGGTGGCCACCGACCTACTCTAGCTAACACACACTTCTCTAACTCTCAGCTACTCTAGCGTGACCCAGCCAGGTGGGCTACTGGCAGGTCCGCTGACTGGAGGCTTGACTCTTCTTGGCGTCTTCACGATGCATCTTCATTCTTGGCATGGGCAGGCTCGAACCTCGTGAGGCTGCTTATATGGGCCTCGGCTTGCCCGGGCCCCACCCCGGCCACGCCTCCCTTTGAGAAACCTCTCGAATCCCCCCTGCTGTCCACGTGCCCCCCGAGGTGCCCCCTGGGCCCCCGGCCCCCCACTGGGATCCGGTCACATGTCCAGCCGGGATCACAGAGCATGCCACGACCTCACACCACCCCCGTGGCCTCCCGAGCCCAGAACCGGCCCTGACGTCATTCCCGCCTCCAGTCGGGATGACGTCATGTGTGTGTGTAGACTCACGTGGTAGTGACGCTCCCGGCATAGTGACGTCACACGTGTAGGTGTGTACACAGTAGTGACGCTACAATCACTACACAGGCGTGCATTGTCACCGGATCTGAGTACGTCGGCAACATTTCGAATTGATTGGACAACAGGCCGTAGACTAAATTTTGATTACAAGATTTGACCATGACAAACGGGAGTCGAGTTAAATAAAACCGTTGAATTTTTTGTTTTAAAAATATCACGTTTCGATCGCAATACAAGCAATCATCATCGGGTGAAACAATATAGCGGGAGAGCTGTTGAGCCAGGGCGTGGTGCTGGCCACCCACCCCTCGTGTGCCAGCCTTCATTGGCGCTCGCTCACCTGATGACGATTTTGATTTGGAGCTTTCGTGACTGCAGGAATCCAAACTCTTTGATTCTTTCAGTAAAGTCACGTAGGTAGAAAATAAAATAACATAAATCACGACGTTTCGGGCGCAACACAAGCGTCCATCATCAGGTGGGATAAGCATGGTCTGAGGCTGCTGATGACGGACGCTTGTGGTTTATTTTATTTTATACCTACGTGACTTTACTGATGACGATTGCTTGTGTTGCGATAGAAACGTCGTGATATTTTTATTTTTTCTATCTATGTGGCTTTACCGAAAGACCTTAAGAATATTAATCCCTGCATTCACGAAAGCTTTAAGTCAAGGTAACTCTCTACTTAACTGGATAACCACTAAGGGTGGTGACCACCACGAGTAACGATATACACACTGGATGGGATAAGTGGCCGTCCATTAATGACGTCACGCGATTTGGACGATTTTTGACCCCCCCCCTCGTCACACGGCGTCACAGTCAGATCCCCCCTCAAATATGACGTCACAAAACTCTGCCCTCCCCCAAAACCATATTTCCATTTTGAAAATAAAACATGCTTC
This sequence comes from Lampetra planeri, assembly GCF_965212315.1. Lineage (NCBI taxonomy): Eukaryota > Metazoa > Chordata > Hyperoartia > Petromyzontiformes > Petromyzontidae > Lampetra > Lampetra planeri. The sequence continues at coordinate 2,435,694 of NC_136177.1, read as the reverse complement.
AAATCGCTTTAAACTATTGTCATTGTAGTGCGTATTTAATGTGGCGCTGCACTCTGATGTTGTAGGAGTGTTGTTATAACAATTCTATATTTATTTAAAGTTGCGCATTTTGATGTGACGTCACATTTCTCAAACCACCCCCCCCCCCTTCGTCACACATCGTCAGAAATGTCTGACCCCCCCCTCCCAGGTGCGTGACGTCATTTATGGACGGCCCCTAAATGATGTCACTGTAGTGTAGTGACAGAGCCGAGCGAGTGGCACTGTATGTGCGGAGCCTCCCTCAAGGACATACCTATACCAAGTTTGCAGTCGATACATTGGGAATACGGTTGAAATTGAGTTACAAGATTTTAGGATACAACAACACACAGAGTAAGTTAAATAAAAGCGTGTAAAATGTAAAAAAATGTGTTTGGATTTTTTATGATAGAATATAGTATTGTCATCAGTATGACATAGGTATTTCAAGTTATCAGTCGATAGCACATTGGGAAGTGGGCAAAAATTGAGTTTGCAAGATTTCTTTTTTGAGGATACAACAGATGGAGTGAGTTAAATAAAAGCGTGTAAAAATATACCAGTCAGTACCCGGCAGGTATGAAAGACGACAACCACTATAAAGCACTTAGGGTGTTACCTGGCTAATAACGGCATCTCTCTCCCACTTCAGCAAAAACACTTTTTTTCTTGCCGTGGTTTTCCCACTTGATGATGATTGCTTGTGTTGCAATCGAAACGTCGTGATTTATTTTATTTTATACCAACGTGACTTTACCGAAAGAACCAAAGAGTATGGATTCCTGCAGTCAAGAAAACTTCAAATCTCGGTGCTCCACCGTTGAGCAACTTGAGAAGTACGATGGAAGATTTAGCTCTGCCACCGATGATATCGCTCCTTGTCGGTTAGTTTCCACTTGCCCAGTGGGTGCCTGCTCCTTGGTATTCCGGATAGCTCCACTCGTGGAAGCGGGGACTTCGGAAGGAGGAACGTGGTCGCCGTATATCTCATTGTGATATTGACCGGAAATCTCTGGTGGCTCATCAACACGATTGCTTTAAGGTGGTCTTTCTGGCCAACGGACATTTTATTGCCAGGAAAATGTTTTTGTCAAGGAACCACCCCGATTAGCTATTGAGGACGGTGGACAGTTTGTTACATCCTGATTGTACAACTATCAGAATTATTCCTTCTGTTGAGCGCTGCAGACAATTACATCAGTTTTTCACTGACAATATTCATTTAATCCGCAATACATGGTCAGCCTCATGGCAAAAACTCAAGTTCTGGATAGGTTTGCCCCAATTTCTTCCTCAGCCCTCTGGCAACTTGCTTGGACCGCCTGTGGTTTGGAGACAGTAGCCCCAATGCTTACGTCAATCATCAATTCCTCCCTTTCGAACGGCGAGGTGCCTGTGGTCCCTGAAAAATGCCTTGGTGCGACCACTTCTGAAGAAGCCGGGACTAGGTGTAGATATACTGGCAAACTATCGCCCAATCTCCAACGTCCCTTTTCTGGGGAAGTTGTTGGAGGAGGTCTCAACCCTGTCAGAACATTGTCTCGAGTCCGGTAGTTTTTTTTTTGTATTACCCAAGTCCGGCTTTCGAGCCAGTCGCAGCACAGAGACGGCCCGCGTTTGTGTGGCTCATGACCTTCTTCGGTCCATGTGTAATAAAGCACTTCGACCACGATCTGTAGTTCGTGGCTTCTTTATTATTCATTTCTCGTCGGCCGGACAGCACCGCGTTCCCTTCACACCGACAGCGCTCCAGTCTCGTTCCGCGCGTTAGATGTTGTCGCTCAGCGCACGGCTCGCTCACGCTCCCCCCGCTCCCGCGTGCCGCTGGCAGACGGCGCGCAAGGAGATGTGGTCTCGCCTCGAGACTCTACACACTGACCCCGAGCTGCTTCCTGCTTCCCCTTATAACCCTTCACCCACGTCACCAAGCCCCGCCTATAGCCACGCCCCCTCACGAACCTTCTGGATGGTTACCAACAAGAACCCTTGAGCTCCGCCCTTGAACTTGGCGCATCCAACCGATTGGCTGATGGCTGAACCGGCGGTGCCTATGCCCCCGATCGTATTCAGTCCATGGATAGGGGACAGATATCAGCCCTTGTCTTGCTTGCTCTCTCAGCGGCTTCGAGCACATCACTCCCACTCTCCGCGATCTGCACTGGCTTCCAAGTAAGCTTTCGCATCCAGTATAAGTTTGCCTTTCTGGCCTATAAAGGGCTGAATAGTCTTGGACCAATGCACCCGCGGGTCCGACTGATCTGTGATACGACTGGGGTCTATACACCACTCTTCAGGACCTTACTACTCTCCCAGCCTCGGCTCTTGTGCTTGACGCTGGGGGGGTCGGGCCTTCTCAAGTGTTGCCCCCCGAGGATCTGGAATGCCTTGCCAGCGGTGATCCGGAGGGAGTGCAAGACTCACTATTTTCTCATAGCTTTTACCGAAACAATATTTTATTGTCTTTGCATTTTGTTTTAGTGTACAATGCTTTGATACGCCTTTAAGTGGAGGTAATATTACAGGCAGTGTCCCGGGTTACGAAAGACCCGACTCACGGAAATCCGACTTAAAAGGAAATGCTCCCATAAATCGTGTACATTTAAAAAAAATACAGCATGCGTTAATAGTGCAGGCGTGGTGAGGTTACGGATGAATACCTCGGAGCGAGGCATAAGGCAGGGCCGCATATTCCACCAAAGCGGTGGTGTTCTGTATAACACTGCGAGTCACTACATTGTTACCCTGAGTAGACCTCTAACCGCCACATCGTCCCTTTTCCTTTCGTAGCATTACATAGTCGTTTGTTTCCTATGCTTCATGGTATTCACAAAGCAATTGGACACAGTGCAGGATATGCCCTATTCGTTTATTTGTGGGTAGTGTCAGGGTAGCTATTTGATCAAATGAAAGAATCACAGGAAGTGCAGCGATATGATGCAGGTAAGCGGTACAACACGGACGAAAGTGCGCTGCAGTAGTGAGAGAAAACGAAAGAGTAAATCGGGTAGAGGAAGCACAACTATTTTCCAACATGCGATTTTATCGTTGATTTTGGGGGGGGGGGGGGAATTGTTCAGTTTCTGACACACGGAAAATTCGGGTTACGGATATTTCTCGGGAACCTAACCCTTCCATAACCCGGGGGGGGGGGGGGGGATTGCCTGTACATTTAAAATAAATACGGTTTACGGTTTTTACGGTATTACTTAAGCACCATTTTTTGTTAATTCTTTGGTTCTTTCGGTCAAATCACGTAGATGGGATCAAATTAATAAAAATACAATAATTAGTATTACATTTATTATAATTATTATTTTTATTAATTTGATCCTATCTACGTCACTTTACCGAAAGACCCAAAGAATATGAATTCCTGCAGTCACGAAAGCTTTAAGTCAACACCATAGTTTTGATTCGCGCGAGTTTAGTTCACGTTTGTTCCTCGTCAAATATTCCTTGAGGACCCTGCTGGACCCGTTCCCTGCAATGTCGATGTTGTATATTCGATGCCTTGCAAGTACAGCTATCGTCTATTTGGTGTTTCAACATCTAAACACAGCTTCTGTTTTAATAATAGCGGGGTTTTCCCCCTTTTTTCTAGCAACAAAACTGAAACCTTTTTACGAGGAATCGTGTCTCCATTAACCACAATGCTTGTGGTCAAAATGCAAAAAAAAACACTCTGATAATGATGCACTGCCCTTGAAACTGATTGGTCCACACCAGAGACAGCTTTCTTTTGAACCTCGTCTCAATTGGTGCTAGACCAGAGGACGCCAAAAGGCGTGCATTTTAACAACAAGTATTGTGGTTAATGCAGACATGATTCCTCGTAAAAAAGGTTTCAGTTGTGTTGCCAGAAAAAAGGGGAAACACTCTATTATTATATTTTGGTACTGGCAAAGGAGGTCTAATGATGTACAGCTTCTGCTTTACCGGCGGAAAGGGTTCTATTCGTATTTTTCGTAATATTTTACACTGGCAAAAATGTATCGTAGATGTAACTGCTCGACTTGAGCTATAAGTGCTCTGATATTTGCGTTGTATTTGAACTGGTCTCCTTTCGGCGTTCTCTGGTCTAACACCGGTGAGACAAGGCCAATCAATTTCAAAGATAATGTATACATTATCATAGTATATTTGTTTGCATGTTTTGCCACACGAATGTGTGGTTAATGCAGACGTGATGCCTTGCAAAAGGTTTAATCTATTTGGCGTTTGAATATCATAACACAACTCCCGTTTTAATGCCAAAAAGGTTAAAACCTATTCCTATTTTTCATTAATGTTGATGCTGTAGTCTTTGTTGCTGCTGCTGCCGCTGCTTCTACCGTGCTCGCACAGCACCCGGAAATCTCCCGTGTAACATAGCCGGGCAACTGGATGAACGGGACCGTTATCCACGTAATGAATCAACATAAACTCTGTCTATAGTTTTCTGGTTAGATTTTATGTCGCTATTTCATTATACCTGATGATGATTGCTTGTGTTGCAATCGAAACGTCGTATTCTATTATTTAATTTAATTTATTATTTTATCTTTAGACGTGACTTAACCGAAAGAAACAAATAATAATTCCTGCAGTCACGAAAGTTCTAAAATTAAGATTGAACCACTTCTACGGGGAAGTTTTAAGCTTATCTTTTTTCTCTCTCTCTGGCGACTTGTTTTCTCTGCCTGTGTCCTCTCTTTAGATTGTTCACACTTAAATTCTAACTTAGCAATCTTTGAAATACGTAATCAACCAGGCTATGCGTTAATTGTGTGTTGACCGACCCTCTGTGTTGTATTACATTACATTTCGATATTTTACTAGGTTATTTAATTTTAGTGTGTCCTTCTCCTGATTTTCAGGCTTGCTTGCCGTGCCATCGCATTCGCAGCACCACGTCTGTTGACCACTCATTGATATGCTAATTTTTTCTCTAACCCTCCTCCCTCTCTCTGCCTCCGCCCCCCCCCCTCTGTCTATTTAAGGCCACCACACAGAGACGATCACCCCTCTCTGTTACCTGTGTTGCTCTCGCTATGTATCTTGGTGATATCTGTCTGCTAATATGTCTGTCTATAGTTTTCTGGTTAGATTTTATGTCGCTATTTCATTATACCTGATGATGATTGCTTGTGTTGCAATCAAAACGTCGTATTCTATTATTTAATTTAATTTATTATTTTATCTTTAGACGTGACTTAACCGAAAGAAACAAATAATAATTCCTGCAGTCACGAAAGTTCTAAAATTAAGAATAAACTCAAAACACTCAAAACACTGGGGGCCTGAAATGAATACAATCTTAAAGTCTCAATAATCAGCGCTGTCGTATTCTCTCTCTCGAGAGCGTCAATCAACTGTTCGGGCATGGGCTCTCCCGCCCGTGGATCCGCGACCCGATTCGTCCCTCGCAATTCACTCCGTCGGGTTGGCGCCATCAGCGGCGTGCGTCCGCTGGTGCTTGCGGAGGTACTCCCTCTCGGCGAAGGCCCTGCCGCACGCATCGCACTCGTGCGGCCTCTCGCCGGCGTGCGTCCTCAGGTGCTTGCGCAGCTTCCCCGGCTCGGCGAAGGCCTTAGCGCAGGCTCCGCACGCGAACGGCCTCTCGTCCTCGTGCGTCCGCAGGTGCCGCCGCAGCTGCTTGCCCACCTGGAAGGCCTTGCCGCACGCGGGGCAGGCGTGGGGCCTCTCGCCCGCGTGCCCCTTCTCGTGCACGCGAAGGCTCTCGGGCAGGACGAAGGCCTTGCCGCACGCGGAGCAGCGGTGCGGACGCTCGCCGGCGTGCGTCCTCTCGTGCTTGCGGAGGTTCCCCGCCTCGGGGAAGGCCTTGCCGCATGCGGCGCAGGCGTGCGGCTTCTCCTTGCCGGTGCAGCCGCCGCCGTCGCCGCCGCCGCCCGCCCTCCGCGGCGTGGTGGGTCTTGGCGTGGCCGTCGAGGTCCGTCAGCCGCGGGAAAGTCCTCTCGCCCGCGTGCAGCCTGGCGTGCGTCCTCAGGCTGCCCGACTGCGTGAACGTCTTGCCGCACACCGGGCAGAGGTGGGGCTTCTCGCCGCCGTGGGTCGCCACGTGGGTCTTGAGGCTCGACGGCTGCGCGAATCCCTTCCCGCACACGCCGCACTTGCACGGCCTCTCCCCCGTGTGCGTCCTCACGTGCAGCTCCAGCTTCTGCCGCCCGGGGAAGCCCCTCCCGCACACGGGGCACGCGTGTCTCTTGGCGGCCGGGCATCTACCATAGCCAGCCATTGTTTGCACGGCCGACCCGGACTTCTCCTTTTCCTCCTCCCCCTCCTCCGCCTCGGCGTGGGTGCCCGCGTGGGCCTCGAGCTTCGTCGGATCGGCGAACGTCTTCTTGCACACGGGGCACATGTGCGGCCTCTCGGCGTGGATGGCCACGTGGTTCTTCAGCTTAGACGACTGCGCGAAGGCCTTGCCGCACGTGGGGCACGCGTGCGGCTTCTCCCCCGTGTGGCACCTCGTGTGCTCCCTGAGCTTCCCCGACTCGGCAAAGCCCTTGCCACACACGGAGCACAGGTGCGGCCTCTCGCCGGGTGTGCGTCTTCGCGTGGCAGTTGAGGTCCCCCCTGCCGCGCGAAGTCCTTGCCGCACACGGGACACCCCGTACGGCCTCTCGCCCGTGTGGGTCTTCGCGTGCACTTTCAGGTTGCTGGACCACGCGAAGCCCTTGCCGCACACGGGGCACAGGTGCGGCTTCTCGCCTGTGTGAGTCCTCATGTGAGAGTTGAGGTCCCCCGGCCGCCTGAAGGCCTTGCCGCACACGGCGCAGTCGCACGGCCTCTCGCCCGTGTGGATCCGAGTGTGCAGCTTGAGCTTGCCCGACAGCGTGAAGCTCCTGCCGCACACGGGGCACACGTGCAGGTCCTCGCCCGTGTGCGTCCGCGCGTGGATCTTCAGCTCCGAGGACGCCGTGAAGGCCCTGCCGCACACGGGGCACGCGTGCGGGCCGCTCGCCCGTGTGGGTCTGCGCGTGGTAGCCGAGCTGCGTCCGCCACGCGAAGGCCTTGCCGCACACCGGGCACACGTGGGGCCGTTCGCCCGTGTGGGTCCGCGCGTGGACCTTGAGGCACTTCTTGTACTTGAAGTCTCTGTCGCACAGCGGGCACTTGAAGGGCCTCTCAGCGGGGGGGGGCGGCGCCCGTCGCTCCGCGCCTCTCGGAGGCGACCTTGAGCTTCGTTACGAGCGGACGGGGGTCGCCGCGACCCGCGCGTCGCGCGCCGGGCTCGGCCCGGTGGCGCCTCACGTGGTCGCTGAACGCGCGCGCCTTGACGAAGCCCCTGCCGCAGACGGGGCAAGAGAGCGTCTTGGGGCCGTCGCCATTGGCCAGGCTCTCGCAGTCTGCCGCAAGATTGAAAGGAGCACGCGCGAGAACAAAAGACGGAGCAAGATGAGCACGGAGGATTTGGCGACGTGCGCGAGCGGGCGGCAGCAGGCTGAGGTCAACCCATTTCACTAAACGGAGCGTGCTGGTGAATAATAACATTCTGAGGCTAATGCATTTCACTAAACGGAGCGTGTTGATGAATAACAACATTGAGAATAACAACCTTTTAAAACAGTCTGCATCAGCAGCAGGCCATGCTTTCCCACCTGATGACGGATGCTTGTGTTGCGCCCGAAACGTCTTGATTTATTATTTATTTCTCTACCTACGTGACTTTCCCGAAAGAACCACAGAGTATGGATTCCGGCAGTCACGAAAGCTTCAAGTCAAGATTGCTAAAAAAATTCGAATGCAAGAATGAGATGACACCGCTTATGAACCTAGAAAAGGGTTAGACCTCGATAATTAGCGAAGGGGCAAGGCGTTTATATTTGTGACTCCGAGTGTTGACGTCAAGGCCGTAATTATAATAAATATGCTCAAAATGTCCCCCCCCAATATATTGCTATCAAATAGATGTCTGTTCATATGATTGTGGTTATGGTTGTACTTTATGAATCCCTAATCTCTGACATTGCATGCAATGAAACAAGAAAAGATGAAAAAAAAGTAGAAACAGAGCAATGTAATACAATACACTATTAGACATTGTAAAAAATAAATAAAAAGTCCATCCCATGTCTTAGTGAATTTTTTTTATATTTTAGGCAGGAAATTAGTTTTCAAATTTAGATTTTTTTTCTGGGGGGGGACCCCCAGACCCCTGGAAGATTTGGTCCCCCCCAATGTTGACTCCATGGCTACGGCCTTGGTTGACGTGGCCGGTGCTCGGATCTCCGCGCCAGCCGTTGCCTTTTCACTTGACACAGACAGACGGGAGGCTCCCTCCCTCTCTCCCCGTCTCCCTCCCATTCCTCCCTCCCCTCCTTCCCCTCCCTCCTCTCCCTCCCTCCCTCCCTCCCTCTACGTCTCCCTCCCTCCTCTCCCCGTCTTCCTCCCCTAATCCCCACCCCCCTGGTGTCTTCCTCCCCGCCCCTTCCACTCTGCCATCCTCCCACTCAGCCTCCCTCCCTCCACTCCCTCCCCTCCCTCTCCTCCCTCCCTCCTCTCCCTCCCTCCCTCCCCCCCTCTCCCCCCAACCCCTCCCTACCGTCAATGTCGTCCCCCAGCTCCACCTCGATCTCTGCCACGTCCGACCGTGAAGCCGCTGCCGCCCAGCCTCTACGCTGCACCCGAGGCTCGCCGGACCTCACGGCGGAACCACGGCCACCGCCGCCACCGCCGCCATCATCACCGCCACCTGGCTGACAATCATCTTCTTCTTCCTCGCCACGAATGTCTGCTCCGTCAAGTTGAACGTTCTCTTTCAGATCCGGCAAGCGTCCGAATGCTGTTCCACACAAACGGAAGGGGGCAAAGTGCTTCGTTGTTTTTTTTTGTGTGTAAACGTGTGCACGTACATGTGGGAGCGTGGGAGTGAGGTGTGGGGAAGCTGTGGTTGCCAGGCTACTGTGGACTCGCCTTCCCATTAACGGGCGGTAAGGAATGGTGGTGGTGGTTGTTTATGCCCCCATGGAAGATGAACATCAATGGAGGGATACAGAAAAGGCTGATGAGTCAGATGCCTTCTATGACCTCCTGTCCCAGGTGCGGGCTAAAGTGGCCCCTCGGGATGGAGTCATCGCGTTGGGTGACTCTTAATGTCTCAGTGGGTCACGATGCAAACACCTGGGTTGGAGTGATTGGAAGGCATGGGCCAGATCAGCTCAATAATATTGGTAGTTAACCTCCTGGTTATACCAGCCCAAAGGGGATTATTTTGTCCGTCCGTCGTGCATCCAAAATGGGTGGGGCTGGGTGGAGAGGGGAGGGTGGGGAGGGGCTGGGTGGGGAGAGAGGGGCTGGGTGGGGAGGGGAGGGTGGGGAGGGGCTGGGTGGGGAGGGTGGACAAGCCCTCACAGTCGGCCATATTTGCGGAATACACCACGCCGCCGTTGACCCTGGCCATTGAACGACCAACCCAACTTTACTACCAGCTCCCTCCGCAGGAATGTGTTAATGGGAGGAGGCTTCAACAATTCACCTGGCCTCAAAGTGCACATAGCATGGCACAAAGCACCGTGGTCCCGTCACTGCCCGCTTGGCGACGAACGGCAGTTGTTGCCGTGCACGGGCAGTACCTTGCGATAGGAACACAGCGCCATTTTATCCCAAGTGTGTGTGTGGGGAGTGGTGGCGTAGCGGTTAGCGCTACGCTGCGCTATGAACCTGGCGACCCGGGTTCGATTCCCGCTCACGGCCAACACCCAGTGACGATTATCTGAACCGGTCCCGGGCCTCCCCAAGGTCGACTCAGCCTCAAATGAGTACCTGGCGCGATGTGTAAACATCGCCACTGGGGAGACAAAGGCGGCCGGGCGTGGTGTTGGCCACCCACCCCCTCGTGTAGGCCTCGGCAAGGTAAGGTAATTTACCCTTTTTACCGGGTAAAAGGGTAAAGGGTAAAGATGTCGACATGCCAAGGGGTAAGGTAAAGGTAGCTCGGAAGAATTACCCGGTAGGGTAAAGGAAGCGCGAAGTATTACCCGGTAAATACGGTACCTTGTTTACCGCTAAAAGCTCCGTCGCGCAGTCCGTGGCCTCCATTTCAAAAGTAAAAGTAATATTAATATAATATTAATATTAGTAATATTAAAACAAACTTTATTAAAAACACGCTTTTATTAAATGTACGAATAATTAAAGAAATCCACGACTCCAGGAAGTGGCCGCAAAGCTTGCCACAACGTAAGGGACCGTGGTGATTTACAGCCAACGTCAGTTGAGCGTGGACAATTAGACCCAAGCCGAAACATAACATAAAAAGAATGTTTAAAAATATATAAATGTTTAATGATAGAATATAGTATTGTCATCAGTATGACCTAAGTATACCAAGTTTGCAGTAGATACCACATTAGGAAGTGGGTAAAAATTGAGTTTCAAGATTTGAGGATACAACAACAATAATGACAACAACGACAACAACAACAGACAAGAGTGAGTTAAAAGAAAGCGTGTAAAATTGGAATCATCGAGAGTATTCTATATGAATAAAGCGCTCTACCTAGCATTTGCCGTTATAAACCTTGTTCATGTGTAGTAGTTCCCTAGTAATTACCCTGTAATCGGGTAATTTATATGGGGTAAGGGTAAAAGGTAGGGTAAAGGTAAGCTCGTTGCTATTCTTAGGTTTTTTCGGTAAAGTCACGTAGATAAAACATTAAAATTAATGAAAGTAAAATAAAATAAAAATCACGACGTTTCGGAGGCAACACAAGTCTCCGTCATCAGGTGGGACCGTCATCTCCTCCCCCCTCAACTTGCTTTCAAGGGATTACATCTTGAATCATTGCCTCACTTGATGCAGCAAATCTGGCTGTGACGGTCCCACCTGATGATGGAGACTTGTGTTGCCTCCGAAACGTCGTGATTTTAATTTTATTTTACTTTCATTAATTTTAATGTTTTACCTACGTGACTTTACCGAAAAAACCTAAGAATATGAATCCTTGCAGTCACGAAAGCTTCAAATCTAGAATTAAGCTCGTTGCTTTTTACCTTTGACATTTAACCTTACCTGCTGAAGGGTAAAAGGTAGGGTAGAGTGATTGTATTGTGGTAAGGTAAAAGGTAGGGTAAAGGTAGGCTCGTTGTTTTTACCTTTTAACTTTTACCTTACCTTGCCGAGGCCTACCCTCGTGTGCCGTGCCGGCCTTCATAGGTGCTCGCTAACAGCATTTGCCCCGACAGTCTGTTAAGGCTATACGGGGGATCTTTGTCTTGTTTGTCTCATCACGTGGAAATTGTGCATTGGTTCGGGTTGTCCTTGGGAGCGGGACACCAAACGCTCGACTACTCACGGTCGTCGCCGTCTTCTCTCTCCACCTTCACCGGGAGCCACGTCTCAATCCCAGCCTCCTCCTCGTTATCCTCATCATCATCATTGTCTTCTCGCTTAACGACGAACGGCTCCACGGGCAGAGAGGAAGCGGGCTTCTCTTCCACCTCCTCACCTGCGGCGAGTGAAACGCAGCAGAGGCTCAGACTGCTGCTGTGCTGAGTCGATGGCAGTGTTGAGTCTATGGGCAGTGTTGAGTCTATGGGCAGTGCTGAGTCTATGGGCAGTGTTGAGTCTATGGGCAGTGCTGAGTGTATGGGCAGTGTTGAGTCTATGGTGCAGTGTTGAGTCTATGGCAGTGCTGAGTCTATGGCAGTGTTGAGTCTATGGCAGTGTTGAGTCTATGGGCAGTGTTGAGTCTATGGGCAGTGTTGAGTCTATGGCAGTGTTGAGTCTATGGGCAGTGTTGAGTCTATGGGCAGTGCTGAGTCTATGGGCAGTGTTGAGTCTATGGTGCAGTGTTGAGTCTATGGGCAATGCTGAGTCTATGGGTAGTGTTGAGTCCATGGGCAGTGTTGAGTCTATGGGCAGTGTTGAGTCTATGTGTAGTGTTGAGTCTATGGACAGTGTTGAGTCTATGGGCAGTATTGAGTCTATGGGCAGTGCTGAGTGTATGGGCAGTGTTGAGTCTATGGTGCAATGTTGAGTCTATGGCAGTGCTGAGTCTATGGCAGTGTTGAGTCTATGGCAGTGTTGAGTCTATGGGCAGTGTTGAGTCTATGGGCAGTGTTGAGTCTATGGCAGTGTTGAGTCTATGGGCAGTGTTGAGTCTATGGGCAGTGCTGAGTCTATGGGCAGTGTTGAGTCTATGGTGCAGTGTTGAGTCTATGGGCAATGCTGAGTCTATGGGTAGTGTTGAGTCCATGGGCAGTGTTGAGTCTATGGGCAGTGTTGAGTCTATGTGTAGTGTTGAGTCTATGGACAGTGTTGAGTCTATGTCAGTGTAGAGTCTATGACAGTGTTCAGTCTATGGGCAGTGTTGAGTCCATGGCAGTGTTGAGTCTATGACAGTGTTGAGTCTATGGCAGTGTTGAGTCTATGGCAGTGCTGAGTCTATGGCAGTGCTGAGTCTGTGGGCAGTGTTGAGTCTATGGGCAGTGTTGACTCTATGGCAGTGTAGAGTCTATGACAGTGCTGAGTCTATGGGCAGTGCTGAGTCTATGGGCAGTGTTGAGTCTATGGGCAGTGCTGAGTCTATGGGCAGTGCTGAGTCTATGGGCAGTGCTGAGTCTATGGGCAGTGCTGAGTCTATGGGCAGTGCTGAGTCTGTGGGCATTGTTGAGTCTATGGCAGTGTTGAGTCTATGGACAGTGCTGAGTCTATGACAGTGCTGAGTCTGTGGGCAGTGCTGGGTGTATGGCAGTGTTGAGTCTATGGCAGTGCTGAGTCTATGGGCAGTGTTGAGTTTATGGGCAGTGTTGAGTCTATGGCAGTGCTGAGTCTGTCGGCAGTGTTGAGTCTATGGGCAGTGTTGAGTCTATGGCAGTGTAGAGTCTATGACAGTGCTGAGTCTATGGGCAGTGCTGAGTCTATGGGCAGTGTTGAGTCTATGGGCAGTGCTGAGTCTATGGGCAGTGCTGAGTCTATGGGAAGTGCTGAGTCTGTGGGCAGTGTTGAGTCTATGGCAGTGCTGAGTCTGGGCAGTGCTGAGTCTATGACAGTGCTGAGTCTGTGGGCAGTGCTGAGTCTATGGCAGTGTTGAGTCTATGGCAGTGCTGAGTCTATGGCAGTGCTGAGTCTATGGTGGCAGTGTTGAGTCTATGGGTAGTGTTGAGTCTATGGGCAGTGTTGAGTCTATGGGCAGTGCTGAGTCTATGGGTAGTGTTGAGTCTATGGCAGTGCTGAGTCTATGACAGTGTTGAGTCTATGGGCAGTGCTGAGTCTATAGGCATGGTTGAGTCTATGGGCAGTGTTGAGTCTATGGTGCAGTGTTGAGTCTATGGGCAGTGTTGAGTCTATGGGCAGTGCTGAGTCTATGGGCAGTGTTGAGTCTATGGGCAGTGTTGAGTCTATGGGCAGTGCTGAGTCTATGGGCAGTGGTGAGTCTATGGGCAGTGCTGAGTCTATGGGCAGTGTTGAGTCTATGGGCAGTGTTGAGTCTATGGTGCAGTGTTGAGTCTATGGGCAGTGTTGAGTCTATGGGCAGTGCTGAGTCTATGGTGCAGTGTTGAGTCTATGGGCAGTGTTGAGTCTATGGTGCAGTGTTGAGTCTATGGGCAGTGGTGAGTCTATGGGCAGTGTTGACTCTATGGGCAGTTCTGAGTCTATGGGCAGTGTTGAGTCTATGGTGCAGTGTTGAGTCTATGGGCAGTGTTGAGTCTATGGGCAGTGCTGAGTCTATGGGCAGTGTTGAGTCTATGGGCAGTGCTGAGTCTATGGGCAGTGGTGAGTCTATGGGCACTGCTGAGTCTATGGTGCAGTGTTGAGTCTATGGCAGTGCTGAGTCTATGACAGTGTTGAGTCTATGGCAGTGTTGAGTCTATGGCAGTGCTGAGTCTACTGGCAGTGCTGAGTCTATGGGCAGTGTTGAGTCTATGGGCAGTGTTGAGTCTATGGTGCAGTGTTGAGTCTATGGCAGTGCTGAGTCTATGACGGTGTTGAGTCTATGGGCAGTGTTGAGTCTATGGGTAGTGCTGAGTGTATGGGCAGTGCTGAGTCTATGGGCAGTGCTGAGTGTATGGGCAGTGCTGAGTCTATGGGCAGTGCTGAGTCTATGGCAGTGCTGAATCTATGGCAGTGCTGAGTCTATGGAGTCATCACCCCCAGCCGTGTCTCCGTCTCGGCTCCGTGCGTCCGCTCTGCGTGACATCTCACGGCCCCCGCTGTCTCATGCAGCTCCTCGCGATGATGATGGAGACTCCTCTGAGGTGTTAATCACAAGTCGACGCCTGTCAACCGCACATAGACAGATAATTCGCTCACGTTAACACAATGTCATGCTCATAGACTCAGCACTGCCATAGACTCAAACACTGCCCATAGACTCAGCACTGCCCATAGACTCAGCACTACCCATAGACTCAACACTGCCATAGACTCAGCACTGCCCATAGACTCAACACAGCCACTCACTCACCCAGCCACTCACCCACTCACCCACCCACTCACCCACCCACTCACCCACCCACTCACCCACCCACTCACTCACCCACCCACTCACTCACCCACTAACTCACGCACCCACTCACCCACCCACTCACCCACCCACTCACCCACTCACTCACCGACTCACCCACCCACTCACCCACTCACTCACCCACCCACTCACCCACCCACCCACTCACTCACCCACTCACTCACCGACTCACCCACCCACTCACCCACCCCACTCACCCACCCACCCACTCACCCACCCACTCACCCACTCACTCACTCACTCACTCACTCACTCACTCACCCACCACTCCACCCACTCACCCACCCACCCACTCACTCACCCCACCCACCCATCCACTCACACCCACCCACCCACCCACTCACCCACCCACTCACCCACCCACCCACTCACCCACTCACTCACCCACTCAGCCACCCACTCAGCCACCCACCCACTCACCCACCCACTCACCCACCCACTCACCCACCCACCCACCCACCCACTCACTCACCCACTCACTCACCGACTCACCCACTATAGACTCAGCACTGCCATAGACTCAACACTGCCCATAGACTCAGCACTACCCATAGACTCAACACTGCCATAGACTCAACACTGCCCATAGACTCAACACTGCCCATAGACTCAACACTGCCATAGACTCAGCACTGCCCATAGACTCAGCACTGCACCATAGACTCAACACTGCCCATAGACTCAACACTGCCCCATTGACTCCACACTGCACAATAGACTCGGACCCTGCCCATAGACTCAACCCTGCCCATAGATTCAACACTACCCATAGACTCAACAACGCACCATAGACTCAACACTGCCCATAGACTCAGCACTACCCACAGACTCAGCACTGCCCATTGGTTAGTGGGTGGGTGGGTGAGTGGGTGGGTGAGTGGGTTAGTGGGTGGGTTAGTGGGTGGGGAGTGATGTGGGTGAGTGGGTGGGTGAGTGGGGTGGTAAGTGGTGGGTGAGTGGGTTGGTGAGTGGGTGGGGTGAGTTGGTGGGTGAGTGTGGTGAGTGAGTGGTGAGTGAGTGGGTGAGTGGGTGAGTCGGTGAGTGGTGGAGTGGGTGGGTGGAGTGGGTGGGTGAGTGGTGGGTGAGTAAGTGGTGGGTGAGTTTGAGTGGGTGGGTGGGGTGAGTTGGTGGGTGAGGTAGTGGGTGAGTGAGTGGTGATCGTGGAGTGAGTGGGTGAGTGGGTGGGTGAGTGGTGGGTGAGGTGGGTGGGTGAGTGGGTGGGTGAGTGGTGGTGAGTGGTAGGGTGAGTGGAGTGGTGAGTCGTGAGGTGGTGAGTGGGTGGAGTGGTGGTGAGTGGGTGGGTGATGGTGTGTGAGTGGGTGGGTGAGTGTGGTGGGTGAGTGGGTGGTGTGAGTGGATGTGAGGTGGGTGATGGTGGGTGTGGTGGGTGAGTGGGTGGGTGAGTGATGGGGTGGATGTGGTGAGTGGTGAGTGGGTGGGTGTGTGGTGTTGGTGTGTGAGTGGGTGGGTGAGTGGGTGAGTGGGTGAGTGGGGTGGTGAGTGGGTGAGTGTGGGTGGATGGGTGGATGTGTGGGTGGGTGAGTGGGTGGGGTGAGTGGGTGAGTGTGGTGTGATGTGGGTGAGTGGGTGGGTGAGAGTGGGGGGTGGGGTGAGTGTGTGTGGGTGGAGTGAGTGGGTGGGTGAGTGGGTGAGTGAGTGGGTGAGTGGGTGGTGAGTGGGTGAGGGGTGTTGTGGGTGTGTTGTGTAGTGGGTTGGGTGTGGGGTGGGTGAGTGAGTGGGTGAGT
Organism: Lampetra planeri; assembly: GCF_965212315.1. Classification (NCBI taxonomy): domain Eukaryota; kingdom Metazoa; phylum Chordata; class Hyperoartia; order Petromyzontiformes; family Petromyzontidae; genus Lampetra; species Lampetra planeri. The sequence continues at coordinate 2,419,460 of NC_136177.1, read as the reverse complement.
GGGTGGGTGAGTGGTGGGTGAGTGTGGGTGGGTGGTGAGTGGGTGGGTGAGTGAGGGGTGGGTGAGTGAATGGGTGGGTGAGTGGGTGGGTGAGTGGGTGGGTGAGTGGGTTGGTGAGTGGGTGGGTGAGTTGGTGGGTGAGTGAGTGGGTGAGTGAGTGGGTGAGTGAGTGGGTGAGTGGGTGAGTGGGTGAGTGGGTGGGTGAGTGGGTGGGTGAGTGGGTGGGTGAGTAGTGGATGGGTGAGTTTGAGTGGGTGGGTGGGTGAGTTGGGTGAGTGGTGAGGTAGTGGGTGAGTCGGTGAGTGAGTGGGTGAGTGGGTGGTGGGTGGGTGGGTGAGTGGGTGGGTGAGTGGGGTGGGTGAGTGGGTTGGTGAGTTGGGAGGGTGAGTTGGTGGGTGAGGTGAGTGGGGGTGAGTGGTGGGTGAGTGGAGTGGGTAAGTGGGTGGGTGAGTGGGTGAGTCGGTGAGTGAGTGGGTGAGTGGGTGGGTGAGAGTGGGTGGGTGAGTGGGTGGGTGAGTAAGTGGGTGGGTGAGTTTGAGTGGGTGGGTGGGTGAGTTGGTGGGTGAGGTAGTGGGTGAGTTAGTGGGTGAGTGAGTGGGTGAGTGGGTGAGTCGGTGAGTGAGTGGGTGAGTGGGTGAGTGGGTGGGTGGGTGGGTGAGTGGATGGGTGGGTAAGTGGGTGGGTGAGTGGGTGAGTGGGTGGGTGAGTGGGTGAGTGGCTGGGTGAGTGAGTGGCTGGGTGAGTGAGTGGCTGGGTGAGTGAGTGGGTGAGTGGGTGGGTGAGTGGGTGGGTGAGTGGGTGAGTGGGTGGATGAGTTAGTGGGTGAGTTAGTGGGTGGAGTGGGGTGAGTGGGTGAGTGGGTGAGTCGGTGAGTGAGTGGGTGAGTGGGTGAGTGGGTGGGTGGGTGAGTGGATGGGTGGGTAAGTGGGTGGGTGAGTGGGTGAGTGGGTGGGTGAGTGGGTGGGTGAGCGGGTGAGTGGGGTGGGTGAGTGGGTAAGTGGGTGGGTGAGTTGGGTGGGTGGATGAGTGGGTGGGTGGGTGAGTGATTGGGTGGGTGGAGTGGGTGAGTGAGTGGGTGAGTGAGTGGGTGAGTGAGGGTGAGTGGGTGAGTGAGTGGGTGAGTGGGTGGGTGAGTGGGTGGGCGAGTTAGTGGGTGAGTGAGTGGGTGAGTGTGTGAGTGAGTGGGGTGGGTGAGTGGGTGAGTCGGTGAGTGAGTGGGTGAGTGAGTGGTTGGGTGAGTGGGTGAGTGGGTGGGTGAGTGAGTGGGTGGGTGGGTGAGTGGGTGGGTGAGTTGGTGGGTGAGTGGGTGAGTTAGTGGGTGAGTGAGTGGATGAGTGGGTGGGTGAGTGGGTGGGTGAGTGGGTGGGTGAGTTAGTGGGTGAGTGAGTGTGTGGGTGAGTCGGTGAGTGAGTGGGTGGGTGAGTGGGTGAGTGGGTGGGTGAGTGGTTGGGTGAGTGAGTGGGTGGGTGAGTGGGTGGGTGAGTGGGTGGGTGAGTGGGTGGGTGAGTTGGTGGGTGAGTGAGTGGGTGAGTGGGTGTGAGTGAGTGGGCGAGTGGGTGGGTGAATGGGTGGGTGAGTGAGTGGGTGGGTGAGTGGGTGGGTGGATGAGTGGGTGGATGAGTGAGTGGGTGGATGGGTGAGTGGGTGGGTGAGTGGGTGGGTGTGTGAGTGGGTGAGTGGGTGGGTGAGTGGGTGAGTGGGTGAGTGGGTGGGTGAGATGGTGGGTGAGTGGGTGGGTGAGTGGGTGGGTGAGTGGGTGGATGAGTGGGTGGGTGAGTGATTGGGTGGGTGAGTGAGTGGGTGAGTGGGTGAGTGGGTGGGTGAGTGGGTGGGCGAGTTAGTGGGTGAGTGAGTGGGTGAGTGTGTGAGTGAGTGGGTGGGTGAGTCGGTGAGTGAGTCGGTGAGTGGGTGAGTGGGTGGGTGAGTGGGTGGGTGGGCGAGTTAGTGGGTGAGTGAGTGTGTGAGTGGGTGAGTGAGTGGGTGAGTCGGTGAGTGAGTGGGTGAGTGGGTGGGTGAGTGGGTGGTGTGAGTGGGTGGGTGAGTGGGTGGGTGAGTGGGTTGGTGAGTGGGTTAGTGGGTGGGTGAGTGGGTGGGTGAGTGGGTGGGTGAGTGGGTGGGTGGCTGAGTGGGTGAGTGAGTGGGTGAGTGAGTGGGTGAGTGACGTGGGTGAGTGGGTGGGGTGAGTGGGTGGGTGAGTGGGTGGGTGAGTGAGTGGCTGGGTGAGTGGCTGGGTGAGTGGCTGGGTGAGTGGGTGGGTGAGTGGGTGAGTGGGTGGGTGAGTGGGTGAGTGGGTGGGTGAGTGGGTGGATGAGTGGGTGGGTGAGTGACTGGGTGGATGGGTGAGTGGGTGGGTGAGTGGGTGGGTGTGTGAGTGTGTGAGTGGGTGAGTGGGTGGGTGAGTGGGTGAGTGGGTGGGTGGATGAGTGGGTGGGTGAGTGAGTGGGTGGATGGGTGGGTGAGTGGGTGGGTGAGTGGGTGGGTGAACGGGTGAGTGGGTGGGTGAGTGGGTAAGTGGGTGGGTGAGTGGGTGGGTGAGTTGGTGAGTGGGTGGGTGAGTGGGTGGGTGAGTGGGTGGGTGGATGAGTGGGTGGGTGAGTGATTGGGTGGGTGGGTGAGTGAGTGAGTGAGTGGGTGGGTGAGTGAGTGGGTGAGTGATCGAGTGAGTGGGTGAGTGGGTGGGTGAGTGGGTGGGCAAGTTAGTGGGTGAGTGAGTGGGTGAGTGTGTGAGTGAGTGGGTGGGTGAGTGGGTGAGTCGGTGAGTGAGTGGGTGAGTGAGTGGGTGGGTGAGTGGGTGGGTGAGTTGGTGGGTGAGTGAGTGGGTGAGTGAGTGGGTGGGCGAGTTAGTGGGTGAGTGAGTGTGTGAGTGGGTGAGTGAGTGGGTGAGTCGGTGAGTGAGTGGGTGAGTGGGTGGGTGGTGGGTGGTGAGTGGGTGGGTGAGTGGGTGGGTGAGTGGGTTGGTGAGTGGGTTTGTGGGTGGTGGGTGGTGAGTGGGTGGGTGAGTGGGTGGGTGAGTGGGTGGGTGGCTGAGTGGGTGAGTGAGTGGGTGATGTGAGTGGGTGAGTGGGTAGGTGAGTGGGTGGGTGAGTGGGTGGGTGAGTGGGTGGGTGAGTGGCTGGGTGAGTGGCTGGGTGAGTGGCTGGGTGAGTGGGTGGGTGAGTGGGTGAGTGGGTGGGTGAGTGGGTGAGTGGGTGGTGAGTGGGTGGATGAGTGGGTGGGTGAGTGACTGGGTGGATGGGTGAGTGGGTGGGTGAGTGGGTGGGTGTGTGAGTGGGTGAGTGGGTGGGTGAGTGGGTGAGTGGGTGGGTGGATGAGTGGGTGGGTGAGTGAGTGGGTGGATGGGTGGGTGAGTGGGTGGGTGAGTGGTGAGTGGTTGGGTGAGTGGGTGGGTGAGCGGGTGAGTGGGTGGGTGAGTGGGTATTGGGTGGGTGAGTGGGTGGGTGAGTTGGTGAGTGGGTGGGTGAGTGGGTGAGTGGGTGGGTGGATGAGTGGGTGAGTGAGTGATTGGGTGGGTGGGTGAGTGAGTGGGTGGGTGAGTGAGTGGGTGAGTGAGTGACGTGAGTGGGTGAGTGGGTGGGTGAGTGGGTGGGGAGTTAGTGGGTGAGTGAGTGGGTGAGTGTGTGAGTGAGGTGGGTGGGTGAGTGGGTGAGTCGGTGAGTGAGTGAGTGGTGAGTGGGTGGGTGAGTGAGTGGGTGAGTGACTGGGTGAGTGGGTGGGTGAATGGGTGGGTGAGTGGGTGGGTGAGTGGGTGGATGAGTGTGTGGATGAGTGAGTGGGTGGATGGGTGAGTGGGTGGGTGTGTGAGTGGGTGGGTGTGTGAGTGGGTGAGTGGGTGGGTGAGTGGGTGGGTGAGTGGGTGGGTGAGTGGGTGGGTGAGTGAGTGGCTGGTGTGAGTGGCTGGGTGAGTGGCTGGGTGAGTGGGTGGGTGAGTGGGTGAGTGGGTGGTGAGTGGGTGAGTGGGTGGGTGAGTGGTGGATGAGTGGGTGGGTGAGTGACTGGGTGGATGGGTGAGTGGGTGGGTGAGGTGGGTGGGTGTGTGAGTGGGTGAGTGGGTGGGTGAGTGGGAGTGAGTGGGTGGGTGGATGAGTGGGTGGGTGAGTGAGTGGGTGGATGGGTGGGTGAGTGGGTGAGTGGGTGGGTGAGTGGGTGGGTGAGCGGGTGAGTGGGTGGGTGAGTGGGTAAGTGGGTGGTGAGTGGGTGGGTGAGTTGGTGAGTGGGTGGGTGAGTGGGTGGGTGAGTGGGTGGGTGGATGAGTGGGTGGGTGAGTGATTGGGTGGGTGGGTGAGTGAGTGAGTGAGTGGGTGGGTGAGTGAGTGGGTGAGGTGAGTGAGTGAGTGGGTGAGTGGGTGGGTGAGTGGGTGGGCAAGTTAGTGGGTGAGTGAGTGGGTGAGTGTGTGAGTGAGTGGGTGGTGAGTGGGTGAGTCGGTGAGTGAGTGGGTGAGTGAGTGGGTGGGTGAGTGGGTGGAGTTGGTTGGTGGTGAGTGAGTGGGTGAGTGAGTGGGTGGCGAGTTAGTGGGTGAGTGAGTGTGTGAGTGGGGTGAGTGAGTGGGTGAGTCGGTGAGTGAGTGGGTGAGTGGGTGGGTGAGTGGGTGGGTGAGTGGGTGGGTGAGTGGGTGGGTGAGTGGGTTGGTGAGTGGGTTAGTGGGTGGGTGAGTGGGTGGGTGAGTGGGTGGGTGAGTGGGTGGGTGGCTGAGTGGGTGAGTGAGTGGGTGAGTGAGTGGGTGAGTGGGTGGGTGAGTGGGTGGGTGAGTGGGGTGGGTGAGTGGGTGGGTGAGTGGCTGGGTGAGTGGCTGGTGTGAGTGGCTGGGTGAGTGGGTGGGTGAGTGGGTGAGTGGGTGGTGAGTGGGTGAGTGGGTGGGTGAGTGGGTGGATGAGTGGGTGGGTGAGTGACTGGGTGGATGGGTGAGTGGGTGGGTGAGTGGGTGGGTGTGTGAGTGGTGAGTGGGTGGGTGAGTGGGTGAGTGGGTGGGTGGATGAGTGGGTGGGTGAGTGAGTGAGTGGGTGGATGGGTGGGTGAGTGGGTGGGTGAGTGGTGAGAGTGGTTGGGTGAGTGGGTGGGTGAGCGGGTGAGTGGTGGGGTGGGTGAGTGGGTAAGTGGGTGGGTGAGTGGGTGGGTGAGTTGGTGAGTGGGTGGTGTGAGTGGGTGAGTGGGTGGGTGATGAGTGGGTGAGTGAGTGAGTGATTGGGTGGGTGGGTGAGTGAGTGGGTGGGTGAGTGAGTGGGTGAGTGAGTGAGTGAGTGGGTGAGTGGGTGGGTGAGTGGGTGGGCGAGTTAGTGGTGAGTGAGTGGGTGAGTGTGTGAGTGAGTGGGTGGGTGAGTGGGTGAGTCGGTGAGTGAGTGGGTGAGTGAGTGGGTGGGTGAGTGAGTGGGTGAGTGAGTGGGTGAGTGGGTGGGTGAATGGGTGGGTGAGTGGGTGGTTGAGTGGGTGGATGAGTGGGTGGATGAGTGAGTGGGTGGATGGGTGAGTGGAGTGGGTGAGTGGGTGGGTGTGTGAGTGGTGAGTGGTGGGTGAGTGGGTGGGTGAGTGGGTGAGTGGGTGGGTGAGTGGGTGGGTGAGTGGGAGGGTGAGTGGGTGGATGAGTGGGTGGGTGAGTGATTGGGTGGGTGAGTGAGTGAGTGGGTGAGTGGGTGAGTGGGTGGGTGAGTGGGTGGGCGAGTTAGTGGGTGAGTGAGTGGGTGAGTGTGTGAGTGAGTGGGTGGGTGAGTCGGTGAGTGAGTGGTTGAGTGGGTGAGTGGGTGGGTGAGTGGGTGAGTGGGTGAGAGGGTGGGTGAGTGGGTGGGCGAGTTAGTGGGTGAGTGAGTGTGTGAGTGTGTGAGTGAGTGGGTGGGTGGGTGAGTGGGTGAGTGGGTGGGTGAGTGGGTGGGCGAGTTAGTGGGTGGGTGACGTGGGTGAGTCGGTGAGTGAGTGGGTGAGTGAGTGGGTGGGTGAGTGGGTGAGTGGGTGGGTGAGTGGTGGGTGGGTGGGTGGGTGAGTGAGTGGGTGGGTGGGTGAGTGGGTGGGTGAGTGGGTGGGTGAGTGGGTGGGTGAGTTAGTGGGTGAGTGAGTGAGTGGGTGAGTGAGTGAGTGAGTGAGTGGGAGAGTGAGTGGGTGAGTGGGTGGGTGAGTGGGTGGGCGAGTTAGTGGGTGAGTGAGTGGGTGAGTGTGTGAGTGGGTGGGTGAGTGGGTGAGTCGGTGAGTGAGTGGGTGAGTGGGTGGGTGAGTGGGTGGGTGAGTTGGTGGGTGAGTGAGTGGGTGAGTGAGTGGGTGAGTGGGTGGGTGAATGGGTGGGTGAGTGGGTGGGTGGATGAGTGGGTGGGTGGATGGGTGAGTGGGTGGGTGAAGTGAGGAGTGGTGGGTGGGTGGGTGAGTGGGTGGGTGAGTGGGTGGGTGAGTGGGTGGGTGAGTTAGTGGGTGAGTGGGTGGGTGGATGAGTGGGTGAGTGAGTGAGTGATTGGGTGGAGTGGAGTGAGTGAGGTGAGTGGGTGGGTGAGTGAGTGGGTGAGTGAGTGAGGTGAGTGGGTGAGTGGGTGGGTGAGTGGTGGGGCGAGTGTGGTGAGTGAGTGGGTGAGTGGTGAGTGGTGGGGTGAGTGGGTGAGGTGAGTGAGTGGGTGGTGGTGAGTGGGTGAGGTGGGTGGTGGTGAGTGATGGTGGAGTGAGTGGAGTGGGTGGGTGGGTGGGTGTGGAGTGGGTGAGTGGGTGGGGTGAGTGGGTGGGGAGTGGTGGTGAGTGAGTGGTGAGTGGGTGGGTGAGTGGGTGGGTGGTGAGTGGGTGGTGTGAGTGGTGGAGTGGGAGGTGGAGTGGGTGTGGTGGGTGAGTGGTGGGTGAGTGGGTGGGTGAGTGGGTGAGTGGGTGGTGGTGAGTGGGTGGGTAGTTGAGTGAGTGGGTGAGTGGGTGGAGTGGTGGGTGAGTGGTGGTGGGTGAGTGGGGTGAGTGTGTGAGTGGGTGAGTGGGTGGGTGAGTGGGTGGGAGTGAGTGGGTGGAGTGAGTGGGTGAGTGGGTGAGGTGAGTGGGTGGGTGAGTGGGTGGAGTGTGTGGGTGAGTGGGTGAGTCGGTGAGTGAGTGGGTGAGTGGGTGGTGGGTGGGTGAGTGGGTGAGTGGTGGAGTGGGTGGTGAGTGGGGTGGGTGTGAGGGTGAGTGGGTGGGGTGTGGGTGGGTGAGTGGGTGGGTGAGTGAGTGGGTGAGTGGTGGGTGAGTGGGTGGGTGTGTGAGTGAGTGGGTGGGTGTGGGTGGTGTGTGGGTGAGTGTGTGAGTGAGTGGGGGGTGGGTGTGTGGGTGAGTGGGGTGAGTGAGTGGGTGGGTGAGTGGGTGTGTGAGTGGGTGGGTGGGTGATGGTGTGGTGGGGGTGATGATGGGTGAGTGGGTGTGGGGGTGGGTGTGTGGGTGGGTGAGTGGGTGTGGGAGTGGGTGAGTGGGTGGGTGTGTGGGTGGGTGAGTGGTGGGGAGTGGGTGTGGTGGGTGAGTGGGTGAGTGAGTGGTGGTGTGAGGGGGTGTGTGGGGGGTGTGAGGTGTGGGTGGGTGAGTGGGTGGGTGAGTGGGTGGGGTGAGTGGGTGGCGTGGTGTGTGGGTGAGAGTGGTGGGTGGTGGGTGAGTGGGTGGGGGTGTAGTGGGGGGGTGGTGAGTGGGTGAGTGGGGGGTGGGTGGGGTGAGGGGGTGGTGTGGGTGGGGGTGGGTGGGTGGGGGGGGGTGTGGGGGGGGGGTGTGGGGTGGTGGGTGGGGGTGGTGGGGGGTGGGGGGGTGTGTGGGGGGGGGTGTGGGGGGGTGGGGGGAGGGGTGTGGGGGGGGTGGGAGGGGGGGGGGTGGTGGGGGGGGTGGGGGGGGGTGGGTGGGGGGGGGGGGGGGTGGGGGGGGGGGGTGGGGGGGGGTGGGTGGGGGTGTGGGGGGGGGGGGTGGTGGGGGGGGTGGGTGGGGGGGGTGGGGGGGGGGGTGGGGGGGGGGGTG